>NC_058521.1:93978778-94593243 GCF_904849725.1 Hordeum vulgare subsp. vulgare | reverse complement strand
CGAAATGACATAATTAGCTCCAAAAAGGCATTCTTAGCCAATTTAGCCCAAAGAAGGGGACAAGAAGAGAAAAAGAGGAAAAATGAAAGGAAGGAAGAGGAAGAAGAGGAGAAGAAGAAGGAGGAGAGGGAGGAGGAGAAGAAGAAAGAGAAGAAGGAGAAGAAGGAGGAGAAGGAGAAGGAGCTCCTCCTTCCCCTTCTTCTTCCTCCTTCTTCCTCCTTCTCCTTCTCCTTCTTCTCCTCCTTCTCCTTCTCCTCCTTCTTCTCCTTCTTCTCCTTCTTCTTCTCCTTCTCTTTCTTCTTTTCTTCTTCTTCTCCTCTTCCTTCTTCTTCTCCTCCTCCTCCTCCTCCTCCTCCTCCTTATTTTACTTCTTCTTCTCTATCTCTTCTTCTACGTAGCTTAGACTCATCCAAGAAAGGCTAAATTGGCTAATTATCCTACGAAATGACATAATTAGCTTAGTTAGCTCCAAAATGGCCTATTTAATAAAAAAATGACCTATACTTAGCTAATTATCCTCGAAATGACATAATTACCTCCAAAAAGGCATTTTTAGCCAGCTTAGCCCGAAGAAGGGGACAAGAAGAGAAAAAGAGGAAAAATGAAAGGAAGGAAGAGGAAAAATGAGGAGAAGAAGAAGGAGGAGAGGGAGGAGGAGAACAAGAAGGAGGAGAAGGAGAAGGAGCTCCTCCTTCTTCTTCTTCGTTCTCCTTCTTCCTCCTTCTCCTTCTCCTTCTTCTTCTCCTTCTCCTTCTTCTTTTCTTCTTCTTCTCCTCTTCCTTCTTCTTCTCCTCCTCCTCCTCCTCCTCCTCCTTATTTTACTTCTTCTTCTCTATTTATTCTTCTGCGTAGCTTAGACTCATCCAAGAAAGGCTAAATTGGCTAATTATCCTACGAAATGACATAATTAGCTTAGTTAGCTCCAAAATGGCCTATTTAATAAAAAATGACCTATAATTAGCTAATTATCCTCGAAATGACATAATTAGCTCCAAAAAGGCATTCTTATCCAATTTAGCCCGAAGAAGGGGACAAGAACAGAAAAAGAGGAAAAATGAAAGGAAGGAAGAGGAAAAATGAGGAGAAGAAGAAGGAGGAGAGGGAGAAGAAGGAGAAGAAGGAGGAGAAGGAGAAGGAGCTCCTCCTTCTCCTTCTTCTTCCTCCTTCTTCCTCCTTCTCCTTCTCCTTCTCCTTCTCCTTCTCCTTCTTCTTTTCTTCTTCTTCTCCTCTTCCTTCTTCTTGTCCTCCTCCTCCTCCTCCTCCTCCTTATTTTACTTCTTCTTCTCTATCTCTTGTTCTACGTAGCTTAGACTCATCCAAGAAAGGCTAAATTGGCTAATTATCCTACGAAATGACATAATTAGCTTAGTTAGCTCCAAAATGACCTATTTAATAAAAAATGACTTATATTTAGCTAATTATCCTCGAAATGACATAATTAGCTCCAGAAAGGCATTCTTAGCCAATTTAGCCCGAAGAAAGGGGACAAGAAGAGAAAAAGAGGAAAAATGAAAGGAAGGAAGAGGAAAAATGAGGAGAAGAAGAAGGAGGAGAGGGAGAAGAAGGAGAAGAAGGAGGAGAAGGAGAAGGAGCTCCTCCTTCGCCTTCTTCTTCCTCCTTCTTCCTCCTTCTCCTTCTCCTTCTTCTTATCCTTTTCTTTCTTCTTTTCTTCTTCTTCTCCTCTTCCTTCTTCTCCTCCTCCTCCTCCTCCTCCTCCTCCTTATTTTACTTCTTCTTCTCTATCTCTTCTTCTACGTAGCTTAGACTCATCCAAGAAAGGCTAAATTGGCTAATCATCCTACGAAATGACATAATTAGCTTAGTTAGCTCCAAAATGTACTATTTAATAAAAAAATGACCTATACTTAGCTAATTATCCTCGAAATGACATAATTAGCTCCAAAAAGGCATTCTTAGCCAATTTAGCCCGAAGAAGGGGACAAGAAGAGAAAAAGAGGAAAAATGAAAGGAAGGAAGAGGAAAAATGAGGAGAAGAAGAAGGAGGAGAGGGAGAAGAAGGAGAAGAAGGAGGAGAAGGAGAAGGAGCTCCTCCTTCTCCTTCTTCTTCCTCCTTCTTCCTCCTTCTCCTTCTCCTTCTTCTTCTCCTTCTCCTTCTTCTTTTCTTCTTCTTCTCCTCCTCCTTTTTCTTCTCCTCCTCCTCCTCCTCCTCCTTATTTTACTTCTTCTTCTCTATCTCTTCTTCTACGTAGCTTAGACTCATCCAAGAAAGGCTAAATTGGCTAATTACCCTACGAAATGACATAACTAGCTTAGTTAGCTCCAAAATGGCCTATTTAATAAAAAATGACCTATTGGTAGCTAATTATCCTCGAAGTGACATAATTAGCTCCAAAAAGGCATTCTTGGCCAATTTAGCCCGAAGAAGGGGACAAGAAGAGAAAAAGAGGAAAAATGAAAGGAAGGAAGAGGAAGATGAGGAGAAGAAGAAGGAGGAGAGGGAGGAGGAGAAGAAGAAGGAGAAGAAGGAGAAGAAGGAGGAGAAGGAGAAGGAGCTCCTCCTTCTCCTTCTTCTTCCTCCTTCTTCCTCCCTCTCCTTCTCCTTCTTCTTCTCCTTCTCTTTCTTCTTTTCTTCTTCTTCTCCTCTTCCTTCTTCTTCTCCTCCTCCTCCTCCTCCTTATTTTACTTCTTCTTCTCTATCTCTTCTTCTACGTAGCTTAGACTCATCAAAGAAAGGCTAAATTGGCTAATTATCCTACGAAATGACATAATTAGCTTAGTTAGCTCCAAAATGGCCTATTTAATAAAAAAATGACCTATACTTAGCTAATTATCCTCGGAATGACATAATTAGCTCCAAAAAGGCATTCTTAGCCAATTTAGCCCGAAGAAGGGGACAAGAAGAGAAAAACAGGAAAAATGAAAGGAAGGAAGAGGAAAAATGAGGAGAAGAAGAAGAAGGAGAGGGAGGAGGAGAAGAAGAAGGAGGAGAAGGAGAAGGAGCTCCTCCTTCTCCTTCTTCTTCCTCCTTCTTCCTCCTTCTCCTTCTCCTTCTTCTTCTCCTTCTCCTTCTTCTTTTCTTCTTCTCCTCTTCCTTCTTCTTCTTCTCCTCCTCCTCCTCCTCCTCCTCCTCCTTATTTTACTTCTTCTTCTCTATCTCTTCTTCTACGTAGCTTAGACTCATCCAAGAAAGGCTAAATTGGCTAATTATCCTACGAAATGACATAATTAGCTTAGTTAGCTCCAAAATGGCCTATTTAATAAAAAATGACCTATACTTAGCTAATTATCCTCGAAATGACATAATTAGCTCCAAAAAGGCATTCTTAGCCAATTTAGCCCGAAGAAGGGGACAAGAAGAGAAAAAGAGGAAAAATGAAAGGAAGGAAGAGGAAAAATGAGGAGCAGAAGAAGGAGGAGAGGGAGGAGGAGAATAATAAGGAGAAGGAGAAGAAGGAGGAGAACGAGAAGGAGCTCCTCCTTCTCCTTCTTCTTCCTCCTTCCTCCTTCTCCTTCTCCTTCTTCTTCTCCTTCTCCTTCTTCTTTTCTTCTTCTTCTCCTCTTCCTTCTTGTTCTCCTCCTCCTCCTCCTCCTCCTCCTCCTCCTCCTTATTTTACTTCTGCTTCTCTATCTCTTCTTCTACGTAGCTTAGACTCATCCAAGAAAGGCTAAATTGGCTAATTATCCTACGAAATGACATAATTAGCTTAGTTAGCTCCAAAATGGCCTATTTAATAAAAAATGACCTATACTTAGCTAATTATCCTCGAAATGACATAATTAGCTCCAAAAGGCATTCTTAGCCAATTTAGCCCGAAGAAGGGGACAAGAAGAGAAAAAGAGGAAAAATGAAAGGAAGGAAGAGGAAAAATGAGGAGAAGAAGAAGGAGGAGAGGGAGGAGGAGAAGAAGAAGGAGAAGAAGGAGAAGAAGGAGGAGAAGGAGAAGGAGCTCCTCCTACTCCTTCTTCTTCCTCCTTCTTCCTCCTTCTCCTTCTCCTTCTTCTTCTCCTTCTCCTTATTCTTTTCTTCTTCTCCTCCTCTTCCTTCTTCTTCTCCTCCTCCTCCTCCTCCTTATTTTACTTTTCTTCTCTATCTCTTCTTCTACGTAGCTTAGACTCATCCAAGAAAGGCTAAATTGGCTAATTATCCTACGAAATGACATAATTAGCTTAGTTAGCTCCAAAATGGCCTATTTAATAAAAAATGACCTATACTTAGCTAATTATCCTCGAAATGACATAATTAGCTCCAAAAAGGCATTCTTAGCCAATTTAGCCCGAAGAAGGGGACAAGAAGAGAAAAAGAGGAAAATGAAAGGAAGGAAGAGGAAAAATGAGAAGAAGGAAGAGGAAAAAGGAGAAGAAAGAGGAAAATGAGAAGAAGGGGACAAAAGGATAAGAAGAAGGAGAAGAAGGGGAAGAAGAAGGAGAAGAAGGAGAAGAAGAAGGAGAAGGAGCTCCCGCTCCTTCTCCTTCTTCTTCTCCTTTTTCTCCTTCTTCTTCTCCTTCTTCTCCTTCTTCTTCTCCTCTCCCTTCTCCTTCTCCTCCTCCTCCTCCTCCTCCTCCTTTTTCTTCTTCTTCTCCTCTTCCTTCTCCTTCTCCTCCTCCTCCTCCTTCTTTTACTTCTTCTTCTCTTTCTCTTCTCCTATAGTTAGCTAGGGTTCCACCTAAATGACATAATTAGCTTAGTTAGCTCCTAAATGGTCTATACTTAGCTAATTTCTCTCCGAAATAACATATATATACACTACTTCATCTAGTATTATTTTTCTAACTTTCTTATTTGTCATTTTGCAGATTACCTTCACTTCACGGGAAGCTTGGTTGATGGAATGCTTGAAGATGATTTCTTGTACCATGGGTTGTATTGAAACTATTGTAGTATATGAATATATGAAACTTTGTATGCACGTGGATGAAACTGGTGTAATATATGGTTTGGTACGGATGTAACTTCCATAATATGTATGCACTATGGATGAGAGTTATTTTAATATGGTTATGAGTACGAAAATAAATTTATTTATGTCAAATATATATATATATCCTAATTATTGTTAAAAATGCTGGATATAACAAAAAATAAATAAAAAAGGGGCTGGTTCCCCTCTTTGCCGTCTGCCAACACATGGCAAAGGGGGGAGGCACATGGCAAAGGGGGATCTGCCCCCTGTCTCTCCCCTCTTTGTCGTCTGCCAACACATGGCAAAGGGGGGAGGCACATGGCAAAGGGGGAATCTGCCCCCTCTCTCTCCTCTCTTTGCCGTCTGCCAACACATGGCAAAGGGGGGAAAGCACATGGCAAAGGGGGAATCTGCCCCCTCTCTCTCCCCTCTTTGCCGTCTGCCAACACATGGCAAAGGGGGAATCTGCCCCCTCTCTCTCCCCTCTTTGCCGTCTGCCCCCACATGGCAAAGGGGGGAGGCACATGGCAAAGGGGGAATCTGCCCCCTCCCGTCTCCCCTCTTTGCCGTCTGCCCCCACATGGCAAAGGGGGGAAGGCAGACGGCAAAGGGGGAATCTGCCCCCTCTCTCTCCCCTCTTTGCCGTCAGCCCCCACATGGCAAAGGGGTGAAGGCAGACGGCAAAGAGAGGAGGCCTGCCGTTAACACTTAACGGGGACGTTGCAATATATGCCGTCCCATTTATTTTGCCGTCTGCCCCCTCATGGCAAAGATTCTTTGCCGTCCGCTTTGTGAAAGCAGACGGCAAAGAGCCTCTTCACCGGATTTTTTTTTGCCGTCTACTTTGCCATGAGGGGGCAGACGGCAAAGCCTTTGCCGTCCGTGGTTGCCCCCTTTGCCGTCCGCCTTGGCAGACGGCAAATTTCTGAATTTCAGTAGTGGTAGGTCTATGGTGAACTACTCACGCATCATCGGAGAGGTCATGGTGTTGATGAAGAAGCCCTCCGTGTCCGAATCCCCCCTCCGGCAGGGCACCAAAACGTGCCCTAGATGGCATCTTGCGGAGACAGAAGCTTGTGGCGGCGGAAAAGTACTTTCGATGATCTCTTGATTTTCTTGGGATTTTTAGGGAATATATAAGCGCAACCCCTAGGGCAAAGGGCGTCCAGGGGGCCCACAAGCCTGTGGGATGCGGCCTCCCCCTGGCTGCGGGGTGAGGGCTTGTGGGCCCCTGGGCCCCCCTGCCTTGGCTCTCAAGTCTCCTGATCTTCTTCCATTACGGAAAAATTCTTTTCGAGGATTTTATTCCGTTTGGACTCCGTTTCAAAATCTCCCCTGAAAGGGGTCAAAAACATGGAAAAAACAGGAACTGGCACTTGACACTGAGTTAATAAGTTAGTCCCAAAAAATATATAAAGGCATGCAAATCATCCAAAGTCTGACAAGATAATAGCATGAAACCATCAAAAATTATATATACGTTGGAGACGTATCAAGCATCCCCAACCTTAACTCCTGCTCGTCCTCAAGTAGGGATAAATAATTAATTTTTGATGTGGAATGCTACCTAGCATAGTTATCCTTTGCAACTTCTATCACGTGACATGAATATTCAGACCCGTCAGATTCAAAACAATAGTTTGGTATTGACATGAAAACAATAATACTTCAAGCAAACTAGTAAAGTAATCATGAACTTCCAAAATAACAAGGCCAAGGAAAGTTATCCCTACAAAATCATATAGTCTGGCTATGCTCCATCATCCTCACACAACTAATGTAAATCATGCACAACCCCGGTATTGGCCAAGTAATTTTTTTTGCACTCTTACTTTCTCAAACTTTTTATAACTATCACGCAATACATGAGTGTGAGCCATGGATATAGCACTATAAGTGGAATAGAGTGTGATGGTGGTTCTGAGACAAAAAGGAGGAGATGGTCACATTGACTCGGCGTATCAAAAGGCTACGGAGATGCCCATTAATAGATATCAATGTGAATGAGTAGGGATTGCCATACAAGAGATGCACTAGAGCTATAAGTATGTGAAAGCTCAAAATGAAAACTAGTGGGTGTGCATCCTACTTGCTTGCTCACGAAGACCTAGGGAAATTTTGAGGAAGCCCATCATTGGAATATACAAGCCAAGTTATATAATGAAGATTCCCACTAGCATATGGTAGTGACAAAGCAACAAGCTCTCAATCATGAAGAACATGGTGCTATTACGAAGCACAAGTGTGGAAAAAGATAGTAGCATTGTCCCTTCTCTCTTTTTGTCTCTCTTTTTTCAATTGGGCTCTTAGGCCTCTCTTTTTTATTTTTTCTTTTTTTTGGGATCTTTGGCCTCTCTTTTTTCCTTGCATGGGACAATGCTCTAATAATGATGATCATCACACTTTTACTTACTCACAGCTCAAACTGATGATGACTCTATAGGAAATGCCTCTGGCAGTGTACCGGGATGTGTACCGATCTAGCATGGCGTATGACGTTGAAACATCTCGCTAGCTATCTTACGATCGATCATGCAATGGCAATATGAGAGTGACAGCACAAGTCATGAGACAGAACGGTGGGAGTTGCATGGCAATATATCTCGGAATGGTATGAAAATGCCATAGTTTGTAGGTATGGTGGTTGTTTTGAGGAAGGCATATAGTGGGTTTGTGTACCGGCGAGAATTGCGTGGCACTAGATAGGCTAGCAATGGTGAAAGGTCAAAGCACATCTATACCATTGACTCACATTAGTCATGAAGAACTCACATACTTGTTCCGAAAGTTTTTATAAGTAATCGAAACAAAGTGCTAAACGCATACTCCTAGGGGAAGGGTTGGTAGGTGTTAACCATCTCACGATCCCGACCTCAACAGAAAGGATGACAATCAATAGATCAATTATGCTCCGACTTCCTAACATAGCGGTTCACCATATGTGCATGCTACGGGAATCACTAACTTCAACACAAGTATTTCTAGATTCACAACACCCTACTAACATAGCTCTTAATATTACCAAATCCACGTATCAAAACTAATTGAGAGGAATCGAAACTTCTCTTTCTACTCAATGCACATGAAGATGGAGGTTTTTGCATCCTCTTTGGGTACCTATCACATTTGGGACTACTTTCATAGCATAAGCCAACTACCGGATCACGCACCGTCGTGCTCTAAAAGATATAAGTGAAGCACAAAGAGCAAAAGTATCTAGCTCAAAAGATATAAGTGAAGCACTATGAGCATTCTAGCAAAATCACGATGAGTGCATGTCTCTCTCTCTCAAAAAGGTGTGCAGCAAGGATGATTGTGACACAATAAAAAGAAAATACTCCTAATATACAAGACGCTCCAAGCAAAACACATATCATGTGGTGAATAAAAATATAGCTCCAAGTAATGTTACCGATGGATTGAAGACGAAAGAGGGGATTCCTTTCGGGGGCATCCCCAAGCTTAGGCTTTTTGGTGTCCTTGAATTTGGCTTGGGATGCCTTGGGCATCCCCAAGCTTGAGCTCTTTCCACTCCTTATCTCTTTGTCCATGAGAACATCACCCAAAACTTGAAAACTTCACAACACAAAACTTAAACAGAAAGTCGTGATAACATTAGCATAGGAAAACAAACTACCACCTTTTTTTGGTACTGTAGCAAACTTGAATCCTATCTATATTGGTGTTCGGCTACTGTATTCTCACTTTTACATGGCTAGTACCCCCCGATACTAACCATAGTTTCATCAAAACAAGCAACCAACTCAACAAAAACAGAATCTGTCAAAAACAGACCAGTCTGTAGCAATCTGTATACTTCGTATACTTCTGGTACCTCAAAAATTATGAAAAATTACAATTGCCTGGGCAAAAGGTATATCAACCATCAGCAAAATGAATCAACTCAAAGTCTCTTTCTGAATAAAAATGAAAAATCATCTCGTGAGTGAAAAGTTTCTGTCTTTTTCCAGCATGATCAAACAACCATTACCAAAACTAATCATAAAGGTTTTCTTGGCTCAAACACACAAAGAAACTCAAAAAACACAATCACAACAGAATTATGATGGTGTGGACACAACAAAACAGAAAGAAAAAAGATAAATTCATAGAGGTGCCTCCCAACAAGCGATATTGTTTAACGCCCTTAGCTAGGCATTGATAATTCAATGATGCTCACACAAAAGACAAGAATTGAAGCACAACGAGAGCATCGTAAAGCATGTGAAATCACATCTAAGTCTAACATACTTATTATGCATAGGCATTTTATAGGAAAACAGATTGTCAAGACAACCAATAGTTACCAAATGCAAGGAAGAAGAAACAGACAATAACAATCTCAACATAACGAGAGGTGATTTAGCGATATGAAAGTTTCTACCACCATATTTTCCTCTCTCATAATAATTACATGTGGGATCATATTCGAATTCAACAATGTAACTATCACATAGGATAATCTTTTCATCATCCACATGCATGCAAAGTTGACGCTCTTCAAAAATAGTGGGATTATCATCAACTAAAGTCATGACTTCTCCAAACCCACTTTCAATAATATTGCAAATATCATATTCATCATGAGGCTTAAAAAAAATTCAAGATCATAAGAAAAATCATCGCCCCACTTATGATCATTGCAACAAGTAGTGGACATAGCAAAACTAGCATCCCCAAGCTTAGGGTTTTGCATATTTTTAGCATGATTGTCACTAATAGAATTTATAGTGAAACCATTGCAATCATGCTTTTCATCCAAAGATCCCTCGTGAATCACTTCAAATATTTCTTCCTCACAATTTTCAGATTCACGCATCTCAAGAAAAACTCCATAAAGATAGTCAAGTGGACTCAACTCACTAGCAATTGGATCAACATAATTGGATCTCTTAAAGAGATTAGCAAGTGGATGAGGATCCATATCACTAGATTTTCAGCAAGCGAAGATGCAAGCATATTGAAGGCACATGGCACACAAGCGAACAGAAAGCAACCAAGAGAAAAGGGCGAACGAAAAAGGCAAACGAAAAAAGGCAAATTGGTGAAGTGGGGGAGAGGAAAACGAGAGGCAACTGGCAAACAAAGTAAATGCAAGAGATGAGTTTGCCACACTTACTTGGATGAGTTATTGACTTGATCCTCCCCGGCAATGGCGCCAGAAATTCTTGTGCTACAACAACAGACAACAGCGCCAGAAATTGATACGTTGACGGAGACTGGGCTTGCGTTGGTTTTTCCCTTGAAGAGGAAAGGGTGATGCAGCACAGGAGCAGTAAGTATTTCCCTCAGTTTGAGAACCATGGTATCAATCCAGAAGGAGGGTCTCGTCAAGTCCAGAGTACCCGCGCAAACACAAACAAGCTTGCACCCAACGCTTTAAAGGGGTTGTCAATCCCTTCAAGATTGTTTGCAAAGTGAGATCTGAAGGCGAAAAGTGCAACGAAGTAAAAATTGTAAGGCTGAAAATATGGTGTGGAGTAGACCCTTGGGTCCATAGTTTTCACTAGAGGCTTCTCTCAAAATAGAAAATATCACGGTGGGTGAACGAATTACTGTCAAGGAATTGATAGAACTGCGCAAAGTCATGACGATATCAAAGGCAATGATCATACATATAGGCATCACGTTCGAGACAAGTAGACCGATACTTTCTGCATCTACTACTATTACTCCACACATCGACCGCTATCCAGCATGCATCTAGTGTATTGAGTTCATGACGAGCAGAGTAACACCTTAAGCAAGATGACATGATGTAGAGGGATAATCTCAAACCAATGATGAAAACCCCATCTTTTTACCCTTGATGGCAACAACACGATGCGTGCCTCGCTACCCCTTCTGTCACTGGGTGAGGTCACCGCACGGTATGAACCCAAAACCAAGCATTTCTCCCATTGCAAGAATCATAGATCTAGTTGGCCAAACAGAACCCACAACTGGAAGAGAATTACAAGGATACGAAATCATGCATAAGAGAGATCAGACGAAACTCAAATAAGATTCATGGATAATCTGATCATAAATCCACAATTCATCGGATCTCGACAAACACACAGCAAAAGAAGATTACATCGGATAGATCTCCATGAAGATCATGGAGAACTTTTTATTGAAGATCCAAGAGAGAGAAGAAGCCATCTAGTTACTAGCTATGGACCCGTAGGTCTATGGTGAACTACTCACACATCATCGGAGAGGTCATGGTGTTGATGAACAAGCCCTCTGTGTCCGAATCCCCCCTCCGGCAGGGCACGAGAACGTGCCCTAGATGGGATCTTGCGGAGACAGAAGCTTGCAGCGGCGGAAAAGTACTTTCAATGATCTCCTATTTTTTTTGGGATTTTTAGGGAATATATAGGCGCAACCCCTAGGGCAAAGGGCGTCCAGGGGGCCCACAAGCCTGTGGGCCACGACGTCCCCCTGGCCGCGGGGTGAGGTCTTGTGGGGCCCCTGGGGCACCCTGCCTTGGCTCTCAAGTCTTCTCATCTTCTTCCGTTACAGAAAAATTCTTTTCGGGGATTTTATTCCGTTTGGACTCTGTTTCAAAATCTCCCCTGAAAGGGGTCAAAAACATGGAAAAAACAGGAACTGGCACTTGGCACTGAGTTAATAAGTTCGTCCCAAAAAATATATAAAAGTCATGCAAAACATCCAAAGTCTCACAAGATAATAGCATGAAACCATAAAAAATTATAGATACGTTGGAGACGTGTCATTGCTTCTCGTGCCTTACCACCCGCCACTTCGTGAAAGACTTCTGGGACCCTGTCCGCTGCCGCCATTGTCGTCGTTTCGGCCATCACGTATGTTCCTGCTCCTGCCCCATGGCTCCCTTGCGCCCGACTATTGTGCCTAGATCCCATGGGCCCCCACGCACTCCACCCCTGCCTCCGCCACCCCTCCTTGCAGATAGACCCCTTTCCCCTCCGCCGCTCGTCACCCCACCCGTTGTCCGGTCTATTCCTTGCCCCGCGGCGCCTTGAGGCTGGAGGCCCCAGCTCCTAGGGTTGCCGCTCACCTTCGCCCTCTCCGAGGGACATCATGTTGGATGTTGTGGTGTTCTCTCCGCCCCTGTCCCCCCCTGAGGTGCTGCTGCTTGGCAATCCTCGGCCCATGGTGGTCGGGGGTGCTGGAGCTGCGCTGCCACGGGAGCTGCTCTGGCCCCACTGTTGGGGAACGTAGTACTAGTTCAAAAAAATTCCTACGTGTCACCAAGATCAGTCTAGGAGATGCTAGCAACGAGAGAGAGGGAGGGCATCTTCATACCATTGAAGATCTCTAAGCGAAAGTGTTGCAAAGAACGCGGTTGATGGAGTCGTACTCGCGGCGATTCAAATCGCGGAAGATCCGATCCAAGCACCGAACGAACGGCGCCTCCGTGTTCAACACACGTACAGCCCGGGGACGTATCCTCCTTCTTGATCCAACAAGGGGGAAGGAGAAGTTGAGGGAGAGCTCCGACAGTATGATGGGGTGGTGGCGGTGGAGCTCGTGGTTCTCTGGTTGATCTTCGCTAAGCTCAATGGAGGAGGTGTACGGGGGTAGGGTTGCGCCAAGGGGAGAGGGTGCTTTGGTGTGTCGCGGCCCTCTCACCCCTCCTCTATTTATAGGGGGAAGGGGAGAGGGGGCCGGCCACCCTAGGTGGCCTAGGAGGGGGCGGCAGCTGCCAAGGGTTGTGGCTTGCCTCCCAAGTTGGTGGGAGGCAGACCCCACGCCCTAGAGTTCCCAGCCCTAGGTGTCTGGGCCCTTGGGTGGTGTGCACCAGCCCACCAGGGAGCTGGTTCCTTCCCACCTTCGACCCACGTGGCCCTCCGAGATAGGTGGCCCCTCCCGGTGGACCCCAGAACACTTTTGGTTGTCCCGGTACAATATCGATAAACCCCAAAACCTTTCCGGTGACCAAAATTGGACTTCCCATATATAAATCTTCACCCCCGGACTATTCCGGAACTCCTCGTGATGTCCGAGATCTCATCCGGGACTTCGAACGACTTTCCTTAACCACATACAATTCCCATTACAACTCTAGCATCACCGAACCTTAAGTGTGTAGACCCTCCATGTTCGTGAACCATGCAGACATGACGGAGACACCTCTCCGGCTAATAACCAATAGCGGGATCTGGAAACCCATATTGTCTCCCACATGTTCCATGATGATCTCTTCGGATGAACCACGATGTCGGGGATTCGATTAATCCCATATGCAATTCCCTTTGTCTATCGGTATGATACTTGCCCGAGATTCGATAGTCGGTATCCCTATACCTTGTTCAATCTCATTACCGGCAAGTCTCTTTACTCATTCCGTAACACATGATCACGTGGCTAACCCCTTCATCACATTGAGCTCATTATGATGATGTATTACCAAGTGGGCCCAGAGATACCTCTCCGTCATATGGAGTGATAAATCCTAGCCTCGATTCGTACCAACCCAACAGATACTTTCGGATATACCTATAGTGCACCTTTATAGTCACCGAGTTACATTGTGGCGTTTGATAAACCCAAAGCATTCCTACGGTATCCAGGAGTTGCACAATCTCATGGTCTAAGGAAATGATACTTGACATTAGAAAAGCTCTAGAATGCGAACAACACGATCTTGTGCTATGATTGGTATTGGGTCTTGTCCATCACATCATTCTCCTAATTATGTGATCCCGTCATCAACGACATCCAATGTCCATGGTCAGGAAACCATGACCATCTATTGATCAACGAGCTAGTCAACTAGAGGCTCACTACGGACACGGTGTGGTCTATGTATTCAAACATGTATTACGGTTTCTGGTTAATACAATTATAGCATGAACAATAGACAATTATCATGAACAAGGAAATATAATATTAACCATTTTATTATTACCTCTAGGGCATATTTCCAACAGTCTCCCACTTGCACTAGAGTCAATAATCTAGTTACATTGTGATGAATTGAACACCCATAGAGTTGTGGTGATGATCATGTTCCACTCGTAGATGAGGTTTAGTCAACAGATCTACGACACTCAGATCCGTATGTAATTTACAAATATCTATATCTCCATCCTGAATGTAACCGCGAATGGATTTGAAGCGGCGCTTGATGTGCTTGGTCTTCTTGTGAAACCTGGGCTCCTTGGCAATGGCAATAGCTCCATTGTTGTCACAGAAGAGAGTCATCAGGCCCGACGCATTTTGAATCACTCCTAGGTCGGTGATGAACTCCTTCATCCAGACTCGTTAACACGCTGCTTCCGAAGTAGTTATGTAGTCCACTTCACATGTAGATGTCGCCACGACGCTTTACTTGCAACTACACCAGCTGACTGCCCCACCATTCAAAATATACACGTATCCGGTTTGTGACTTGGAGTCATCCGGATCTGTGTTGAAGCTAGCATCGACGTAACCCTTTACGACGAGCTCTTCGGCACCTCCATAAACGAGAAACATATCTTTAGTCATTTTCACGTACTAAAGGATATTCTTGATCGATGTCTAGTGATCCACTCCGGGATCACTTTGGTACCTCCCTACCAAACTTATGGCAAGGTTCACATCAGGTCTGGTACACAGCATGGCATATATAATACAGCTTATTGCTGCGGAAACAAAAGTCCTTCCCTGGCGCTTAGGAATTCTTCTTGTTACTTCTCTGGTTTGCGTCGGTTTTTCCCTTGAAGAGGAAAGGGTGATGCAGCACAGGAGCAGTAAGTATTTCCCTCAGTTTGAGAACCAAGGTATCGATCCAGAAGGAGGGCCTCGTCAAGTCCAAAGTACTTGCGCAAACACAAACAAGCTTGCACCCAACGCTTCAAAGGGGTTGTCAATACCTTCAAGATTGTTTGCAAAGTGAGATCTGAAGGCGGAAAGAGCAACGAAGTAAAAAAGTTTAAGGCTGAAAATATGGTGTGGAGTAGACCCTGGGGGTCATAGTTTTCACTAGAGGCTTCTCTCAAAATATCAAGTAGTACGGTGGGTGAACAAATTACTGTCGAGCAATTGATAGAACCGCGCAAAGTCATGACGATATCTAAGGCAATGATCATACATACAGGCATCACGTCTGAGACAAGTAGACCGATACTTTCTGCATCTACTACTATTACTCCACACATTGACCGCTATCCAGCATGCATCTAGTGTATTGAGTTCATGACGAACAAAGTAACGCTTTAAGCAAGATGACATGATGTAGAGGGATAATCTCAAACCAATGATGAAAACCCCATCTTTTTACCCTTGATGGCAACAACACGATGCGTGCCTCGCTACCCCTTCTGTCACTGGGTGAGGTCACCACACGGTATGAACCCAAAACCAAGCACTTCTCCCATTGCAAGGATCATAGATCTAGTTGGCCGGACAAAACCCACAACTAGAAGAGAATTAGAAGGATATGAAATCATGCATAAGAGAGATCATAAGAAACTCAAATAAGATTCATAGATAATCTGATCATAAATCCACAATTCATCGGATCTCGACAAACACACCGCAAAAGAATATTACATCGGATAGATCTCCATGAAGATCATGGAGAACTTTGTATTGAAGATCCAAGAGAGAGAAGAAGCCATCTAGTTACTAGCTATGGACCCGTAGGTCTATAGTGGATTACTCACGCATCATCGGAGAGGTCATGGTGTTGATGAAGAAGCCCTCCGTGTCTGAATCCCCCCTCCGACAGGGCACCAGAACGTGCCCCAGATGGGATTTTGCGCAGACAGAAGCTCACGGCGGCGGAAAAGTACTTTCGATGATCTCCTCATTTTTTCTGAAATTTTTGGGATTATATAGGCGAAAGACCTAGGTCAGGGGAACTCCAGGGGGCCCACAAGCCTGTATGGCGCATCCCCCCTAGCCGCGGGGTGGGGGCTTGTGGGGCCCCCGGGGCTCCCCTGCCTTTGCTCCCAATTTCCCCGATCTTCTTCCGGTCCAAAAAAAAATCTTTTCGGGGATTTTCTTCCGTTTGGACTCCGTTTCAAAATCTCCTGTGAAAGGGGTCAAAAACATGGAAAAAACAGGAACTGGCACTTGGCACTGAGTTAATAAGTTAGTCCCAAAAAATATATAAAAGGCATACAAAACATCCAAAGTTTGATAAGATAATAGCATGAAACCATCAAAAATTATAGATACGTTGGAGACGTATCAAGCATCCCCAAGCTTAACTCCTGCTCGTCCTCAAGTAGGGAAGTGACAAAGAATGAATTTTTGATGTGGAATGCTACATAGCATAGTTGTCCTTTGCAACTTCTTTCACGTGACATGAATGTTCAGATCCGTAATATTCAAAACAATAGTTTTCTATTGACATGAAAACAGTAATACTTCAAGCAAACTAGCAAAGTAATCATGAACTTTCAAAATAACATGGCCAAAGAAAGTTATCCCTACAAAATCATATAGTATGGCTATTCTCCATCATCCTCACACAACTAATGTAAATCATGCACAACCCTGGAATTGGCCAAGTAATTGTTTTCGCACTCTTACTTTCTCAAACTTTTTATAACTATCACGCAATACATGAGCACGAGCCATGGATATAACACTATAGGTGGAATAGAGTGTGGTGGTGGCTGTGAGACAAAAAAGGAGGAGATGGTCACACTAACTCGGCGTATCAATTGGCTGTGGAGATTCCTATTAATAGATATCAATGTGAATGAGTAGGGATTGCTATACAAGAGATGCACCAGAGCTATAAGTATGTGAAAGCTCAAAAGGAAAACTAGTGGGTGTGCATCCAACTTGCTTGCTCACGAAGACCTAGGGCAATTTTGAGGAAGCCCATCATTGGAATATACAAGCCAAGTTATATACTGAAGATTCCCACTAGCATATGGTAGTGAGAAAGCAAGAAGCTCTCAATCATGAAGAACATGGTGCTAACATGAAGGACAAGTGTGGAAAAAGATAGTAGCATTGTCCCTTCTCTCTTTTTCTCTCCTTTTTTCATTTGGGCTCTTAGGCCTCTTTTTATATTTTCTCTTTTCTGTTTTTTTGTTTTTGTTTTTGGGCTCTTTGGCCTCTTTTTTTTAATTTCCTCACAAGGGACAATGCTCTAAAAATGATGATCATCACACTTTTATTTACTCACACCTCAAAATGGTGATGAATCTATTGGAAATGCCTCCTGCAGTGTATCGGGATGTGCAACGATCTAGTATGATCATGCAATGGCAATATGAGAGTGATGACACAAGTCATGAGACGGAACGGTGGTAGTTGCATGGCAATATATCTCGGAATGGCTATGAAAATGCCATAGTAGGTAGACATGGTGGTTGTTTTGAGGAAGGAATTTGGTGGGTTTGTGCACCGGCGAGAATTGCGCGGCACTAGAGAGGCTAGCAATGGTGTAAGGTTAAAGTGCATCTATACCATGGACTCACATTAGTCATGAAGAACTCACATACTTGTTGTGAAATTTTTTATTAGTAATCGAAACAAAGTGTTAAATGCATACTGGTAGGGGAAGGGTTGGTAGGTGTAAACCATCGCGCGATCCCGACCTCAACACAAAGGATGACAATCAATAGATCAATTATGCTCCGACTTCCTAACATAGCGGTTCACCATACGTGCATGCTAAAAGAAGCACTAACTCCAACACAAGTATTTCTAGATTCACAACACCCTACTAACATAACTCTTAATATTACCGAATCTATGTCTCAAAACTAATTGAGAGGAAACGAAACCTCTCTTTCTACTCAATGCACAAGAAGATGGAGGTTTTTGCATCCTCTATGCGTACCTAGCTCATTTGGGACTACTTTCATAGCATAAGCCAACTACCAAATCACGCACCGCCATGCTCTAAAGATATAAGTGAAGCGCAAGAGCAAAAGTGTCTAGCTCAAAATATATAAGTTAAGCACATGAGCAAAAGTATCTATCTCAAAGGATATAAGTGAAGCACATGAGCAAAAGTATCTAGCTCAAAGGATATAAGTGAAGCACTATGAGCATTCTAGAAAAATCATGATGAGTGCATGTCTCTCTCTCTCAAAAAGGTGTGCAGCAAGGATTATTGTGGCACAACAAAAAGAAAAGACTCCTATGATGCAAGACGCTCCAAGAAAAACACATATCATGTGGTGAATAAAAATATAGCTCCAAGTAATGTTACCGATGGATTGAAGACGAAAGAGGGGATGCCTTCCCGGGGCATCCCCAAGCTTAGGCTTTTTGGTGTCCTTGAATTTGGCTTGGGGTGCCTTGGGCATCCCCAAGATTGAGCTCTTTCCACTCCTTATCTCTTTGTCCATGAGAACATCACCCAAAACTTGAAAACTTCACAACACAAAACTTAAACAGAAACTTGTGATAACATTAGTACAAGAAAACAAACTACCACTTCTTTTGGTACTGTAGCAAACATGAATTCCATCTATATTGATGATGGGCTACTGTATTCTCACTTTTCCATGGCTAGTACCCCCCGATACTAACCATAGTTTCATGAAAACAAGCAACCAACTCAACAAAAACAGAATCTGTCAAAAACAGACCAGTCTGTAGCAATCTGTATACTTCGTATACTTCTGGTACCTCAAAAATTATGAAAAATTACGACGTCCTAGGAACAAAGCATATCAATCAGAAGCAAAAAGAATCAACTCAAAATCTCTTTCTGAATAAAAATGTAAAGTCATCTCGTGAGCGAAAAGTTTCTCTCTTTTTCCAGCAAGATCAAACAACCATTACCAAGACTAGTCATAAAGGCTTTGCTTGGCTCAAACACAAAAAGAAACAAAAAAAACACAATCACAAAAGAATTATGAAAGTGTGGACGCAACAAAACAGAAAGAAAAAGATAAATTCATTGGGTTGCCTCCCAACAAGCGCTATTGTTTAACGCCCTTAGCTAGGCATTAAAGCGATAGAATCACGTATCGTCGTCTTTGGTGCTCAAAACCATAAGTGGCCCTCATCATGGATTCATAAGGATATCTTATTTTCTTTCTAGGAAAGTGTTCCATGCCTTCCTTAAAGGAAATTGAAATCTAATATTCTCTTCCTTCATATCGATGATAGCACCAATAGTCCTTAGGAAAGGTCTACCAAGAATAATAGGGCATGTAGGATTGCAATCAATGTCAAGCACAATGAAATCCACGGGTACATAGTTCCTATTTGCAATAATAAGAACATCATTGATCCTTCCCATGGGTTTCTTGATAGTAGAATCAGCAAGATGCAAATTAAGAGAAAACTCTTAATTTCTCATTAAAACCCAGAACATCACATAAAGACTTTGGAATCGCAGAAACACTATCACCCAAATTACACAAAGCATTGCACTCATAGTTTTTGATTTTGATTTTGATGGTAGGTTCCCACTCATCATGAAGCTTTCTAGGGATAGAGACTTCCAATTCAAGTTTCTCTTCAAGAGCTTTTATCATAGCTTCGACGATATGATCGGTAAAGGCTTTGTTTTGGCTATAAGCGCGTGGAGAGTTTAACATGGATTGCATCAAAGAAATGCATTCAATCAAGGAGCAACTATCATAATTGAATTCCTTGAAATCCACGGTAGTAACTTCATTACTACTCAAAGTTTTAACGTCTTCTACTCCACTTTTAGCATCAAGATAGATGGACTCCGAATAATTGGGGCACTTTTCAACCAAAGTGGGTTCATATCAAGCCCCATAATCATTAGGTTTGACACAAGAAAACAAAGATTCAATGGGAATCACACCAAGCACTTTAAGATCTTCATGATTCTCATCACGAGAACACGCCTTTTTAAGCCATTCATGTCTAGCACGAATTTGGGCGGTTCTTTCTTGGCTCTCAATCATGGAAACACGCATAGCTTTCAAAGTTTCATCCATGTTGATTTTGGGAGGAGCACATATAACTTTCAAATCATCAACATCACAAGAAATCCTATCCACGCTTTTAGCCAAATCGTCAATTTTGAGTAGTTTTTCCTCTATGGACGCATTGAAAATATTTTGTGAACTCTTTGATATTACTCTCTATATTAGAGGGTAATCTATTGTAATTTCCATGAGTATTGTTGTAGGAGTTGCCAAATTTATTAGAGGAGTTACTAGGAAAAGGGCTAGGAACATAGTTTCCTCTAAAGGCATTGTTGTTGCCAAAGTTATTCCTACCAACAAAATTAACGTCCAAGCTAGCGTTGCTACTCTCAATCAAAGAAGAAAAAAGCATATCATTAGGATCCAAAGGAGCACTTCTACTAGAAACCAAATTCATTAACTCGTCCATCTTAGCACTCAACGATTTAATTTCTTCTATAGCGTGCACCTTCTTACTAGTAGGTGACCTTTCAGTGTGCCACTGAGAGTAGTTTGTCATGATGTTGTCTAAGAGCTTAGTGGCTTCTCCTAACGTGATTTCCATGAACGTTCCACCGGAGGCGGAGTCCAAGATATTTCTAGAAGCAAAATTCAAGCCAGCGTAAAAGATTTGAATAATCATCCAAAGACTCAAGCCATGAGCGGGACAATTTCTAATCATTAATTTCATTCTCTCCCAAGCTTGTGCAACATGTTCATGATCAAGTTGCTTGAAATTCATGATATCATTACGGAGAGAGATGATCTTAGCCGGCGGAAAATACTTGGATATATAAGCATCTTTGCACTTATCCCAAGAATCGATACTATTTTGGGCAAAGAAGAAAACCAAGTTTTTGCGCGATCTTGCAACGAGAAAGGAAAAAGCTTAAATTTAATCACGTCATTATCCACATATTTTTTCTTTTGCATATCGCAAAGCTCAATGAAGGTATTGAGATGGGATGCGGCATCTTCACTAGGAAGGCCAGAGAATTGCTCTTTCATAACAAGATTCAGCAAAGCGGCATTGATTTCGTATGACTCCGCACTAGTGGAGGGAGCAATCGAAGTACTAATATAATCATTATTATTAGTATTCGAGAAGTCACAAAGTTTGGTGTTTTCGTTCATGGTGACTTCAACAAGCAAGCAAGCACACAAGCAAAAAAGAGCAGGCGAGATAAAGGGCGAACGAAAAGGCGAACAAAAAGGCAAATTGGTGAAGTGGGGGAGAGGAAAACGAGAGGCAACTGGTAAACAAAGTAAATGCAAGAGATGAGGTTGCGACACCTACTTGTATGAGTTCTTGACTTGATCTTCCTCCCCGGCAACGGCGCCAGAAATTCTTCTGCTGCGGCAACAAAAGTCCTTCCCTGGCGCTTAGGAATTCTTCTTATTACTTCTCTGGTTTGCGTCGGTTTTTCCCTTGAAGAGGAAAGGGTGATGCAGCACAGGAGCAGTAAGTATTTCCCTCAGTTTGAGAACAAAGGTATCGATCCTGAAGGAGGGCCTCGTCAAGTCCAAAGTACCTACGCAAACACAAACAAGCTTGCACCCAACGCTTCAAAGGGGTTGTCAATCCCTTAAAGATTGTTTGCAAAGTGAGATCTGAAGGCGGAAAGAGCAACGAAGTAAAAAGTGTAAGGCTGACAATATGGTGTGGACTAGACCCTGGGGGCCATAGTTTTCAATAGAGGCTTCTCTCAAAATAGCAAGTATTACTGTGGGTGAACAAATTACTGTCGAGCAATTGATAGAACCGCGCGAAGTCATGACGATACCTAAGACAATGATCATACATATAGGCATCATGTCCGAGACAAGTAGACCGATACTTTCTGCATTACTACTATTACTCCACACATCGACCGCTATCCAGCATGCATCTAGTGTATTGAGTTCATGACGAACAGAGTAACGCTTTAAGGAAGACGAGATGATGTAGAGGGATAATCTCAAAGCAATGATGAAAACCCCCATCTTTTTACCCTTGATGGAAACAACAAGATGCGTGCCTCGCTACCCCTTCTGTCACTGGGTGAGGTCACCTCACGGTATGAACCCAAAAACAAGCACTTCCCCATTGCAAGAATCATAGATCTAGTTGCCCAGACAAAACCCACAACTCGAAGATTATTACAAGGATATGAAATCATGCATAAGAGAGATCACAAGAAACTCAAATAAGATTCATAGATAATCTGATCATAAATACATAATTCATCGGATCTCGACAAACACACCGCAAAACAAGATTACATCAGATAGATCTCCATGAAGATCATGGAGAACTTTGTATTGAAGATCCAAGAGAGAGAAGAAGCCATCTAGTTACTAGCTATGGACCCGTAGGTCTATGGTGAACTACTCATGCTTCATCAGAGAGTTCATGGTGTTCGTGAAGAAGCCCTCCGTGTCCGAATCCCCCTCCGGCAGGGCACCAGAACGTGCCCCAGATGGGATCTTGCAGAGACAGAAGCTTGCGGCGGCGGAAAAGTACTTTCGATGATCTCCTGATTTTTTTCTGGAATTTTTGGGATTATATAGGCGAAAGACCTAGGTCAGGGGACCTCCAGGGGGCCCACAAGCCTGGATAGCGCACCCCCCTTGCCACGGGGTGGGGGCTTGTGGGCCCCCTGGGGCTCCCCTGCCTTGGCTCCCAAGTTCCCCGATCTTCTTCCGTTCCAAAAAAAACTTTTCAGGGATTTTCTTCCATTTGGACTCCGTTTCAAAATCTCCTCTGAATGGGGTCAAAAACATGGAAAAACAGGAACTGGCACTTGGCACTGAGTTAATAAGTTAGTCCCAAAAAATATATAAAAGGCATACGAAACATCCAAAGTTTGACAAGATAATAGCATGAAACCATCAAAAATTATAGATACGTTGGAGACGTATTACTTATGGCTGAAGCATAGGGGACGATACTCATCTTTTCTCTATCTTCTGTTGAGTTTGGGCATTGACTTGTGCTCAATCTCGCACCTTGCAATACAGGCAAGAACCCCTTCTTGGACTTATCATAGTGAACTTCTTCAATATCTTGTCAAGGTATGTGCTTTGTGAAAGACCAATGAGGCATCTCAATCTATCTTTATAGATCTTGATGCCTTGTATGTAAGTAGCTTCTCCAAGGTCCTTCATCTACAAACACTTATTCAAGTAGGCCTTTATACTTTCCAAAAGTTCTATATCATTTCCCATCAAAAATATGTCATCCACATATAAAATGGGAAATGCTACAGAGCTCCCACTCACTTTCTTGTAAATACAGGTTTCTCCATAAGTCTGTACAAACCCAAACGCTTTGATCACCTCATCAAAATGATTGTTCCAACTCCGAGATGCTTGCACCAGCCCATAGATGGAGCGCTCCGAGATGCTTGCACCAACTCCGAAATGTCAGCATTTTTAGGATCGACAAAACCTTCCGGCTGCATCATATACAATTCTTCCTTAAGAAAGCCGTTAAGGAATGTTGTTTTGACGTCCATTTGCCAGATCTCATAATCATAAAATACGGCAACTTCTAACATGATTTGGACGGACTTCGACATATCTACGGGCGAGAAAGTCTCATCATAGTCAACTCCTTCAACTTGTGGATAACCCTTAGCGACAAGCCGAGCCTTATAGACGGTCACATTACCATTCGTGTCAGTCTTCTTATTAAAGATCCATTTATTTTCTATGGCTTGCCGATCATCCGACAAGTCCACCAAAGTCCATACTTTGTTCTCATACATGGATCCTATCTCGGATTTCAAGGCTTCAAGCCATTTGTTGGAATCTGGGCCTGCCATCGCTTCTTCATAGTTCAAAGGTTCACCGTTGTCTAACAACATGATTTCCAGGACAGTGTTGTCATACCACTCTGGTGTCGAACGTGTCCTCGTGGACCTACGAAGTTTAGTAGTAACTTGATCCAATGTTTCATGATCATCATCATTAACTTCCTCTCTACTCGGTGCACGCACCCTAGGAACATTTTCCTGCGTTGCGCTACTCTCCGGTTTGAGAGGGGGTACAATTACTTCATCAAGTTCTACTTTCCTACCACTTACTTCTTTCAAGAGAAACTCTTTCTCTAGAAAGGATCCATTCTTGGCAAGAAAGATCTTGCCTTCGAATCTAAGATAGAAGGTATACCCAATAGTTTCCTTAGGGTATCCTATGAAGACGCACTTTTTAGATTTGGGTTTGAGCTTTTCAGGTTGAAGTTTCTTGGCATAAGCATCGCATCCCCAAACTTTCAGAAACGAGAGCTGAGGTTTATTACCAAACCATAATTCATACGGTGTCGTCTCGACGGATTTAGATGATGCCCTATTTAAAGTGAATGCAGCAGTCTCCAATGCATATCCCCAAAATGATAGCGGTAAATCAGTAAGAGACATCATAGAGCACACTACATCCAATAGAGTGCGATTACGATGTTCAGGCACACCGTAATTATGAGGTGTGCCACGCGGCATGAGTTGTGAAACAATTCCACATTTCCTTAAGTACGTGCCAAACTCGTGACTCAATTATTCTCCTCCACGATCACATCGTAAGAACTTTATTTTCTTGTCACGTTGATTCTCTACCTCACTCTGAAATTCCTTGAACCTTTCAAAGGTCTCAGAATTGCGTTTCGTTAAGTAGACATACCCATGTCTGCTTAAGTCATCAGTGAGGGTGAGAGCATAATCATAGCCACCGCGAGCCTCAACGCTCATTGGACCACATAAATCGGTATTTATTATTTCCAACAAGTTGGTTGCTCGCTCCATTGTTCAAGAGAACAGAGTCTTAGTCATATTGCCCATGAGGCATGGTTCGCATGTGTCAAATGATTCATAATCAAGAGACTCCAAAAGTCCATCTGCATGGAGTTTCTTCATGCGTTTGATACCGATATGACCAAGGCGGCAGTGCCAAAAGTATGTGGGACTATCATTATCAACCTTACATCTTTTGGTACTCACACTATGAATATGTGTAACATCACATTCGAGATTCAATAAGAATAAACCATTGACCAGCGGGGCATGACCATAAAAGATATCTCTCATATAAATAGAACAACCATTATTCTCGGATTTAAATAAGTAGCCATCTCGCATCAAACGGGATCCAAATACAATGTTCATGCTCAAAGCTGGTACTAAATAACAATTATTAAGGTTTAAAACTAATCCCGAAGGTAGATGTAGAGGTAGCGTGCCGACGGCGATCACATCAACCTTGGTACCATTCCCGATGTGCATCATCACCTCGTCCTTCGCTAGTCTCCGCTTATTCCGCAGCTCATGTTTTGAGTTACAAATGTGAGCAACTGCACCGGTATTCAAGAGTGAAACATTCTGAGTGTGGCAGCACGTTGGTTCGCTTCCAATCGGTAATAATTGAATACGTTTCGGAAAGGTAAATTCAATGATTCAGACAATCACAAGCTCGGGGCTTCAATCATTCAATCGGTGGAGTAGGACTGGTCCTACTCGCACCATGGTGTGGGCGATTTGATTGCCTTCTTGTGTTGTGTGAATGTTTGTGGTCCCATGGAAGGACGAGGAACAGAGTATTCGTCTCCCCTCACTATGAACTATGGATACGGTATCCATTCAGTTAATGAGGGTGGAGCAGATTTTTCGCGATATTTTGAATCGATGGAGCGCGCTGGGAAGGGGAATCAGCGGGGACGTGAGTAGTGGAAGTACTGGAGGGGCACCTCGATTTTCGCACCTAAAATGTCGTCGTCGTGCTAAAGGAATGCAATCACCGGGATCCTGTAGATATTCCTCGTGCAGGCAGAATACTCGATGGGGTATATTCCTCTAGCATATAAATATGTTGAGGTAATGAGGGAAGGGAATCATGCCACCAGATCTGAGTTGCTCTTGTTCCCTTTCTTGTGCCTCGCGGTTGCCGCCTCTGTCGTTCTTCCTCCTTGCCTGCCCCGCCATGCAGCATGGCGGAAGGCGCGACTGCGAAAGCCGAGCGAGCCAAGAAGGGCTCACGCGGTTCTTCTTTGAGTGCCGAGACACTTCGACCAGGATGGATCCAGGGCGACTGGTGTTGGAAATATGGCCTAGAGGCAATAATAAATTATTTATTATTATATTTCCTTGTTCATAATAATCGTTTATTATCCATGCTAGAATTGTATTGATTGGAAACTCAAATACATGTGTGGATACATAGACAACACACTGTCCCTAGTGAGCCTCTAGCTGACTAGTTCGTTGATCAAAGATGGTCAAGGTTTCCTGGCATAGGCAAGTGTTGTCACTTGATAACGGGATCACATCATTATAAGAATCATGTGATGGACAAGACCCAAATTATATACGTAGCATATTGATCGTGTCATTTTATTGCTATTGTTTTCTGCGTGTCAAGTATTTATTCCTATGACCATGAGATCATATAACTCACTGGCACCGGAGGAATACCTTGTGAGTATCAAATGTCACAACATAACTGGGTGACTATAAAGGTGCTCTACATGTATCTTCGAAGGTGTCCGTTGAGTTAGTATGGATCAAGACTGGGATTTGTAACTCCGTGTGACGGAGAGGTATCTCGGGGCCCTCTCGGTAATACAACATCACACACAAGCCTTGCAAGCAATGTGACTAAGTGTAAGTCACGAGATCTTGTATTACGGAACGAGAAAAGAGACTTGCTGGTAACGAGATTGAAATAGGTATGCGGATACCGACGATCGAATCTCGGGCAAGTAACATACCGAAGGACAAAGAGAATGACATACGGGATTATATGGATCCTTGACACTGAGGTTCAACCGATAAGATATTTGGAGAATATGTAGGATCTAATATGGGCATCCAGGTCCCGCTATTGGATATTGACTGAGGAGTACCTCGGGGCATGTCTACATAGTTCTCGAACTCGTAGGGTCTGCACACTTAAGGTTCGGCAATATTTTAGTATAGTTGAGTTACATGCGTGGTTACCGAATGTTGTTCGGAGTCCCGTATTTGATCACGGACGTCACGAGGGTTTCCGGAATGGTCCGGAGACAAAGATTGATATATAGGATGACTTCATTTGGTTACCAGAAAGTTTTCGGGCATTACCGGGAATGTACCGGGAGTGACGAATGGGTTCTGGAAGTTCACCAGGAGGGGGGCAACCGTCCCGGGGGAAGCCCAAATGACTCTTTCCTATCCCGGGGGAAGTTCACCAATAAGGCCTATGTGCCATAAGAGAAAAACCAAATAAACAAAAAAAAAGGAAAAGGTGGGAAGGAACAGAAGGACTCCACTTTCCTATCCTATTTTGAGTAGAATTGGAGTAGGAGTCCTACTCCTCCTCTTGGCCGGCGCACCTTGGGGGCTTGGCCCTCAAGGCAAGTCCCTTCCCCTCTCTCCTATATTTACTGGTGATTTACGGCTGATTTGAGACAACTTTGCCACGTGCAACTCAGAGCTAAACACCATAGTTTTACCTCTAGATCGTATTTCTCCGGAGCTCGGGCGGAGCCCTGCAGGAGTAGATCCTTCACCACAACCGGAGCGCTGTAACGTCTACTTCTCCGTCTTGTTTGCTGGATCAAGAAGGCCGAGATCATCGTCGAGCTGTACGTGTGCTGAACGTGGAGGTGCCGTCCGTTCGGCACTAGATCGGAGCGGACCGTGGGACGGATCGCGGGACGGTTCGTGGGACGGTTCGTGGGGCGGATCGAGGAACGTGAGGACGTTCCACTACATCAAACGGGTTTCTTAACGCTTCCTGTTGTGCGATCTACAAGGGTACGTAGATACAAATCTCATCTCGTAGATGGACATCACCATGATAGGTATTCGTGTGCGTAGTAAAATTTTTGTTTCCCATGCAACGCTCCCCAACAAGTGGATGACATCCCGGGTCTCCAAGGATAGAATGCTGGACCTGGAGAGTGAAGGGTTTGTCCTAGTTTTTATCATGGCAGATGTCCTCGTGAAAGGACTTAGTGATGAGGCCACTGCAACTACGTGGTGACTCAAAGGGGTTAATCGGGAATGAGTGACGACTTTACCCAGGTTCGGCCCCTCCGTTGGAGGTAAAAGCCTATGTCCTGCTTTGTGTGTATTGATGATGAAATCGATTACAAGGATGCGGATTCGCCTGACCTAGCTCTTGATTGATTGTAACTTAACCCTATCAGCCCTAGAGTCTCGCCTTTATGTACAGGTCATGACCCTAGGTTTACAAGAGTCTGGGTCATGTTATAATTCGTGACCTGTTATGTCTCTAACTCGCCTTGCTCCTTAAGCAAGGAAACTCCTGGTGACCTTCTCCCTTGTGGGCCAACAGTCGCCATCTTCGTGTCGTGGGCCACCCCGGGATCTATTTAGTAAATCGCCTTGCACCTCTTGCCTTGTATGTCAAGGACCATCTTGAGTATGAACGTTGAGCCGCCATCATCTTGACTCGGCCTCATAGGGCGGGTCATACTGGATAGTATCCCCAACATTAGGCCCCAGATTGACTTGAATTTATTCACGTCAATAGTCTTTACTTTAATATTGGTGGCTCGTATGCAATCCATGTTTTGTCTTCCGGGGCAGAAATGTCGGCTTCAAATGTCTTCTTAAGCTCGTGCTTTGTTTATCAATGACGTCACCTGCCCGAGGATTCTAGGGTTTTAATGATGTCATCTTAACGACTCTCTTAACTTATCTGTTTGGCCCGAAAATCGAGGTGCCATGAGATCTGAAATTTACTATGCCTCATGGATTCCCGCTCTTGTTGTTTTCTTTTCAGCTCCCGGACTTTAAATACCCACAAGGGCACCTTTTACTTTTACCTTGTTCCCCTCTTCTTCTTCCTGCTTGAGCTCAGACCTTCATCGCGCCGCCGCCGTGCGACCTCCATCATCGAGAGATCTGGTCCAGGATCACCATGTCACGTGAGTTCACCTCCGTTACGCTTGTCTCTTCCAACATTGTCAGCGCCGTCAGGTAAGTCCCTTTCTCTTATCGGATCTATCCGTTAATCCATCATAGTGCAATAGAGTTTGTCGGAGTTCATCCCGTGTTCGTCGCCATTGCCAACCTGCTCGATTCTCCAATGAGTCTTTTCCCACCGTTAAGTTGCAGTAGATGTAGTGATATGGTCCAGTGTATAGTTCCTCCTAGATGCTTTGTTAGATTCGTCATGTAGCGAACTCCCACTCCTTCCATATTGTGATATCATTTAGGGTCATTGAATTTTTCTCTCTTGAACCATTGGTAGATCCATATTTTTATGCACTTTGGTAGAAACATGTTTGTCCCACACTTCGTAAAATATGAAATCTTTATTCCTTTGAAAGCCGCCTTTACTTTATATCGGCTCCCTTGATAGGATTGAAATTCGCCAACTTTGTAAGCCGCCTTTATATTAGGTGACTTAAACATTATAGATTGCTTCATCACTTCTTTATCGAGTCCCTTGCTCTTCAAACTACTCTATTTATTTGGATAACCCGCCAAACATATCTCTGCAGCTCTTTTCCCTCCTGACTTATGTCAAAACCTTCCAAATGCGATTGGCTGCCTTCGGAGGTTTTTGAAGTTGCACTCTAGCAGTACATGACCTTAGGAGTCTTTTCACCCAAGGAAGAGATTGTATAGTGAGCTGCTGCTGGGAAAGTGCGCCCGTAACCCGGCGAAGGGGAAGTAGTAGTTTTCACTCATCACCTCGAACAAGGCTTTCACCCCCTGGGTCAAAGTTCTTTCGGGATGCTTTGCACTTCTACAATTTCTATCCTCAAGACATGGGCCCCGATTCATTCAGCAATTTATGCCAATTTCAAGTTTTTTGTGAAGTACACTTGGGAATAGAGCCCACAGTTCTTTTCACGGAATTCTTGTACCTAAGCCGCGAGATAGAATTTGCTGATGGGCCCATCTTAGAACTTGGTCGGGTAACAATTCAGAGGCGACGAGAACGTGGCCTTCCGCTGTTGGCTTGCCTAGCCACCCCAAAGGCTGGGGAAAAACTTGGTTTTACTGCAAGATTATTGTACCCACCAATGAGAACCCTTTGTCGGGTTTTAGAGAGGAACGCCTTCCAATGAGTTTTGAACTTCCTAGCTCACTAACTTCAGAAGAGCAGGAAAACTTTGCCTTTGTATGGTCGAAGCTCAGGGCCTTGATAGCCAGTGGTTTAACTGGGATTGACCTGATCCAGTGCTGGGTAGATTGGCGGATCATGCCCCTGAGTCATTGGGGCGCCTTGATGTGCGAGTATGACGATGACTTAAACCATGCGCAACGCTTCGCCAATGCCATGCTCGATTCTGATGAAGTCAATAAAATTGTAAAGAGACTATTATGCGAGCCTAGAGAGATCTGTTGCAGGATTGGGCTAAAGCCTTTCTGTACTCAAAACCCAGCTCCTGAGGTAAATAACCTTAATCGTCTTCCACCTTGCTTATTCTTCCTTTACTGCTTTGAAAACTTGCTTCCTTATCAATATTGTTGCAAAAAACTCGCCCTTGTATAGGCGGGGACAAACGAAAACGACTGTCAAGAAAGTTAAAGCCGCCCCAAAGAGGAAGAAGAAGAACAAGGCAGCTATAGACGAGTCATCTCTTATGGGCGAGTCACAAACCACCGAAGACCAATCTGAGGTAAATGTTTTATCTTCCCCCTGCTTTTCACGTGTGATGTACTAATTATTGGTTCAATCTCAGGAGGATGAGGCTGAGAGCAAAGACAAAGATGTTGAGGTAATTTCAATCTCTTCCGACTTGGATCTTTCCTTCGCAAGACCACCAAGGCGGGTTTGTAGAAAAATTTCTATGACTTACCCAGACGCTTATTTGGATCCTGATTTCCTTTTGAAGAATACTCTCTACACACCAAGGCGTCATATCCACAGTTCCTCAAGCGATCTTATAGCAGGCTTGCCCGAGAAAACAGCCAATCGTAAGCGCCAAAATGAGGTGCCCTTCATCCTAACGTTTTCTTTCCCAACAGTCGGCTTTATTTGTTGATTACTCATTTTTTTTCCGAGTTCCACCTTAATAGGCATCACCACCTTCATCAGGCGACTCAACTGCTTCAAAGTTTCCACCTCTTGTTCTCCTTCGAGGGTAAATCTGTATGTCTAATACTTTCCTTAGTACTTTTAACTCATTGTATATGTCTTAACCTTTATCCTTTAGGGTTAAGGCTAAGAAAAGAAAAACTGACGGGTCGTCAAACAATCCTGAAGCACCTAAACAGGAGGAAATGGATGTTACTATCCCTGAAACTCATGTTGAGCCGGCTGACACTCGTGCCGAGCTTCCTAAAACTCGTCAAGACATCGTTGATGATCATCCTAATATTCATGTTGACCCAGCAAACGTTGATGGCACGGCCATCGAAACAAGTCCGAAGACCAATCTTAACCCACTGAGTCCTCCAAAAGCAACCAAATATGTTATGTCTAATGAAAAGAGAGTTGTGATTACTGGGACAGGTTATACAGCGCGTGTATTCACTATGCTGGCCAAGCACACTGCCAAAAGTGCAACACCTGAAGAGGAGAAACGGAAAGCTAAACTTGATCTTCCTAACATTGAAAAACTTGACTTTGAAGAACTGCATGCTGGATATCTAAGCCGCCTGTCCACGAGCCGTCATCTGGAAGCCAGCCTGGTTAATATGTTGAGGAAAAGACATGAGGTATGTTGTCCCTCAAAAATGCATTCCATATATCCTTACGCAGCCCCCAAGGGCTAGGTCATCTTCTTGAAGATTATCCGGGTCTTGATGAAATTGTACAGAATCATCCTGTAGCCCCCAAGGGTCGGGTCATCTTCTTGAATATGAGGGTCTTGTAAATACTTACTTTAAAAACATCGACCTATAGCCCGCAAGGGTCGGGTCATCTTCTTGAAGATGAGTCGGGTCTTGTACATACTTACTTGAAAAACTTCGACGTGTAGCCCCCAAGGGTCGGGCCATCTTCTTGAGGATGAGCCCCACGGTGGGCGCCAACTATCGTGGTTTTATCACGGCAGATGTCCTCCTGAAAGGACTTAGTGATGAGGCCATCACAACTACGTGGCGACTCAAAAGGGTTGATCGGGAACGAGAGACGAGTTTACCCAGGTTTGCCCCCCCCCAATGGAGGTAAAAGCCTACATCGTGCTTTGTGTGTATTGATGATGAAATCGATTACAAGGGTGTGGATTCGCATGACCTACCTCTTGACTTATTGTAACTTTACTCTAGCCGCCCTAGAGACTCACATTTATATACAGGTCGAGAGCCTAGGTTTACAAGAGTCCAGGTCACGTTACGATTCGTGACCTATTATGTCCCTAACTCGCCTTGCTCCTTAAGCAAGGAAACTCCTCGTGACCTCCTCCCTTGTGGGCCAAGAGTCACCATCTTCGTGTACTGGGTCGCCGCCAGCTCTCTTTAGTAAACTTCCTTGCACCTCCTCCCTTGTATGTCAAGGCCCATCTTGAGTATGAACGTTGAGCCGCCATCATCTTGACCCAGCCTCATAGGGCGGGTCATACGGCGGGATAATATCCCCAATGGGCTTGGTGGTTCTGGGAAGCTGGCAGTTGCCGGATGAAGGCGAGTTGGATCCCTTGCTGATTGGTGAAGAGCGGGAGCTCCTGGTCACCCACGTCGAAAGAGGTTCCTCCTTGCCCCCTGATACATCTCCAACGTACCTATAATTTTTGATGGTTCCATGCTATTATCTTGTCAACTTTGGATGTTTTATATGCATGAATATGCTATTTTATATCTTTTTTGGGACTAACCTATTAACTCAGTGCCAAGTTCTAGTTTCTGTTTTTTCCGTGTTTTTGACCTTTTCCAGAGAAGAATATTAAACAGAGTCCAAACGGAATAAAACCTGCGGGATGATTTTTTCCATAACAGAAGATACGCACGGGACTTGAGAACCAAGGCAGGAGACCTCGTGGGAGGTGACAATCCCCCTAGCCGCGGTCTGGGGGGCGCCTGGCAGGCTTGTGGGCCCCACGTGGCTCCTTTGCCCTGCCTCTTTCGCCTATAAATTCTCTAAAATCCCGAAACCAAAGAAGAGAGCCACGAAAATACTTTTCCGCCGCCTCAAGCTTCTGTCTCCGCAAGATCCCATCTCAGGACCGTTCTGGTGCCCTGCCGGAGGGGGATTCGGACACGGAGGGCTTCTTCATCAACACCATTGCCTCTCCGATGATGCGTGAGTAGTTCACCACAGACCTTCGTTTCCATAGCTAGTAGCTAGATGGCTTCTTCTCTCTCTTGGATCTTCAATACAAAGTTCTCCATGATCTTCATGGAGATCTATCTGATGTAACTTTCTTTTGCGGTGTGTTTGTCGAGATCCGATGAATGTGTGGATTTATGATAAGATTATATATGAATATTATTTGAGTCTCCTCTGATCTCTTATATGCATGGTTTTGTATCCTTGTAATTCTCTTCGAGGTATGGGTTTCATTTGGCCAACTTGATCTATAATTCTTGCAATAGGAGAAGTGCTTGGTTTTGGGTTCATACCATGCGGTGTCCTCACCTAGTGACAGAAGAGGTAGCGAGGCACGCATCGTGTTGTTGCCATCAAGGGTAAAAAGATGGGGATTATATCATATTGCATGAATTTATCCCTCTACATCATGTCATCTTGCTTAAGGCGTTACTCTGTTTGTTATGAACTCAATACACTAGATGCATGCTGGATAGAGGTCGATGTGTGGAGTAATAGTAGGAGATGCAGAAAGTATCGGTCTGCTTGTCCCGGACGTGATGCCTATATGTATGATCATTGCCTTAGATATCGTCATGACTTTGTGCGATTCTATAAATTGCTCGACAGTAATTAGTTCACTCACCGTAATACTGGCTATCATGAGAGAAGCCTCTAGTGAACACTATGGCCCCCGGGTCTACTTCAGATCATATATTCAGATCTACAAAATTACTTTGTTGCACTTTTCACCTTCAAATCTCACCTTGCAAATAATGGTGAAGGGATTGACAACCCCTTTATAGCGTTGGGTGCAAGTTTGTTTGTTTTTGCGTAGGTATATTGGTGACTCGTCTTGATACTCCTACTAGATTGATACCTTGGTTCTCAAACTGAGGGAAATACTTACCGCTACTTTGGTGCATCACCCTTTCCTCTTCAAGGGAAAAACCAACGCAAGCTCGGGAAGTAGCAAGAAGAATTTCTGGCGCCGTTGCCGGGGAGTATTCAAAGTGAAGCATATCCAAGTAACAATCGCAAACTCATCTCTTGCATTTACATTATTTGCCTTTTGCCTCTCGTTTTCCTCTCCCCCACTTCTGAAAAAAAATACAAAAATATTTTCCTTTTTCGTTCGCCCTTTTCTTTCGCTTGCTTTCTGTTCGCTTGTGTGCTTGTCTGCTTGCTAAGTCACCATGTCTGAAAACACCAAATTGTGTGACTTCTCGAGTACTAATAATAATGATTTTATTAGTACTCCGATTGCTCCCGCCACTAGTACGGAATCATATGAAATCAATGTTGTCTTGTTGAATCATGTTATGAAAGAGCAATTTCCGGCCTTCCTAGTGAAGATGTCGCATCCCATCTTAATACCTTCATTGAGTTATGCGATATGCAAAAGAAGAAAGATGTGGATAATGATATGATTAAATTGAAGCTTTTACCTGTCTCATTACGAGATCGAGCAAAAACTTGGTTTTCATCTTTACCCAAAAATAGTATTGACTCTTGGAACAAGTGTAAAGATGCCTTTATTTCCAAGTATTTTCCACCGGCTAAGAGTATCTCTCTCCATAATGATATCATGAATTTTAAGCAACTAGATCATGAACATGTTGCACAATCTTGGGAGAGAATGAAATTGATGATTAGAAATTGTCCCACTCATGGCCTGAGTCTTTGGATGATTATACAAATCTTCTATGTTGGTTTGAATTTTGCTTCTAGAAATATCTTGGATTGCGCCTCTCGTGGAACTTTCATGGAAATCACACTAGGAGAAGCCACAAAACTCCTAGATAATTGTGACAGCTCGAGACCGATGTTCCAGAAGATTCCTCCCCTTTATTCCATTTTCGCCGTGTGTCTATTTTTATTTGTCACATCCTCATCGCACCATGCGCATCATCAGCATTGCATCGACATCTGATACGTCTCCGTCGTATCTATAATTTTTGATTGTTTCATGCCAATATTCTACAACTTTCATATACTTTTGGCAACTTTTCATAATATTTTTTGGGACTAACATATTGATCCAGTGCCCAGTGCCAGTTCCTGTTTGTTGCATATTTTTTGTTTTGCAGAATATCCATACCAAACGAAGTCCAAACGTAATAAAAACTTACGGGGATTTTTTTTTGGAATATTTATGATTTTTGGGAAGAAGAATCAACGCGAGGCGATGCACGGAGTGCCCACAAGCCCTGTCGCCGCGGCCAGGGGGTGGGCCCGCGGCAGGCAGGCTTGTGGCCACTCCTTAAGGAGGTTGGAGCCCCCTCTTACGCCGCAAGAAATATAACATCCGGAAGAAAATCGTGTTAAAATTTCAGCCCAATCGGAGTTACGGATCTCTGGAAATTTAATAAACGGTGAAACGCAGAATCTGGGAGCGCAGAAACAGAAGGACACAGAGAGAGATCCAATCTCGGAGGGGCTCTCGCCCCTCCGCCGCCATGGAGACCATGGACCAGAGGGGAAACCCTTCTCCCATCTAGGGTGGAGGTCAAGGAAGAAGAAGGAGGGGGGCTCTCTCCCCCTCTCTCCCAGCGGCGCCGGAACGCCGCCCGGGACATCATCGTGTGACGGCGATCCACACCAACACTTCCGTCATCTTCACCAACATCTCCATCATCTTCCCCCATCTATATTCAGCGGTTCACTCTCCCGCAACCCGCTGTACCCTCTACTTGAACATGGTTCTTTGTGCTACATATTATTATCCAATGATGTGTTGCTATCCTATGATGTGTGAGTAGATTATCGTTGTCCTATCGGTGATTGATGAATTGCTATGATTGGTTTAATTTGCTTGTGGTTTTGTTGTTGTCCTTTGGTGCCCATCATATGATCGCGCGCGTGGATCACACCATAGGGTTAGTTGTATGTTGATAGAATTATGTATTGGCAGGCTAGAGTGACAGAAGCTTCAAACCTAGCATAGAAATTGATGCATATGGGATTGAAGGGGGGCCAATATAACTTATTGCTATGGTTGGGTTTTACCTTAATGAACGTTAGTAGTTGCGGATGCTTACTAATAGTTCCAATCATAAGTGCATAGAATTCCAAGTAAGGGATGACATGCTAGCAGAGGCCTCTCCCACATGATACTTGTTATCGATCTAGTAACATAGTCAATTGCTTAGGGACAATTCTGCAACTCCTACCACCACTTTTCCACACTCGTTAGACACTCATAGTTGTTTCTTTATCAAACCAGCCCCTAGTTTTATTTACGTGTTCTTTACTTTCTTGCAAGCCTATCCTTTCACTCCTACAAAGTACTTCTAGTTCCATACTTGTTCTAGGTAAAGCGAACGTAAGTGTGCGTAGAGTTGTATCAGTGGTCGACAGAACTTGAGGTGTCCTACCTTTAGCTCCTCGTTGGGTTCGACACTCTTACTTATCGATAAAGGCTACAATTGATCCCCTATACTTGTTGGTTATGAAGACCTTTTTTTGGCGCCGTTGCCGGGGAGCAATAGCGTGGGGTGAATATCCTCGTGTGCGCTTGTTTGCTTTATCACTAAGTAGATTTATTTGTTGTTCTAAGTTGTTCTCTATCTTTAGTTATGGATATGGAACACGAAATACCAAAAAAATTAGGTGTACTTGATACTCATGGAGATGGGGAACCTCCTAAAACCCTCGAGGCTCGTTATGTGGAAAATATTATGCACTTCTCTAATAATCCTGAGAAAGCACCATTCAATTATATAATGGGATACACGTTGGATCAACGTGGATACTTTAGGGATTATCGCTTGACTCAAAAAGGGAAACTTTTATGGGATCAAATCCATTTGTTGAAATGGTATGCTTGGGAACTATGCAAGAGACATGGTGTTACTTGTTGCTCTAGGATGAAGGCTCTACACCTTCCCTTTTCTTGTGAGTTTAATGATCATAGAACGTTGGCTTCTTATGCTAATGGTATATATGATTACTATGATGTGGATCAAATAGAAGAGTTTGTTGCTTTTATGGGTGCTTATGAAATTGAGGCTCTGTGTCGTGGGTATAAGCCTGACAGTAGATGTGTAGGGTACGAATGAGATGGGCAGAGTCCTAGCTACGGCGAGGTTGTATGAGTTCGGGCCCCTGTGCGGTGGAGGTAACAGCCCTACGTCTCAGTGCTCTCGGAGCTTGTTACCGAGTGTAATCTGGAGTACAATGATTTGCTAACCCCTTTACCAGTGGGGGAGAGCGGCTTATATAGAGTGTGCTGCCCTCCACAACGGTTCTGATTCAGGGGCGGAGTAGTGGCGATTGAATGCATACGTTACAGGTAACGTACGCTCTAAATGCTAATAAATGCACCCAGAAACGTACGACCATTTCCCTCCAGGGAGGTTATGATGTACCGAGTGTATCCAGTCGGTTAGCTTGGTAACCTCCGAATGCTAGTATCCGACTGGATGATACAGGATCTGTTGCCGACTGGATGATGGGGATTCCTTAATCCAGTCGGGGTAGACTTAGGGTCTTGTCCTTTGTGTGGGGTAGTCCTTGGGTAGGACCTGTATGGCAGGCCTATGACCCTACCCTAGGACTATGACCCCATCATTAGTCCCCAAATGGATTGGGGTTGATATGACGAAGCGGTGCTTGAAGTTCGGATCCGACTGGATTAGATTCGGCTTGGGAGTTGCTTGCCCCTATCCATTTTACCTTTTCTGACCAACGATCCGAGTGGAAGTGCTTGCGAAACCGACTGTCGGGAGCCGAGTGTTTCCGTGGCATCTTTTGACGCAACCGAACAACTGACAGCGGCGGATTTTCCGCGATCTCAAATTTCGGGTTCCGCGCGCTCAAGGGGGAGGACGTCAGCGCACTCGAGTAGCACCTGACGCCTCGATTCTCGCGCTGTCAAGTCCTCCACTGATATCGCCGCGGCCGGTCGGGCGGATAAGGTTTCGGGGCCACCCGCCAGTGACCCAGTCGGAACCCTATTTAATTCTGGGCGGCGAGGCTTCTTCGTTACGCTCGCCGACCCTTTCGCTCTCGCCTGCTCCGTCTTCGTCGCCACCTCCAGCGCTCCAACACTCCCTCCTTCCCCTTCCTCTCGAGAGTTCGCCGTCGCCTCCATGACCAAGGGTCAGACCAGCAAGATGGAGGCGAGGAAGAAGAAGGGCAAGGCGGCGGCGCCTGCTCAGCGGCGGCAGCGACCACTGCCGGCGGGGTGGATCCAAGGAGACTTCCGTCCCTCTACAGTGACGGAGGGAGATCTGCTGGAGCTGGTGGAGCGTGGAATGCTCGTACATAAGTCCTGGAGACTGCCGGCGGACGACGAGGTCGAGCCAGCGCCTCGGGAGGGGGAGCGCATCCTGCTCCTCAACCATGTTCACAGAGGTTTTTCTTTGCCTCCGCATCCCTTCTTTAAAGGCATCATGAATCACTTCGGGGCTCAACTTCATCACTTCCCTCCGAATGCCATCGCCCATCTTTCTGCCTTTATCGTTCTGTGCGAGTGCTTCATTGGTTGCCCCCCCATTGGGGTTGGTTCAAACACATCTTCTCCGCCTGATCCCAAACTATCAAACGTCTTATTCAGTCGGACGATAAGACGCACCTCCTCCAGCTCTGCGGAGGTTTAGGATTCCAGAAGAAGAGTCGGAGCAGCTATCCTGCTCTCCAGTTGAGTGAGTCAGTTAGGAACTGGCAGTCGACGTGGTTCTCCTGCCAGGACATCACCTGTCCGAATGCGTCGACTGGGTTGCCTCCGTTTAGTCTAGATCGGTCCGTCCCGCCTAAGCAGCTCGCGCTCTCGAAGGCCGAGAAGAACGACATCCAGCCTTTGGTTGAGGCACTCGTGGATGTCCTCAGGAGGGGGGTGACCGGTATAGACCTGCTGGAAGTCTTCCTTGGTCGGCGGATCCAGCCGCTGCAGGCTCGCGACCATGCTATGTGGCACTACACAGGGCCCGAGGATTCCTCTCGGACCAACGTGGTGGGCGTACCCGAGGAGAGGGTGACCTCGTGGGTGCTCCAAATCACGGGCCCCTGTGAGAACCCCAAAGGAGCTCGCCGAGTGAAGCCTTACAGCGCGGACCACCCTCCACCGAATCAGGTGAGTGGCATTAGCCGAGTGCATTGAACTGTCTTAATTCCAGTCGTTTACTTATATCTTCGTGTGATGCCTAATGTTTCCGACTGAACTTCATGCAGGCGTGGACCAACTGGTTCTCCCCCGTCTCGAACGGGAGTCCGGAGGAGGAAGAGGAGGAAGGCAGTCAGGACGGCAGCATGGAGAGCGCTGAATATGTCTCCGACAGCGAGGAGTCGGAGGAGGAGGACAGCGAGGAAGAGGAAGAGGATGAAGAGCAAGACTCGCCACCTCCTCGGCCAGAGCATCGGAGCAAGTGCCGACACGAGCCCGCCATCCCTTCAGCTCCTCCTGCGTCGTCGAGTGCCCCGCCTGCCGCTCCGGCGGTCCCGAGTGTTCGAGGCACCAAGAGGGCCAGGGACGCCGCCGCTGAGCCCGCAGGCCAGTCTTCCAGGGCGCCCAAGCCGAGTGGGCCCAAACCTCGGAAGGCTCTGCCGCGAATGAGGGTTGCTATCCCCGTCACCTCCACGTAAGTGAATCTAACTTTCGTCTCTTTTTGTTATCCGAGTGAACTCCTGCTTTATAAGTCGAATGGATTTCACTCGACAGGGTCGCCACCTCTGCAACCTCTCCGGCCCGCCAAGGGGACGAATCCATGGACACGGACAACGTCGTTTCATCCCAGCCAGGTGTGTTGCAGGAGAGTCACGTGTTTTATCCCCGCGGACTGCGCCATTCTTTCTTTTTCTGAGACGTCATGTCATTCGGCTTGTCAGGGGCGATTCGCCTGGACGAGGACGACCAGGGGAGAGTCGACCCCGCCGTGGAGCCTGTCCTGGAGCCTATCCCCGAGGCTGCTCCTCCTGCTGCCACCCCTGCCGCCGACGCTCCACCGACTGAAGCGCCTCCACCGACTAACCGGTGTCGGTGGGGGAGGAACCGACTGGGGCGGACCTTGGGATGCCCCAAGAACCTCCGACGATTCCCGGTTCGTCGGGTGCTGAATTCAGCATCCGGCGCCTTCCGGAGGAGCAGGTGGGAGCGGCCAAGGGGGGCATGGTGCACGTGGAGCTCATCGCTGGAGAAGCCAAGAGGGCTTATGACTCCGTTGCGGCCTTGTACCAGCGGAGCTTGGAGCTGCGCGATGATATCCGAGTAAGTAGTCTAGTAAGTACTTTATTCTCAGCTGACGCGTAATAAAACTTTATTTTCGGTATGCCGAGTGTATACCTGTAAGATACTCTGGCCACTTCTGTTTGCTATCATACTTTTAAATCGGTGCGGGTAAGCTTGATCCGCACCGAGTCAGCTATCGTTTCTAGGCTTTTGGAATCGGAATGAAAACATTTAGTCTTTTGTTTGAATACTATTTTGAGTGCAACGCTTAGTGCGTACTCGGAGAAGATTAATACTTAGGTGATTCTTGATCACAGCTAAGTCCCCGAGTGTGACGCGTAGTGCACACTCGGAGGATGTTAGTACTTAGGTGATTCTTGATCACAGCTAAGTCTCTGAGTGCAACGCGTAGTGCGCACTCGAAGGAAGATATTACTTAGATGATTCTTGATCACATCTGAGTCTCCGAGTGTGACGCGTAGTGCACACTTGGAGGGTGTTAGTACTTAGGCGATTCAGGATCGCAGCTAAGTCTCCGAGTGCGACGTGTAGTGCACACTCGGAGGAGGTGATTGCTTAGGTGATTCTTGATCACAGCTAAGTCCCCGAGTGCGGCATGTAGTGCACACTCGGAGGAAGTTATTACTTAGGTGATTCGTGATCACATCTAAGTCTCCGAGTGTGGCGCGTAGTGCACACTCGGAGGAAGTTATTACTTAGGTGATTCGTGATCACATCTAAGTCTCCGAGTGCAACGTGTAGTGCACACTCGGAGGAGGTGATTGCTTAGGTGATTCTTGATCACAGCTAAGTCTCCAAGTGCGGCATGTAGTGCACACTCGGAAGAAGTTATTACTTAGGTGATTCGTGATCACATCTAAGTCTCCGAGTGTGACACGTAGTGCACACTCGGAGGGTGTTAGTACTTAGGCGATTCAGGATCGCAGCTAAGTCTTCGAGTGCGACGTGTAGTGCACACTCGGAGGAGGTGATTGCTTAGGTGATTCTTGATCACAGCTAAGTCCCCGAGTGCGGCATGTAGTGCACACTCGGAGGAAGTTAGTACTTAGGCGATTCCGGATCGCAACTAAGTCTCCGAGTGCGACGTGTAGTGCACACTCGGAGGAGGCGAGTACTTAGGCGGTTCTTGATCACGGCTAAGTCCCCGAGTGCGGCGTGTATTGCACACTCGGAGGGGGTTAGTACTTAGGCGATTCGGGATCGCAGCTAAGTTTTTTTTTGTGACCGGAGTCTGCGACCATGGGAGAACTCTGAATCTGCACAAAACTGAATCTGCTGTATATATTATTTCGTCAAAACTTGTTCGTTACACTGCTTCAATCGACGATCACGTATAAAAACGCTTGAGGAGATCTCCGTTCCATGCGCGCGGCTCGTCTGTCTCCCTCTGAATGTTGTAGAGTCTGTATGCTCTGTTGTTCAGCACCTTGGAGATGATGAAAGGCCCTTCCCAGGCCGGAGCCAGCTTGGAATGTGCGACTCCTGACGTGACGCGCATGAAAGCGTCGCAGGTCTTGCTGGTAAATTGTTGAGCGAGTAAGTGCCATCTCGCGCTCTTCCTCTAGAAGATCGACTCCATCTTGCCTTGCTTGCTCTGCTTCAGCTTCGGAGAAGAGTTCGACTCGTGGGGCATTGTGAAGCAGGTCACTCGGAAGGACCGCTTCTGCCCCATAAACGAGGAAGAACGGTGATCGCCCCGTTGATCTGTTCGGAGTGGTGCGGAGGCCCCAAAGCACTGAAGGTAACTCGATGACCCATGCACCAGCAGTGTGCCCTACCTCTCGCAAGAGTCGGGGCTTCAAACCTTGAAGGATAAGTCCATTCGCACGCTCAGCTTGCCCGTTGGATTGCGGATGTCTACGGAAGCAAAATCCACTCGGATACCCTGACTCGCACAGAAGCCTTTAAATCTGTCCGAGTCGAAGTTTGTCCCATTGTCCGTGATTATGCTATGAGGTACCCCGAATCTGGAAATGATGTCCCTCACAAACTTGACAGCTGTTGAGGCGTCGAGCTTCTTGATGGGCTTAGCTTCTATCCATTTTGTAAACTTGTCGACTGCCACCAACAGATGTGTGTAGCCTCCTTGGCCTGTCTTGAATGGTCCGACTGTGTCTAATCCCCAAACTGCAAATGGCCACATAAGTGGGATCGCCTTTAATACAGATGTTGGCTTGTGGGATTTGTTGGAGTAGAACTGACAGCCTTCACATCGTTCGACCATATCTTTAGCCATCTCGTTGGCCTGCAACCAAAAGAAACCGGCTCTGAATGCCTTGGCGACAATTGCTCTTGAAGAAGCGTGATGACCGCAGGTTCCCGAGTTAATATCCTCTAAGATCAACTGTCCTTCCTCCGGGGAAATGCAGCGTTGAAGAACGCCTGAAACACTCTCCTTGTACAATTGACTGTCAATGACAGTGAATGCTTTCGACCTGCGAACTATTTGCCTAGCTTGGGCTTCATCTTATGGAAGTTCTTGCCTTAGGATATATGCAATGATCGGCAAAGTCCAATCGGGAATGACAACCAGAATCTCCGTGACCAGATCTACCACAGCAGGTACATCGACTTCAGTCGGATCTGTTGTGCTCTTGGGTTGTACCAGTTCTTCTGTGAAGGGATCTTCTTTGATTGAGGGAAGATGGAGGTGCTCGAGGTAGACATCACTCGGGACTGGTCTCCGAGTGGATCCGAGTTTCGCCAACTCGTCAACTGCTTGGTTCTTCAGCCTCGGAACATGATGGAGCTCTAGACCTTGAAACTTCTTCTCCAGCTTCCTCACTGCATTGCAGTATGTTGTCATGGTAGGGTTCCTTACGTCCCACTCTTTCATCACTTGGTTGACCACCAAATCCGAATCGCCGTAGACCATCAGGCGACGGACGCCGAGTGAGATGGCCATGCGCAATCCGTAGAGGAGAGCTTCCTACTCCGCCTCGTTGTTGGAGGAATCAAAGTGTATCTGAAGCACGTACTTGAGCTTGTCGCCTTTTGGTGATATGATCACAACGCCAACGCCGGAGCCATTGAACATCTTAGACCCATCGAAGAACATTGTCCAATGAGCCGAGTAGATGTGGGTCGGTTGCTGTTGTTCTACCCATTCTGCTATAAAGTCAGCCAGGGCTTGAGACTTAATAGCTTTCTTGGCCTCGAACTTGATGTCACAGTATAGCATCTCCATTGCCCACTTCGCCACTCGGCCTGATGCATCTCGACTGTGGAGAATTTCCGACAACGGAGCATCAGAAACGACAGATACCGAGTGGTCTTGGAAATAATGGGCCACCTTCTTCGCAGTCATATAGATCCCATAGATAAGTTTTTGATAATGGGATACCTCTGCTTGGAAGGGATCAGGACTTCGGAGACGTAGTACACTGGCCACTGAACTTTGTATGCTTTGCCTTCTTCTTGTCGCTCGACTGTAAGAACAGTACTGACGACTTGATTTGTAGCCGTGATATATAGAAGAAGGGGCTCTTTACTGAGCGGAGGAGTAAGAACCGGCTGGGTGGAAAGTAGGGCTTTGAGGTCGTCGAATGCGACTTGAGCTTCGTCTGTCCACTCGAAGGTATCTGACTTCTTCATGAGTCGGTACAGAGGAAGTGCTTTTTTGCCGAGTCGACTGATGAACCTTCTCAAAGCCGCTAGGCAACCTGTGAGCCGTTGAACATCGTGTATTCTAACCAGCCTCTCCATTCGGACGATGGTCCCGATCTTTTCGGGGTTTAAGTCGATCCCTCGTTCGGAAACGAAGAAACCGAGTAACTTTTCGCTGGGAACACCGAATGAACATTTGGCTGGGTTGAGCTTGATATCGTACCTACGAAGGTTGGCGAATGTTTCTGCCAAGTCAGTCAGCAGGTCGGAACCTTTGCGTGACTTGACTACGATATCATCCATGTATGCCTCCACATTGCGACCGATCTGGTCGAGGAGACATTTTTGGATCATGCGCATAAAGGTAGCTCCTGCATTCTTCAGACCGAAAGGCATAGTGATGTAGCAGAAGCACCCAAACGGGGTGATGAAGGCTGTTTTCAACTCATCGGGACCATACAGACGGATCTGATGATAGCCCGAATAGGCATCAAGAAATGACAAACGCTCGCATCCCGCAGTCGAATCGACAATTTGATCTATGCGGGGGAGCGGAAAATGGTCTTTCGGGCATACCTTATTGAGATGCTTGAAGTCAATGCACATTCGGAGTGACTTGTCCTTCTTGGGTACCATGACGACATTGGCGAGCCACTTGGAGTGGTGAACCTCGCGAATGAAGTTGGCAGCCAACAGCTTGGCCTCCTCTTCTCCGATTGCCTTCCTCTTGTGCGCGGCAGACCGGCGCAGGCGCTCTCGGACAGGCCGAGCGGCGGGATCCACATGCAGTCGGTGCTCAGCCAACTCCCTGGGTACACCCGACATGTCAGATGGTTTCCATGCGAAGATGTCCGAGTTCTCACGGAGGAATTGGGTGAGCTCGGCTTCCTATTTAGGATCGAGGGTGGTGGAGATGTTCGTCGGGGCGGCAGAGTCGTCTGTCGGGTGGATGCTGACCTTCTTCATCTCTCCCGCCCACTGGAACGCGGACTCAGAAACTGGTTTCTTTGAGTGCATCAGGTCGGCAGGGTCAACTGTCTTCTTGTATTCATCGAGCTCGAATACCGCCATCTGCTGGTCAACGATTCTTGATCCCTCCTGCAGACACTCCTCGGCTCACTGGCGGTTGCCCGTGATGGTGATAACTCCTTTTGGGCCGGGCATCTTCAGCTTCAAGTACACATAGCATGGATGTGCTTTGAAACTCACATATCCCGGGCGGCCCAGAATTGCGTGGTAAGCGCTCTGGAAATTCACCACCTCAAATGTGAGCCTCTCCTTGCGAAAGTTCTTGTCGGAGCCGAAGATGACGTCCAACACTATCTGGCCGAGTGACTTGGCCTTTCGTCTAGGGACGACTCCGTGGAACTACATACTGCTCTCGCTGAGTCTGGACATCGGAATGCCCATTCCCTTGAGAGTGTCAGCGTACATGATGTTTAGTCCGCTACCGCCGTCCATGAGGACTTTGCGCAGTCGGACTCCTTCCACCACCGGGTCGACGACCAGAGCCTGTCTTCCTAGGGTGGGGACATGCGTTGGATGATCTGACTGATTAAAAGTGATCGCAGTCTGAGACCATTTAAGGAACTTGGGAGCAGTCGGAACGGCCATGTTGACCTCTCTGTTCACCAACTTCAGTCGACTCTTGCTTTTGACGTCAGCAAAAATCATGAGGGTTGCATGGACTTGGGGGAACGGATCCTCCTTGTCCTCCTCATCTTGTTCAGGATTCTTCACACTCGGTTGCCCTTTGCTGAATCCCTGGATCAGGAGACGACACTATCGAGTGGTGTGCTTCGCATATATGGGGTTACCTTCTTCTTCCATCTTCGTGTGAACCGGACAAGGCTGGTCCAGGATGGGATTGTTGAATGGCTTCTTCTTAGGGGCAGACTGCGCTTTACCTCTGCCCTTGAACTTGGCGTTGGTCACAGCTGCAGCTTCTGCCTGCGGTGTGGGCAGAACTTTCTGTTTTTGCTTCCGAGTGTTACCTCCGTCAGCATCGCCGACTGTCTTGTGTTTTCCACTCCGGATGCGGTCCTCTTCCTCGCCATTTGCATAGCGAGCCGCTATCTCCATCATCTTGCTCATGGAGATGTCGCTTGTTCGGCCGAACTTTAGGTACAGCTCCCTGTACCGTACGCCTGCCTTGAATGCGCAGACCGCTTGATGCTTGGTGACGTTCTTCACCATGTGGTAGAGAGTTGTCCATCGCTGGATGAAGTCCCGCAAGGGCTCATTCGGCTTCTGGACAGAGTGTTGAAGCTCCACAAGGCCTGCAGGGTATTTGCACGTCCCTTCGAAGGTCCTGACGAACACTCGGGCCAGATCTGCCCAACTGTAAATGCTTGAGGGGGCCAACTGGTTCAGCCAAGCTCGCGCCGAGCCGTCGAGCATTAGAGGGAGGTGCTTCATAGCGACATGGTCGTCCCCTCCTCCGATCTGGACTGCCACTCGGTAGTCGTCTAGCCATGTTTCAGGCTTGGATTCCCCCGTAAATTTACCGATTCCCGCTGCCAATTGGAAGTTGGGCGGGATGTCAGCCGAGCGGATGGCTCGACTAAAACACTCGGGGCCGGACACGACGGTCCTGCTGCCACTTGGACGATCCAGATCGTGCCCATCGCGGTGGGCTCGACCCCTGTCGACTCTTCGCTGGGCGATTCGCCCTCTTGCGTCGGGTCTTGGGTCGTAAGTGTCGCCGACCGAACGACGATCATCAAGATGTCGGGACCCATAGGGCCCACCCCGTGGAGGGGTGCGCGAGCGGCGGCGATCTTCACGGATCATGGAACGGCTGCCACCCCTGTGGTGCCGATGGGAACCAGGGTTGTGAACCGACCGATGTGTGTTTGCATGGACGGAACTATTGTAGATCCTATTGTGCGACTGGGAGACTGCCGAATTCTGCTGCTGCGCCGTGTGCAACAGAGTACGGATCTGCTCGATTCCCCTTCCTGCCTCTGAATCAGTCGGCTGGAGGGAATCGGCGATCTTGGCAGCCGCATCCAAGTTGAGGAGAAGTGTGCGGAACAACTCCCCGTTGCTCCGTCGGGTGTGCCGACTGGCAGAACGACGAGGCGGACGGCGTGCACCGGATGCTTCACCGATTTCGCGCTCGCTCCGGCTGGCCTGACGGGGATCTTCATGGGTGTTGGCCATGTGTACTTCTGCTGCAGGCCCGCAACCCGTGTACTCGGAAGGGAGCTCAGTCGGAACCGAGCCCGAGCACTGGGAACGTGGGGCAACCACAACAGACTCCAAAACTGCCACTTGAGAGGACGCGATCTGACGCGCTCGCGCATGCTGCACCCAACGTTGGAGACACGCGATCTGTTTGAAAGGTGTGATGATAATGATGATGCTCCTTACCGATCTGAAAATTTGGCTATGCTTTGTTATTGTTATACTAATTATGAATATAATGCCCATATTGACCGATTTAAGGAGAAATCCTATGCTGCCCAAGAAGAGACTATTATTTTGCAGGAAACTATGGAAGAAGAAAATGCTGAAATTGTGAGCTCATTAGATGAAAAAGATGAAGAGGAGAGCGAAGAACAAAAGGAGGAAGAGCGGACTAGCTACCCGTGTCCACCTTCTAATGAGAGTAACTCTTCTACTCATACATTATTTAATTTCCCTTCGTTCTTACCGAAGGATGAATGCTATGATCCCTTGGATTCGTTTGAAATATCCCTTTTTGATGAACTTGATGCTTGTTATGCTTGTGGCCATGATGCCAATATGAATGATGCTTATGAAGATGAGCTAGCTATAGTACCTTATGTTACACATGATGATTTTGATGAATATAATATGCATGTGCTTGCTGCTCCTACTTGCAATTATTATGAGAGAGGAACTACATCTCCACCTCTCTATGTTTCCAATACGATAAAATTGCAAGAAACTGCTTATGCTATGTATTGGCCTTTACTTGGTGTGCATGAATTGTTCTTTTATGTCATGCCAATGCATAGGAAGAGAGTTAGACTTCGTCATTGCATGACATATGTTACCTTGTGCTCACTACTAAATTGCAAATCATTGCTAATTAAAATTGGCTTTGATATACCTTGGGATCCGGGTGGATCCATTACTTGAGCACTTTATGCCTAGCTTAATGGCTTTAAAGAAAGCGTTGCCTGGGAGACAACCTGGAAGTTTTAGAGAGTCATTTATTTCTGTTGAGTGCTTTTATTTAGTTTAAAAACAAACAAAAAATAGAGGGGAACTCAAAACTTTTTCAAAAAGAAAAGCGATTGAAAGGTGATGCATTGCGGAAGTGAGGGTCGACCTTGAACACTTGTGTTCATGCTCATGGGAACAATGTAGAATTTTTCATGGAAGTTTCTCACAAAAATAATTATCCCCTTGTACAATTCCTTTGAATTTGAAAAATAATGTGCCAAGCAAAGCCTTTACGATTAGTTTGGGTGATAGTTGTTTGATCACGCTGAGAAAAGACAGAAACTTTGTGCTCACACAATTAATTTTCATTTTTATTCTGGAAGAGATTTTGAGTTGATTATTTCTTATTCTGATTTATATGCGAATTTTCCATACTTTCATAAATTTTCAGATTTTTTGAGATATCAGAGTTATACGGAATATACAGATTGCTACAGACTGTTCTGTTTTGACAAATTCTGTTTTCTATGCATTGTTCTCTTATTTTGATGAATCTATGGGTAGTATCAGGGGGTATGAACCATGATGAAGTTCGATTGCAGTAGATATAATGCTAATATGAATTTAGAATGAGTTCACAACAGTAATTGAAGTGGTGATTTATTTTATTATATTAACGGATCTCACGAAGTTTTGTTGAGTTTTGTGTGATTGAAGTTTTCAAGTTTTGGGTGAGAGCGCGATGGATGAAGGCATAAGGAGAGGCAAGAGCCTAACCTTGGGGATGCCCGAGGCACCCCAAGGTAATATTCAAGGAAGACTCAAACGTCTAAGCTTGGGGATGCCCCGGAAGGCATCCCCTCTTTCGTCTACAATCTATCGGTAATTTTACTCGGAGCTATATTTTAATTCGTCACATGATATGTGCAAATGCTTGGAGCGTCTTTTGTGTTTATTTTTCCTTTTTCTTTTTTGCACCATGCTGGTATGAGATAGTCCTTTGTTGGCTTTATAGAATGCTTCATGTGCTTCACTTATATCATTTTAAGTTTGGATTGCCTGTTTCCCTACACATAGAAAACCGCCATTCGTAGAATGCTCTTTTGCTTCACTTATATTTGTTAGAGCGGGGCATATCTTTTGTAGAAAGAATTAAACTCTCATGCTTCACTTATACCTATTTAGAGAGTAAACAGGAGTTGGCCATTCACATGGTTAGTCATAAAATCCTACATAAAACTTGTAGATCACTGAATATGATATGTTTGATTCCTTGCAATAGTTTTGCGACATGAATATGTGATATTAGAGTCATGCTAGTGATTAATTGTGTATTCATAGAAATACTTGTGTTAAGGTTTGTGATTTCCGTAGCATGCACGTATGGTGAACCGTTATGTGATGAAGTCAGAGCATGATTTATTTATTGCTTGTCATCCTTTGTGTGGAGGTCGGGATCGCGCGATGGTTAACTCCTACTAACCTTTCCCCTAGGAGCATGCGTGTAGTACCTTGTTTCGATGACTAATAGACTTTGGCAATAAGTATGTGAGTTCTTTATGACTAATGTTGAGTCCATGGATTATACGGACTCTCACCCTTCCACCATTGCTAGCCTCTCTAGTACAGCGCAACTTTCACCGGTGCATTACACCCACCATACAGCCTTCCTCAAAACAGCGACCATACCTACCTATTATGGCATTTTTATAGCCATTCCGAGATATATTGCCATGCAACTACCACCGTTCCGTCTCATGACATGTGCCACCACTTCCATATTGCCATTGCATGATCGTATGATAGCTAGCATGATGTTTCCATGGCTTGTCCATTTTTTATGTCATTGTTGTGCTAGATCATTGTCACGATACACTACCGAAGGCATTTCATATAGAGTCATCATTGCTCTAAGTATTGAGTTGTAAGTGTGATGATCATTATTAATAGAGCATTGTCCCATGTGAGGAAATAAAAGAGGCCAGCGAAGCCCATTTACAAAAAAGAGGCCAAAGATGCCCACCAAAATAAAAAAATAAAAATAAAAAAGAGGCCAAAGAGCCCACAAAAAATGAGAGAAAAGAGAGAAGGGACAATTGCTACTATCCTCTTTCCACACTTGTGCTTCAAATAGCACTATGATCTTCATGACACAGAGCCTCCTATGTTGTCACCTCCATACACTAGTAGGAAATCTTCATTATATAACTTGGCTTGTATATTCCAATGATGGGCTTCCTCAAAATTGCCCTAGGTCTTCGTGAGCAAGCAAGTTGGGTGCACACCCACTAGTTTATTTTGTGAGCTTTCATACACTTATAAGCTCTAGTGCACCCGTTGCATGGCAATCCCTACTCACTCACATTGATATCTATTGATGGGCATCTCCATAGCCCGTTGATACACATAGTTGATGTGAGATTATCTCCTCCTTTTTGTCTTCTCCACAACCACCATATTCTATTCCACCTATAGTGTTATGTCCATGGCTCACACTCATGTATTGCATGAAAGTTGAAAAAGTTTGAGAACACTAAAGTATGAAACAATTGCCTGGCTAAAACCGGGGTTGTGCATGATTTAAATACGTTGTGTGGGGAAGATGGAGCATAGCCAGACTATATGATTTTGTAGGGATAACTTTCTTTGGCCATGATATTTTGAGAAGAAATGATTGCTTTGTTAGTATGCTTGAAATATTATTGTCTTTATGTAAAATGATAGACTATTGCTTCGAATCACTCATGTTTTCGTATTCAGGCCATGATTAGATTATATGATCAAGATTATGCTAGGTAGCATTCCACATCAAAAATTATCTTTTTTGTCATTTACATACTCGAGGACGAGCAGGAATTAAGCTCGGGGATGCTGATACGTCTCCGTCGTATCTATAATTTTTGATTGTTTCATGCCAATATTCTACAACTTTCATATACTTTTGTCAACTTTTAATACTATTTTTGGGGGCTAACATACTGATCCAGTGCCGAGTGCCAGTTCCTGTTTGTTGCATGTTTTTTGTTTCGTAGAATATCCATACCAAACGAAGTTCGAACGTAATAAAAACTTACGGGGATTTTTTTTGGAATATTTATGATTTTGGGGAAGAAGAATCAACGCGAGGCGATGCACGGAGTGCCCACAAGCCCTGTCGCCGCGGCCAGGGGGTGGGCCCGCGACAGGCAGGCTTGTAGCCACTCCTTAAGGCGGTTGTAGCCCTTCTTTAGCCGCAAGAAAGATAATATCCGGAAGAAAATCGTGTTAACATTTCAGCCCAATCGGAGTTACGGATCTCCGGGAATTTAAGAAACGGTGAAACGCAGAATCTAGGAGCGCAGAAATAGAAGGACATAGAGAGAGAGATCCAATCTCGGAGGGGCTCTCGCGCCTCCGCCTGTTGGAATTATTCCCTAGAGGCAATAAAATATAGTTATTATTATAATTCCTGTATCAAGATAATCGTTTATTATCCATGCTATAATTGTATTGAATGAAGACTCATTTACATGTGTGGATACATAGACAAAACACTGTCCCTAGCAAGCCTCTAGTTGGCTAGCCAGTTGATCAAAGATAGTCAGTGTCTTCTGATTATGAACAAGGTGTTGTTGCTTGATAACTGGATCACGTCATTAGGAGAATCACGTGATGGACTAGACCCAAACTAATAGACGTAGCATGTTGATCGTGTCATTTTGTTGCTACTGTTTTCTGCGTGTCAAGTATTTGTTCCTATGACCATGAGATCATATAACTCACTAACACCGGAGGATTACTTTGTGTAAATCAAACGTCGCAACATAACTGGGTGACTATAAAGATGCTCTACAGGTATCTCCAAAGGTGTTCGTTGAGTTAGTATGGATCAAGACTGGGATTTGTCACTCCGTGTGACGGAGAGGTATCTCGGGGCCCACTCGGTAATACAACATCACACACAAGCCTTGCAAGCAATGTGACTTAGTGTAAGTTGCGGGATCTTGTATTATGGAACGAGTAAAGAGACTTGCCGGTAAACGAGATTGAAATAGGTATGCGGATACTGACGATCAAATCTCGGGCAAGTAACATACCGAAGGACAAAGGGAATGACATACGGGATTATATGAATCCTTGGCACTGAGGTTCAAACGATAAGATCTTCATAGAATATGTAGGATCCAATATGGGAATCCAGGTCCCGCTATTGGATATTGACTGAGGAGTCTCTCGGGTCATGTTTACATAGTTCTCGAACCCGCAAGGTCTGCACACTTAAGGTTCGACGTTGTTTTATGCGTATTTGAGTTATATGGTTGGTTACCGAATGTTGTTCGGAGTCCCGGATGAGATCACAGACGTCACGAGGGTTTCCGGAATGGTCCGGAAACGAAGATTGATATATAGGATGACCTCATTTGATTACCGGAAGGTTTTCGGAGTTACCGGGAATGTACCGGGAATGACGAATGGGTTCCGGGAGTTCACCGGGGGGGCAACCCACCCCGGGGAAGCCCATAGGCCTTGGGGGTGGCACACCAGCCCTTAGTGGGCTGGTGGGACAGCCCAAGAAGGCCCTATGCGACATAGGAAGAAAATCAAAGAGAAAAGAAAAAAAGGAGGAGGTGGGAAAGGAAAGAAGGACTCCACCCACCAAACCAAGTAGGACTCGGTTTGGGGGGGGGAGACCTTCCCCCCTTGGCTCGGCCGACCCCCTTGGAGCTCCCCCTCTCCCACCTATATATACGGAGGTTTTAGGGCTGATTTGAGACGACTTTTCCACGGCAGCCCGACCACATACCTCCACAGTTTTTCCTCTAGATCGCGTTTCTACGAAGCTCGGGCGGAGCCCTGCTGAGACAAGATCATCACCAACCTCCGGAGCGCCGTCATGCTGCCGGAGAACTCTTCTACCTCTTCGTCTCTCTTGCTGGATCAAGAAGGCTGAGATCATCGTCGAGCTGTACGTGTGCTGAATGCGGAGGTGCCGTCCGGTCGGCACTAGATCGTGGGACTGATCGCGGGACGGTTCGCGGGGCGGATCGAGGGACTGATCACGGGACGGTTCGCGGGGCGGATCGAGGGACGTGAGGACGTTCCACTACATCAACCGCGTTCACTAACGCTTCTGCTGTACGGTCTACAAGGGTACGTAGATCACACATCCCCTCTCGTAGATGGACATCACCATGATAGGTCTTCGTGCGCGTAGGAAAATTTTTGTTTCCCATGCGACGTTCCCCATCAGTGGCATCATGAGCTAGGTTCATGCGTAGATGTCTTCTCGAGTAGAACACAAAAGTTTTTGTGTGCGGTGATGTGCGTTTTGCTGCCCTCCTTAGTCTTTTCTTGATTCCGCGGTATTGTTGGATGGCAAGTGTCAGTTTCTCCAACTTTAGTTGAATCGTATTTGACCGAGGAGGTCCTTGGATGAGGTTAAATAGCAACTCATATATCTCCGTTGTGGTGTTTGCGTAAGTAAGATGCGATCCTACTAGATACCCATGGTCACCACGTAAAACATGCAACAACAAAATTAGAGGACGTCTAACTTGTTTTTGCAGGGTATGCTTGTGATGTGTTATGGCCAACGATGTGATGTGATATATTGGATGTATGAGATGATCATGTTGTAATAGATAATATCGACTTGCACGTCGATGGTACGGCAACCGGCAGGAGCCATAGGGTTGCCTTTATACTAACGTTTGTGCTTGCAGATGCGTTTACTATTTTGCTAGGATGTAGCTTTAGTAGTAATAGCATGAGTAGCACGACAACCCCGATGGCGACACGTTCATGGAGATCATGGTGTGGCGCCGGGGACAAGAATATCGTGCCGGTGCTTTGGTGATGGAGATCAAGGAGCACATGATGATGGCCATATCATGTCACTTATGAATTGCATGTGATGTTAATCCTTTTATGCACCTTATTTTGCTTAGAACAATGGTAGCATTATGAGGTGATCTCTCACTAAAATTTCAAGACGAAATTGTGTTCTCCCTGACTGTGCACCGTTGCTACAGTTCGTCGTTTCGAGACACCACGTGATGATTGGGTGTGATAGACTCAACGTTCACATACAACGGGTGCAAAACAGTTGCGCACGCGGAACACTCGGGTTAAGCTTGACGAGCCTAGCATGTGCAGACATGGCCTCAGAACACATGAGACTGAAAGGTCGATCATGAATCATATAGATGATATGATTAGCATATGGATGCTTACCACTGAAACTATGCTCAACTCACGTGATGATCGGACTTGAGCTAGTGTAGGTGGATCATGAACCACTCAAATGACTAGAGAGATGTACTTTTTGAGTGGGAGTTTAGCGAATAATTTGATTAAGTTAAACTCTAATTATATTGAACATAGTCTAAGTCCACTTTGAATATATTTGTGTTGTAGATCACGGCTCACGCGACAGTCACCCTGAATTTTAATACGTTCCTAGAGAAAGCTAAGTTGAAAGATGATGGAAGCAACTTTGTAGACTGGGCTCGTAATCTTAAGCTAATCTTACAAGCTGGGAAGAAGGATTATGTCCTTAATGCTGCGCTAGAAGATGAACCACCCGCTACGGCTGATCAGGATGTTAAGAACGCTTGGTTAGCACGTAAGGAGGACTACTCAGTAGTTCAATGTGCAGTCTTGTATGGCTTAGAACCGGGACTTCAACGTCGCTTTGAGCGTCATGGAGCATTTGAGATGTTCCAGGAGTTGAAGTTTATCTTTCAGAAGAACGCCCGGATCGAGAGGTATGAGACCTCCGATAAATTCTATGCTTGCAAGATGGAGGAGAACTCGTCTGTCAGTGAACATGTGCTCAAAATGTCTGGGTACTCAAACCGTCTAGCTGAGCTGGGGATTGAACTCCCGCAAGAGCCTATCACTGACAGAATCCTTCAATCACTGCCGCCAAGCTGTAAAGGCTTTGTGTTGAACTACAACATGCAAGGGATGAACAAGTCTCCTGGCGAGTTGTTTGCGATGCTGAAAGTCGCAGAGTCTGAACTCCATAAAGAGCATCAAGTGTTGATGGTGAATAAGACCACTAGTTTCAAGAGAAACGGCAAAGGCAAGAAGGGTAATTCGAAGAAGAGCGGCAAGCCTGTTGCCAATCCGACGAAGAAACCCAAATCTGGACCTAAGCCTGAAACAGAGTGTTACTATTGCAAGGGTATGGGTCACTGGAAGCGCAATTGCCCCAAGTATCTGGCAGATAAGAAGGCGGCCAAAGAAAAATCAGGTATATTTGATATACATGTTATTGATGTGTACTTAACCGGCTCTCGTAGTAGTGCCTGGGTATTCGATACCGGTTCTGTTGCTCATATTTGCAACTCGAAACAGGAACTGCAGAATAGACGAAGGCTGGCGAAAGATGAAGTGACAATGCGCCTAGGAAATGGTTCCAAGGTTGATGCAATCGCCGTCGACACAGTTTCACTTCAGTTACCATCAGGATTAGTTATGAACTTGAATCATTGTTATTTAGTGCCTGCGTTGAGCATGAACATTATATCTGGATCTTTTTTATTGCGAGACGGTTACTCTTTTAAGTCAGAGAATAATGGTTGTTCTATTTCTATGAGTAACATCTTTTATGGTCACGCACCCAATGTGAAAGGATTGTTCATATTGAATCTTGATAGCGATACACACATACATAACATTGAGACCAAAAGAGTTAGAGTTAACAATGATAGTGCCATATTTTTGTGGCACTGCCGCTTAGGTCATATTGGTGTAAAGCGCATGAAGAAACTCCATGCCGATGGACTTTTGGAGTCACTTGACTTTGATTCACTTGACACGTGCGAACCATGCGTCATGGGCAAGATGACTAAAACTCCGTTCTCCGGAACAATGGAGCGTGCAAGTGACTTGTTGGAAATCATACATACCGATGTGTGTGGTCCGATGAGCGTAGAGGCACGCGGCGGATATCGTTATTTTCTCACCTTCACTAACGATTTGAGTAGATATGGTTATGTCTACTTAATGAAGCACAAGTCTGAAACATTTGAAAAGTTCAAGCAATTTCAGAGTGAAGTTGAAAATCATCGTAACAAGAAGATCAATTTCCTACGGTCTGATCGTGGGGGTGAATATCTGAGTTTCGAGTTTGGTGCTCACTTAAGACAATGTGTAATTGTTTCACAGTTGACACCGCCTGGAACACCACAGCGTAATAGTGTGTCCGAACGTCGTAATCGTACTTTATTAGAGATGGTGCGATCTATGATGTCTCTTACCGATTTGCCGTTATCGTTTTGGGGTTATGCATTAGAAACAGCTGCATTCACTTTAAATAGGACACCATCAAAATCCGTTGAGACGACACCATACGAACTGTGGTATGGCAAAAGGCCAAAGTTGTCGTTTCTTAAAGTTTGGGGATGTGATGCTTATGTCAAAAAGCTTCAGCCTGAAAAGCTGGAACCCAAAGCGGAAAAGTGCGTCTTCATAGGTTACCCAAAAGAGACAATTGGGTACACCTTCTATCTCAAATCCGAGGGCAAAGTGTTTGTTGCTAAAACGGAGCTTTTCTCGAGAAGGAGTTTCTCTCGAGAGAATTGAGTGGGAGGAAGATAGAACTTGACGAGGTTGTCGAACCTCTCATCCCTCTGGATGGTGGCGCAGGGCAAGGGGAAACCTCTGTCGTTGCGACGCCGGTTGAGGAGGAAGTTAATGATGATGATCATGAAACTCCGGTTCAAGTTTCTGTCGAACCACACAGGTCGACGAGACCACGTGCTGCTCCAGAGTGGTACGGTAATCCCGTCTTATCAATCATGTTGTTGGACAACAATGAACCTGCAAATTATGAAGAAGCAATGGTGGGCCCAGATTCCAACAAATGGCTAGAAGCCATGAAGTCCGAGATAGGATCCATGTATGAGAACAAAGTGTGGACTTTGGAGGTACTGCCCGAGGGCCGCAAGGCTATTCAGAATAAATGGATCTTTAAGAGGAAGACGGACGCTGACGGCAATGTGACCATTTATAAAGCTCGACTTGTGGCAAAGGGTTTTTCACAAGTTCAAGGAGTTGACTACGATGAGACATTCTCACCCGTAGCGATGCTTAAGTCCGTCAGAATCATGTTAGCAATAGCTGCATTTTTCGATTATGAAATCTCGCAGATGGATGTCAAAACGGCGTTCCTTAACGGTTTCCTTAAGGAAGAATTGTATATGATGCAACCCGAAGGTTTTGTCGATCCTAAGAATGCTAACAAGGTGTGCAAGCTCCAGCGATCCATTTATGGACTGGTGCAAGCATCTCGGAGTTGGAACAAACGCTTTGATGAGGTAATCAAAGCATTTGGGTTTATACAAGTGGTTGGAGAATCTTGTATTTACAAGAAAGTGAGTGGGAGCTCTGTGGCGTTTCTAATATTATATGTGGATGACATATTGTTGATTGGAAACAACGTAGAGTTTTTGGAGAGCATAAAGGATTACTTGAATAAAGATGCTCTACATGTATCTCCGAAGGTGTTCGTTGAGTTAGTACGGATCAAGACTGGGATTTGTCACTCCGTGTGACGGAGAGGTATCTCGGGGCCCACTCGGTAATACAACATCACACACAAGCCTTGCAAGCAATGTGACTTAGTGTAAGTTGCGGGATCTTGTATTACGGAACGAGTAAAGGGACTTGCCGGTAAACGAGATTGAAATAGGTATGCGGATACTGACGATCGAATCTCGGGCAAGTAACATACCGAAGGACAAAGCGAATAACATACGGGATTATATGAATCCTTGGCACTGAGGTTCAAACGATAATATCTTCGTAGAATATGTAGGATCCAGTATGGGCATCCAGGTCCCGCTATTGGATATTGACTGAGGAGTCTCTCGGGTCATGTCTACATAGTTCTCGAACCCGCAGGGTCTGCACACTTAAGGTTCGACGTTGTTGTATGCGTATTTGAGTTATATGGTTGGTTACCGAATGTTGTTCGGAGTCCCAGATGAGATCACGGACGTCACGAGGGTTTCCGGAATGGTCCGGAAACGAAGATTGATATATAGGATGACCTCATTTGATTACCGGAAGGTTTTCGGAGTTACCGGGAATGTACCGGGAATGACGAATGGGTTCCGGGAGTTCACCGGGGGGGCAACCCACCCCGGGGAAGCCCATAGGCCTTGGGGGTGTCACACCAGCCCTTAGTGGGCTGGTGGGACAGCCCAAGAAGGCCCTATGCGCCATAGGAAGAAAATCAAAGAGAAAAGAAAAAAAAGGAGGAGGTGGGAAAGGAAAGAAGGACTCCACCCACCAAACCAAGTAGGACTCGGTTTGGGGGGGGGGGAGACCTTCCCCCCTTGGCTCGGCCGACCCCCTAAGGGCTCCTTGAGCCCCAAGACAAGGCTCCCCCTCTCCCACCTATATACGGAGGTTTTAGGGCTGATTTGAGACGACTTTTCCACGGCAGCCCGACCACATACCTCCACAGTTTTTCCTCTAGATCGCGTTTCTGCGGAGGTCGGGCGGAGCCCTACTGAGACAAGATCATCACCAACCTCCAGAGCGCCGTCACGCTGCTGGAGAACTCTGCTACCTCTCCGTCTCTCTTGCTGGATCAAGAAGGCCGAGATCATCGTCGAGCTGTACGTGTGCTGAACGCGGAGGTGCCGTCCGTTCGGCACTAGATCGTGGGACTGATCGCGAGACGGTTCGCGGGGCGGATCGAGGGACGTGAGACGTTCCACTACATCAACCGCGTTCACTAACGCTTCTGCTGTATTGTCTAGAAGGGTACGTGGATCACACATCCCCTCTCGTAGATGGACATCACCATGATAGGTCGTCGTGCGCGTAGGAAATTTTTTGTTTCCCATGCGACGTTCCCCATCACCGCCGCCATGGAGACCATGGACCAGAGGGGAAATCCTTCTCCCATCTATGGAGGAGGTGAAGGAAGAAGAAGAAGAAGGGGGGCTCTCTGCCTCTCTCTCCCGGCGGTGCCGGAACATCGCCCGGGACATCATCGTGTGACGGCAATCTACACCAACACCTCTGTCATCTTCACCAACATCTCCATCATCTTCCCCCATCTATATTCAGGGGTTCACTCTCCCGCAACCCGCTATGACCTCTACTTGAACATGGTGCTACATATTATTATCCAATGATGTGTTGCTATCCTATGATGTCTGAGTAGATTATCGTTGTCCTATCGGTGATTGATGAATTGCTATGATTGCTTTAATTTTCTTGTGGTTATGTTGTTGTCCTTTGGTGCCCATCATACGATCGCGCGCGTGGATCACACCATAGGGTTAGTTGTATGTTAATAGGACTATGTATTGGCAGGCTAGAGTGACAGAAGCTTCAAACCTAGCATAGAAATTGATGCATATGGGATTGAAGGGGGACCAATATATCTTATTGCTATGGTTGGGTTTTAGCTTAATGAACGTTAGTAGTTGCAGACGCTTGCTAATAGTTCCAATCATAAGTGCATAGAATTCCAAGTAAGGGATGACATGCTAGCAGAGGCCTCTCCCACATGATACTTGATATCGATCTAGTAACGTAGTCAATTGCTTAGGGACAATTCCGCAACTCATACCACCACTTTTCCACACTCGTTAGACACTCGTAGTTGTTTCTTTATCTAACCAGACCCTAGTTTTATTTACGTGTTCTTTACTTTCTTGCAAGCCTATCCTATCACTCCTACAAAGTACTTCTAGTTTCATACTTGTTCTAGGTAAAGCGAACATAAGTGTGCGTAGAGTTCTATCGATGGTCGATAGAACTTCAGGGAATATTTGTCCTACCTTTAGCTCCTCGTTGGGTTCGACACTCTTACTTATCGATAAAGGCTACAATTGATCCCCTATACTTGTGGGTTATCAAGAGCATCCCGTTGTCGCCCGTTTTCAAAACTTGCATCCATAGTTAGTTGCCTGTTCTCCTCGTTGTCCGTTCTAAGCCCGACCGCACTAGCACGCGCCCGCGGCATCGTCGGTACCTTGTTTGAAAAGTGTGTGTGAAACTTTCTCTGATTGGGTTGAGATTTGACTTGCGGTCTTATATTAATATAGGTAGGCCGCCTGTCAAGTTTCGACGCAATCGGAGTCCGTCTCGTACCCGAACGGTCGACCGTAGCGGCACCGTCTCCGGTCTATCGTCGGACGTTTTCAGTATTTTTAATTCGTGTTGTCACGGGACGCACCATTTCCCTCTCATCCCTAGTTAGCCGAACTATACATCCCACTAGACCCATCTAGTTACTTCCTTCGTTCGTGATCGTCGGATCGCGATCGGACGGATGATATCCACCCCACTTTAGCCCAACCCTATATAAAACCACCCTATGGAGAGACCCCTCTCACTCTCTAGGTTTTACCCCATGTAAAAATTGCAGCCACCCCCTACCAAATTCCAACTTCAAGTCCCACCTCCTCCAATCCCGAAATCCACTCCTCCCCTTCATTTTCAGCCCACAGATCCGCAATTAGAGGCCTAGATTTTCGTCTCCTAGCCCTGCCGGACATTGTCCATGGCCGCCGGACATTGTTCGAGCGACCAACATGCAAAACAGAGGCGGAGCTCCAGATCGGGGAGGAGCCCCGATCGAGAGCCCTCGTCCCCGCGCGTCCCTGGCCGATCCCGCCGCCGCTCGTGCACGTGCCTCGCATGCTTGCCGTGTCGCCACCTCTTGCCGGCCTCCCAGCTCCCCCGCCGGCTGGATCCGGTCCGGGGAAGGTTTCCCCGCCACCCTCCGCCCGTAGCCGCGTGTCGGAGTGCGTAGATCGCCGGCCGCAGCCCCGCCTTGAGGTGCCTCGCGTTCCGATCTGGGAACGTGAGTGATCCCCGTTGACCGCTCCTCTCGGCCTCGCGTGCCGCAGGGGCCAGCGTCGGCCTTCCCCGTGCCTGGGCCGAGGCCCAATCCTTCTGCTCCCCCCTCGCCCGCCTGGGCCTTCCTAGCGCCTCGGCCCAGCGAGGCCGCCTCAGGGCCCCGACCGGCCCAGCTCCTTCGGTCCGCCCCAAGCCACCGACATCACTCCAGCGGCCCAACCGGGCAAGGCTCGTGGTAAGCCCCCTCCCCTATCCCTATTCCTCGCCCCCAGCGCACTATAGTTATTATGCGCCCCCTGCTCGGCCCATTAGATAATTTAGGTTGTATTTCGGAATTAATTAATTCCAGAAAAATAGACGGAAATTAATATGCCCGTAACTTTTCATCCGTAAGTCGGTTCGCGACGTGTAGCATATGGTTTTTGTGTAGAATCTCGCATAGAATTCGAATTTATAACTTGCATAATTGTTTGACGTAGTTTGACATGCCTAATGCATAGTTTTACGTGTTGTTCCAATAGGATCTATTCTATAGTTATTTCTCGTGTGTGTCCGGTTTTCTCGAATGTCGTAGAAGAAATGTTCATGTTCTAGGAACCCCTTTGCCATGTATTTTAGAGTAGCGGTTGGTATTTTTGCACGTAGGGTTTAGCCACTAGTTTATTTTTCGCGTTTAGGTCTTATTCTCGTATTTACGTGTGGTGAAACTATTGTTGTGCAACCCCACATGTTTTATATGTTTTCGGGGTAGAAAAATCCATAGGATTTATCTGTGTAATTAGTTTTAGATTTTGAGCAAGTTAGTTCGTGTGATATTTTGCCATGTTGCCCTGTTGTCTATTTCGTAGGATTTATTTCGTGCTTCGTTTGAAGGAGTTGTCAATTAGAGTTTTGCTCTTGGATGTTTAGTCTAGGCCCTGGTAATTTTAGTTGCAATAGAAATCCATGTTTAGGTGTGGTTTTCTTGTTCTTTACTTGCTAGGAATAGTGTGGTTTTAGAGATGCTGAAATATTTCTAAGTCTGAATCTGTTATATTTTGTTGCTGTCTTGTCTTGCTTCTATCTTGTGTTCTGTAGCTCTTTTGAGGTTGGTGCAATGGAGTTAGTTGTAGACTTTGGGATTCTCTAGCATGCTATGAATTTTCATGCCATTTGGAGTCATGTAGCTTATGGTTTTGCTGCTGTCAATATGCCTTCAGATTGAAAACTGCAGTTTCATAAAGTGTTATTTTCACTAAGTCTGAAACTGGGTGTGAGAAGCCATTTTGTGACTTCTTTTCCTAGTAATCCATGCTTCCATGCTAGTTGTTGTTAGTTGTATGTTGTAGTGCTTCTTGACCTCCATTGACTCATGCATTGGTTGAGCATATTGGGATTTTGTAGCTCATAGTTGTGGGGCGTAGAAAATGCTATGTGGTTGGATATGGCAGATTGTAGTGATTTCTTGTTTAGCTCGTAGTTGTTGAACCGTAGCTCTGTTTTGATCGTGTCCTATATGAAACTTGCTAAGAATCTCGTGTAGTTTCTTATTATCTTGATGGTTGTGTGTTTTGAAGTGCTCTTTACTGTCGTTGCACACATTTTGCATTCATGCCATCATATCTTGCGATGCTCGTATCTTTTGATCCGTAGCTCCGTTGGGGATGTTCTCTATGTGTAAATTGCTTGTAACGACGCGTAGAATCACATGAACCTATTTGTTTTTTCTGTTTAACAACTAATTAAATGTGTTAGTTCCGATCTGGACAGAAGTGTAAATTAACATGTGAGGTCCTCTCGGAGGTGCTATATGTCATTTCCCACCTCATTTAAAATGCCTAGATAGGTACTTTAATTACGCTTCACCTCTTGCCATGTTTAACCACATTTAATATTGCCGTGTACCTAATTAGGATAGAACTAAATAAATAAACGTGGAGTTTCGTCAATATGCAACTCGTTGCATATTGAACTTCACTTAATGTGTAGTGTTCGAGTGTTATGAATTGCCATGTCGTGTCTTGCATCTGTTCAATTGTTTATGCATGATATGTGTTGTGAATCGTGTGGTGAATATCGTGTGTTGATTTGTGTTTCCGGTTTGCTTCATCTCGATGGAGTTCCGCAGCATGTCGGATTGTGAGGACCCGTTCGACAACATCGGTTCGTCTGCTTCACGGAGTCATTCTTCTTCCAAGCGGGATCTCTGGCAAGATGACCATTTCCCCAGATACCATTACTATCATTGCCATGCTAGTTTTATCGCTTCTAACGATTATGTCTCGTTGCCTACCACCTGTTAAATATTAGCCTCTCAACAATGCCATGAAAACCTTCAACCTAGCAAACCACTGATTGGCTATGTTACCGCTTGCTTTACCATGTGTTAGCGTTGCTAGTTGCAGGTGCAGTTGTTTCCATGTGATAACATGGGTTCCTTGTTATATCACCATATTAATTCTACTTAATTTAATGCACCTATATATTTGGTAAAAGGTGGAAGGCTCGGCCTTTCTATCCTGGTGTTTTGTTCCACCTTTGCCCCTTAGTTTCGGCTACCGGTGTTATGTTCCATAATCGAGCACTCCTAACATGATCGGGGTTGTTATGGGGACCGCCTTGATAATTCGTTTTAGATTAAAGCTGGTCTGGCAAGGCCCAACATTGGTTCTACATTTGCCCAACATAATAATTTTGTTAACACTGAAATGCATAGGGAGTTAGCGCTACCCGAGGAGCAATTCTACATAATACAGGGAGGGCCAATGCTGATGGTGGTGGTCTGAAATAGAGCACCTTACTAACGCTACCGGAGGCAACTCGGCGTCTGGCGTGGTAACCATCGCTCATCCGTCGTGTCCTGAGAACGAGATACGCGGCTCCTATCGGGATCGTCGACACGTCGGGCGGCCTTGCTGGATTAGTTTTACCTTTGATGCTTTGGGTAATCTCAAAGTTGAGGCTTTCCACTAAGGAGTCCGACGAGATCGCGAGCTTCGTGATCGAGGATTTCTATGCGGCTTGTGGTAATTTGTGATGGACTAGTTGGAGCACCCCTACAGGGTTAAATCTTTCAGAAGCCGTGCCCGCGGTTATGTGGCAACGTGGAAACTTTGTTTAACACTTGTTCTAGATAACTTGAAGTAATTTAATTGAAATATGCCAACTGTGTGCATAACCGTGACTGTCTCTTTTGTGATTTCCTTCTCCGGTCGAGGACACGGTGGGGTTATGTCTGACGTAGGTAGGTGTTCAGGATCATTCATTTGATCATCAGTAGTCACGTCCGCTATGCATAGATCTTCCCCCCCTCTTATTTCTTGTACTCGTAAGTTTAGCCACCAAATATATGCTTAGCCGCTGCTGCAACCTCACCACTTAAGCTTCCCTCACCAATAAAGCTTTTCTAGTCTTGATACCTTTGGAAATGAGATTGCTGAGTCCCCTATGGCTCAGAAATTACTACAACACCAGTTGCAGGTATAGGTAAAGGTTACTTGATGCGAGCGCGTTGATTGTTCATTTGGAGTTCCTTCTTCTTCTTCTTCTTCTTCTTCATTGATCTAGGATGGGTTCTAGGCCGGCAGCCTGGGATAGAAAGGATGGACGTCGTTCTTCTTTTCTCGTTTGTTTTCGTCCATAGTCGGACCCTGCTCTTCTTCATGATATTTATGTTTTGTACTGTTGTGACTCTGATGTAGCTTGTGGCGAGTGTAAGCCAATTTTATATGTATATCTCTTCTTTTCAGTACATGTACTTGTAACGATATCCATTCTTGCGACACGACGAGATGCGCTTCTATCCCTGACGAGGCCCTCGTGCCAAATTGAGGATAGGGTCGCATCTTGGGCATGACAATAATATCATGACAAACTATTCTCAATGGCACACTGAAAGGTCACCTACTAGTAAAAAAGTGCATGCTATAGAAGAAATTAACTCTTTGAGTGCTAAGATGGATGAGTTAATGAAATTGTTTGCTAGTAAAGGTGCTCCTCTAGATCCAAATGATATGCCTTTGTCTTCCTGGATTGAGAATAGCAATGAAAGCTTGGATGTTAATTTTGTTGGTAGGAATAATTTTGGCAACAACAATGCTTATAGAGGTAACTTTAATCCTAGGCCTTTTCCTAGTAATCCCTCTAATAACTTTGGAAATACCTACAACAATGCTCATGGAAATTACAATAAATTACCCTCTGATCTTGAGAGTAATATTAAAGAGTTTATCAACTCGCAAAAGATTTGCAGTGCGTCCATAGAATAAAAACTGCTCAAAATTCATGACTTGGCTAGGACCGTTGATAGAATGTCTCTTGATATTGATGCTTTGAAATTGAGATGTGCTCCTCCCAAGATTAATATGGATGAATCTTTGAAAGCTATGCGTGTTCCCATGAATGAGAATAAAGAAAGAACCGCCAAAATTCGTGCTAGACATGAATGTCTTAAAAAGGTGTGTTCTCGTAATGAGAAACACGGAGATCTTAAAGTGCTCGGTGTGACTCCTATTGAATCCTTGTTTTCTAATGTCAATCCTAATGATGATGGGGATGGATATGAATCCACTTTGGTTGAGAAACACCCCAATGATTCAGAGTCTATTTATCTTGATTCTAAAAGCACTGAAAGTGGAGTAGAGGATATCAAAACTTTGAGTAGTGATGAAACTACTACTTTGGATTTCAAGGAATTTAATTATGATAGTTGCTCTTTGATTGAATGTATTTCCTTGATGCAATATGAAATCTCTAAAAGAGAAACTTGAGTTGGAGATATCTATTCTTAGAAAACTTCATGAGGATTCGGAACCTACTATCAAAATCAAGATTAAAAACTATGAATGCAATGCTTTGTGTGATTTGGGTGCTAGTGTTTCTGCTATTCCAAAGTCTTTATGTGATGTTCTAGGCTTCAATGAGATTGATGAGTGCTCTCTTAATTTGCATCTTGCGGATTCTACTATTAAGAAACCTATGGGAAGGATCAATGATGTTCTTATTATTGCAAATAGGAACTATGTGCGCGTATATTTCATTGTGCTTGATATTGATTGCAATCCGACATGTCCCATCATTCTTGGTAGACCTTTCATTAGGACTATTGGTGCTGTTATCGATATGAACGAAGGGAATATTAGATTTCAATTTCCATTAAAGAAGGGCACGGAACACTTTCCTAGAAATAAAATAAGATTTCCTTATGAATCCATGATGAGGGCTACTTATGGTTTGAGCACAAAAGATGACGATACTTGAGTCTATCGTCTTATGCCTAGCTAAGGGTGTTAAACAATAGCAATTGTTGGGGGGCTACCCAATGAATTTATTTTTGCTTTTTGCTTTCTGTTTTGTTGTGTCCACACCATCATAATTCTTTTATGATTGTGTTTTTTATGTTTCTTTTAGTGTTTGTGCCAAGTAGAACCTTTATGATTAGTTTTGGTGATAGTTGTTTGATCATGCTGAAAAAGACAGAAACTTTGCGCTCACGAAATTATTTTTAATACCTATCCTGAAAGAGATTTTGAGTTGATTCTTTTTTTCTGCTGATTGATATGCGAATTTCTCTAATTGTCATAATTTGTCAGAATTTTTGGGATAACATAGGTATACGAAGTATACAGATTGCTACAGACAGGTCTGTTTTTGACAAATTCTGTTTTTGTTGTGTTGATTGCTTATTTTGATGAAACTATGGTTAGTATCGGGGGTACTAGCCATGGAAAAGTGAGAATACAGTAATATAACATCAATATAAATAGAAATCAAGTTTAGTACAACACCTAAAGAGTTGGTAGTCTGTTTTCTTATGTTAATGATATCACTGGTTTCTGTTTAAGTTTTGTGTTGTGAAGTTTTCAAGTTTTGGGTGATGTTCTAATGGACAATGGGATAAAGAGTGGAGAGAGCTTAAGCTTGGGGATGCCTAAGGCATCCCAAGAAAAATTCAAGGACACCAAAAAGACTAAGCTTGGGGATGCCCCGGGAAGGCATCCCCTCTTTCGTCTTCAATCCATCGGTAACGTTACTTGGAGCTATATTTTTATTCACCACATGATATGTGTTTTGCCTAGAGCAACGTGTATTATAGGAGTCTTTGCTTTTTGTTTTGTCACAATCATCCTTGCTGCACACCCTTTTGAGAGGGACATGCACTCATCGTGAATTTGCTAGAATACTCAATGATATTCACTTATATCTTTTGAGTTAGGAAATTTAGCTCGCATGTGCTTCACTTATATCTTTTGAGCTAGATAACTTTGCTCTAGTGCTTCACTTAGATCTTTTTAGAGCACGGTGGTGTCATATTTTGAGGAAATAAAAACTCTCGATCTTCACTTATATCCTTTTTAGAGTGCTCTCTCTAAGTAACTTGGTAATTGGCGTGTGCTATGAAATTAGTCCTAAATATGATAGGCATCCAAAGAGGATATAATAAAAACTTCCATATTCAAGTGAATTGATTAGTAAGAGATGTTTGATTCCTCACAATTATTTTCGAGATATGGATTTGGTAATATTAGAGTCATGTTAATAGGGTGTTGTGAATCTAGAAATACTTGTGTTGAGGTTAGTGATTCCCGTAGCATGCACGTATGGTGAACCGCTATGTTAGGAAGTCGAAGCATAATTGATTTATTGATTGTCATCCTTTGTGTGGCGGTCGGGATCGCGCGATGGTTAACACCTACCAACCCTTCCCCTAGGAGTATGCATTTATCACTTTGTTTCGATTACTAATAAAACTTTCGCAATAAGTATATGAGTTATTCATGACTAATGTGAGTCCATGGACTACACGCACTCTCACCCTTCCACCATTGCTAGCCTCTCTAGTGCTGCGCAACTTTCGCCGGTGCACAAACCCACCATATACCTTCCTCAAAACAGCCACCATACCTACCTATTATGGCATTTTCATAGCCATTCCGAGATATATTGCCATGCAACTCCCACCGTTCTGTCTCATGACATGTGCCGTCACTTTCATATTGACATTGCATGATCGTAAGATAGCTAGAGAGATGTTTCAACGTCATACGCTAAGCTATATCGTTGCACATCCCGGTACACTGCCGGAGGCATTTCCTATAGAGTCGTCATTGTTCTGAGTATTGAGTTGTAAGTAAATAAAAGTGTGATGATCATAATTATTAGAGCATTGTCCCATGTGAGGAAATAAAAAAAGGCCAAATATCCCCACCAAAAAAATAAAAAAAAGAGAGGCCAAAGAGCCCAAATAAAAAAATGATGAGAGAAAAAGAGAGAAGGGACAATGCTACTTTTTTTTTCCACACTTGTGCTTCAAAATAGCACCATGTTCTTCATGAAAGAGAGTCTCTTGTTTTGTCACTTCCATATACTAGTGATGGGCATCTCCATAGCCCATTGATACACCAAGTCAATGTGACCATCTCCTTCTTTTTGCCTCACAACCTCCACCACACTCTATTCCACCTATAGTGTTATATCCATGGCTCACGCTCATATATTGCGTAAGAGTCGAAAAAGTTTGAGAAAGTAAGAGTGTGAAAACAATTACTTGGCCAATACCGGGGTTGTGCATGATTTAAATTCGTTGTGTGGGGATGATGGAGCATAGCCAGACTATATGATTTTGTAGGGATAACTTTCTTTGGCCTTGTTATTTCAAAAGTTCATGATTATTTTGCTAGTATGCTTGAAGTATTATTGTTTTCATGACAATAGTAAACTATTTTTTTGAATCTTACGGACCTGAACGTTCATGCGACAAGAAATAAGTTACAAAGGACAAATATGTTAGGTAGCATTCCACATAAAAAATTCGGTCTTTATCACTTCCCTACTCGAGGATGAGCAGGAGTTAAGCTTGGGGATGCTTGATACGTCTCCAACGTACCTATAATTTTTTATGGTTCCATGCTATTGTCTTGTCAACTTTGGATGTTTTATATGCATGAATATGCTATTTTATATCTTTTTTGGGACTAACCTATTAACTCCGTGCCAAGTGCCAGTTTTTGTTTTTTCCGTGTTTTTGACCTTTTCAGAGAAGAATATTAAAAGGAGTCCAAACAGAATAAAACCTGTAGGATGATTTTTTTTTCATAATAGAAGATACGCAGGGGACTTGAGAACCAAGGCAGGAGACGTCGGGGGAGGTCACAAGCCCCCTAGCCGCAGTCTGGGGGCGCCTGTCAGGCTTGTGGGCCCCACGTGGCTCCTTTGCCCTACCTCTTTCGCCTATAAATTCTCTAAAATCCCGAAACCAAAGAAGAGAGCCACGAAAATACTTTTCCGCCGCCGCAAGCTTCTGTCTCCACAAGATCCCATCTGGGGACCGTTCTGGTGCCCTGTCGGAGGGGGATTCAGACACGGAGGGCTTCTTCATCAACACCATTGCCTCTCCGATGATGCGTGAGTAGTTCACCACAGACCTTCGGGTCCATAGCTAGTAGCTAGATGGCTTCTTCTCTCTCTTGGATCTTCAATACAAAGTTATCCATGATCTTCATGGAGATCTATCCGATGTAACTTTCTTTTGCGATGTGTTTGTCGAGATCCGATGAATTGTGGATTTATGATCAGAATATCTATGAATATTATTTGAGTCTCCTCTGGTCTCTTATATGCATGATTTCGTATCCTTGTAATTCTTTTCGAGTTATGGGTTTCGTTTGGCCGACTTGATCTATAATTCTTGCAATAGGAGAAGTGCTTGGTTTTGGGTTCATACCGTGCGGTCTCCTCACCTAGTGACAGAAGGGGTAGCGAGGCACGCATCGTGTTGTTGCCATCAAGGGTAAAAAGATGGGGTTTATATCATATTGCATGAATTTATCCCTCTACATCATGTCAGCTTGCTTAAGGCGTTACTCTATTTGTTATGAACTCAATACACTAGATGCATGCTGGATAGCGGTCGATGTGTGGAGTACTAGTAGTAGATGCAGAAAGTACCGGTCTACTTGTTTTGTACGTGATGCCTATAGATATAATCTTGCCTTAGATAACGTCACTACTTTGCGCGGTTCTATCAATTGCTTGACAGTAATTCGTTGACCCACCGTCTACTTGCTTTCATGAGAGAAGCCACTAGTGAATACTACGGCCCCCGGGTCTACTTCACATCATATATTCAAATCTACAAAATTACTCTGTTGCACTTTTCACCTTCGGATCCCACCTTGCAAATAATCGTGAAGGGATTGACAACCCCTTTATAGCGTTGGGTGCAAGTTTGTTTGTTTTTGCGCAGGTACATTAGTGCCTCATCTTGATACTCCTACTGGATTGATACCTTGGTTCTCAAACTGAGGGAAATACTTATAGCTACTTTGTTGTATCACCCTTTCCTCTTCAAGGGAAAAACCAATGCAAGCTGGAGAAGTAGCACCCCCGCATCCTTCTTCCGAGATTTCCTCAACTTTTTTGGCGTGCAAATTCACCATCTTCCCCCAATGTTGTCTCGTACTTAGTTGCTTTCATATCTCTGTGTGATTATTTCCTCGGGTTCTATCCTCACTAGGAATTATTCAAGCAGCAGTTCACATGCTGAGTGATGACCGTGAAAAACTCTTCTCAGTCGGGGGGAAAGACGCATCTAGTGCCGCTGTGCGGTGGTTTAGGAATTCAACTCAGGGGTAAGAGCGGTTTTCCTCACATGTCCTTCCCCGATTTGGTCAAGGGTTGGCAAGACTCCTGGTTCTACTGCCAGGACGTCCCAATCGGTGAGTGTCAATTGTGCCTTTTTCCTTATTCGCCCGAGCGAATTCGGTCGGATCCCTCATTGACCATGTCGAAGGAAGAGAGGACAGACGTACATATCTTGGTGATTTCCATGGTTGCTTTGTTTCAGAAGAACATCAACGGATGGACTTCCTGGAAGTCTTTTTCCAGCGAAGGATCTGTCCTGTGCACGCAAGGGTTCGTCCCATGTGGATGTATATCAGTCCAGATGGTCTGACCCGCGTTCATCCGGAGGAGATCGGGGCAGAGGAGCTAGAGGAAAAGCTCAAGGCCATAACGCATGTGCAAGACAATCCAAGGGGTACCATGTTGGTGCCTCCATATGAGCAAAGCTGCCTCCGAACAAGGTAAAGCTTCACGAGCTTGAGCCGAATGAATTTCTTCATTGCTTGTCAAGGTATTCCTAGTGATAGTTGGTCTTCTTGTTGTCTTTCTTGCAGGGATGATACGTCGACCACTTCTCTCGTGCCGAAGACCTCCAACAAAGGGCAAACGGAAGCCAATGTCGCCTCTTCTAAAGGTAACCCTTGGGCTTATAAATATGTGATAACCCACAAGTATAGGGGATCGCAACAGTTTTTGAGGGTAGAGCATTCAACCCAAATTTATTGATTCGACACAAGAGGAGCCAAAGAATATTCTCGAGTATTAGCAGCTGAGTTGTCAATTCAACCACACATCAAAGATAGTATATGCAACAAAGTAATTAGTAGCAAAGTAGTATGGGAGTAACGGTAACGGTGGCAAACGTGACACTAGCAGTTTTGTAGTGATCGTAACAGTAGCAATGGAAAAGTAACTTAGCAAAGACCAATATGTGGAAAGCTCGTAGGCAATTGATCAATGATGGATAATTATGTCGGGTGGCATTCATCATGCAACAGTCATATCATAGGGTGATACAAAACTAGCTCCAATTCATCAATGTAATGTAGGCATGTATTCCATATACAGTCATACGTGCTTATGGAAAATAACTTGCATGACATCTTTTGTCCTACCCTCCCGTGGTAGCGGGGTCCTAATGGAAACTAGGTGATATTAAGGCCTCCTTTTCATAGAGAACCAGACCAAAGCATTAGCACTATGTGAATACATGAACTCCTCAAACTACGGTAATCACCGGAAAGAATCCCAGATATTGTCACCCTGGGGGATGTGGATCATAACTCGTAATAGGTGTCTATAAATTGCAAGATAGGATCAAGAACACATATATATTCATGAAAACATAATAGGTTCAGGTCTGAAATTATGGCACTCGGGCCCTAGTGACAAGCATTAAGCATAGCAAAGTCATAGCAACATCAATCTCACAACATAATGGATACTAGGGATCAAACCCTAACAAAACTAACTCGATTACATGATAGATCTCATCCAACCCATCACATGTCCAGCAAGCCTACGACAGAATTACTCACGAACGATGGAGAGCATCATGAAATTGGCGATGAAGGATGGTTGGTGATGACGATGGCATCGATTTTCCCTCTCCGGAGCCCAAATCAGACTCCAGACCTGCCCTCCCTGAGAAGAACAGGAGGTGGCGGCGGCTCCGTATCGTAAAATGGGATGATCTCTTCTCTCTCTTTTTTTCTCCACAAATGGGAATATATAGGAGTAGAAACAAGGTCGATGGAGCTCCAGGGTCCCCACAAGCTAGGGGGCGCGGCCTAGGGCGGGTCGTGCCCTATGGGCTTGTGGCCTGGGGGTGGCTCCTCTCCGGTAGATTCTTTTGTTAATATTTTTTATTAAATCCAGAAATATTCTCTGTAAATTTTCAGGTCAATCCAAGAACTTTTATTTCTACACGAAAATAATACCAAGGCAATTCTCCTGAAAACAGTATGGTTCCAGGTTAGTTCCATTCTAATCATGCAAATTAGAGTCCAAAACAAGGGCGAAAGAGACGTATCAACTCCCCAAAGCTTAAACCTTTGCTTGTCCTCAAGAAATTCAGTTGATAAACTGAAAGTGGTAAGGAAAAACTTTTACAAACTCTGTTTGATATTGTTGTTGTAAATAGATCTAACTTATGTTCGGATTTTCAGCTCAGATTATAAACTAACCACATTCACAATAATATTTAGGTCTCATATTTACTTATATCAATGGCATAATCAACTAGCAAGCAATAATAATAAGTCTCGGATAACAACAATTTTATCAAAACAATCATAGTATATTATGATAAACTGGTATCTCGCTAGCCCTTTCTGACACCGCAAAACATAAATGCAGAGCACCTCCAAAGAACAAGGATTGACTAAACATTGTAATTCATGGTAAAAGAGATCTAGTCATACTCATACTCAACATCAATTAATAGCAAAGCATATAGATGACAGGGGTGCTCTCTAACTGGTGCCTTTTATAAGAAGAGGATGACTCAACAATAAAGTAAAATAGATAGGCCCTTCGGAGAGGGAAGCATTGATTTGCAGAGGTGCCAGAGCTCGAGCTTTTAAAACAGGGATGAATCAAAATTTTGGGTGGTGTGCTTTCATTATCAATGTAATAACTAAGAGTTATCAATATCTTCCATGCTAAATAAATTATAGGCGGTTCCCAAACAGAATAGTAAAGTTTTTACTCCCCCTCCACCAATCAATCACATTCCACGGCGGACCGCATCCACGGGTACCGTCCATAAAAACAACAATCCTGGGGGAGTTTTGTTTCATTAAATTTGATTTGACTTTTGAGCATGGAACTGGGTATCCCAATTACCAGCCACTTTCTCGTGAATGATAGTGAATCAACACATATCTTGAGAATAACCCACCTAGCATGGAAGATACTTGTAGCCCCTAGTCACCACATGAGCGATTCGGGCATACAAAACAGAATATTTAGTTGAAGGTTTAGAGTATGGCACATGCAAATTTACTTAGGACGGCACATGAATACCGCACATAGGTAGGTATGGTGGACTCATATGAAACAACTTTGGGTTTATGGGGATGGATGCACAAGCAGTATTCCCGCCTAGGACGAGTGAAGGCTAGCAAGAGACTGGGAAGCGACCAACTAGAGAACGACAATAGTCATAAACATGCTTTGAGATTAACCAACATTGAATGCAAGCATGAGTAGGATATAAATCACTATGAACATAAACACTATAGAGGCTATGTTGATTTTGTTTCAACTACATGCGTGAACATGTGCCAAGTCAAGCCAATCAAATCATTCGGAAGAGGATACCATTCTATCATTCTACATCACAACCATTTTAATATGTGCGCTGGCACTCAAGACAAACCATTATTCACTCCTAGCTAATTAAGCATGGCATAAGTACCTACAATCTCTAATTGTCATTGCAAACTTGTTCAATCCACAATGAGTTGAATCCAGAATGATGAGCTAATCATATTTACAAAAACAAAATAGGTTGAGTTCATACCAGCTTTTCTCCATCTTAGTCACTTCATCATATATCGTCATTATTGCCTTTCACTTGCACAACCGAATGGTGTGAAAAATAATAATAAGAGTGTTCGTGCGTTGGACTACGATGGAATCTGTAAGCAATAACTAAAAGGAGAAAAGCCAAGAATAAATAGATAAATGATAATGATAATGAATATGAGAGCCACTCCGCATGTCATCGTGGTCTTCTCCTTACGAACCAAAGAAGAAATAAAAACTATTTACACGGCGAAGCCCCCAACAAGCAAAAGAAGAACAAAAAATCTTTTTGGGTTTTTCTTTTAACACTACAACTAAACAAACTAGAAGGTAAAGCTAGAACTATTTTAATGAAACACACAATAAGAAAACAAAAAGAAGAAATAAACTACCATGGATAGTACAATGAAAAAGTATGAACACCGACAACTAGAATGTGTGTGTGAACCTGAATGTAATGTCGGTGAGAAATACGTACTCCCCCAAGCTTAGGGTTTTGGCCTAAGTTGGGCTAAGGCCATGGCTGGAAATAACCCTCTCGTGGATACTCCGGAGAATACTAAGGGTTCCATTCGTTTTTTAGCTCCTACGGCTCCCACTGAAAGACAGTAACCTGATACAGATCGAGAGCTGGTGCAGGCTCAGATGCTGGGGGTTGCGACATGCTCCAATAATTGTTAGTGTCCTCGGGCATCATAGTGTACCTGCCTGAATGGATAATGAACAAAGAAGAAGCTGGCAAAGTATTAATCTCCCAAGTGCCCTCACTAAATACTAAGTTATAAAGCAGCCTCTTATTATTGTCTTTCTTTATAAAATCATGTGCTACCATCCTATTGATATGTCTCCGTCGTATCTACAATTTTTGATTGTTTCATGACAATATTCTACAACTTTCATATACTTTTGGCAACTTTTTACACTATTTTTGGAACTAACATATTGATCCAGTGCCCAGTGCCAGTTCCTGTTTGTTGCATGTTTTTTGTTTCGCAGAATATCCATACCAAGCGAAGTCCAAACGCAATAAAAATTTACGGTGATTTTTTTTTGGAATATTTATGATTTTTGGGAAGAAGAATCAACGCGAGACGGTGCACGGAGTGCCCACAAGCCCACGAGCCGCGACCAGGGGGTGGGCCCACGGCTGGCAGGCTTGTGGCCACTCCTTAAGGAGGTTGGTGCCCTTCCCTCGTCGCAAGAAATATAATATCCGGAAGAAAATCGTGTTAAAATTTCAGCCCAATCGGATTTACGGATCTCCGGGAATTTAAGAAACGGTGAAACGCGGAATCTGGGAGCGCAGAAACAAAAGGACACAGAGAGAGAGATCCAATCTCGGAGGGGCTCTCACCCCTCCGCCGACATGGAGACCATGGACCAGAAGGGAAACCCTTCTCCCATCTAGGGAGGATGTCAAGGAAGAAGAAGAAGGAGGGGGGCTCTCTCCCGGCGGCGCCGGAACGCCGCCCGGGACATCATCGTGTGACGGCGATCTACACCAACACCTCTGTCATCTTCACCAACATCTCCATCATCTTCCCCCATCTATATTCAGCGGTTCACTCTCCCGCAACCCGTTGTACCCTCTACTTGAACATGGTGCTTTATGCTACATATTATTATCCAATGATGTGTTGATATCCTATGATGTCTGAGTAGATTATCATTGTCCTATCGGTGATTGATGGATTGCTATGATTGGTTCAATTTGCTTTTGGTTATGTTGCTGTCCTTTGGAGCCAATCATATGATCGCGCGCGTGGATCACACCATAGGGTTAGTTGTATGTTGAAAGGACTATGTATTGGCAGGCTAGAGTGACAGAAACTTCAAACCTAACATAGAAATTGATGCATATGGGATTGAAGGGGGACCAATATATCTTATTGCTATGGTTGGGTTTTACCTTAATGAACGTTAGTAGTTGCGGACGCTTGCTAATAGTTCCAATCATAAGTACATAGAATTACAAGTAAGGGATGACATGCTAGCAGAGGCCTCTCCCACATGATACTTTCTATCGATCTAGTAACGTACTCAATTGCTTAGGGACAATTCCGCAACTCCTACCACCACTTTTCCACACTCGTAGTTGTTTCTTATGTAACCAGCCCCTAGTTTTATTTACGTGTTCTTTACTTTCTTGCAAGCCTATCCTATCACTCCTACAAAGTACTTCTAGTTTCATACTTGTTCTATATAAAGCGAACGTAAAGTGTGTGTAGAGTTGTATCGGTGGTCGATAGAACTTGAGGGAATATTTGTCCTACATTTAGCTCCTCATTAGGTTCGACACTCTTACTTATCGAGAAAGGCTACAATTGATCCCCTATACTTTTGGGTTATCAAGACCTTTTTCTGGCGCCGTTGCCGGGGAGCAATGGCGAGGGGTGAATATCCTCGTGTGTGCTTGTTTGCTTTATCACTAAGTAGATTTATTTGTTGTTCTAACTTGTTCTCTATCTTTAGTTATGGATATGTAACACGAAATTCCAAAAAAATTAGGTGTACTTTGTACTCATGGAGATGGGGAACCTCCTAAAACCCTCGAGGCTCGTTATGTGGAAAATATTATGCACTTCTTTAATAATCCTGAGAAAGCCCCATTCAATTATATAAGGGATACACGTTGGATCAATGTGAATACTTTAGGGATTATCGCTTGACTCAAAAAGGGAAACTTTTATGGGATCAAATCCATTTGTTGAAATGGTATGCTTGGGAACTATGCAAGAGATATGGTGTTACTTGTTGCTCTAGGATGAAGGCTCCACACCTTCCCTTTTATTGTGACTTTAATGATCATAGAACCTTGGTTTCTTATGCTAATGGTATATATGATTACTATGATGTGGAGCAAATAGAAGCGTTTGTTGCTTTTATGGGTGCTTATGAAATTGAGGCTGTGTTTAAATGGTATGATGATAATGATGATGCTCCTTACCGATCTTAAAATTTGGCTATGCTTCGTTATTGTTATACTAATTATGAATATAATGCCCATATTGAACGATTTAAGGAGAAATTCTCTGCTGCCCAAGAAGAGACTATTATTTTGCAGGAAACTATGGAAGAAGGAAATGCTGAAATTGTGAGCTCATTAGATGAAAAAGATGAAGAGGAGAGCGAAGAACAAAAGGAGGAAGAGCGGACTAGCTACCCGTGTCCACCTTCTAATGAGAGTAACTCTTCTACTCATATATTATTTAATTTCCCTTCGTTCTTACCGAAGGATGAATGCTATGATCCCTTGGATTCGTTTGAAATATCCCTTTTTGATGAACTTGATGCATGCTATGCTTGTGGCCATGTTGCCAATATGAATGATGCTTATGAAGATGAGCTAGCTATAGTCCCTTATGTTAAACATGATGATTTTTATGAATATAATATGCATGTGCTTGCTGCTCCTACTTGCAGTTATTATGAGAGAGGAACTACATCTCCACCTCTCTATGTTTCCAATACGATAAAATTGCAAGAAACTGCTTATGCTATGTATTGGCCTTTACTTGGTGTGCATGAATTGTACTTTTATGGCATGCCAATGCATAGGAAGAGAGTTAGACTTCTTCATTGCTTGATATATGTTACCTTGTTCTCACTACTAAATTTCAAATCATTGCTAATTAAAATTGGCTTTGATATACCTTGGGATCCGGGTGGATCCATTACTTGAGCACTTTATGCCTAGCTTAATGGCTTTAAAGAAAGCGCTGCCTGGGAGACAACCCGGAAGTTTTAGAGAGTCATTTATTTCTGTTGAGTGCTTTTATTTAGTTTAAAAACAAAAAAATATATAGAGGGGAACTTAAAACTTTTTCAAAAAGAGAAGCGATTGAAAGTTGATGCATTGCGGAAGTGAGGGTCGACCTTGAACACTTGTGTTCATGCTCATGGAACCAATGTAGAATTTTTCATGGAAGTTTCTCAAAAAAATAATTATCCCCTTGTACAATTACTTTGTGTTTTTAAAAATAATGTGCCAAGTAAAGCCTTAACGATTAGTTTGGGTGATAGTTGTTTGATCACGCTGAGAAAAGACAGAAACTTTCTGCTCACAAAATTAATTTTCATTTTTATTGTGGAAGAGATTTGGAGTTGATTCTTTTTGATGATGATTGATATGCAAATTTTCCATACGTTTGTAATTTTTCAGATTTTTTTGAGATAACAGAAGTCTACAGAATATACAGATTGCTACAGACTGTTCTGTTTTGACAGATTCTGTTTTCTATGCATTGTTCTCTTATTTTGATGAATTTATGGGTAGTATCGGGGGGTATGAACCATGGTGAAGTTGGATTACAGTAGGTATAATGCTAATATGAATTTAGAATAAGTTCACAACAGTACTTGAAGTGGTGATTTATTTTATTATACTAACAGATCTCACGAAGTTTTGTTGAGTTTTGTGTGATTGAAGTTTTCAAGTTTTGGGTGAGAGCATGATGGATGAAGGAATAAGGATAGGCAAGAGCCTAAGCGTGGGGATGCCCGAGGAACCCCAAGGTAATAATCAAGGAAGACTCAAGCGTCTAAGCTTGGGGATGCCCGGGAAGGCATCCCCTCTTTCGTCTACAATCTATCGGTAATTTTACTCGGAGCTATATTTTAATTCGTCACATGATATGTGCAAATGCTTGGAACATCTTTTTTGTTTATTTTTCCTTTTTATTTTATGCACCATGCTGGTATGAGATAGTCCTTGGTTGGCTTTATAGAATGCTTCTTGTGCTTCACTTATATCTTTTGATGTTTGGATTGCCTGTTTCCCTACACATAGAAAACCGCCATTTGTATAATGCTCTTTTGCTTCACTTATATTTGTTAGAGCGGGGCATATATTTTGTAGAAATAATTAAACTCTCATGCTTCACTTATACCTATTTAGAGAGTTAACAGGAGTTGGTCATTCACATGGTTAGTCATAAAATCCTACATAAAACTTGTAGATCACTGAATATGATATGTTTGATTCCTTGCAACAGTTTTGCGACATGAATATGTGATATTAGAGTCATGCTAGTGAGTAATTGTGTATTTTTAGAAATACTTGTGTTAAGGTTTGTGATTCCCGTAACATGCATGTATGGTGAACCGTTATGTGATGAAGTCGCAGCAGGATTTATTTATTGATTGTCATCCTTTGTGTGGAGGTCGGGATCGCGCGATGGTTAACTCCTACCAACCTTTCCCCTAGGAGCATGCGTGTAGTACCTTGTTTCGATGACTAATAGACTTTTGCAATAAGTATGTGAGTTCTTTATGACTAATGTTGAGTCCATGGATTATATGCACTCTCACCCTTCCACCATTGCTAGCCTCTCTAGTACCGCGCAACTTTCGCCGGTGCATTAGACCCACCATATAGCCTCCCTAAAAACAGCCACCATACCTACCTATTATGGCATTTTCACAGCCATTCCGAGATATATTGTCATGCAACTACCACTGTTCCGTCTCATGACATGTGCCACCACTTCCATATTGCCATTGCATGATCGTAAGATCGCTAGCATGATGTTTCCATGGCTTGTCCGTTTTTTGATGTCATTGCTATGCTAGATCATTGTCACGGTACACCACCGAAGGCATTTCATATAGAGTAATCATTGCTCTAAGTATTGAGTTGTAAGTGTGATGATCATTATTAATAGAGCATTGTCCCATGTGAGGAAAAAAAGAGGCCAGCGAAGCCCATTTACAAAAAAAGAGGCCAAAGATTCCCGCCAAAAAATGAGAAAGAGGCCAAAGAGCCCACAAAAAATGAGAGAAAAGAGAGAAGGGACAATTGCTACTATCCTATTTCCACACTTGTGCTTCAAATAGCACTATGATCTTCATGACAGAGTCTCCTATGTTGTCACTTCCATATACTAGTGGGAAATTTTCATTATATAACTTGGCTTGTATATTCCAATGATGGACTTCCTCAAAATTGCCCTAGGTCTTCGTGAGCAAGCAAGTTGGGTGCACACCCACTAGTTTCTTCTATGAGCTTTTATACACTTATAAGCTCTAGTGCACCCGTTGCCTGGCAATCCCTACTCACTCACATTGATATCTATTGATGGGCATCTCCATAGCCCGTTGATACGCCTAGTTGATGTGAGACTATATCCTCCTTTTTTGTCTTCTCCACGACCACCATATTATATTCCACCTATAGTGCTATGTCCATGGATCACGCTCATGTAGTGAGTGAAAGTTGAAAAGGTTTGAGAACACTAAAGTATGAAACAATTGCTTGGCTAAAACCGGGGTTGTGCATGATTTAAATACGTTGTGTGGGGAAGATGGAGCATAGTCACACTATATGATTTTGTAGGGACAACTTTCTTTGGCCATGATATTTTGAGAAGACATGATTGCTTTGTTAGTATGCTTGAAATATTATTGTCTTTATGTCAAATGATAGACTATTGCTTCGAATCACTCGTGTTTTAGTATTCATGCCATGATTAGATTATATGATCAAGATTATGCTAGGTAGCATTCCACATCAAAAATTATCTTTTTTATCATTTACCTACTCGAGGACGAGCAGGAATTAAGCTGGGGATGTTGATACGTCTCCATCGTATCTATATTTTTTGTACTATTTTTGGGACTAACATATTGATCCAGTGCCCAGTGACAGTTCCTGTTTGTTGCATGTTTTTTGTTTCGCATAATATCCATACCAGACGAAGTCCAAACGCAATAAAAATTTATGGGGATTTTTTTGGAATATTTATGATTTTTGGGTAGAAGAATCAACGCGAGACAGTGCACGGAGTGCCCACAAGCCCACCAGCCGCGACCAGGGGGTGGGCCCGCGGCTCGCAGGCTTGTGGCCACTCCTTAAGGCATATGGTGCCCTTATTTCGTCGCAAGAAAGATAAGATCCGGAAGAAAATCTTGCTAAAATTTCAGCCCAATCGGAGTTACGGATCTCCGGGAATTTAAGAAACGGTGAAACGCAGAATCTGGGAGCGCAGAAACAAAAGGACACAGAGAGAGAGGTCCAATCTCATAGGGTCTCTCGCCCTCCGCCGCCATGGACACCATGGACCAGAGGGGAAACCCTTCTCCCATCTAGGGAGGAGGTCAAGGAAGAAGAAGAAGGAGGGGGGCTCTCTCCCCCTCTCTCCCTCCGGCGCCGGAACGCCCCCCGGGACATCATCTTGTGACGGCGATCTACACTAACACCTCTGTCATCTTCACGAACATCTCCATCATCTTCCCCCATCTATATTCAGCCGTTCACTGTCCCGCAACCCGCTGTACCCCCTACTTGAACACGGTGCTTTATGCTACATATCATTATCCAATGATGTGTTGCTATCCTATGATGTCTGAGTAGATTATCGTTGTCCTATCGGTGATTGATGAATTGCTATCATTGGTTTAATTTGCTTGTGGTTATGTTGCTGTCCTTTGGTGCCCATCATATGATCGCGCGTGTTGATCACACCATAGGTTAGTTGTATGTTGATAGGACTATGTATTCACAGGCTGGAGTGACAGAAGCTTCAAACCTAGCATAGAAATTGATGCACATGGGATTGAAGGGGGACCAATGTATCTTATTGCTAAGGTTGGGTTTTACCTTAATGAACGTTAGTAGTTGCGGACGCCTGCTAATAGTTCCAATCATAAGTCCATAGAATTCCAAGTAAGGGATGACATGCTAGCAGAGGCCTCTCCCACATGATACTTGCTATCGATCTAGTAACATAGTCAATTGCTTAGGGACAAATTCGCAACTCCTACCACCACTTTTCCACACTCGTTAGACACTCGTACTTGTTTCTTTATCTAACCAGCCCCTAGTTTTATTTACGTGTTCTTTACTTTCTTGCAAGCCTATCCTATCACTCCTACAAAGTACTTCTAGTTTCATACTTGTTCTAGGTAAAGCGAACGTAAAGTGTGCGTAGAGTTGTATCGGTGGTTGATAGAACTTGAGGGAATATTTGTCCTACCTTTAGCTCCTTGTTGGGTTCGACGCTCTTACTTATCAAGAAAGGCTACAATTGATCCCCTATACTTGTGGGTTATCACCTATCATAATCTAGATATCTCATAGGCAATAGCATTTCCTCTTCCTTGTCAAGCCTAATAGGTATCTCAAAGTGTTTAGCTTGACGAGATTCATAGATACCTCCGAATATAGGGCCCTTCGAACGGTTTAAGTTCAACCATTGGGCCACTATAGCGTCCAGACTAAATGTTCTATCCGCAAATACAGCATGGCGCAGAATAGTGAGGTAGGGAGCACTGAGACTTCCACTCTCGCTGCAACCAACTAAACATCTCCCTGCAAATAATGAATATTAATGTAGAATAGGAAAGTGTATGTTGTCCGCTCTTGCCTTTGACACCCCTCTCTCTTCCCCTAGAGTGATTGTAGCAATAAAATCCTCCATGTCTCTAGGACGTGGTTCACTAATGCTGTCCTCAAAAGGTATTTTGCAAGCATTGCAGAAATCATAAAGTGACATTTCCTTAGGCACATCATATAAATGAAATTCTACCATGGGAGTATTCTTCCCAGGATAAAAGTGAAACTTTTGCATGAAAGTATTAGTAAGTAGGAGATACTGGTCACACTTACCGTTGAGGAAATCGGTGATGCCTGCATTTTCTGCTAGATAGTAGAAATCTTCATAAATTCCGAACGCCCTTAAGAATGCCTCACTTGGCCATTCACATGGTCGAACTTCCATTGTGCGAGGAATATTATATCTTCGCTTCTCATTTTCATTTTCTTTAAAGCCACGACTTGAAGAGCCTCTTGATAACCCACAGGTGTAGGTGATCGCTACAGTTTTCGAGGGTAGAATATTCAACCCAAATTTGTTGGTTCACCAAAGGGAAGCGAAAGAATATTCTCAAGTATTAGCAGCTGAGTTTATCAGATTCAACCACACCTGAAAGATTAGTGTCTGCAAGCAAAGTATCAGTAGCAAAGTAGTATGATAACAACGATGCCAGAAACGATCTGTTGACGGCAGACTATTCCTAACTGTTGTATCAATGGCGCTAGTAGGTTGCACGTGGACGAGTAACTATTCTTCTGCGACAACAGTGTCGGAAAAGATCTTGTAACAAGTACCAGCAAAGTAGCAAGGAACAACAGTAGCAGCAGAAGAGTAACAGCAGTAGCAACAGTAGCAGCAAAGTGATAGCAGCAACAACAGAGTGGCCCAATCCCTTTTGTAGCAAGGGACAAGCCTAGACAAAGTAACGTAGCGAGGACCAGTAGTAAAAGACTCATAGGCAGTGGATCGGTGATGGATGAGTGTGACGGATGTGATTCATCATGTAACAGCTATAACACAGAGAGATATGTAACTAGCTCCCGTTCGTCAATCTAATGTAGGCATGTATTCCGTATGTAGTCATACGTGCTTAGGGAAAAGAACTTGCATGACATCTATTGTCCATCCCTCCCGTGGCAGCGGGGTCCTAATGGAAACTATGGGATATTACGGTTCTCCTTTTAATAAAGAACAGGACCAACGCATTAACACGCGGTGAATACATGAGCTCCTCATACTATGGTCATCTCCGGGAGTGGTTCCGGCTATTGTCACTCTGGGGTTGCCGGGTCATAACACATAGTAGGTGACTACAACTTGCAAGATACGATCTAAAACACACATATATTGGCGACACCATAATAGGTTCAGATCTGAAATCATGGCACTCGGGCCCTAGTGACAATCATTAAGCATAGCCAAGTAGTAGCAACATCAATCTAGAACATAGTGGATACTAGGGATCAATCCCCGTCAAGAACTAACTCGATTACATGATAGATCTAATCCAACACATCACCGTCCAGCAAGCCTACGATGAGATTACTCACGAACGGAGTCCGGGAGGTGCACGAGGTGGCCACAAGCCCTCCCGGCGCGGCCAGGGGGTGGGCCCGTGCCGGGCAGGCTTGTCGCCTCCTCACGCACTTTTCGGACTACTTCCAATTTTTTTAATTTTTTCAAATATTCCAAAACGTAGAAAAGTTCCTATTGGAAAAGTGTTGGAATCTGTTTTCTTACCGAATCACATACCTCTTTGTTTTCGGAGTCTGAAACAGGCTGATAAACATCCCTTAGGTATTCCTCCGGGGTTATGGTATTGATGATATTCCTTCCAACATTTATGGGAGTACCTGAGATATAATGCTTGATTCTCTGCCCATTTACAACTCTCGGACAATTACCTTCCATGTTGTTGATCTTGATAGCACCGGAACGATATACTTCCTCAACAATATAGGGACCTTCCCATTTAGAGAGAAGCTTGCCTGCAAAGAATCTTAAACGAGAGTTATATAGCAAGACATAATCACCTACATTGAACTCACGCTTTTGTATCCTCTTATCATGCCACCTCTTAACCTTCTCTTTGAACAACTTGGCATTCTCATATGCCCGAGTTCTCCATTCATCAAGCGAGCTAATGTCAAATAACCTCTTCTCACCAGTAAGATTGAAATCAAAGTTGAGCTCTTTGATTGCCCAATAAGCTTTATGCTCTAGCTCAAGAGGTAAATGACATGCTTTACCGTACACCATTTTGTACGGAGACATGCCCATGGGATTCTTATAGGCAGTTCTATAAGCCCACAGTACATCATCGAGCTTCTTAGACCAATTCTTTCTAGACCTGTTGACAGTCTTTTGCAAAATCAGTTTAATCTCTCTATTACTTAGCTATACTTGACCACTAGACTAAGGGTGATAGGGAGACGCAATTCTATGGTGTACATCATACTTAGCAAGCGTTTTACGGAAAGCACCATGAATGAAATGTGAACCACCGTTGGTCATTAGATATCTAGGGACTCCAAATCTAGGGAAGATAACTTCTTTAAGCATCCTGATAGAAGTGTTGTGATCAGCACTACTAGTGGGGATAGCTTCTACCCACTTAGTGACGTAACCAACAGCAACTAAGATGTGAGTATGCCCATTGGATTTTGGAAAAGGTCCCATATAATCTAAGCCCCAAACATCAAATGCTTCAATGACAAGTGAATAGTTCATAGGCATTTGCTGACGTTTACTGATATTGCCTACTCTTTGACATTTGTCACAAGACAAGACAAACTTACAGGCATCCTTAAAGAGAGTGGGCCAATAGAAACATGATTGCAATACCTTGTGTGCAGTTCTATCTCCCGCATGGTGTCCTCCGTAGGCCTCGGAGTGACACTTCTGTAGGATTTGTCCTTGTTCATGTTCAGGTACACAGCATCTAATAACACCATCTACTCCTTCCTTATAAAGGTGAGGATCATCCCAGAAGTAATGTCTCAAGTCAAAGAAGAATTTCTTCTAATGCTGGTATGTGAAACTAGGTGGTATATATTTGGCAATGATATAGTTTGCATAATCAGCATACCACGATGCACTACGTGAAGCATTGCTGACAATCAATTGCTCACCGGGAAAGCTATCATCAATAGGTTGTGGGTCATCAAGAACGTTCTCCAACCTAGACAAGTTATCTGCTACGGGGTTATGAGCACCCTTCCTGTCGACAACGTGCAAATCAAACTCTTGTAGCAAGAGAACCCATCTGATAAGTCTAGGTTTAGCATCCTTCTTCTCCATGAGGTACTTAATAGCAGCGTGATCAGTGTGAATAGTGACTTTGGAATCAACTATGTAAGACCTGAACTTTTCACATGCAAACACGACTGCTAAAAACTCCTTTTCCGTAGTAGCGTAGTTTCTTTGGGCACTGTCTAGAGTTTTACTAGCATAGTGAATAACATTCAACTTCTTATCAACTCTTTGCCCTAGGACAGCACCAATAGCATAATCGCTAGCATCACACATGATTTCAAAAGGTAAGTTCCAATCAGGTGGTTGAACAATAGGTGCAGTTATCAAAGCCCTCTTAAGTATTTCGAACGCTTCCTCACAATCATCGTCAAAAACAAAAGAACATCCTTTATCAAGAGATTGGTAAGAGGCCTAGAAATCTTAGAGAAGTCTTTAATGAACCTTCTATAGAAACCAGCATGACCAAGGAAACTTCTTCTACCTTTGATATCTATGGGGTTTGGCATTTTCTCGATTGCATCAACCTTAGCCTTATCGACTTCAATACCTCTTTCAGAAATTTTATGTCCTAAGATGATGCCTTCATTAACCATAAAGTGGCACTTCTCCCAATTCAAGACAAGATTGGTGTCCTTACATCTCTGCAAGACTAGATCAAGGTTGCTGAGGCAATCATCAAAGGAAGACCCGTAAACGGAGAAGTCATCCATGAAAACCTCAACAATATTTTCACAAAAGTCAGAGAATATAGCCATCATACATCTTTGAAAGGTGGCAGGTGCATTACATAAGCCAAAAGGCATAGTCTATAAGCAAAGGTACCGAAAGGGCAGGTGAAAGTGGTTTCTCCTGATCAGATTGTGCAACTGGTATTTGGGAGAAACCAGAATAACCGTCTAGAAAGCAGAAGTGTGTGTGTTTAGACAGTCTTTCTAGCATTTGGTCGATAAAAGGCACAGGGTAATGATCTTTCCTACTAGCTTTATTCAATTTCCTAAAATCGATCACCATCCTATAGCCAGTAATAATCCTCTATGGAATCTATTCATCCTTATCATTAGGGACAACGATAATGCCTCCCTTCTTAGGGACACAATGCACCGGACACACCCAATCACTATGAGCAACAGGATAAATGATACCTGCTTCCAAGAGCTTTAGTATTTCTTTTCTAACTACTTCTTTCATCTTAGGATTTAATCTCCTTTGATGATCAGCAACTCGTTTGAAATCAGGAACAGTTTTAATCTTGTGCTGGCATAGAGTAGGACTAATGCCCTTAAGATCATCAAGAGTATATCCAATAGCAGCATGATGCTTCCTCGGAGTTTTTATTACCTTCTTTTCTTCATGCTCTGAGAGGCTAGCACTAATAATAACAGGATATATCTCCTTTTCATCAAGATAAGCATACTTAAGAGTATCAGGCAACTGTTTAATCTCGAAGACAGGATCACCCTTTGGTGGGGGTGGATCCCCAAGCAGTTCAACAGGAAGTTTATTCTTAAGGATAGGATATTGTTCTAAGACAACTCTATCTATCTCATCCCTTTCATCCATATGCATATCATTTTCGTGCTCAAACAAGTATTGCTCTGAGGGATCAGTAGGAGGTATGGAAATAGAAGCTAAGGCAATAGTTTCATCCCTACTAGGTAACTCCTTTTCATGAGGTTGTCTACCAAACTTAGAGAAATTGAACTCATGTGACACACCTTCAAAGCCAACAGTGACAGTTTGCTTCTCACAATCAATATGAGCATTGACAGTATTGAGGAAGGGTCTGGCAAATATGATGGGACAAAAGCTATCTTGTGTGGTAGCAAGAACGAGGAAATCAGCATGGTACTTCGTTTTACCACACAAGACTTCAACATCCCTAACAATTCGCACAGGGCACATAGTATCTCTATTGGCAAGCTAAAGGAAGAAGAAGAAGAAGGAGGGGTCTCTCTCCCCCTCTCTCCCGGCGGCGCCGGAACGCCGCCTGGGACATCATCGTGTGACGGCGATCTACACAAACACCTCTGTCATCTTCACCAACATCTCCATCATCTTCCCCCATCTATATTCAGCGGTTCACTGTCCCGCAACCCGCTCTACCCCCTACTTGAACACGGTGCATTATGCTACATATTATTATCCAATGATGTGTTGCTATCCTATGATGTCTGAGTAGATTATCGTTGTCCTATCGGTGATTGATGAATTGCTATGATTGGTTTAATTTGCTTGTGGTTATGTTGTTGTCCTTTGGTGCCCATCATATGATCGCGCGTGTGGATCACACCATAGGTTAGTTGTATGTTGATAGGACTATGTATTGGCAGGCTAGAGTGACAGAAGCTTCAAACCTAGCATAGAAATTGATGCATATGGGATTGAAGGGGAACCAATATATCTTATTGCTATCGTTGGGTTTTACCTTAATGAACGTTAGTAGTTGCGGACGCTTGCTAATAGTTCCAATAATAAGTGCATAGTATTCCAAGTAAGGGATGACATGCTAGCAGAGGCCTCTCCCACATGATACTTGCTATCGATCTAGTAACGTAGTCAATTGCTTAGGGACAATTCCACAACTCCTACCACCACTTTTCCACACTCGTTAGACACTCGTATTTGTTTCCTTTTCTAACCAGCCCCTAGTTTTATTTACGTGTTCTTTACTTTCTTGCAAGCCTATCCTATCCGTCCTTCAAAGTACATCTAGTTTTGATAGTTGTTCTAGGTAAAGCGAACGTAAAGTGTGCGTAGAGTTGTATCGGTGGTCGGTAGAACTTGAGGGAATATTTGTCCTACCTTTAGCTCCTCGTTGGGTTCGACACTCTTACTTATCGAGAAAGGCTACAACTGATCCCCTATACTTGTGGGTTATCAAGACCTTTTTCTGGCGCCGTTACGGGGGAGCAATAGCGTGGGGTGTGTATCCTCTTGTGTGCTTGTTTACTTTATCACTAAGTATATTTATTTGCTGTTCTAAGTTGTTCTTTATCTTTAGATATGGATATGGAACACGAAATACCAAAAAAATTAGGTGTACTTGCTACTCATGGAGATGGGGAACCTCCTAAAACCCTCGATGCTCGTTACGTGGAAAATATTATATACTTCTTTAGTAATCCTGAGAAAGCCCCGTTCAATTATATAATGGGATACACGTTGGATCAACGTGAATACTTTGGGGATTATCGTTTGACTCAAAAAGGAAAACTTCTATGGGACCAAATCCATTTGTTGAAATGGTTTGCTTGGGAACTATGCAAGAGATATGGTGTTACTTGTTGCTCTAGGATGAAGGCTCCACACCTTCCCTTTTCTTGTGAGTTTAATGATCATAGAACCTTGGCTTCTTATGCTAATTGTATATATGATTACTATTATGTGGATCAAATAGAAGAGTTTGTTGCTTTTATGTGTGCTTATGAAATTGAGGCTCTGTTTAAAAGGTGTGATGATAATGATGATGCTCCTTACCGATCTAAAAATTTGGCTATGCTTCGTTATTGTTATACTAACTATGTATATAATGCCCATATTGCACGATTTAAGGAGAAATCCTATGCTGCCCAAGAAGAGACTATTATTTTGCAGGAAACTATGGATGAAGAAAATGCTGAAATTGTGAGCTCATTAGATGAAAAAGATGACGAGGAGAGCGAAGAACAAAAGGAGGAAGAACGCACTAGCTACCCGTGTCCACCTTCTAATGAGATTAACTCTTCTACTCATACATTATTTAATTTCCCTTCGTTCTTACCAAGGATGAATGCTATGATCCCTTGGATTCGTTTGAAATATCCCTTTTTGATGAACTTGATGCTTGCTATGCTTGGGGTCATGATGCCAATATGAATGATGCTTATGAAGATGAGCTAGCTATAGTTCCTTATGTTACACATGATGATTTTGATGAATATAATATGCATGTGCTTGCTGCTCCTACTTGCAATTATTATGAGAGAGGAACTACATCTCCACCTCTCTATGTTTCCAATACGATAAAATTGCAAGAAACTGCTTATGCTATGTATTGGCCTTTACTTGGTGTGCATGAATTGTTCTTTTATGTCATTCCAATGCATAGGAAGAGAGTTAGACTCCGTCATTGCATGATATATGTTACCTTGTGCTCACTACTAAATTTCAAATCATTGCTAATTAAAATTGGCTTTGATATACCTTGGGATCCGGGTGGATCCATTACTTGAGCACTTTATGCCTAGCTTAATGGCTTTAAAGAAAGCGCTGCCTGGGAGACAACCCGGAAGTTTTAGAGAGTCATTTATTTCTGTTGAGTGCTTTTATTTAGTTTTAAAACAAACAAAAAATAGACGGGAACTTAAAACTTTTTCAAAAAGAGAAGCGATTGAAAGGTGATGCATTGCGGAAGTGAGGGTCGACCTTGAACACTTGTGTTCATGCTCATGGAAACAATGTAGAATTTTTCATGGAAGTTCCTCACAAAAATAATTATCTCCTTGTACACTTCCTTTGTGTTTTTAAAAATAATGTGCCAAGCAAAGCCTTTACGATTAGTTTGGGTGATAGTTGTTTGATCACGCTGAGAAAAGACAGAAACTTTCTTCTCACGAAATTAATTTTCATTTTTATTCTGGAAGAGATTTTGAGTTGATTATTTTTGCTTCCGATTTATATGCAAAATTTCCAGACGTTCGTAATTTTCAGATTTTTTTAGATATCACAGGTATACGTAATATACAGATTGCTACAGACCGTTCTGTTTTGACAGATTCTGTTTTCTATGCATTATTCTCTTATTTTGATGAATCTATGGGTAGTATCGGGGGGTATGAACCATGGTGAAGTTGGATTACAGTAGATATAATGCTAATATGAATTTAGAATGAGTTCACAACAGTACTTGAAGTGGTGATTTATTTTATTATACTAACGGATCTCACGAAGTTTTGTTGAGTTTTGTGTGATTGAAGTTTTCAAGTTTTGGGTGAGAGCACGATGGATGAAGGAATAAGGAGAGGCAAGAGCCTAAGCTTGGGGATTCCCGAGGCACCCCAAGGTAATATTCAAGGAAGACTCAAGCTTCTAAGCTTGGGATGCCCCGGAAGGCATCCCCTCTTTCGTCTACAATCTATCGGTAATTTTACTCGGAGCTATATTTTAATTCGTCACATGATATGTGGAAATGCTTGGAGCGCCTTTTGTGTTTATTTTTCCTTTTTGTTTTATGCACCATGCTGGTATGAGATAGTCCTTGGTTGTCTTTATAGAATGCTTCATGTGCTTCAGTTATATCTTTTGAAGTTTGGATTGCCTGTTTCCCTACACATAGAAAACCGCCATTTGTAGAATGCTCTTTTGCTTCACTTATATTTGTTAGAGCGGGGCATATATTTTGTAGAAATAATTAAACTCTCATGCTTCACTTATACCTATTTAGAGAGTTAACAGGAGTTGGCCATTCACATGGTTAGTCATAAAATCCTACATAAAACTTGTAGATCACTGAATATGATATGTTTGATTCCTTGCAACAGTTTTGCGACATGAATATGTGATATTAGAGTCATGCTAGTGAGTAATTGTGTATTTTTAGAAATACTTGTGTTAAGGTTTGTGATTCCCGTAACATGCATGTATGGTGAACCGTTATGTGATGAAGTCGCAGCAGGATTTATTTATTGATTGTCATCCTTTGTGTGGAGGTCGGGATCGCGCGATGGTTAACTCCTACCAACCTTTCCCCTAGGAGCATGCGTGTAGTACCTTGTTTCGATGACTAATAGACTTTTGCAATAAGTATGTGAGTTCTTTATGACTAATGTTGAGTCCATGGATTATATGCACTCTCACCCTTCCACCATTGCTAGCCTCTCTAGTACCGCGCAACTTTCGCCGGTGCATTACACCCACCATATAGCCTCCCTAAAAACAGCCACCATACCTACCTATTATGGCATTTTCACAGCCATTCCGAGATATATTGCCATGCAACTACCACCGTTCCGTCTCATGACATGTGCCACCACTTCCATATTGCCGTTGCATGATCGTAAGATCGCTAGCATGATGTTTCCATGGCTTGTCCGTTTTTTGATGTCATTGCTATGCTAGATCATTGTCACGGTACACCACCGAAGGCATTTCATATAGAGTAATCATTGCTCTAAGTATTGAGTTGTAAGTGTGATGATCATTATTAATAGAGCATTGTCCCATGTGAGGAAAAAAAGAGGCCAGCGAAGCCCATTTACAAAAAAAGAGGCCAAAGATGCCCACCAATATAAAAATATATATGTATATAAAAATGAGAGGAAAGAGAGAAGGGACAATTGCTACTATCCTCTTTCCACACTTGTGCTTCAAATAGCAATATGATCTTCATGACAGAGAGTCTCCTATGTTGTCACTTCCATATACTAGTGGGAAATTTTCATTATATAACTTGGCTTGTATATTCCAATGATGGGCTTCCTCAATGATGGTCTTCGTGAGCAAGCAAGTTGGGTGCACACCCACTAGTTTCTTTTGTGAGCTTTCATACACTTATAAGCTCTAGTGCATCCATTGTATGGCAATCCCTACTCACTCACATTGATATCTATTGATGGGCATTTCCATAGCCCGTTGATACGCCTAGTTGATGTGAGACTATCTCCTCCTTTTTTTGTCTTCTCCACGACCACCATATTCTATTACACCTATAGTGCTATGTCCATGGCTCACGCTCATGTATTGCGTGAAAGTTGAAAAGGTTTGAGAACACTAAAGTATGAAAGAATTGCTTGGCTAAAACCGGGGTTGTGCATGATTTAAATACGTTGTGTGGGTAAGATGGAGCATAGCCAGACTATATGATTTTGTAGGGATAACTTTCTTTGCCATGATATTTTGAGAAGACATGATTGCTTTGTTAGTATGCTCGAAATATTATTGTCTTTATGTCAAATGATAGACTATTGCTTCCAATCACTCTTGTTTTAGTATTCATGCCATGATTAGATTATATGATCAAGATTATTCTAGGTAGCATTCCACATCAAAAATTATCGTTTTTATCATTTACCTACTCGAGGACGAGAAGGAATTAAGCTTGGGGATGCTGATACGTCTCCGTCGTATCTATAATTTTTGATTGTTTCATGCCAATATTCTACAACTTTCATATACTTTTGGCAACTTTTTATACTATTTTTGGGGACTAACATATTGATCCAGTGCCAAGTGCCAGTTCCTGTTTGTTGCATGTTCATTGTTTTGCAGAATATCCATACCAAACAAATTCCAAACGTAATAAAATCTTACGGGGATTTTTTTGGAATATTTATGATTTTTGGGAAGAAGAATCAACGCGAGGCGATGCACGGAGGGCCCACAAGCCCTGTAGCCGCCACCAGGAGGTACGGTGGCGTCTAGCAGGCTTGTGGCCACTCCTTAGGGCGGTTGGAGCCCTTCTTTCGCCGCAAGAAAGATAATATCCGGAAGAAAATCGTGTTAAAGTTTCAGCCCAATCGGAGTTACGGATCTCCAGGAATTTAAGAAATGGTGAAACGCAGAATGTGGGAGCGCAGAAAGAGATGGACACACAGAGAGAGATCCAATCTCGGAGGGGCTCGCGCCACTCCGCCGCCATGGAGACCATGGACTAGAGGGGAAACCCTTCTCCCATCTAGGGAGGAGGTCAAGGAAGAAGAAGAAGGAGGGGGGCTCTCTCCCCCTCTCTCCCGGCGGCGTTGGAACGCCGCCCGGGACATCATCGTGTGACGGCGATCTACACCAACACCTCTGTCATCTTCACCAACATCTCCATCATCTTCCCCCATCTATATTCAGCGGTTCACTCTCCCGCAACCCGTTGTACCCTCTACTTGAACATGGTGCTTTATGCTACATATTGTTATCCAATGATGTGTTGCTATCCTATGATGTCTGAGTAGATTATCGTTGTCCTATCGGTGATTGATGAATTGCTATGATTGGTTTAATTTTCTTGTGGTTATGTTGCTGTGCTTTGGTGCTCATCATATGATCGCGCTCGTGGATCACACCATAGGGTTAGTTGTATGTTGATAGGACTATGTATTGGCAGGCTAGAGTGACAGAAGCTTCAAACCTAGCATAGAAATTGATGCATATGGGATTGAAGGGGGACCAATATATCTTATTGCTATGGTTGGGTTTTACCTTAACGAACGTTAGTAGTTGCGGACGCTTGCTAATAGTTCCAATCATAAGTGCATAGAATTCCAAGTAAGGGATGACATGCTAGCAGAGGCCTCTCCCACATGATACTTGCTATCGATCTAGTAACGTAGTCAATTTCTTAGGGACAATTCCGCAACTCCTACCACCACTTTTCCACACTCGTTAGACACTTGTATTTGTTTATTTTTCTAACCAGACCCTAGTTTTATTTATGTGTTCTTTACTTTCTTGCAAGCCTATCCTATCCCTCCTTCAAAGTACTTCTAGGTTCATACTTGTTCTAGGTAAAGCGAACGTAAAGTGTGCGTAGAGTTCTATCGGTGGTGGATAGAACTTGAGGGAATATTTGTCCTACCTTTAGCTCCTCGTTCGGTTCGACACTCTTACTTATCGAGAAAGGCTACAATTGATCCCCTATACTTGTGGGTTATCAACGAGTCCCCTCCGATGAGAGGTGTGTTGGTGATGACAATGGCAATGATTTCCCCTCCGGGAGGGAAGTTTCCCACGCAGGATCGTCCTGCCGGAACTATAGATTGGTTCTGCTCAAGTTCCGCCTCGTGGCGGCGGAGAATCCACGAAAAAGCTCCTCCTTGATTTTTTTTCTGGACGAAACCCTTCATATAGCAAAAGAGGGGGGGCAGTGGGCTAGCAGGCTGCCCACAAGCCCCCTTGGCGCGGCCAGGGGATGGCCGCGCCAAGTAGGCTTCTGGCCACCTGCTGGCGCTTCTTTGGCCTAGTATTTTTTATAAATTCAGAAAAAAAATCCTCGTTGATTTTTACGGTGTTTGGAGTTGCGCAGAATAGGTATCTCAACTTTGCTCCTTTTTCAGGCCAGAATTCCAGCTGCCGGCATTCTCCCTCTTCATGTAAACCTTGCAAAATAAGAGATGAAAGGCATAAGTATTGTACCGTGAAGTGAAATAACAACCCAAGAAGCGATAAATATCAACATTAAAATATGATGCAAAATGGACGTATTACTACTCCTCCTTCACTCCTCAAAATATCAAGAGCTTTAGTTGGCTAAGGACTTAAGGTGAGAGAACTACAAGAAATAGAGGTCCGAAAATGGTGGAGAGAGAAAATTGGAGTTGCTGCCTGTGTCCGGGAAGAAGAAAGCTATTTACAGGTGGGGAAGAAATCTAGTCGTTGGAGGCCAGATTTGAACCAACCCCAGAAGTTCCGCGTGGGGCGGAGGTTCCGGACCCCGGAACTTCCGGGCAGGTTCCGGCCAGGTTCTGCCTTAAACAGGATAGTTGCACCGGTTGGAGTCCCTCGGAATCGGTCACTATGGGGACTGAAGATCCGAAGCCCGAAAGTTCCGGCCGTCCCAGAATTTCCGGCGCCCGGAAGTTCCGGCCAGGGTATGGCAAGGTTCCGACTAAAACAAAAACATTGCACAAAGGATGGCAATTTCTCTGGTTGGCCCGGAAGCTCCTTAGACCTTCGGGTCCCCGGAAGTTCGGGCCGTTCCGGAACTTCTGGCCTAGACAAAGGGATTCCACTGTCAATTTTGACTGATCTAAGAAATTGTTTTCCAGAACATATTTTTATGAAGAGTTGATTCCCAGATAATTTTCACGATGCATCCCCTCTTGATAGTGCGGTTTCCCTAAGGACTCAAGAAACAAACAAAAACTTTCATGGCACTCCATCTTTTTCCTTTTTCCGAGTAGAGGGGAAATAACCATCCATGCTTCTCTTTACTTTTGTCGAGGTTGTTTACACTAGAGCATGTGGTTAGAAATACAAATGAAATGGTCATAGATGTCAAGAATAATTAAGGGCAATGATGCACTTTAAATCTCCCCCTTTTTGACAGAGATGACAATAATGCTTGAGAGGGTAGACACACAAAGTATGTATGTTATAGAGCAGTTTTGATGAAAGAAAATAACTCCCCCACATCTTATGCTTTATTTTAGATTTGTATTTGAATGTTAAAGACACAATTGTAAGTAGCTCCCCCTCACACTATGTCGGTGCACTAGAGACTGGGGTCTCCTGTGGCCCAGACTTGTGCACGGGCACCAGCAACACACCAAGACAGCCGACGGGAAGGTAAACCCTAGGCCCGCCAAGACCATGCCCCACCAAAGGTGTGTAGAGCCAGCCCAGGCTACAAGGCCCCAACGAGCCCTCCTCGACCGGGAAGACTCACAAGCCCCCGGGAAGCCCTCCTTGCCGGGAAGACTCACAAGACCCCGGCAAGCCCTCCTTGTCGGGAAGACTCGCAAGGCCCCGGCAATCCCTCCTTGCCGGGAATATGTCCAAGACCACGGCAAGCCATCCTTGCCGGGAAGATGGGCGAGGCCGTAGGCCGGGACGCCAGGCCGACACGCTTCCTTCGCTCGCCAGGTGTCCCTCCTGCCATAGTGCCACCGACCACCACCGCTCCAGCGCATCCCCCATGCGCCAGCACAAAGCCCAGGTGTCAACACACCTGGGTACGTGTGGAAGCCACCTTGATGCTGGTCACGGGGCCTGCCAAGGCATTTACTGCCCCTGACACCATAGTAGAAAGATAAGCGGTGAACCTTGTTCACTATGCAGCCCATGGGCACACTGTTGGTGACCCCTTTGCCTATAAAAGGAGGCCCAAGGCTCATTTCTAGGGGTTGAACCTTTTGGGTTTTTAGACTCTCTAATCACTAGTTAAGTTACTGTAGCAAATAACCCTATAGTAAGCCCCCAATACAAACAAAGCAGGAGTAGGGTTTTACGCGCCAAGAGGCCCGAACCTGGGTAAACGACCTTGCTGGTGCTGATCGCTAGTTCCACTCTGGGTGCCACTTCTCTCCCTCCGTCGAACGATCAAGGGACACTTAGAGCTTCCCATAGGTGTTGTCTTCCCGACACTATGTGCTACCAATATAAGCAGGACATAGAAACATGAAATGATTTACTTACCTTGATTTTTTTGTGTGACGACACATATATGGGAATATCACTCACAATATGAGATACGAATATGAAAGATGCCTCGCAGCACATGTAACCCATAAAAGTGCACATACATGGATAGATAGTTTTTAACGAAAACACAACGGTAAGGTTCAAATAGTAGCAAATAAAGCAAAGGTAGCAAATAAAGCAAGGATAGCAAATAAAAGAATAGGCAAATGATAATGATGACCCCCAACAATGACCCCTATCAAGCAATCCAACATCTCCTACTTTGTCAACAAGATGGCAAAAAGGAAGAAGATGAAGGATGCACTACTTTAGCCTCTAGTTGAGGGAATCAGCTGAGTCGTCGGAGGACTCGTCAAAGGACAATGGGCCGTGAGGGCGATGAGAAGTGCCTTCATATCCAGCTTCGACATCAAACCGAGGAAACTTGGACTGGTATTGATCAAACGGAGTCACATCAGACTCAGAACCATGAGCAAAGGTCATGCCAGATGCACGCATCCCATCCTTAAGGGCCTTCATGCCCTCCTTCCTAGACTTGTGCTCGTCCCACTTCTTCTTGTGCATATCTTGCTGTAGACATAACATGGTCTTCAGGAGCCGCCAGAGTTTGTTGCTCTTCCTTGACCCGGAGTTACTAGGTTCCCCACGATGATAAGCATGAGAGTGAGAGTGAGGTTCAAATTGTTGTGAATCTGCAGCATGAAGATCCTCTTCCTCATTGTCATCACCCTCATTAATGGTGGCCTTCCCTTTTGACCAACAAGTTAACGCTAGCGTGAGCAGTCAGACACCGTTGAGCAAGCGCATCAGGAGCACACTCAGGAATCAAGGCAGTGATGTAGGGAGCATAAATCGGTACCTTCGGTTCATCACAACACTGTACATTTCATTCCATATGAAATCCATCACATCAACAGGACAAGAGTTGTGACAAGTGAACTGAAGAAGGTTGATGAGATGACCATGAATCTTGTCTCGGTCCCCAACCTTGACAGCAAGCACTTCGCAAAAAATCTGGTGAATGATATCAAAGAAGGGGAGAAGATGACCAACAGAGCCGACCTGTCCACCAGCCGGGTACAAGGCAGACAAGTGATGAACCTGAAATACCCCTTTCTCATGGATCTTGTACCTGCGATCAATAGTAGTGCCAGTGAACTCATATCCCAAGAGACGAGCCAGCACAGAGAACGGGGCAGAGACCTTCTCATCACCAAACATGCATGTGAGAGTGCGCTGTGAATCGGTCCCAAAGTGCACCGTGGCATAAAACTGAGCCACAAGAGGTGAGGACACCTCATATGTAGCGACCCGACTCAAGACGAGTCAAGCCTCTGGTGTTTCCGTACCATCCCAAGATCATGCTGGTACACACTCAGTACATCAATGTATATATCAAGAGTTCAATCACACAGGTTTATTAATCGAAATCTCATAACGAGTACTTTATTACAATAATGGATTACAATAAAGTGGCTGAAGGCCATCTCATGAGATATCTAACGAAGACTAGCGGAAGCATCAGGTAGACGAGTCCATCCGACTCCAGGGCATGTCGTTGAGCGTAGATCGTAGCCTCACTCCTGGTCGGAAAAGTACTCTGCAACATGATATGTTGCAGCCGTGTAGGTCAGCATATGGAATATGCCGGCAAGTCATGAAAGAGAGGGGTGAAAATAATAATCAACTATCTCTACATGCATATTTGGCAGGTGGGGCTATAAGTTTTGCATAAAGCCAATTTTCTCCTACAACAACAGGGGCTGGAAGCAAAATCTTACTACATTGTTTGTTGTTAACGAGATGGTTCCGCCAACCAATTCTCGTACCCGAGTTGTTGTTAATACCCACATCATTATTAAGTTGTGTCGAGAGTTCAGGGGAATTTAAATGCCTTAGGCTCAAGTTGTCCATGACCGTGGACATGGCTAATCGATTGGGCACTCTGCAGAGTTTTGCACACGTTCCTCACAAGATTTGATCGCCTCCGAGTATGTCCTCGCACTTCAGGGTGTTTGAAGACCGGATGATCAAAACATGGTCTTTCAACGGGTCCCTCTGAATCCCTGTCGGTGCCCATCCATTCCTACCGTTCTTCTACATCTGCTAGCACCGCCTGTCTAGAGTCGCCGCGTTTTCCAACCAAGCCAGAGCCCATAATGACTTGTGGCTGTGCAGGTAAGCATTGGGTCTTGAAGCCTCCGTCCGTCTCTTCGAGCCTGGGTGAAGCTTTCCGCAAGCTTTCATGGCCGTCTCCAGCATCCCGGGTCATCCACTGGTTTCTCCAGGGAACCGATCAACCGTCCTTCACCCAGAGTTGCATTGCATCACGAGGTCTTGAAAATCTTTTCTTAACCGGTCTTGGTTATTTAATCAACCTCGCATCACTCGTGTTATGCACTCAACCGAAATCCCGTCTACTCAAGCATAGCAATATGAAATTTGTCGTCCCGGGGCCAAGTACCGGGGTTGTTGTGTGCCTACCACATGATACTACAAACTATACTAAAATTTCCAAGTACCTAAGCAGCATGCAATTGGGCAAAGAAAGGTGAAACTACCATGCATCGAAAAACATAGGAGATAGTATGATCAAAATGACTTGCCTTGATGATAGTTGTCTTGATCGAGCACTTCTAAGTAACAACCTTCGCACTCCGGGTGATCTACCGATACAAACAAATACACACCATAAGCACTAAAATCAAACAGCAAGTAAAAATAACATCACAAGTAATAAGTAGCTATGGCCTAAGTGAAAGAATTCACTACACGTCACTAAGGCAGAAACTTGTTTCTGTTAAAACCCCAAGTAAAAATATTTAAAAAAATTGAAACTTATACCACAGTAAGATATAATCACTAGGAAGCAGTAGCAAAAAGAATCAAATCAAAATAATTTTTTAAACTCCTGGAATAAGCAAAACAAGGTTTAAACGAAATCTGATCTAATTCAAATTTGAAAATTTCAAACATAGACGAATTATAAGTTTTTAAAAACTACAGAACAATTGTGATCTACTGGAACAAGTTTCAACTCCATTGGAATTCGGGATCAAAAGCTATGATCAAAACAAATTTGAAACTTTCTCTGTTTTGGAATTAAACAGAAAAAGAGAAAACAGATTCTAACAGACAGTGGTACACGTGGCAGTTTCTGATTGGCTGATGGGTGTTTGCTGCGAGGAAAACTAGCACACGGCCGAAGTATAACAAAAACGCTTCGGCTTAATAGTAAGTGGGGTAAAAACCGGGCGGTCTTTTAACTAAAACCAAAGAGGCATCTAGTTTCTAATCTACACCTTCTACGCAAGATCTAACGGTTGAGAAAATAAAACAGGGCTCACAGTGGAGATGGCCGGCGAGGAGCTTGCTCCGGCGAGGCCGAGGCGAGGCAGGCGACGGCGAGGTGGCTTCCGGCGTCGGGGCGGCAGCGGAGGGGCCCGGTCGACGGCGGCGGCTCTCCGCGACGTTTGGCGGCGGCGGCGAGTCGTGGGGAGGGCTCGGGCGAGCAGGGGAGAGGCAGGGGCTTCGGCTCCGGCGAGCTTGCGAGGGGGCGGCGTGGGGCGAGAGCAGGGGCGGCGGCTAGGGGAACGGGGCGAGGGCGCTGCGGGGGTATTTATAGGGGGGGCTAGGGGGCTCGGGCGAGGCAGGAGCAGCGGATCCCGGCGAGCTCGGCTCGGGTAGCCATGGAAGGAAAGCTACGGTAGAAGGAAAAAGGAAGGAAGAAGAAGAGGGAAAAAGGAAAAAAAAAAGGGGGAGAAGGGGGTGGCGCTGCGGGGTGGGGCGCGCTGCGGGGTGGGGACGGTCGCGGGGGCGGGCCCAGGCGTCAGCGGGGTGGGCTTTGCGCCGGTGCGGTCGGTTGACCAGATGGGAAAGGGATCCCAGATCCCGGGCTGAGCGGCGAGGTGGGCCGGCTATAAAGCGCCGGCTGGCGCTTTCCTTTTTTAAAAAAATCCTGTTTTAGTTGTTTTCCTAAAAACAGAAACTAAAAGGAAACTAAATAAAATAATTAATATAGGGTATTATATACCAAAATGATCAGAAAAATATCCTCTACCCGATTAACATTTTTCCAAGGCAAAAATAAAAACTTTAAAAAAATGTTTTTTCAGAAAAAATGCCTTATGCTATATTTTCCTTTTGCAATTATTTTCACGATAAAACTTTGGCTTTCTTGGCTCAAAATATTTCAAAAATGCCTCACACTTTGGAGGGTCATTTTCCTCCGCTCTCTCTTGCGTGCAAGAGATTATTTTCCGGCATTTCTCGTGTGAAGAAAAAATAGAAATGCAAAAGCAAAAGTCTAAAGAATTCAAATGCAAACTTTATTTAAGTCAATATGCATAGATGCTTAGCTACAATGTAAAACATTCCCGATTAGGAAAATTGGGATGTTACAAACCTACCCACCTTAAGATGAATCTCGCCCTCGAGATTCGGGTTGGCTAGAAAATAGGTGCGGGTGGTCTCGACGAAGATCCTCTTCTCGTTCCCAGGTGGCTTCTTCCTCGGTGTGGTGGCTCCACAACACCTTGCAGAACTTGATGATCTTGTTGCGGGTAACTCTGTTGGCAGTCTCGAGAATCCTGACGGGTTTCTCCTCATACGTCAGATCACTGTCAAGCTGTATGGCCTCTAGGGGCACTGTATCTCTCAACGGAACATCAGCCATCTCAGCATGGCATTTCTTCAACTGGGAAACATGGAAGACATCATGAACTCCGGACAATCCTTCCGGCAGTTCCAGTTTATATGCAACTTCGCCTCTACGTTCAAGAATTTTGTAGGGGCCAATGAATCGGGGTGCTAACTTTCCTTTCACACCAAATCTCTTGATTCCTCGAAATGGAGACACCCGAAGATATGCTCGGTCTCCCACTTCGTATGTTACTTCCTTGCGTTTGTTGTCAGCATAACTTTTCTGCGTGGACTGAGCTATCTTGAGTCGGTCACGAATTAGCTTGACCTTCTTTTCAGAATCTCGGATAAGGTCGGGACCAAAAAGTTGTCGGTCTCCAACTCCATCCCACATCAACGGTGTTCTGCACCTCCTTCCGTATAGAGCTTCGAAAGGGGCCATCTTCAGACTGGTCTGGTAGTTGTTGTTGTATGAAAACTCGGCATAAGGCAAATTGTCATCCCAACTAGACCCATAGTCTAGTGCGCAAGCTCTCAACATGTCTTCCAGAATCTGATTGACTCTCTCGGTCTGTCCATCTGTCTGTGGGTGAAAAGTTGTACTGAACTCCAATCTCGTTCCCAAGGTTTCATGCAGTTGGTGCCAAAATTTTGATGTGAACTGAGTCCCTCTATCTGACACAATACTCTTCGATACTCCGTGCAGACATACGATCCTGGTCATATATATCTTGGCCAGCTTGGCACTCGTGTAAGTAGTCTTCACAGGAATGAAGTGAGCTACCTTGGTCAGAAGATCGACCACAACCCAAATAGAATCATAGCCAGAACGGGTCCTGGGTAATCCTGTGATGAAGTCCATACCAAGCTTTTCCCATTTCCACTCGGGTATCGGCAGAGGTTGGAGCAAACCTACTGGCATCTGATGCTCGGCTTTTACTCGCTGACAAACATCGCATATTGCTACGAACTCGGCAATGTCTTTCTTCATTCCTGTCCACCAGAAACTTTCTTTCAGATCCAGATACATCTTGGTGTTGCCGGGGTGTATCGAGTACGGGGAATCATGGGCCTCCTGAAGTATCAACTTCCTGAGTTCGGGATCATTGGGCACATAAATGCGATCCTCAAACCATAAAGTTCCGTGTTCATCCTCACGAAAACCTTTAGCCTTCCCGTCTTTCATTTTCTGCTTAATCTCAGCTATCTCCTTGTCTGATTTCTGTGCCTCGCGGATCTTTTCTGTTAAAGTGGACTGAATTTCTAGTGTGGCAACAAATCTTGTTGGAACTATTTCCAATTTGAGCTCTCGGAGGTCATCGGCTAACTCCTGGGGTAACCCTCCTGCTATGAGTGTGTTCACATAACTCTTGCGGCTCAACGCATCGGCTACAACATTTGCCTTGCCTGGGTGATAATGCAATCTCATGTCATAGTCCTTGATCAATTCTAGCCATCACCTCTGTCTGAGATTCAACTCCTTCTGTGTGAAGATATATTTCAGGCTCTTGTGATCAGTGTAAACATCACAACTATTTCCGATCAGGAAATGTCTCTAGGTCTTGAGAGCGTGCACTACGGCTGCTAGTTCCAAGTCATGTGTGGCGTAATTCAACTCATGGGGTCTGAGTTGTCTGGATGCATAGGCTACAACTTTACCTTCTTGCATGAGCACTCCTCCGAGTCCTTGACGAGAAGCGTCACAGTAAACCTCGAAATCCTTCCGAATGTTCGGCAATATCCGCACTGGGGCTGTAACCAGACGTTTCTTCAACTCTTGAAAACTGGTTTCACATTCCTCAGTCCAAACATACTTGGACTCCTTCTTCAACAACTCTGTCATGGGCTTGGCGATCTTTGAGAAATTCTCAATGAACCTCCGGTAATATCCGGCAAGTCCGAGGAAACTACGGATCTCCTTGACTGAAGTGGGTGCTACCCATTCAGTGACTGCTGCGACCTTGGCAGGGTCCACTGCTATTCCTTCTCCTGAGATGACGTGTCCGAGGAATCCGACTTCCTTCAACCAAAACTCACATTTGCTAAACTTTGCATACAGCTTATGCTCTCGAAGTTTCTCCAGAACTAGACGCAGATGTTCCTTGTGTTCCTCTTCATTCTTGGAGAATATCAGTATGTCATCGATGAACACCACGACAAACTTGTCCAAGTATTCCATAAATACCTTGTTCATCAGATTCATAAAATATGTCGGAGCATTAGTCAGTCCAAATAACATGACCGTGTACTCATACAAGCCGTACCGAGTGGTGAAGGCTGTCTTGGGTATATCATGTTCACAAATCTTCAACTGATGATACCCGGATCGAAGATCGATCTTGGAGAATATTCGGGCTCCAACTAACTGGTCAAACAGATCATTGATCATCGGCAAGGGGTACTTGTTCTTGATGGTCACCTCGTTCAATGCACGATAATCGACAACCATTCTCAAGGACTTATCCTTCTTTTCAACCAAGAGCACTGGGGCTCCCCAAGGTGAAGAACTTGGGCGAATATACCCTTTGTCCAACATCTCCTTAATTTGCTTCTTGATTTCTACCAAGTCATTTGCGGGCATCCGATAGGGTCTCTTGGATATCGGGGTTGTTCCGGGTAATAGCTCAATCAGGAACTCAATCTCTCTATCAGGTGGCATGCCCGGCAATTCCTCCAGAAATACATCTGGCTATTCCTGTACAATCGGTACTTCCTCCTGGACTACTCCCATGAGAGAGTTTACTCGTTTACTCCGTGTCGGGCGTTGAGACATGTACTTAATCCGCTTTTGCTCGGGTGTGATGAGAAAAATAGACTTAAGGGCACAATCAATATTCCCTTCATACTTGGTCAACCAATCCATGCCTAGGATTACATCCAATCCCTGGGACTCTAATACGATGAGGTCGGTGGGAAAATTATGGTTCCCGATGTTGAGACTCAAAGCATGGCATCCTATCCCGGCTGTCATCATGCCTCCTGGGGAACTGACCTTAATAGGCTGGCTGAGGGTTCTAGTTGGCAAACTATACTTTTCCACAACTACCCTTGATATGAATGAATGCGTTGCACCAGAATCAAAAAGTACCAATATTGGACGTGAATTTAGCAAAAACTTACCAACCACAGTATCGGGGTGATCATAGACCTCTTCAACATCAAGGTGATTCACCTGAGCTCGAGGAAAAGGATTGGGCTTCTTTGCTGCAGAGCTGCCGTTGCCGTTTCCATTTCCCTGCTTGTTTTGGGGACATTCACTCGCATAGTGTCCCGTCTTCTGACACTTGAAGCAGGTGATGTGATTCAGATCCTTCTGAGCTGGAGCTGAATGATGCTGAGTGTCAGTACCGCCATTCTTGAAGTTGTTGTTGTTGCAGTGGTTCCCATTTCCTCCATGGTTGTGGCCTCCATGGTTGTGCACTGGGTGGTTATGCTGGACGTGTCCTCCAAACTTACCGGATCCAATCCCGGTATTCCCTGAATAGGGGGTGTAGCGAGGCTTCTGCTGAGTGCCGGAGTTGAACCTTCCATTCCCATACTTCCGCTTACGGTTCTCCATCTGCTGGTGTTTCCCCTCCAAGATGAGGGCCTTATCTACCAACTCCTGGTAGTTGTTGAAGGTGGCTACAGTCAGCTGGATGCTCAGCTCATCATTGAGTCCCTCCAAGAACTTTTCCTGCTTGGCCGCATCATCGGCCACATCTCCAGGTGCATAACGGGCGAGCATGCTGAATTCATCGACATACTGAGCCACAGAGCGATTTCCCTGGCGTAAGTTGCGAAACTCACGCTTCTTCAGACTCATTGCACCAGCTGAGACATGGGTGGTACGGAAGGCTTGCTTGAACTGCTCCCAAGTGACTCCAGCAATGGGGTATGTGGTGGTGTAGTTCTCCCACCATGCAGCTGCAGGGCCTTCAAGTTTATGCGCGGCAAAGCGCACCTTCTCAGCTTCAGTACAACCAGCTGTGATAAGTTCCCGCTCCATCTTGCGGAGCCAATCATCTGCCACAATGGGCTCAATGCTGCTGGAGAAAGTCGGAGGGTTCAACCTCAGGAAACGGGTGAGATTGTCGGCCTGGGGTGGATGATGGTTGTTGTTATTGTTTTGGTTCTGGATGATCAGCTGCATCAAGGTATTCTGTTGCTGAATCAACTGGGTGAGTTCCGGCGGAAAGTTGGAAGTAGGGGCACGTCTCGGAGGCATCTGATGTTTGTAGAGGGGTGAGGTTAGCATAGAACAATGGTCTAGAGAGTAATTACACTACCCATATGAAATGCAACAAACAAGTATCACACCACACATTTTATTCAATACCATCACAAAGGTTCACACGGGGATACAAAATTCAATAACCTAAACATCGGCCTAAGCGTTTAACAATAAAATAAATTTGGTGGTCTAGTCTAAGTGTCCTCCTCAGAAAAGCATGGTGGTGGGTCCTTCGGTGGAGCTTTCTTCATAGTCCTCGTCATTGCTGATCAAGGGGGCTACATCACCTTCGGGATGAAGGTTCTCGCCCATGTCCAGTTCCTTCTCCAGGTATACAACTCGAGTCTTCAGCTTCTCGATCCTCTCTAGAAAGTCCTTCACCTCCAGTTCGTGCTCATAGTGGGCTTCCCGGGCTGCTTCTTCGAGTTCGAGTTCGCGGAGCGACAGTTGCTTGATCTTCCTGGCGTCCTTGATCACACGATGCTCCAGAGTCCCGCTGTGCTTCTCCAAGGTCTGGGCATAGGACAGGAGAGCGTCCTTGGTCTTGCTTGAGATGATTTCTCCATCTTCTCTTCTCCGGGATACTGTGAATAGGTCTGGTGAAATAGGGCAGCCTCTGTACACTTCCTTGATACGACCGAGTGCACAAAGGACCGCCATGTCCCTTCCAAGAATCCAGTTGGGTGCGATGAACTTGAAGTCCACAGGCTCAGTGCGCGGCTCGAATGTCCTTCCGGGAACGTGCACCTCGATCCTGTAGCGTGAATCCTCCGAGTAAGACGAAGTCGGCTTCCCTGTGATAGTTGGCAGAGCAATCCTCAAGTCCTTGGTGATCTGTATCAGCTCCATTCCAAAAGGCATAGTGGTGTCGGGCTGGCAAAACTCCGTGAACTTAACGGCGATGAAGGTGGCCATCTAAAACATTGGAAAACCGGAGAGAAGTCAGAAATGATCAGAAGAGGAAATAGAGGATTTATAGACATAAGAAAATAGTTTTCTTCCTAAGGCTTTTCCATTCCTAGAGGTTACGTCCTACGATCAGCGTGTGCTGATACCATTTCTGTAGCGACCCGACTCAAGACGAGTCAAGCCTCTGGTGTTTCCGTACCATCCCAAGATCATGTTGGTACACACTCAGTACATCAATGTATATATCAAGAGTTCAATCACACAGCTTTATTAATCAAAATCTCATAACGAGTACTTTATTACAATAATGGATTACAATAAAGTGGCTGAAGGCCATCTCATGAGATATCTAACGAAGACTAGCGGAAGCATCAGGTAGACGAGTCCATCCGACTCCAGGGCATGTCGTTGAGCGTAGATCGTAGCCTCACTCCTGGTCGGAAAAGTACTCTGCAACATGATACGTTGCAGCCGTGTAGGTCAGCATATGGAATATGCCGACAAGTCATGAAAGAGAGGGGTGAAAATAATAATCAACTATCTCTACATGCATATTTGGCAGGTGGGGCTATAAGTTTTGCATAAAGCCAATTTTCTCCTACAACAAGAGGGGCTGAAAGCAAAATATTACTACATTGTTTGTTGTTAACGAGATGGTTCCGCCAACCAATTCTCGTACCCGAGTTGTTGTTAATACCCACATCATTATTAAGTTGTGTCGAGAGTTCAGGGGAATTTCAATGCCTTCGGTTCAAGTTGTCCATGACCGTGGACACGGCTAATCGATTAGGTTTGGGCACTCTGCAGAGTTTTGCACATGCTCCCCACAAGATTTGATCGCCTCCGAGTATGTCCTCGCACTTCAGGGTGTTTGAAGACCGGATGATCAAAACATGGTCTTTCAACGGGTCCCTCTGAATCCCTGTCGGTGCCCATCCATTCCTACCGTTCTTCTACATCTGCTAGCACCGCCTGTCCAGAGTCGCCGCGTTGTCCAACCAAGCCAGAGCCCATAATGACTTGTGGCTGTGTAGGTAAGCCTTGGGTCTTGAAGCCTCCGTCCGTCTCTTCGAGCCTGGGTGAAGCTTTCCGCAAGATGTCATGGCCGTCTCCAGCATCCCGGGTCATCCACTGGTTTCTCCAGGGAGTCGATCAACCGTCCTTCACCCAGAGTTGCATTGCATCACGAGGTCTTGAAAATCTTTTCTTAACCGGTCTTGGTTATTTAATCAACCTCACATCACTCGTGTTATGCACTCAATCGAAATCCCGTCTACTCAAGCATAGCAATATGAAATTTGTCGTCCCGGGGCCAAGTATCGGGGTTGTTGTGTGCCTACCACATGATACTACAAACTATACTAAAATTTCCAAGTACCTAAGCAGCATGCAATTGGGCAAAGAAAGGTGAAAATACCATGCATCAAAAAACATAGGAGATAGTATGATCAAAATGACTTGCCTTGATGATAGTTGTCTTGATCGAGCGCTTCTAAGTAACAAGCTTCGCACTCCGGTTGATCTACCGATACAAACAAATACACACCATAAGCACTACAATCAAACAACAAGTAAAAATAACATCACAAGTAATAAGTAGCTATGGCCTAAGTGAAAGAATTCACTACATGTCACTAAGGCAGAAACTTGTTTCTGTTAAAACCCCAAGTAAAAATATTTAAAAAAATTGAAACTTATACCGCAGTAAGATATAATCACTAGGAAGCAGTAGCAAAAAGAATCAAATCAAAATCATTTTTTAAACTCCTGGAATAAGCAAAACAAGGTTTAAACTAAATCTGATCTAATTCACATTTGAAAATTTCAAACATAGACAAACTATATGTTTTTAAAAACTACAGAAACATTGTGATCTACTGGAAAAGTTTTAACTCCATTGGAATTCGGGATCAAAAGCTATGATCAAAACAAATTTGAAACTTTCTCTGTTTTGGAATTAAACAGAAAAAGAGAAAACAGATTCTAACAGACAGTGGTACACGTGGCAATTTCTGATTGGCTGATGGGTGTTTGCTGCGAGGAAAACTAGCACACGGCCGAAGTATAACAAAAACGCTTCGGCTAAATAGTAAGTGGGGTAAAAATCGGGCGGTCTTTTATCTAAAACCAAAGAGGCATCTAGTTTCTAATCTACACCGTCTAGGCAAGATCTAACGGTTGAGAAAACAAAACAGGGCTCACAGTGGAGATGGCCGGCGAGGAGCTTGCTCCGGCGAGGCCGAGACGAGGCAGGCGACGGCGAGGTGGCTTCCGGCGTCGGGGGCGGCAGTGGAGGGGCCCGGTCGACGGTGGCGGCTCTCCGGCGACGTTTGGCGGCGGCGGCGAGTCATGGGGAGGGCTTGGGCGAGCAGGGGAGAGGCAGGAGCTTCGGCTCCGGCTCCCTCCGGCGAGCTTGCGAGGGGGGTGGCGTGGGGCGAGAGCAGGGGCGGCGGCTAGGGGAACGGGGCGAGGGCGCTGCGGGGGTATTAATAGGGGGGCTAGGGGGCTCGGGCGAGGCAGGAGCAGCGGATCCCGGCGATCCCAGCGAGCTCGGCTCGGGCAGCCATGGAAGGAAAGCTACGGGAGAAGGAAAAAAGGAAGGAAGAAGAAGAGGGAAAAAAGAAAAGAAAAAAAAGGGGGAGAAGGGGGGGTGGCGTTGCGGGGTGGGGACGGTCGCGGGGACGGGCCCAGGCGTCAGTGGGGTGGGCTTAGCGCCGGTGCGGTCGGTTGACCAGATGGGAAAGGGATCCCAGATCCCGGGCTGAGCGGCGAGGTGGGCCGGCTATAAAGCGCCGGCTGGCGCTTTCCTTTAAAAAAATCATGTTTTAGTTGTTTTCCTAAAAACAGAAACTAAAAGGAAAAAAAGGAAACTAAATAAAATAATTAATATAGGGTATTATATACCAAAATGATCAGAAAAATATCCTCTACCCGATTAACAATTTTTCCAAGGCAAAAATAAAATCTTTAAAAAAATGTTTTTTCAGAAAAAATCCCTTATGCTATATTTTCCTTTTGCAATTATTTTCACGATAAAACTTTGGCTTTCTTGGCTCAAAATATTTCAAAAATGCCTCACACTTTGGAGGGTCATTTTCCTTCGCTCTCTCTTGCGTGCAAGAGATTATTTCCCGGCACTTCTCGTGTGAAGAAAAAATAGAAATGCAAAAGCAAAAGTCGAAAGAATTCAAATGCAAACTTTATTTAAGTCAATATGCATAGATGCTTAGCTACAATGTAAAACATTCCCAATTAGGAAAATTGGGATGTTACATCATGCTGAAAGTTCATGAGAGGAAGAAGGTTGAGCTTGACACACGTATTCTGAACCCTCGCAAAATATGCAGTATTGGTGGGGGTCTTGTCAAAATGAGCGATGTTGATACTCTTCTGAATGACAAACTTGTTGACAAACTGACTGAAGATTTCATCATAGGTGCATTGCTGAACTAAGGTCCAGAACTTGGAGCTTGCCACATGTGCATGCTCTTCGTTATAGGGATTGATCCGGCGCTTAGCAACCCACTCCAGTGTCGGCAAATCTTTCATGGAGATGGGCACTTGAGGAGGAGGAGGAGCGTGAACTGGCGTGCCCTTTGTGGAACTGCCCTTTTTGGAAATGGTCTTCTGTTTCTTTGACTAAGTAGGTGCGGGAGAAGGTAATTCATGATCTTCGGACTCAGCATGAGGCTCAGGATAGAAGTCAAACATGTTCTCGGGAACTAACACAATAGTCTTTGTCTTCTTGACCCCTTCTCTGGATTTCCGTTCATACACCTTGGATGGTCGAGCACCGGAGCCAGAGCCACCTACTGAAGGGAGGTCATAGAAATAGCAAGGGGATAGAGTAAGTGCACAAGCTTCAAAGAAAAACACCGCGTTGTGCGAGGAAAATGCCAAAACTCTCCTTAGCCCAAAAGTTTTGGGTGGGACGGAAGGTCCGGCCTGCCCGGAAGTTCTAGGGCACCATTCAGTTCGCAAGGGGCCTTCCAGATCAAAGATGAGGACGGCATAATCTATGCAATGGATGGGAATGAAGAGTACACTACAGGGCTATGGTGGAGGCAGTATGGGAAAAACATAGAGGGAGATGTTTATCCTCAATCCGTAAGCAAATCCACAATCCCTAGGATCGAGTCCAGAGGGAAGGCTGAGAGAAAAGATTGGGTTACCTTGATCCATGGGGATGGTGAAGAGCACGCGAGAGGCCCTCCGAGCCCGATGGAAGGACGGAGGCTCTGGGAGCCGACGGCATGCCCGAAAGCGGTCGATGGGAGAGGGTTCACCACAGGAAGAGGAGAGGAGGAGAGGGGCAGAGGGGTGGCAAATGGGGAATAGCCCCTTTGCTAACCCCTGCCAACATCTGATAGCCCCTAACCGTGATGCCTGGAAGTTCCAGCAAGACGGAAGTTCCGGCGATCGGAAGGTCCGGCCAGCCCAGAAGGTCCGGGTTAACCATAGAGAATACAGACTCTCTAAAAACCCGAGAACTAGAGGGGTGACGCCGAGAGCTACCAAGATAGCAACAATCCTAACAACATTTTTAAGTGGATGGAAGAAGCTTGTGACTACACTCATAATGAGCTAGGCTTAGGTAGGGTCTAATCTAGGGTCATATATATCGACTACACTCATTATGTAGAAAATGGAAAACAGATCAGGGAGAAACAACCACAAATACATGTGTAGAGAATGAGAAAAAAAAAATCTCGATGAGAAAAATAGGGCGGTGGATGGATCCACCATGTTTGAGAATATGTGACTTGGCACTTCGAAGATTTTAACCTTGCGTCCAACATCACAACTCCATCATTTAAAGCACCGGGTCACACAAGTGAGACACAGTAACTTTGAGAGTGTTTGGTTTGTTTATGCATCATATAGGGTACGATAACTCATGGATTGAGTGTATCCCCCTAAACACATGCCTACATCTAGACTGGACATGACATAACTGTATGCATAAGTGCAAGATTTCACATAATGTTGTCAAGTTCAAAGATACCAAGTTCACGTCTGAGTTGACAGAACCTTCGTTCATCCAGTGGCTTGGTGAAAATATCAACAAATTGCATATGCATACCAACATGAGCAATGTCAATATCACCCTTCTGCACATGGTCTCTTAAGAAGTGATACCGAATGTCAATGTGCTTGGTGCGAGAGTGATCACTAGGATTTTCACCAATCTTGATGGCACTTTCATTGTCGCATAGTTGAGGCACATTTTGTAAGTTATACCATAATCCTTTAGAGTTTGCCTCATCCATAACAATTGTGTTGCATAGCTTGCGGTTGCAATATATTCCGCTTCAGTAGTGGAGAGGGAGATGTAGTTTTGCTTTTTTGAGGACCAACTTACCAATGAGCGTCCAAGAAACTGACATGCCCCAGAGGTAGATTTTCTTTCCACTTTGTATCCTGCCAAATCTGCATCGGTGTACCCAATGAGATCAAACTTGGCATCCTTGGGCTACCATAGACCCAACCTTGGGGTGTGAACAAGGTATCTAAGAATATGCTTAACCGCCTTATGATGGCTTTCCTTAGGGGAAGCTTGAAATCTAGCACAAATGCCTACACTTAACGTGATGTGTGGTCTAGATGCTCAAAGGTAAAGCAATGAATCAATCATAGAGCGGTAAATAGATGGGTCAAATGGAATACCGTTTGTGTCCTTGTTAAGAGCAGTTGTGGTTGGCATGGGTACCTTGCATGGACTAGCGTTTGTCATGCCGAACTTTGCAAGAATATCCTTTAAGTACTTGGTTTGAGATAGAAAAATCCTTCTTGACATTGTTGGATTTGGAAACCGAGAAAGAATTTCAAATCCTTGTTCAGCGACATTTCAAAGTTCTTTGTCATGGAGTCCGAAAAATTCTTGCATAAATGGATGTTAGGGGAACCAAAAGTTATATCATCTATGTAAATTTGGCACAAGATTAAATCACCTTTTTCCCTCTTAGTGAAGAGAGTAGGGCCAATCACCCCTCTCACAAAACCATCATTGAGTATAAACTTCTTAAGATGATCATACGAAGCACGAGGTGCTTGTTTGAGGCCATACAAGGCCTTGTGAAGTTTGTACACATAGTGTTTGTGATCAGAGTCAATAAATCCAGGTGGTTGTGCAACATATACTTCTTCTTGTAGAGGGCCATTAAGAAATGCACTCTTAACGTCCATTTGGTGTAAAGTAAAACCATTGAAGGCAGCATAAGCAAGTATAATGTGAATTGGTTCAAGATGGCAACGGGGGGCAAAGGTCTCATCAAAGTCCAAACCTTCAACCTGTGAGAACCCTTGTGCTACTAACCTTGCCTTGTTTCTGATGATAGCACCATTTTCATCTTGTTTGTTCTTGAAGATCCACGTTGTTCCAATGACATTGTGCTCCTTAGTTGGTATTTCAACTAAAGACCACACTTGGTTGCACTCGAAGCTGTTCAACTCTTCTTGCGTAGCGACAAGACGGTCATGATACAACAATGCATCTTGTGCCTTAAGAGGCACAACACTAGAAGTTTGTCAATTGTTTATGAGTGACTCTACCTTCCGATATCTTGGTGAGAATTTGGTCTATGTCAACGCGACCAGTCGCACGAGGCATGATGGAGGTTAAGGTTTCACGAGGTTCAACTTCGTTCCCATCATCAACATCCTCAACATAAGGATCCAGAATATGTGGAGGAAGATCTTCATGCATCTTTTGTTGAGGTTCATCATCATCAGTAGTTTCATCAATGTCGACATATGCATGTTCTTGGTCTTGTACTTGATGATGAACTTGATCTTGTTCTTGTACTTGATCGTGAACATCTTCTTGTTCTTGAATTATGGACTCCACTTGAGGGATGAGATCATGTGGTGGTAGAGGCATAGTTGTTGTATGATTATGTGTGGTGCTTGTGTCCTCATCTTAAATTCCATAGGGAACATGTTCCATTGGAAGGAGAGCACCTACACCCATGGTCAAGATGTCTTGCGAACGATCTTCTTCACCTACATCACTTAGATCAACTTGCTCCCCATGGGAGCCATTAAATTCATCAAACACCACGTCAAAAGTTTCTACAACACATCCGGTAGATTTGTTGTAGATCCTATAGGGATGAGAGTTTGATCCATATCCAACAAATATGCCCTCGGTTGTAATAGATTGAAATTTTCCTAACCGTTCTTTCTTATTGAGAATGAAGCATTTGCAGCCAAACACCCAGAAACACTTGACATTTGTCTTATTCCCTGTAATGAGCTCATATGGTGTTTTCTCCAAGATCTTGTGGAGGAATAGACGATTTGAAGCATGACATGCGGTGTTCACGGCTTAAACCCTAAAACTGTGAGGAGACTTGTATTCATCCAGCATGGATCTTGCCATTTCCACAAGTGTGCGGTTCTTTCTTTAAGCTACCCCATTTTGTTGTGGGGTATATGCTGCAAAGTATTGATTCTCAATACCTTCATCACCGAGAAACTCTTCGAGGGTTTATTTCTGGAATCCAGATCCATTGTCACTTCTTATTGCCAAGATTTGTTTGTCAAACTTGCGTTGAGCTTGCTTGGCAAAGTCAATGAAGATGATCTTTGTCTCATCCTTGGATTTAAGAAAGAACACCCATGTATATCTTGAGTAATCATCGACAATGGGAAACCCATACTTCTTCCCACCGAGGCTATCCCATGAAGTAGGCCGAAAGAGATCCACATGAAGGAGCTCCAGGAGTCTTGAGGTTGATACAATGTTCTTGGGAAGATATTTTGATTGATGTTGGTTCCCTACAATGCAAGCACTGCACACGCGATCTTTCTCAAAAGATACATTGGTTAGTCCAAGAATGTGTTCACCCTTTAAGAGATCTTGAAGGTTTCTCATACCGACATGGGCTAGCCGGCGATGCCATAGCCATCCCTTATCAGCCTTGCCCATGAGGCAAGTTGCATGGAATGTGCTCTCTTCTGAAAAACCAACCGTATAAAGGTTGCCATCCAACTCCCCCACAAAGGCAACTTCAAGAGTATCTCTCTTAAAGACTTTCACATTTGTCAGTCCAAAAAGTGTATCATAGCCGACCAAGGACAATTGACGAACAGAAAGTAAGTGATATTTAAGGGATTGGACAAGCATCACATTTGCAAGTGACATGTCATTTGTGATGGCTACCTTGCCCAACCCAAGTACATGTCCTTTAGTCCCACCACCAAATACAATGCTCATAAATGGTCGAATTGCTTCCATGGAGTCCATAAGTAATGTGCCGTCTCCGATCATATGATTTGTGCATCCTCTATCAATCACCCATTTAACTCAACCGGAGAAGGCCACCTACAGACATTTCAAACCTTGATTAGAGGTACCCATTTTACAATGGGACCCCTCATGTTAGTAACAAGGGTCTTAGGCACCTAAATTGCATAGAATCGAAAAGCATTTCGAGGGCCAACAAATTTAGCATAGACATCTCCATCTTCTGCCTTATGGAGCACATATGATGGAGGCATGCATTCTTTTGGATTGTTGGGAGCAGGCTAGCCCCTAGTGGCCTTCCTACTCACAACCTTCTCGACGTCCCCCAATCTTTCTTCCTTGTGTCTTTCCCACACAATTATCTCCTCAAGGGGAGCAGTGGACTTATGTATCGTTATTGCATTCCTATTCACGCTTGGATAAAATCCAAGCCCTTCTTTAGCCACAACCTCCTTGTGTTGACTCAACACTTCATTGAGGTTCTTTTGTTCTTGGGCACATGACAATAGCTCTTTTTCAATTTGAGCTTTTAGCAACCGGTTCTCCTCAAGAACACTAGCTAAGTCACCACTGGGGTTAGTAGCACAAGCATCAACATTTATAATAGGAGAGGAGTAAACTTTTCCTAGAATGTTAAGATATGTAAGCTTGAGTTCGTCAAACTTCTTTGTAAGAGTGTTGAGCTTTACCTCCTTTGTCTTGAGACACAAATGTAAGAGCTCACAATCTTTAGAAAGAGCGGAGTGAGACTCGTCAAGCTTACACTTGTCTCTTTTTAAAACTTCATAAGAATTTTCAGTCTTTGTTAAAGAGGCAAGTTCTTCGGTGTTCTTATCAATGTTTGCACCTATTTTTAAGCACAATTCATCACTATGTGCTTCCTCATATAGGGCTTTCTGCTCAAGGATTTCACATTTTTTCCTCAGTAACGAGGGTTTCGAGTTCCTTAATGGAGGTGGTGTGCTTACTCACCATCTCTATAAGCATACAAAAAACAATGAGCTTTTTTACTTTGAGGGAGCACATGACTTTCTTCATTTTAGCAAATATAGCATCACTGATTTCAGTTTCATGATCATCATCCTCAACATCGAGATATTCATCACTAGATGTGTTGGAGGAAAATAGAGCAGGGTTAGGTCGTGGAGTTACCTTCACCTTGTCTGAAGATGTATGTCCCTCACCATCTTCCATCACATCTTGAGCGATGAGGCATTTGCGTGCATTACCTTTGTAGTCTTTCATGTAGTTGTATGTGACAACATCACCACCTTTGTTGACCAGTCTTAATGTGGCTTGAGTGCCTTGTGCTATGCCTGCAACACCCCCAACATCATCGGGGTCGGTTTCATCTTGAGTAACCATTTCCTTCCCATCCCTTTTTATGAACTTGGATTTTAATGGGTTAGGCAACTTCTTCTTCACAAAGGTCTTCAGAAATCTTGGTTTATCTTCTGTCTTCTCATAAGGACAGTCGTTTCAGAGGTCGTTGGTTTCTTCACAATTGTAACAAGTCCTTACTTTCTTATTTTGGAATCTTTCCTTCAGATTTCTAGCAATAAACTTCTTCAGAAAGAGAGCCATGTCTTCATATGAGAGCCCGTCATTTGATTCATCTTCATAGCCGTCCTCTTCTTCTTCACTGACATCATCATCATCCTTCACTTGTTTGGCCTTCAAGGCAAGATTTGTCTTGGGTGATGAGGAGCCATGCATGGCAAGATGCCTTGTAGCATGTGCCTTTGATTCTTTGAATAGTTGGAAGGTAGAGATGACATCATCAGGAGACATGCCCTTAAAACCATATTCTCTCCTTATGTCCCATACCATTTGATGGTGGTATGAGGCAAGAGCATTTAGAAGTTTATCCACGAGAAACCGTTTCGCCAGATTGAATCGATCTTGACTCTTGTCACAATCCTATGATTCTATGTTAGGAGCAACTGTCATCAATCTTTTAAGAAGATGCTTGGGGTTCTCTGGTGGTATAATTTTCACACCAAATGCTTCCAACCTCATTTTGACCACAGCCTCAATATAACCATCATGCTCCTCTTTCTTCTTAGCAAGGGCCCATTCGAGATCTTCAGAAGTGAAAGATCTCCCTTCATCCATGGATGAAGCTCTCCCTTCAAGAGGAGGAGCAGACAGCAGGGTCCAAGCCTTATCCATATCTCTCTAGCGCGGTTAAGCTCTAAATTAGAGCACAAGGCTTTGATACCAATTGAATGGATTAAGATGGACCTAGAGGGGGTGAATAAGTACAATTACAAATTTCAATTGTTTTTGAGCAATTTTAGGCAATAATGCGGAATATGAAGGTGAGCCTAACAATTGCAAAGATGGTAGTCATGCTACGCGTACTAAACAAGACAAAAAATTAATTAAAGAGTTAACCACAAGTAATACAAGTAAAATAAGAAATATCACTAAGACAAATAACCACAACTAGAGAGTTAGGGTTAGGGATAACCGCAACTCTGAGAGACGAGGATGTATGCCGATGTTCACTTCCTTGTAGAGAAGCTACGTCACCGCTTAGAGAGGTGGATGTTACCACGAAGGCACACCAACGTCACGAAGGCTCACCCTATTCTCTCTTTGTGACAACACCACGAAGGTGATTCTCAACCACTAGGGGAAGACCTTGGGGTGGTATCCAAGCCTTCAAAAACTTTCCGGGAGTAATCACAATGAACGATTCCTCGCTGGAGTACTCCTACCGCCTAGGAATCTCCAACCTCCGAGAGTAACAAGATGCACCGCAAAAACAAGGGGGAATCAAATTTTGCTTTGGTGAATGTGTAGATCAGGCACTCCTCCTTCACTCCTCAAAATATCAAGAGATTTAGTTGGCTAAGGAGGGAGAACTCCAAGAAATAGAGGTCTGAAAATGGTGGAGAGAGAAAAATGGAGTTGTTGCCTGTGTCTAGGAAGAAGAAAGCTTTTTATAGGTGGGGAAGAAATCCAGCCATTGGAGGCCAGATTTCTACCAACCCCGGAAGTTCCGGGTGGGCCGGAGGTTCCGGACCCCGGAAGTTCCGGCCAGGTTCCGGCCAGTTTCTGGCATTATCAGAATAGTTGCACGGGTTGGAGTCCCTCGGAATCAGACACTATGGGGATGGAAGATCCGGAGCCTGGAAGTTCCGGTCGTCCCAGAACTTTTGGCGCCCGGAAGTTCCTGCCAGGGTCCGGCAAGGTTCCGTCTAAAACATAAACATTGCAGAAAGGCTCGCGGTTTGTCTGGTTGGCCCGGAAGCTCCCCGGACCTTCCGGTCCCCGGAAGTTCCGGCCTAGACAAAGGGTTTGCATAGTCAATTTTGACTGATCTGAGAAATGGTTTTCCACAACTTATTTTTATGAAGAGTTGATTCCTAGATAATTTTCACAATGCACCCCCTCTTAATAGTGTAGTTGCCCTAAGGACTCAAGAAACAAAGAAAAACTTTCATGGCACTCCGTCTTTTTCCTTGTTTCAAGTAGAATGGAAATAACCATCCATGCTTCCCTTTACTTTTGTCAGAGTTGTTTACACTAGAGCATGTGGTTAGAAATACAAATGAAATTGTCATAGATGTCAAAAATAATTAAGGGAGATGGCACTTTCATCGGGGCCAATAAAAACCTGCTCGAAAGGCCTTGGCCACCAGGGTCCGAGAGGACACGTGATGTCCACACGTTCCCGAATGAATTTCGTGCAAAATCTGCAGTCCTTCCTCTAGGGAAATGCACTTTCGACTGACTCGTGTAACACTCTTCTTGTATAGTTTGTCTCCGAGGACTTCAAAAGCTTTAGACCACCGAACGATTTGGTGGGCTTCCTCTTTGTGTTCGGGGAGTTCTTGCTAGAGTAAGTAAGCCAGATAAGGCTGAGTCCATTTGGGTGATGACCAGCATCTCGTGGATGAGGTCGGCCACGGCCGAACATCAATCTCAGTCGGATTTGACGGGTCGATTGCTTACGGAGGCTCTTCTGTAAAAGGATCCTATGTGACTGAGGGAGTGCGTAGGTGCTCGAGGAACACGCCTTTCGCAACAATTTTCTGAGTGGATCCGATTTTTGCCAAGTCATCACCCACCTTATTCTTGGTTCGAGGCACGTGGTGCAACTCCAGCCCTTCGAAGTTCTTCTCTAGCGTTCTAACTGCATTGCAGTAGACTGTCATGGCTGGGCTTCGAATGTCCCATTCCTTCATCACCTACTTGACGACGAGGTCCGAGTTGCCATAAACCATCAATTGTCGCACACCGAGAGAGATGGCCAAGCAAAGTCCGTATAGGAGGGCTTCGTATTCGGCCTCATTGTTAGATGAGTCGAAGTGGATTTGGAGCACATAGTTCAGTCGGTCTCCCCTGGGGGAGACGAGAACCACTCCAGCCCCTGAACCATGAAGCATCTTGGGTCCATCGAAGAACATGGCCCAATGTTCGAGGACGCCCAAGTTGGCTGCTCTTGTTCTATCCATTCGATAAGGAAGTCGACCAAGGCGTGAGACTTGATTGACTTTTTGGCTTCAAACTTGATCTCCAACGAGAGGAATTCAATCGCCCATTTAGCCACTCGGCCAGTAGCATCCGTGTTATGAAGGATTTCTGTAAGTGCATCTAGTGCCCTTAATGATTTTGGTGGTTTGAAGACTTATAGGTTAAGTATCTAATGTGTTCATGAGTGTACACAGGATCTATAAGTCGCTGAGGAGTTTGAATTATACGATGAATATCGACCCCTAAAAATGTATATCTTCGGCTGAAAAAATTGGTGTGAAGCTGAAGAACTGGATCGCGAAGAAATTGCGATGAAATTGATATTCCTCATGAAGATATTGAAGCTGAGGAATTCGGTGTGTCCTGAAGAAAATCAATCTCAAGACTTTAAAGCATGAAGATTTATTCTTTCTGTTTTATTTTCTTCACTCTTCAATCATAGGAACACCGTACTATTAAAGGGCGTCGAGGTAACACTTCGGAATGAATTTCCTCATGATGCTCAATCCAAGCCTAATCCTACCAAAAGCCTCAAGTGAGGAATATGAGAGACGTGAGGACTCTCATAGTTGAGGGTCCCGACCGTTACCGCAATTCGCGCCACATCACTGATCTTATCCACACCAACGGTCATAATATTTAAAGGAAATTATGTCAAGTCATGTCGGGATGTTCCCAGGCTATAAATAGCCGTCCCCCACAACCTTTAGCTGGTTGTCTACTCCGTGAGAAACTGACACTTGTCATTTAGAGCAACCCAAATTCCTCGGAGTCTTTGAGAGTAAATCATCAATGAGGCAATATCCCAAACACCAAACCACAAACCAACAACCAAGTGATTGAGCATCACTGAAGAATTTGTTCCTGTGTGGGACTGGAACCTTTTACCTTTGAGGATTGTGCATCCTCCAGACGGTTAGGTGTCATGGTCTAGAGCAATCCAACAGTTAATTGTGGATCGCCGGGTGACCAAGTTTGTGAGGGTTTGGAAGTCTGCCCGTGAAGACTTACCACGAGTGTTGGGCGAGGACTGTGTGTCTTTAGCTCAAGGAGAATACGGTAGGGACTGTGTGTCCCGGGACTGTGTGTCTTTTGGTTTCAATACCAAGCCGCTCCAAACCAGACGTACAACTGTCACAGCAGTTGGAACTGAGTCATCAACCAATGTCTTCACTGTGATAGGGGTTCTATTTCTTCAACTCTTTCAATTCCTCAATATTGTAAGTTGAAGATTTTCATTGTCACTGTTTGAAGAATTTGCTGAAGACTTTCTCTGAAATTCCTCAACCTCAAATTCTTCACGCGAGTTAATCCTCGCCTGTTTTCTCTGTGCCTACGTACTGTGCAAACTGTTTTTTATATTCCGCATCTTGAAAACTGATGTAGTGTCGGGACCCTGATCCTAAGCCATAGGAATCCAGCCTGTAACACATCGCATCTCTTTGCGGTCTCACGCACGGTTAAATCCACGGTTGCAGCCTTACCTTAGCCGGGACCGTTTGCGTCTTTTGACTCACGTATGCAATAGTGTCGCTAGCATTCCAATGTCAAAGACCCCGGATCGACAAGTCTAGTCACAAACCAAAGTGGAAGTACCGCACAAGGACAGGCATACATGACCCAACAAAGCAGGTGTCGGTCACCAGCGAGTGTAGACGAGTCGTAGCAAGCTACAAGGACTCCATTACCTCGCGTAACATTTCCCCAAAGGGGACAGACACAGCAGCTAAGAAGGACACATGCCGGTCAACCAATGTGTCCGGAGAAGTAGCGAACTACCAAGGCTCGTTGGATCACAAAGGGGCATTTCCTTGTAAGGAGTGCTACTAAAGTTCACGACTAGGTAATTGAACCCCATACATATTAAATACGACACACGTACGCATGGCATACCGATATGTATAGATACATCGATGGCATCACAACGTAACCATAAACATACAAACTTTATTTAAGAGGCTCGGAAGAGCCACACACATAATATTACACATTAAGGGTCTCAAGACCCATAATAGCAGTCATTCAGTTACAAGCTAGCGGAAGAGTTTAAAACTGTGTGAGTACAGACAGGTACAACTAGAAGGCACATGGCCTGACTATACTACAGACCCAACCTAGGGCAAGATCGTAGCTGGGACACCAGCTACTCATCGTCGTCGATCTCTACGAAGAACCCTCCATTAGGGTCATTAGCAACCTCTGCAACATTTATTAAGCAAACATGAGTACGGAGGTACTCAGCAAGACTTTAGAATAACTAACTACTCATGCAATGTATCAACAAGGTATGGTGGGGTTTCATGCGGAAAGCCAGCATTTGACTCGTGGCTAGACAACTTGCATTTTTAAATAATTTTGACAACTTGATTTCTCGCACACGAGTCCACTAACACCACAACAATACACCGTCGTGGAATCATCCCGTCTCCATACGGAGATGCCGTCCACGACACTCACGCTTATCTTGACAATTTTATGAGTAGCCATTTAAGTTATCTATGAACAACATATGTCTCCAAGTAGTCCAGTGGGTCCCACTGATCAGGTTTGGCTTTCAACGGCCAGTTGGACCTGCAGATGTCATGCTGATGCAGTAAAAGTATTTTCCAATATACAAATAATTCCAGAAATGTTTAAAACTTCAAAAATTCATAGAAATTAATCTGTAACTCCAATGAAAATAATTTATATATGAAAAAGTATCAGAAAAATTCAAGGAATCTGAATATGCTATTTTCAGTCATGTTTCGAAAAGTTACAGAACCCAAACATGTAGATTAATGAATAAGTTAATTCTTATAAATACTTTATAAATGGAATTTGGAAAATTATTTAAATTTCATTATGAATGACATGATCAAACACTGTTCTAATTACAAACCAGCAACTTAACATGTTATCCCATGCATGTTAACCTCAAGTTGATCTGAGCATCAGGTCGAATCAATTAAAACGGTATCCGAGAATACCTCGTTTGAAGTGATATTTGAATTTGATTCAAATCAACTTCAAACCTAATACATGCTAGCTATATTAGTTTATCACGTTGCATTCTCATGCCATGCTCATGCATCATCTTGTTGCATATGATTGTTATTGATTGTTGTCATTCATTTCGGTAGGCTCCGCACCCCCGGATTCCACCGAATATCCGTCTAACGGATATTGTCCCTCCTCTGAGCAACAAGGCAAGCAACCATTTTGATCATCCCGATAAATCCCATGTTCTTGCTCCTGCACTTATTTATTGCATTAGGATCAAATGCTTCAACTGCTTTTGCCACGTTAGTTGAACCCACTTCCTTTGCATGACCTATCCTTGTCACAGTAAATAGCCGAACCTTGCAACCTAGCATACCTGGTAGTTGCTTGAGCCATGATGTGCCTTATCCTGCTATGCATGCTATGCTTAGAGTTGTGTATGGTCTGCCATCTGGGAGATGAACAGAATTGTGAGAATGTGTTCGGTAAGCAAAGGTTGTGTGCTGAATATGATTTGGTAAAGGTACCGGTGAAAGGCTGTGTAGGAGTACATGGCGGGTTGTTTCATTGGAACCGTCCTTAGGAACTGAGTTCCGTGTATGTAATCCAAGACTAGATACTACCACATGCTGGGCCCTAAAATATGACCCCGCTCGGCTTATTAATCGCTTAGTACTCGGTCCAGGAGTTGCAAGTAGTTTCTGGTGTTTATAGTCATGCTGGAGGCCGTGCATAGCGCTGACCTGAGAGGTGGGCTGTGATGCGGTAGGCAGTGGCACGGTGTACCAAGTGGCACCCGGATGGTGGGCTTGGAAACCCTACGCACATCGTTTGAGGCCGTGGCGGAAACCCCGGCCGGACTTCCATACGGGTTACTCTCAGATAGTCGATAAACCTGGACCAGGTACTAGTGTGGTTAACGGTCGTGGCCGACTCCCTCGCTGGGCTTCCGCTTGAAGGTTGCCGAGGTGCATGAAGTGCACATGGCGATAAGTGGCGAGAGCGTGTGTGATGAAGTACACCCCTGTAGGGTTATGATCTATTCGAATAGCCGCGTCCGCGGATTAAGTTCATAAATCCTCAAATAACTTCTCTTCCTATTCATTTGAGTACTCTAACCCCCCTACTGTGAAGAGAAGTGCATTAGCTTCAATGCCCCCTTTCTCATATGGTGCTCGCAGGATGATGAATTCGTTACCACCCCTTCAGATGTGGGTGGTGAAGAAATTGAACTAATCACTTCTGCAGGACAGGTCTCCACATGAAAATCATCATCTGAAGAATTTGCTGGAGACCTGAGGAAAATGCTTGATAGGACGCAAGCTAACATTGATGAAATGAAAACATTTCACATGTCCTCAAAATTACTGTTTATGATGAAATTGATATCATATTCTTCAAGTCTGAAGCATATGAGATGGTAAGCAGTACTAATTCATCTGCAGGATGACAAACCCAAGAGTACTGTGTGGGTTCTTGATAGTGGCTGCACACACCACATGACTGGTGACAAAAGATTGCTGGTGAATATGCCACTGACTCCATCACCACTGAAGCAAATCACTTATGCTGACAAAGGTAAAAGCAAGGTATTGGGACTTGGCAAAGTGGCTATTTCCAAGGACAGGCACATGGACGAAGTGATGCTTGTTGAATCCCTTGGGTTTAACCTCATGTCAGTCTCAATGCTTTGTGATCTTGATATGGTTGTTATCTTTGGAAAATATAGATTTGTTGTCATCATGGAATCTGACAGATCCAAAGTCTTCGAAGGTGTTAGAACAGGGATTTGTACATTGTTGATTTCTCTACAGGTCCTCAACCAGCCATATGCTTACTAGCAAAAACCTCAGAAGGGTGGCTATGGCATCGAAGACTTGGTCATGCAGGCATGAGGAATTTGCACACGCTGGCGAAGAAGAAACATGTCATTGGCATAGAATCAGTAAAATTCCTCAAGGACCACCTCTGTGGTGCTTGTGAGTGTGGAAAAATGACCAGATCCAAACACCCCTCGAAGACTATCATGACCACTACTCGTCCATTTGAATTGCTTCACATGGATCTATTTGGACCTACTCATTATGCCACTCTAACAAATGTTGCATCTTTATATGGCTTTGTCATAGTTGATGATTATTCAAGATACACTTGGGTGCATATCATTCTGTATAAAACTGAAGTGCGGGAAGTCTTGAAACGATTTTCCTCAAAGGCCTCGACGAACTTCGGTGTAAAGATCAAACACATCAGGAGTGATAATGGAACAGTATTCAAAAACAATGGTCTTGATGATTATCTTGATGAACTTGCTATTACTCACGAATTGTCTGCTCCTTATACTCCTCAACAGAATGGCGTCGTCGAAAGAAAGAACAGGACTCTGGTTGAGATGGCACGAACCATGCTTGAAGAATATCAGACTCCTCGTCGTTTCTGGCCTGAAGCAATCAACACTGCTTGCCATATCATCAAGAGGGTATATCTTCACAAATTCCTCAAGAAAACCTCATATGAACTCCTCACTGACAAGAAACCCAATGTAAGTTATTTCAAAGTCTTCGGTGCAAAATGCTGGATTAGAGATCCTCACCATAGCTCAAAGTTTGCACCTAAGGCACATGAGGGTTTTATGCTTGGTTACGGAAAGGACTCGCGGACCTACAGAGTCTTCAACACCTATCACAACAAGGTTGTTGAAACTGTAGATGTGCGGTTCGATGAAACTAATGGCTCACAAAGAGAGCAATTGCCTCCTGATCCAGATAAGATGTCGCCTGAGGAAGCAATAAAGCTCAAAAGCTACTGAAGACATTGTTCCTACTGAGGAAATTGCCGAAGAAATCACTACCAACACTGATGAAAATCAAGAAGATGCTCCTGAGGAAATTGCTCCAGAACCAATTCCTCAGCCCAACGAAATCCTCAACCAGCTCATCCGAGGATTGCAAATGAAGTAGACCTTGACAAAATCCTCGATGACATCAATGCGCCAGGTCCTCTCAATCTCTCAAAAGCTTCACACTTAGTTAACTTTTGTGGGCATTCTTCCTTAGTGTCTATCACAGAACCTTCAAAAGTTGCTGAGGCTTTCATGGAACATGAGTGGATTCAAGCCATGCAATACGAACTTCTTCAATTCAAGCTAAATGACGTGTGGGAGCTCATCAAACGTCCAGATTCTCACAAGCACAATATCATCAGCACCAAGTGGATTTTACGAAACAAGCAAGATGAGGATGGTCAAGTGGTGAGGAATAAGGCATGACTTGTAGCTCAAGGCTACACACAGGTTGAAGGAATTGATTTCGATGAAACTTTTGCACCTATTGCTAGACTTGAAGCTATTCAAATACTACTTGCTTATGCTAATCATCATAACATTATCTTATATCAAATGGATGTGAAAAGTGCATTCCTCAATGGTAAGCTTGAGGAAGAAGTATATGTTGCTCAGCCTCCAGGTTTTGAGGATCTGAAGAATCCAGACAAAGTCTTCAGACTCAAAAAGGCACTCTATGGCCTCAAGCAAGCCCCTCGGGCATGGTATGATACATTGAAGGAATTCCTCATGAAGAAAGGCTTCAAACCTGGTTCACTCGATCCAACTCTTTTCACAAAATCCTATGACATTGAACTATTTGTGTGTCAAATATATGTCGATGACATCATATTTGGTTGTACTGACAAACGTTACAGTGATGAATTTGCTTACATGATGAGTGAAGAATATCAGATGTCTATGATGGGGGAGCTGAAATTCTTATTAGGTCTTCAAATTCGTCAACAACGCAATGGGATCTTCATATCACAGGAGAAATACCTCAAGGATGTTCTGAGGAAATTCGACATGCATGAATGCAAAGGCGCCAAGACTCCCATGCCTACCAACGGCCACCTCCTCACTGACGAAAATGATAAAGAATTCGATCAGCATGTATGTCGCTCCATGATTGGCTCTTTACTGTATTTTTGTGCATCTAGGTCAGATATAATGCTTAGCGTTTGCATGTGTGCATGTTTTCAAGCAAAACTGAAGGAATCACACCATAAGGCTGTGAAGCATATTCTTCGATACTTAGCTCACACACCAACACTAGGATTATGGTACCCCAAGGGCTCAAATCTTCATCTTGTGGGGTATTCTAATTCTGACTATGCTGGTGACCATGTGGATCGCAAGTCAACTTCTCGCACTTGTCATTCCCTCGGAAGATCATTAGTCTGCTGGTCCTCAAAGAAGCAGAACTGTGTTTCTCTCTCCACTGCCGACGCTGAGTACGTTGCTACTGGATATTGCTGTGCTCAATTGTTGTGGATGGAGCAAACCCTCAAGGACTACGGGATCTACATGAAGAATGTGTCTCTCTACTGCGACAATGAGAGTGCAATCAAGATTGAATCCAACCCACTACAACATTCGAAGACGAAGCACATCCAGATTCGTCATCATTTTCTTCGGGACCATGTCCTCAAGGGCAATATCCTCATCGACCATGTGAAGACTGACGATCAACTAGCAGATATTTTCACTAAGCCCTTGGATGAGAAAAGGTTTTGCAAGTTGCGGTGTGAGCTAAATATCTTAGAATGTTCAAATGTTTTGTAAAAACATGCACACATCCTAACACTTATGCAAAATTGATGACTTAGATGTGCAACACACCAAGAATCGATTTTCTTCAACCAATGAAGAATAACACTCTTAGTGTGAGGAAATTAATGAAGAATTTGGTTCGCAGGGCCCTACGACAATTCTACGCGGAGCCTGAAATCATCATTCTTATATGGTGGGTCACGCCACCACCCAACTTTGAAATTCCTCAAGTTGATTTTCTTCGAAGTTGATTTTCTTCAAAGTTATTTTTCTTCAAAGTTGATTTTCTTCAAAGTTTATTTTCTTCAAAGATGAAATTCATCAACCTGACGCTTTGTCACAAAATCCTCAAGTTAATCAAAATCTTCAAAACACTTGATGATTTACATTTGCCTATATATATATATATATATATATATATATATATATGTATGTATATATATATATATACTGTGATTTCAAAGTCCTCAATAGCATTCACTTATAGCTATTTCTTCAATTTGATATTTCATCTAAGTGAATGTGATCGGACCCTACTTCCCCCTTATGCTTTACTCACCCATTCTATTCGATTCTTCATATGCGTTCTACTTGAAACTTTGTTCAAAATCCTCACTGAGTCCTTGTCAACTAAGGATTTTGCAACGAAATCCTCAATCTTCAAAAATAATTTTTAAATCGTTGCATAGTAACTCATCCCCACTTCCCACGATCAGATAAGCATGATCTCCACCTCTTTAAACTCAAACTACACGTGTCACGTGGAGATGAAAGGGCAAGGGAAGTTCGGTCCGAAATAATCGGCCGGACAGTTTTCACCTGAGCTATAAATACGTCCTTACCACCTTCGGTCAAAACTCTTCGTTCTCTCTCAACCTTCTCTCCGCCACAGCAAAAACCTAGCGCCACCGCTAGAAGTTTCATCGCCGGCGAGGAACAGCTTCACTGCCTCGACCTCTCGGTCACCGAACTCACGCCAGAGCCGGAACATCTTCGTCCGCCACCGCCGTAGACGTCTTCTGCCGCCAAGTTAGGGCGCAGTGGACTCGCACCGAAGAGCATCTACTGCTGCTTCTTCTGTTCTTCGTGCTTGCTATATAGGGTAAATAAAATCCTATTTTTACTGTCCCTTTCGATCTACTATTTTACCTTAGATTCGTGAAATCTGTTTTTCCTCAGTGTCTATCAGTCTCTATTCCTCAAACACTTGATGAATTTCACTAAACAACTAAAATTCTTCACGTGATTCCTCAATTGTTTAAATTTTCGAATATGTACAACTCTGGAACCCAAGATCAGAGTGCTTAGACAAATTCCTCAACCCATTGGTCAAATTCCTCAACTTTTGAAATTTTCAATTTCTTCAAATCTGAGAACGCATATGACCTCTCCAAATTCCTCGCACCTATACTCTGTTCACAGGTACAAAAATGTCAGTTGATTAATCTCTAGGTTCTCATCAACTTAACTCATTTGCAGCGTTTCTCGAAGAAAATCTGCCAGTGTCATCAGAATCCTCAAGAGTTCAAAAAATCCTCAGCAAAAGCCTCAGCTGAAGAAAATGGAAGATGACAGAAAGCAAAAGGGTGGCAGGAAACTCGAACAAAACACTGCAATTGATATCCCTATGGATATATATACCTTGACTATTGCACGCCAGATGAGCAAGAATCAATGCCTAAGAGGAAAATTAGGCTCCAAAAGATAGAACACGGGTGGGCTAAGGAGTTGAAGGAATACCGCTTCGTCACTCCAAAGTACGCGAAGAAATTCGCCCTTAAGCCACGTGGCAAAAGGCCTCCTCTCGAGGATCATCAGGTTGCACATCCTTCAAGCCTCAAGACTATTGATGATTATCCTGAGGAAAAATACAAACACTTGTCAAAGCTTCAGAAGAAAGAAGAAGCTACAGTGAGGAAATTCAATGAAGAATCTGTTGCTGCTACTGCAGCCACCTCCTCTACTGTTGAAGCTTCAGGCACGGCTATTCCTCAAGTGAAGCGTGTGCCACATAAACCAAAGGCTTCAAAGCCTAAAGAGCAATTGCTTCAGAAGGTTGCGCCTGCGGCTGCGCCAAAACCCTCAACAGCCACACAGGCTTCAAAGCCTGAACACAAGCAGATTGTCAAGCAACAGCCTGCTCACTCCAGCTCCTCTGTCCCATCTGCCACGAGCTTAGAGACAAAGTCTTCACCAACACCGTTGAAGACTAAAATGACTGCTGGAAGAGGAATCAGACCCAGCTCAAGCAAAGTCATCAAAGTCCCTTCTGCATCAGAAGGAAGTGATGAATATGACGATGAAACCCTTCAAGCCATCATCAGAAACAAGCAGGAACGTGTCGCACAAGCTTCAGGCAGCGCCATTCCTCTTCCCATGGACCCAAAAGTCATGTTGGACTACATCAATGTCTGGTATGATGACCCTAACACACCCATTGATGACTTGAAGCTTCCCCCGGGTATCAGCCATATGGTGGCCACATTCATCAAGGAGGCCAAAAGGAAGGAGACGCAAGCCAAGCAAGCAAAGGCTGCAAAGCTGAAGAAGGAGAAATTCCTCAGACAGAATCTCCTCAACCTGACGCCTGATATTCTTGTCTCAACCCAGGCGAAACTGAAGACTTTCATTGACAAGTATACCAAACTATCTGATCGTCAAAGTCTCAAGTCCAATTTCATCACGTTTGCGACCAAAGCAGTTGATGAATATAACAAGAAGGCTGCACCTCCAGCAAAACCACAGCAGCCTGAGCAGTCTGAGCCTAGCTATTCTGCTCAGCACACAGAGGAAGATGAAGAAGAAGCAACTCATGTTGAGGAAATGCCTCAAGAAGGTCGTGCAGATGCACCGGTTATTGAGGAAATAGCTAAGGACGTTCCAACTGATGAGTCTGTGCCAGCTGATGAATCTGCACCAGCTGAAGAAAATGCTTCAGTTGAGGAAACTGCCAGGACTGATACTGCACCAGTTCCTGAAGAGAAAATTCATTCACCTCAATCCTCAAAGGTAAAGAAAATGGTTCCGTCTACATCAGACGTGAAGAAAACCAAGGCTGCTGAAAAAGAAGAAAAGAAAACAAAAGCTTCTTCAACCCCAGAATCATCAAAGGCCAAGCGCCTCAAATCTCTTGATGAAAATGCTCCTTTGGATAATGTGCCTCTCAAGGTAGCTCTATCATACACTATGATTCCCTTCGAAAGCAAAGATAAGGAGAATCTGCCTGATGAGGAAATGAAAAATGTTGAGTCTGAAGAACACACAGATGAGGAAATTCAAATTGATGATATTCCTCAGTCATTCATTCCTCTCAAGACACCTGACGAACCTGCTCAAGGATCAGCTACAACAGCTGAAGAATTGGGCTCCTCCTCCAAGCAAATTCCTCAAGCTGAGAAAAACCAAGAAGAAGATCCTCAGCCCGAGGAAAATCCTAATCCTCAGCAAGACCCTCAGCCTGAGGTTCAGGCTGAAGAAAATCCTCACCCTGAGCAAAACCCTCAACCTGAGGAACGTGCTGAAGAAAATGCTCCTGCCCCCAATACAGAAACTGCTATTGTGGTTGTCAACACTGATACAGCAATGATCGTGCCTCCTCAAGAGAAGCAGCATAATCTTCAGCCAATGCAAAATCAGCCTTTTTCAAAGAGGCCAAAGTTTCAGAAGGAAGCCTTCTATGAAGAACGAAGTTATTTCATCGGTGACAACCCATATGACAAGCTTCGCATCAGGCATAAGAAGTTTTGGACAAGGACTCGGCTGAACTACTATGCCTCTGTGCTCTGTGGAACAAACAAAATATTTCATCACAGGCATATTCCTCATGTTGAGTTAGAGGAAATTCCTTGCTTCGCCCCAGTCCTCAACGTTCTTCATGAAGCCGAACTGCTGCCCCTTTGCACTGATATCTATGACTGGAAAAGTGATATCATTCTTCAGTTTTATGTAACTTTGCAGATCTCTAGAGATCCAATAGATATCAACAGTTGGGTGCTGGACTGGATGACACAGCACACACACTACAAGGCCCCTGCTAATGAGTTGTTGCGAGAACTTCCGGTTTTAATTCTCTCAGAACATGCTGTGAAGATGTATGATGAACGGGAACTTCCAAACAAACTGATGGAAGTCCTCATGAAGCCTTTGGCCAAGGATCAACCTTCAAGAACAACTTTTCTGGTTCAAGACTGGAAGTATGAACCGAGGACTTTCTACAGTATTCTGTGCAGTGTCATCGCTCCAAGCAAGGGCCATGATGATGAAGAAGATGTTGTAGGCATCATGAAGAATATCCTCTTCAACATCATCCATGGCATCCCAATAAATCTTCACGACTTCTTCCTGAGGACTCTGGCTGACAATGCTATGTCACCCTTCGACCTGAAGATTTACGCTCCATGGATCATGAGATTCATCAAACGCAGGTCGGGCATCAACTATCATGCTGATTTCAACAATCACATTGGATATATGCCTCCGATCAGTGTCAATAAGAAGACTTTTGAGCCAGTTGAAGGAAAAGGCAAGTCTGTTATTGATGAAGGAAGTCGGCCCCTTGATGGCCAGTTTCGTGAACCAGATGCATATTCTTCATGGGATGATACTGAAACTCAAGAGCCACCTAGCCCAGTTGCCCCAAGGGTGATGACTAATAGAGAACTATGCCTCAGTCTTCATCAGAAGGTTGATCGCAATCACAAATGGGTCAAACGTCAATTCAGTGCCATTTTGAAAACCCTCAATGAGACTTAGAATGCAGTGAAGATAAATCACCACTATCTTCATGAGGTTTTTGATCGCACCTGGGCCACACTGGCTCATCTGAAGACTCAAGAGGAACTTGATGAATTGGAGTTTACTCACGACTTTGACTGGTCGTGGCCACCCAAGAAGAAATTCAAGCCAATTCCAGTTCCAGATCTTGAGGACAGTTCATTTTCTTCATTCCGCACTGCAGAATCTGATGAAGAAGCAGAAGACACTGCCACTGGCCTAAGGAGGAAGCCCGCACCCAAGAATCCTCACGCGTCTTCTTCATGAGCCAAGAAGTGAAAGTCTTCACGGGGCGTTAGTCCTCAGTTTTGTCCCTTTTCGTTACTTGATGACAAAGGGGAGAAATCTGAGAGTTAGTCTTCACGCGGGATATATTTTGGGCCTTATGAACTTTATTAAGTTACAAACTCTTGGCTCTTCTGAAGTATTTTATGTAATGAGTTGTAACTTAAGCACGATGGTACTCCAACGCTTTTGAACGTTTTTCTTCGCATGCTTATTCCTCAAAATATTAATGCACGCATCCTAAAATTCGTCAGATACCATTTGCCATCATGCATTCTCAAATTCTTCATATTATATGTCAAATGTATGCATGATTTGCAAGATACAGGGGAAGATCTCCATGATATAAATCATCAATGTGCATTTGTTGTGAAAAGCAAATTCCTCAAAGTATGCACATCTTCAGGGGGAGTCTCTGAGTATCTTGATTTCAAATTCCTCAACTGGGTATTTACACTTCATACTTTTATCCCCGTTGAAAACTTAACCTAATTGTCATCAACCACCAAAAAGGGGGAGATTGTAAGTGCATCTTGTGCCCTTAGTTATTTTGGTGGTTTGAAGACTTATAGGTTAAGTATCAAATGTGTTCATGAGTGTACACAGGATCTATAAGTCGCTGAGAAGTTTGAATTATACGATGAATATCGACCCCTAAAAATGTATATCTTCGGCTGAAGAAATTGGTCTGAAGCTGAAGAACTGGATCACAAAAAAATTCCGATGAAATTGATATTCCTCATGAAGATATTGAAGATGAGGAATTCGGTGTGTCCTGAAGAAAATCAATCCGAAGACTTTGAAGCATGAAGATTTATTATTTCTGTTTTATTTTCTTCACTATTGAGTCATAGGAACGTCGTACTGTTAAAGGGTGTCGAAGTAACACTTCGGAATGAATTTCCTCATGATGCTCAACCCAAGCCTAATCCTACCAAAAGCCTCAAGTGAGGAATATGAGAGACATGAGGACTCTCATAGTTGAGGGTCCCGACCGTCACCGCAATTCGCGCCACATCAGTGATCTTATCCACACCAACGGTCATAATATTTAAGGGAAATTATGCCAAGTCATGTCGGGATGCTCCTAGGCTATAAATAGCCGACCCCACAACCATTGGCTGGTTGGCTGCTCCGTGAGAAACTCACACTTGTCATTTAGAGCAACCCAAATTCCTCAGAGTCTTCGAGAGTAAATCATCAGTGAGGAAATATCCCAAACACCAAAGCACAAACCAAAAACCAAGTGATTGAGCATCACTGAAGAATTTGTGCATGTGTGGGACTGAAGCCTTTTACCTTTGAGGACTGTGCATCCTCCATACGGTTAGGCGTCATGGTCTAGAGCAATCAAGCACTCAATTGTGGATCAACGGGTGACCAAGTTTGTGAGGGTTTGGAAGTCTGCCCTGAAGACTTACCACGGGTGTTGGGCGAGGACTGTATGTATTTAGCTCAAGGAGAATACGGTAGGGACTGTGTGTCCCGGTACTGTGTGTCTTTTGGTTTCAATACCAAGCCGCTCCAAACCAGACGTATAACTGTCACAGAAGTTGGAACTGGGTCATCAACCAATGTCTTCACTGTGATACGGGTTCTATTTCTTCAACTCTTTCAATTCCTCAATACTGTAAGTTGAAGATTTTCATTGTCACTGTTTGAAGAATTTGCGGAAGACTTTCTCTGAAATTCCTCAACCTCAAATTCTTCAAGCGAGTTAATCCTCACATGTTTTCTCTGTGCATGCGTACTGTGCAAAATGTTTTTCATATTCATCATCTTGAAAACTTTTGTATTGATACTTTGCACCCCCAATCCTTTGTTATTTCCGTTGCAAGTTAGTCATTAGTGAGGAATTTCCTCAATAGGAATTTCCTCAGTGATGAAATTCTAAAAATCTCCTATTCACCCCCCCCCCCCCTCTAGTCGATATAACGCACTTTCAATGTCCGCCAAGGGAGCGTCACTAATGACGGTGACCGAATGATCTTGAAAGTAATGGACTAAACCAGCTTCTGGTAATGCGGATACCTCTGCTTGGAGGGAATCGGTACCTATGAGATGTAATAAATGGGCCTTTGTACCTTGTACGCCTTGCCCGCTTCTTCGCGTTCCATGGTGAGAACGGTGCTAACCACTTTTCAAGTGGCGGCAATGTACAGGAGTAAGGGCCCGTGGCTGCTCGGAGCAGCTAACACCGGCTGGGTCGACAACAAGGCTTTGACTTGGTCGAAAGCGACTTGTGCTTCATTTGTCCACCCGAATCTGTCAGATTTCTTCATCAATCGGTAAAAAGGCAGTGCCTTCTCGCCGAGTCTTGAGATGAAGCGGCTCAGGGCCGCGAGGCAGTCCGTGAGCCTCTGCACATCATGGATGAGCTCTGTAAGTCTCATTTGGACTATGGTGCCGATTTTATCGGGGTTGGCGTTAATACCTCATTCAGAATTGAGGAAAGTGAGTAACTTACCGTTCCACACTCCAAAATTTCACTTGGTCGGATTAACCTTGATACTGAAGCGCCTGAGGTTCGCGAAGATTTCAGCAAGGTCGGTCAGGAGGTCGGAACCTGTCCTGGTCTTGATCACGATGTCATCCATGTGTGCTTCAACGTTCCGGCTTATCTGTTCCTGCATACACTTTTGGATCATGCGTTGAAAATTAGCCCCAGCGTTTTTGAGTCCGAATGGCATGGTGATGTAGCAAAAACACCCGAGTGAGGTGATGAAGGCCGTTTTTATTTCATCGGGTCCATACATTCAGATCTGGTTTTACCCGGAGTACGCATCCAGGAACGACATGCGTTCACATCTAGCTGTTGAATCTACAATCTGATCTATTCGAGGTAAAGGGAAATTGTCTTTTGGGTAGGCCCGATTGATGTGCTTGAAGTCAATACATATTCAGAGTGAATTGTTCTTCTTAAGCACCATGACCACATTCACCAACCACTCGGAGTGGTATACCTCGCGGATGAACTCGGTAGCTAGGAGCCGAGCGATCTCCTCGCCGATTGCCTTGCACTTCTCCACAGAGGAGCGGTGCAAGTGCTCCTTAACGGGTTTGACTTTGGAGTCCACTCAGAGGTGGTGCTCAGCCAGTTCCCTGGGAACACCCGACATGTCACATGGATTCTAGGCGAAGATGTCCCACTTCTCATGGAGGAACTAGATGAGCTCAGCTTCCTATTTGTCACCAAGTTAAGTGGGTTTGTTTGTCCCGGAGGCACTCGGGTCAGTTGGGTGGACGTGAACCTGCTTGGTCTCACCGACCGACTGAAAGGCAGCCTCAGTAGTCGGTCGTTTGGACTTGAGCAAGTCAGCAGTATACACTCCTTTCTTGTACCCTTCGAGCTCGGCCGCCAAGTCTTATTCGTTAGTGATCCGAGAGCCCTCCTGTAGATATTGTCCGACGACCTTTCGATTGCCGGTCACTATAATCACGCCTTTCGGCCATGGCATCTTAAGTTTAAGATACATATAACATGATCGGGCCATGAAACGCGTGTAGGCAGGCCTACCTAGGATGGCGTGATAGGCACTTTTGAAGTCGACGACGTCAAAGGTCAGTCTTTCCTTCCTGTAATTCTTCTCACCGCCGAATACGACATTCAGGGTGATCTGGCCGAGTGATTCGGCCTTCTTCCTGGGAATGACCCCGTGAAACTGCATGTTACTCTTGCTCAGCTGGGACAACGGGGTGTCCATTAATTTGAGCGTGTCGACATAGATGATGTTGATGCCACTTCCGCCGTCCATGAGGACTCTTTGGAGTCGAACCCCATTGATAGCCGGATCGACGACCAACGCGTGCCTCCGGGGGGTGGCGATGTTAGCCGGGTGGTCCGACTTATCGAACGTGACGGTCGTCTTTGCCCAATCGAGGTACTTCGTGGAAGCCAGGGCCGCCATGTTTACCTCCCGATTGATGAATTTCAACTGGCTCTTGCTCTCGACATTGGCAAAGATCATGAGAACTTTCTCGATGTTCGGATACCCGGGGGTAGCCTCTTGATCGCCCTCATCACTCTTGTCCATGGAGGGTTCTCTGCATATCTCCTGCCGGAGCAGGCGACAGTCTCGAGCAATTTGCTTGGCGGGGATGATCTCCCCTTCCTCGTCCTTCCTTGCATGGAACGAACACGGCTGGTCCATAAGGTGGCTTTTGGATCGGCCTTCTTCTTGCATGCCCAATTTTTCTTCTTCTTCTTGGTCTTGCTTTGGCTCTGCCCTGGGACAGCAGCTACTTTGGCTTTACCCGATGGGTCACCCTATCGCTTTTGCTTTTTCCCGGCATTGCCCGACTAAGGGACTTCGCTGGATCGGCCATTGCCACTGCAGAGACGGTCTTCTTCTTCACCATTCGCGTATCGACTGGCCATTTCCATTTGCCCGACTGAGGGACATATCCCCCAATCGACCAAACTTGAGTATGAGCTCCTGGTACCGAGTGCCTGCTTTGAATGCGCACACGACCTCATGCTCGGTGACGTTTTCCATTGTGTTGTACAAAGTGGTCCACCGCTGGATGTACTCCCGGAGGGTCTCGTTGCTCTTCTGAACACAATGTTGTAGCTCGGTTAAACCGCCTGGGCGCTTGTAAGTGGCTTCGAATGTTTTGACAAACACTCGGGCTAAATTTCCCCAGCTATGGATACTACTGGAGGGAAGTTGGTTGAGCCATGCCCTCCCTGATCCCTCAAGCATGAGGGGTATATGCTTCATTGCGACGAGGTCGTCACCGCCGCCTATCTCGACGGCCACTCGGTAATCCTCGAGCCAAGTCTCCGGCTTGGACTGAACGTTGAACTTGCCTATCCCCGTGGCCAATCTGTAATTGGAGGGGATCTCCACTTCATGGATGTGTCGGCCGAAGCACTCGAGGTCAGTTACTCCACGGCATGCACGCAATCAGTCGACCACGTTTTGTGTGATAATGGACCTCACATTGAACTGAGGGGCCCGATAGTCATCGTCCCCATAACCCCTATGTCGATTGGGGCTTGGCCTGTGGTCATGGGGCCAATGTCCGAGTGAAGGAGGTGTTCTTCTACGAACAAGATGATCATGTCGCCGATCTCCGTGCGGTCCTCTCGGAAGAGGAGGAAATCTTTGATGTCTTCCGAGTGAATGCGAACTTTGATCCGACTGCACTGTGTCCGCCTGGATGGATCTGCTATGGATACAATATCACGACTGTGACACTTCAGAGTTTTGCTGCATGGCAGTCTTCAGCAGAGCCTGGATTTGTCGAATGCCTTCTCCGGCCGTAGACTCACTCGGCTGGATACAATCAGCAATCTGAGTGGCAGCGGCCAAATTCAGCACACACGTTCGCATCACCTCAATATGGCAAGGGTGGTTATTCAGAAACAGCTCACGGCAATTGTGAGTGGAGCTGGGTTGATCCCTCGCAGCCCGAGCGTTGAGTGACTGCTAGATCCGCTCGAGACGCTTGCGCTCAGCCAAGGTGGCCTAACGCATGTTCTCCAACGCTATCCCTTCCGGGGCATTCCCGGTGATGCGGGTGCGAAGAGCTTTCTCGCTCCTCCGTCGAAGTTCTTCCCACTGCTGCTCTGTGAGCGGCTGTGGAATATGGTGGTTGTCGCCACCATGGCAATGCTCCCCACCATCATGCCCAGAAGAATTCTCTGCGGAGAATCCAGGGCCGCCTCCCCTGTTCGTGCCTGCCATCAAGACCTCAACGGCATCTCTAGTGCGTTCGCAGTTGGAGTCACCGAGTGATTCGTTGCTCGATGACGGGAAGAGTTTGATGGTGGGCTCATCAGAACTAAGCATAGCCACCTGCCCTGAACTGGCCTGGTGGGCCACGGCATGCTTGATCCACCGCTACAACCGCGAGCGCCTGGAGTGCTTGCTACGAATTGCAGCGAGGCGTGGGGGTACCGAGTGGTATGGCACCGATGGCTGCCGGATTAGGACCCCTTGCGACGTACGAAATGCGACGTACCTCGAGTAGGTAGGGCATCGGTGTCCAGCGGCGCATCCCGCAGCCACGCTGAGTCGTCGAAGACAAAGCTGAGGGAGACGAAGAGGATCTCTCCGTCGAGTGTCATTATGGTGAGGAAAAAGGTAAAACTCCTATTGCACCGGATTTGCTAGACGTGTAGCCCCATGGTGGGGACAACTATCATGGGAATGATCCTCACAATAATACTAGGGGTACGAATGAGGGGCAGAGCCTAGCTAGCATGTAGTGGATACACTCGGGTGTACGAGTTCGGGCCCCACTCGGGAGTGGTAATGACTCTACGTATTGAGCCTCGGAGGGTGGTGTTTGCTTATAGAATGTGTGATAGTACCGAATGTTGAACCCCTGCTCAGGAGCCCGGTGGCGGCTTATATAGAGTGCGCCACGACCGCCCGGACTTCATGACAAGGGCGAGTAAATGCTAATAACTATGGAAGTTACTAGTAACGGTAGCTCTAACTCTAGTGTTACTGCTAATGTATGTCTTAATTGCACTTTATGTGATAGATCGAGCTTGTGGCCGTCGTAGTCTCTTTGTTGCCCATGACTTGCTACAGTCCGAGTGTAGAGGCACGTCTGACTGATATGAGACAGTTTGAGTGACGTCATGTGAGCCGAGTGAAGACACACTTGTCCAAGTCACATCATGACTGCATAGGTGCCTTTTGGGACGTAGATGTCCATGTAGGGTCTTCGGCAGGCCTAGGGACATAGGTCCGTAGGATTATCCCTAAAGTACAACCACATCACGGGGTGTTTTTAACTCCAGTTGGGACTCTTTGTTCCCTCACTCTGCGCTTGCCTCTCATCCCCGGCCCACTTCCCACCACTTTCCCCTAGTGGTCTCAGTCTCTACATGCATCCCTTCTATGGGGCATTTTTTCTTCGAAAACTCATGGTTACTGGATCCCCAGTTTCTCCCCTCGGTTTTGCGTGCCTCGTCTAGTGCCCCTTGGTCTGCCTGCACTGCTTCACATCTTGCTCGCGAGAAGAAACGCCTCAGGTTTGCTGCCAAGGTTTGGAAACAACAACACAAATTCATTCCTCCTTTTGCCAATAATTGAAAGTTCCTAATTTACCTGTTAGGCTTCCTAGAGGAAAACTGTCGTCTCTCCTGCGACGAGATTGAGCCGCAGGGTGACGCTCGTTTGGCGCTTGCAGGCTCGGTGGCGCGGCAATCTGCCTACTGGAGGCAGCGTGGGAAGTGTCGCGCCGTTGCATAGGGCGATGAAAACACCGGCTACTTCCACGCTCGAGCGTCCCACCGGCAGCGCGGCAACGCCATCCGGGTCCTTGCTGTCGACGGTGTCGAGCTCGTTGCCCACAACGCTAAGGAGGCGGCGATGTGGCCGTTCTACTTCAACATGCTGGGTCAGCCCCCCTGACCTCTTGGGGCTTTCACCTCGCGTCTCTCTACTCCGGCGCGCCGATGGTTGATGTCGCCCCTCTGGTCACGCCCTTCACGCGGGAGGAGATCCGCGTGGTTGCCTTCACTCAGGATCAGTCGAGGGCTCTAGGCCTGGACGGCCTCAGACCCACCTTTTACCAGCCCGTCTGACCGGCGGTGGTGGACGACCTCCAGCGGCTCTTCGACAACGTTCACTGCGGCTCAGCGAGGCTTGATGGGGTCAACGGGGCCCTCATCGCCTTGATCCCCAAAAAAGAGGGGGTGTCGACCCCGTGAGATTTCCTTCCCGTTTCTCTTCAAAACAGTGATGTGAAGATTATGTGTCGCGGGCTGACCACGAGGCTCCAACTCCATATTGGTGCCCACATTGATGAGGACCAGTCTGGCTTCCTGTCCGGGCACAGCATCTCGGAGAACTTCGTATACGCTGCTGAGCTCGTGCAGTGCTGTCATAAGAGGGGTGCCCCGCGCTGGTGTTCAATCTCAACTTCTCTAAAGCGTTCAACGCCATTGCTTGGCCCAACCTGTGTCGGGTCTTGGAGGTGTCGGGTCCCCCCCCCCCCGCGCGCGCTTGGTGCGACTGGATGAACCTCATCCTTAAGTCTTCGAAGTCGGCGGTTCTTCTCAACGGTGTTCCGGGGCGGTGGTTCACGGTCCGGAAGGGGCTGCGCCAAGGGGACCCCATCTCCCCCTACTTGTTCCTCCTGATCGTCGATGTGCTCCAACGTTTGATCAGGGCGAACGGGAATCTTCGCCATCCTCTGGTGGATGGGGCGCCGCCGGTGGTGCTTCAGTATGCCAACGATACTCTCATCATCCTGCATGCCGCCCCTGCGGCTGCGGCGCGATTGTGCGCCATCCTCGACCTCTTCATCGCGGCGACGGGCCTCGTCATCAACTTCACCAAGAGCAGTCGCATCCCTATGCACGTTGACCTGGAGGTGCTCTCGGCTGTGGTGGCATCCTTCAGATGTAGCATGGGCGCCTTCTCGCGGTCCTACCTTGGGTTGCCTCTCTCCTATGCCAAGCTCAAGCTCAACAACTTCGCACCTATGATTGCCAAAGTGGATAGGTACCTCGCTGGGTGACGCGCACGGCTATTGTCCCGTGCGGGGCGCATGGTGCTCATCAACGCGGTGCTCGACTCTCTCCCTACCTACGATATGGCGGCCATGCGGCTCACGACGGATGTCTTGGCCAAGCTGGATGGTCTGCGTCAGGCATTCCTCTGGAATGTGGCTGACCGAGCATCTGGCGCTTAGTGCCTCCTCGTGTGGGAGCGGATCTGCCGGTCCAAGTCCGAGGGTGGGCTCGGGGTCCGGGCTCTTGGAGTTTAGAATGATTGCCTCCTCCTCAAGCCGCTTCATCGTCTACACTCCCACATCCCGTCTAGGTGGGCCTCCTGGGTTTGGAGCCAGATGGACACGAGGTCGCTCCTAGCCCCCCACGACTCCTGTCTCGAGGGCGAGCACTAGGGTGCCCTCCAAAGGCTCCTCTCGTCTACCGTACTCTCACACGAGTTGTGGTGGGCGACGGGAAGGCCACCTCATTCTCGCATGACGCATGGCTGATCTGTGGGGCTCTCTGTGTGGCGTTCCCCGCTCTGTTCTTGCGTGCCACCTTCCCTAAGGTCACGGTTTGGGGTGGCCGACGGTGTGGCGTGTGTGCCCTACTCGTGCCCCGGCTCATCCCCCTGGCGGACTCGGAGTCTGTTGTTGTCCAGCTGTTGTTGGACGAGGATCCTCCTGCGACGACGGGGACTATCGGATTTCTACTCTTTGTGTTGCCCCAGGGGAAAATTCTCAATTGGGGAGGTCTACGCCCTGTTGCGTTTTGGTGGGGTGGAGTCGGCCGCTGCGTCTTTTCTTTGGTCAACTTGTGCTCCGTCGCGCGTCAGGTTCTTCGGCAGGATGCTCTCGTTGTAGCACATTAATACGCGGGATGTGATCCTGCGCAAGACTATCCTTCCTGCGCCACATGCAGGGTGCCCCTGCTGTGAGGCAGAGCTGGAGACCACCAACCACCTCATCTTCGGTTGCCCGTTCGCAGTGCAATTCTAGAGGTGTGTCAGCCTCTCGACGGACGGTGCTTCGGTGGCGGCTCTACAGAACTTTGATGCTTCTCCCACGGTCGGAGTTACCTCCCCGAGTGCCTTCGTCCTTCTCTACTACTATGTGACAGCCTGAGACCGACGCCCCAGAAGATTCCCCCTTTAGTCTATGGTTGCCATGTGATTATTATTTTGCTGCATGCATCATCGCATCATCCGTAGTACATCATCATCCCGTTGCCGCCAGTTTTCAAAACTTGCATCCGTTATTAGTTGCCGGTTCTCTCTGTGTTCGTCGTTGACCGTGTTGAGCCCGACCACACACGCACGCGCCCGCGGCATCGTTCAGATAATTGTTTTTAGAAGTGTGTATAAAACTTTCTCTGATTGGGTTGAAACTTGGCATGCGGTCTTATTCTTATATAGGTAGGCCGCGTGCCAGTTTTCGTCGCAATCGAAGTCCGTCTGGTACCCGAACGGTCGACCGTAGTGGCACCATCGTCGGTTGTCGTCGGACGTTTTCCGTTGTTTTAAACGTGTGTCACTGGCGCACCATTACCCTCTCATATCCGGCTAGCCTACTCTACACAGCCACTTAGCACGTCCCCGCGTTCGAGTCCGTCGATTTAGATCGCACGGTTGAAACCGGGGCGAAAAACTGTTGAACCTAGCCCCCCCCCCCCCCATTGTTATAAATACGCCCTCCCATGCATTTTGGACAACCAAACCCTAGATCCTCGGAATCCGTGCCGCCCCACCTAACCCTAGCCGCCACTTCCAGCGCTCCTCTCTCCTTCAGCCGCCGCCGGGCCCGCCGAAGCCCAGATCCGGCCCGTCCGGGCCCGGATCACCCCGCCGTCGGCGTCGCAGCAGCCTTTAGCGCTGCCTGCCACCTCGCGCCGCCCCTAGCGCCATCCGCTCCCGCCGGATCCTGCACCTCCCGCCGTCGGTCGGCCACCAAAGGGCCTCGCGGGAGCAACAACAGCTCTGCCCGGGAGGTGCTCCGCCACCTCGTCCAGCCACCAGCCGCAGGCCCCCTGGCGCCAGCCCTGCAGCCGCCGCCGCCTTGGGAATTAACGCCCTCCGCCGCCAGCAGATCCATAAGCCCCGATCCGATCCCCATCGAATCCGCCTTCTCGCCGGTCCCGAGGCCTCCACCGGCGCCGCCCCTCGACCTCCAGCCTGCGCTGCCATGGCTCGAGGCCTCGCTTCCGTGCACGACGGGAGGGAGACGAGGCTGCTCCCTAGGCCGTCTCAAGCCGAGGCCCAGCAGGCGCGCCGGCCAACGTGCCCGAGCCGACCTGCCATTGCCCCGTCGCCTGGCCTGCTACGCCAAGGCCAGCCGGCCTGCCTTCTCCACCGACCAGGTCAGGCCCACGAGGTGAGCTGACCCCGCGCCCTATCCCTCGCCCACGCGCGAGATTGCTAAGTTGTGATGCCTTGTTTAGGCCCGGTAGTATATTTTTCAGGATTTTTTGGATTTATTAATTTCAGAAAATGCTAGATTTTCAAACGTCCGTAGATATTAAACTGTGCATCGGATCGTACGTATTATATATGTAACTCATGTAGAATTTCGTGTAGATTATGATTTTACAACTTGCATGCATGTTTCAAGTGCTTTGACCTGCTGTATGCCTAGATTTGTGCATTGTCCTAATAGGGAATTATTCCGTAGCTATTTTTGCGCGTGTACGGTTTGTAAAAATCCCATAAATAAAATGTTCATGTTGTTCGGGACCCTTTGCCATGTATTTTAGAGTGGTTGTTTGTATTTTTTCATGTAGGTTTCGTCGCTTGTTTGTTATGTCGTATTTAGGACATATTCTCGCATATATGTGTGGTGTTAGTTTTATTTTTTTCGAACCCCTCATATTATATATGTTTTCGGGGTAGAAAAATCCATAGAATTTAACTGTCCATTTAGTTTTAGCTTTTGAGCAAGTAAGTGTACATGATATTTCTGCCATGTTGCCCTCTTGTCTATTTTGTGGGATTTATTTCGTGCATGATATGAATGAGTTGTCAACTAGACATATGCCCTTGGATATATATTCTAGCCCTTGGTATCTTTGCTTTCGATAGAAATCCATGTTTAGGTGTTGTTTGCTTGTTGTCAACATGCTAGAAAATAGTGCTGATTTGCAGATGCTGAAATATTTCCAAGTCTGAAATGTGTTATATTTTGTTGTTGTCTTGCCATGAGTTTTGCTAGTGATCTACAGCTTCTTTGAGGTTGGTTCAATGAAGTTATTTGTAGTCCATAAGATTATATAGCATGCTGTAAATTTTCATGCCATTTCGTGCCCTGTAGCATATAGTTTTGTTGTTGTCAATATGCCTTCAGATTGAAAACTGCATTGTCAAAAACTGTTATTTTCTCTAAGTCTGAAACTGTGTGCGAGATGCCATTTTGTGAGTTCTTTTCCTAGTGATGCATTTTTCTATGCTAGATGTTATTAGGAGGGGTTAAAGTGCATCTTGACTACTACTGTCTCATGCCTTGTTTGAGCATTTTAGATTTATGTAGCTTGTTGTTCTGGGGTGTAGAAAATGTCATGTTGCTGTTTTTTGCAGATTATGACTATTTCTTGTGTAGCTTGTATTTGTTGAACCGTTGCTCCGTTTTGATCGTGTCCTATATGAAACGTTCTTAGAATCTCATGTAGTTTAATTTTATGTTGCTACCTTCTTGGTTTGGAATGCTTGTGGCCGACATTCGCATACATATTGTATTCATGACATCATATCTTGTGGCGATCATATCTTTTGAACCGTAGCTCCGTTGGAGATGTTCCATATGTGTAAATTGATTGGAACAACGCGTACAATTACGTGAACCTATTTATTTTGCTGTTTAACAAATATTAAAATGTGTTAGTTCAGATCTGGACATAATTCTAATTTAACGTGTGGGGTCATCTCGGAGATGCTATATGTCGTTTCCGACCTATTTTAAAATGCCTAGATAGGTAGATTAATTACGCTCACCTCTTGCCATGTTTAACAACATTTAATATTGTCGTATACCTAAACAAGAGTGAACTAAATAATTCGAATATGGAGTTTCGTCAATATGCAACTCGTTGCATATTGAACTTCACTTAATGTGTAGTGTTTGATTGTGTGCATTGCCATGTCATACCGTGCGTAAATGAAACCGCTCATGCATAATTTGTGTTGTGCATCGCGTGGTGAATATCGAGTATTGATTCTATTTCTGGTTTGCTTTGTCTCGATAGAGTTCCGAAAGCGTGTCGGAAAGTGAGGACTCGTTCGACTACATCGGTTCGTCTGCTTCATGGAGTCGTTCTTCTTCCATGCGGGATCTCAGGCAAGATGACCATTTCCCTAGATATCATTACTATCATTGCAATGCTAGTTGTTTTTTATTCTACCATTATGTCTCGCTGCCTACCACCTGGTAAATATCAGCCTCTCAACATTGCCATGAAAACCTTCAACCTGATCACAACCTAGCAAACCACTGATTGGCTATGTTACCGCTTGCTTAACCTTGTGTTAATTTTGCTAGTTGTAGGTGTAGTTTCTTCCATGTGATAACATGGGTTCCTTGTTATATCACCATATTAATTTCTATTTAATTTAATGCACCTATATACTTGGTAAAAGGTGGAAGGCTCGGCCTTCTAGCCTGGTATTTTGTTCCACCTTTGCCCCCTTAGTTTCGGCTACCGGTGTTATGTTCCATAAATGAGCGCTCCTAACATGCTTGGGGTTGTTATGGGGACCCCCTAGATTTTCGTTTTGGGATAAAGCTCGTCTGGCAAGGCCCAACATTGGTACTATATTTGCCCAACATAATAATTTTGTTAATACTGAAAAACATAGGGAGTTAGTGCTACCCGAGGAGTAATTCAACATAATACAGGGGGGTGGTGCTGATGGTGTTGGTCCCAAACTAGAGCACTATGCGGGCTACCTAGGGCAACCCGGGACTTAAGTTACTATATGCGTCGCTCATCCGTCGTGTCGTGAGAACGAGATATGTGGCTCCTATCGGGATTGTTGACACGTCGGGCGGCCTTGCTAGACTTGTTTTACCTTTCTTGAGCGTCTTGTGCGATGGATTCCGAGGATGCTTTGGGTTATCTCGAGGTTGAGGTTTTCCAATAGGAACCCGAGGAGATCACGGGTTTTCCCTGATTGAGGTCATTCCGTAGCAGCGTGTGGTAGTTTGTGATGGACTAGTTAGAGCACCCCTGCAGGGTTAAGGCCCTGTTTGGAACCATAATAAATTATGATAATCTGGATTATGAAGATAGATTATATAATATGGTTTATAAAAGTAATCTAGGTGGACATGTTTGGATGTCAGATTATATAAACTGTAATCCAGGTTTTACATTGCATAATGACCTGTGTGCCCTCTGTTTTTTAAAGAGGAGGGTGGCGGTGGTAGAAATGTAATTATCTTCAACTTTACAAGGGTAATGGGTCATTAGCAATCCATAATCTGATTTTAGCAGGTATATAGTAGATTATGAGTTTTTAATAATCTATCCATCTAGTTTATATAATCTATACCATAAGTTGTCCTGTTTGGAGACAGAATAGATTATAAAAACTGGATTATATAATCTGGATGGTTCCAAACAGGGCCTAAATCTTTCAGAAAGCCGTGCCCGTGGTTATGTGGCTACGTGGAAACTTTGTTTAACACTTGTTCTAGATAGCTTAAAGTTAACTTAATTAAAACTTGCCAACTGAGTGCGTAACCGTGACTGTCTCTTTCGTGAGCTCCTTCTCCGATCGAGGACACGGTAGGGTTATGTCGGACGTAAGTAGGTGTTCAGGATCCTTCATTTGATCATCAGTAGTTCACGTCCGTTATGCGTAGATCATCCCCCTCTTTATTCTTGTGCCCGTAAGTTAGCCACCAAATATATGCTTAGTCACTTGCTGCAGCCTCACCACTTAACCATACCTCACCTATTAAACTTTGCTAGTCTTGATACCTTTGGAAACGAGATTGCTGAGTCCCCTGTGGCTCACAGATTACTCCAACACCAGTTGCAGGTAAAGGTAAAGGATATTAAGATGTGAGTGCGATGATTGTTCATTTGGAGTTTCTACTTCTTCTTCTTTGTCGATCTCGGATGGGTTCCAGGGCGGCAGCCTGGGATAGCAAGGATGGACGTTGTTCTTTTCTCGTTTGTTTTCGTCCGTAGTCAGACCCTACTCTTCTTCGTAATATTTATGTATTGTACTGATGTGACTCCGATGTAGCTTGTGGCGAGTGTAAGCCAATTCCATATACTCTTCTCTTCAGTACATGTACTTGTAACGATATCCATTCTTGCGAAACGACAAGATGCGCTTCTATCCATGTCGAGGCCCTCGTGCAAAAATAAGGATAGGATCGCATCTTGGGCATTACAAGTTGGTATCAGAGTAGTACCGACCTAGGAGCCCCCTTGATTGATCGAACTTGGTCGAGTCAAGTCTAGTGAAAAACTACTTTGAGTCTAGTTATATATCGGAGAGTAGGATTTTTTTTTTCTCCTCTTCTATGCTCTGGTGAGAAATCTTGACGTAATAATTTTAATTCTACTCCTCTTCTAACTCAAAAAAAAATTAGGATCATGCGAATATTTTTTGGAATCTATATGATGTTGATGTGATGGAGTTCTGTCTTGCTGCCTCCTGTCTGACTTGATTTCTTCCGTGGAGTTGAGCTCCAGGGGATTCTTGAGCACATCGTTATCATTCAGATTTCCTAGTATCTCAGGACGAAGGATGTTCGAAATTGATTCAATACTAGTAGTGGCGAGAGGAGTCCGGCTTCCCCAGTACTGGTGCAGATAGATCCGGATGTATCGCCATACTTATTATTGTTGTGATTACGAGGATCTGAGATAGATGAGTTTCCGAGATCTCTGGTTATGTGTTGACGGATGTGATACAATGGACGGGTTAGTATAGGAGTTGAGTGATATATTACTCCTTGTATCCGTGGACCAGATTGCATGACCAGAAATATCGGGAGTTCTTAGGTGGGAATTCAAGTAGTTACTTATAGGACAATCTTCCAACAAATGCATGATGTTAGCTTGGGGTTCGACATCTAGTGGATTCGTTTGTTCACGGTCGTTTTACAGCGGTTCTCGTTGTGTCTTAAAGAGCCTTGTAGCTTGCTACGAGACTCGGGGATGCTTCGTATGTCGTGTGCACTGCCTTGCACATGATGGCTACTTTAGGATAGAACCCGTGCGAGCCTCATCCATGAAAATATCAGACAGAATCTCTCTCATGAATTTGTTTTGGCTTGTTTCATAAGCCTCATCCCTTTGTTTTGTTGGAGTATGGTAATTCGAGTTGCTTCGATGTCAAGTGGTGAATTCACATCTTTCCCAGATGTCTTCTCGTATTTTTATGATAGCACTAATTCTTTTGCTCAATCAATTATCTTATCAATTCTTTTCAACTGGAGTCGTCATATCAATTCTTTTCAACCGGAGTGCTTCTCTTCAAGTGAATTATATTCCCTCCAAATTTGCAAGATCAATCTCTCTTTTCTTTCCAGAGTTCCTATCATCTAACCCAAGTTGTCTTTGTTTTTTCCCGCCCTCCCACCCTTTTTCTTCAGTGATTCAATTATCATCCAAGTTCCTTTGTTTTCATTGATACTTCTGCTATCTTTCTTTCGTATCCTATCCGGTAATTCATTGTGGAGATTCTCAGGAGTTCGTGTTCATCATTTCTTCATGTTGTTTTATTACCCGGTGGATTCAACTCAACCTCTCAGTGTTCATCTTATCCTTTTCATTCACTAGTGCTTTCCAGTGTTGGTAATTCTCATCAAGCATGTCTTGTGATTCATCCATCTCTGTTCTATCCGGAGTTTTGAAGTTATCTCAGAAGTTTCTTGTTCTCAACCCTTTCAATCATTTCGAGGTTCTCAACCTCATCAAGTTTTCATTTGTACCGGTGCAATCAATCCTTTTAATTAATTGTTTCAACGGTGGTGTCTTTTGAGTGGGTCCTAACCCACAGGTTCTTTCCCGGGATCTTTCCTGGCTCTTCTAATCATTCCCGAGTGTATCTGTAATTTTGGTGGTGTCCCTTCTCTTCATTCTCAGCTTGTGTCTCTTTCAATTGGTTTCAACCATGAGAAATTCCTGTTCATATCTATCCAGTGCATTTCATTGTTGTGTTCATTTCTCGATCCTCCGAAGGCCATCATTTCAGAAGACTTCTTCGTTCTCAGCTTTCATCTTTCGTTCTCAAATTCTTCTCAATTGTTGTCTCTTCGTTCGTCTCTCAATTATTCCGGTGCCTTGTTCAGTTTTCTATTAGGCGGCTGAAGATCTCTTCATTCTCAAGGTGTTCTTGAAGATTCTTGTGGTAGTAGTTATCTTTTTCTTCTTCGTTCCTTCTTTCCAAGATCTAGTTTCTATTCTTTGTAACGGGGGCTTTGTGATGTTGCTATCTTCAATCTATCATTTTGTCTTTTCAAGATCATTTTGTTCCCTTGTTCAGTTTAGTTAGTTATGAATCTTCTCAAGATCTTTCCATTGTTTCGAATTTTGTCCCCTTTTCCTACCGAAGTGCTGCCGAAATTTTGTGTGAATTTTTGCTTGTTTCTCATATCATTCTTCAACCCCTTTGCAACCTTCAAGATCCATTGGTTTGGCTCGTTGTCAAAGAAGCAACTAAGTTTTATCTCTTGATCTTTCTCTTCCTCTTCCCCTTTCATCCTTGGATCTCGGGTCGAGATCCTCTTGTAGTGTAGGAGAGTTGTGACAGCCCGAGACCGACGCTCCAGAAGATTCCCCCTTTAGTATGTGGTTGTTGTGTGATTATTTGTTTGCTGCATGCATCATCGCATCATCCGCATTGCATCGGCATCCCGTTGCCGCCAGTTTTCAAAACTTGCATCCGTTATTATTTGCCGGTTCTCTCCGTGTTCGTCGTTGACCGTGTTGAGCCCGACCACACACACACATGTGCTGAAACTTTCTCTGATTGGGTTGAAACTTGACGTGCGGTCTTATTCTTATATAGGTAGGCCGCCTGCCAGTTTTCGTCGCAATCGGAGTCCGTCTGGTACCCGAACGGTCGACCGTAGCGGCACCGTCGCTGGTTGTCGTCGGACGTTTTCCGTTGTTTTAAACACGTGTCACACGCGTACCATTACCCTCTCATCTCCGGCTAGCCTACTCTACACAGCCACTTATCCCATCCCCGCGTTCGAGTCCGTCCGATTTAGATCGCACGGTTGAAATCGGGGCGAAAAACTGTTGAACCTAGCCCCCATTGTTATAAATAGGCCCTTCCATGCATTTTGGACAACCAAACCCTAGCTCCTCGGGATCCGCGCCGCCCCATCTAACCCTAGCCGCCACTCCGAGCGCTCCTCTCTCCTCCAGCCGCCGCCGGGCCCGCCGAAGCCCAGATCCGGCCCGTCCGGGCCCGGATCGCCCCGCCGCCGTCGTCGCAGCAGCCTTCAGCGCTGCCTCCCACTTCGCGCCGCCCCTAGCGCGAGCCACTCCCGCTAGATCCCGCACCTCCCGCCGCCGGCCGGCCAGCAGAGGGCCTCGCCGGAGCAACAGCAGCTCTGCCCGGGAGGTGCTCCGCCACCTCGTCCAGCGACCAGCCGCAGCCCCCCTGGCGCCAGCATGTGCATCCGACGTCGCCTTGGGAATCGCCACCGTCCGCCGCCAGCAGATCCGGAAGCCCCGGTCCGATCCCCACCGAGTCTGCCTTCTCGCCGGTCCCGAGGCCTCCGCCAGCCACGGCCCCTCAACCTCCAGCATGTGCCGCCATGGCTCGAGGCCTCGCTTCCGTGCACGACGGTTGGGGGACGAGGCTCCTCCCTGGGCCGCCTCGAGCCGAGGCCCTGCAGGTGCGCCGGCCAACGTGTCCGAGCCGGCCTGCCATCGCCCCGTCGCTCGGCCTGCCTTCTCCACCGACCGGGTCAGGCCCACGAGGTGAGCTGACCTGGCGCCCTATCCCTCGCCCAGGCGCGAGATTGCTAAGTTGTGATGCCCTGTTTAGGCCCGTTAGGGATTAGGCCCGGTAGAATATTTTTTAGGATTTTTCGGATTTATTAATTTCAGAAAATGCTAGATTTTTAAACGCCCGTGGATATTAAACCGTGCATCGCATCGCGACGTATTATATATGTAACTCATGTAGAATTTCGTGTAGATTATGATTTTACAACTTGCATGCATGTTTGAAGTGGTTTGACCCGCCGTATTCCTAGATTTGCGCGCTGTCCTAATAGGGAATTATTCCGTAGCTATTTTTGCGCGTTTCCGATTTGTTCAAATCCCATAAATAAAATATTCATGTTGTTCGGGACCCTTTGCCATGTATTTTAGAGTAGTTGTTTGTATTTTTGCATGTAGGTTCTGTCGCTTGTTTGCTATGTCGTATTTAGGACATATTCTCGCATATATGGATGGCGTTAGTTTTATTTTTTCGAACCCCTCATGTTATATATGTTTTCGGGGCAGAAAAATCCATATAATTTAACTGTGCGTTTAGTTTTAGCTTTTGAGCAAGTTAGCATGCATGATATTTCTGCCATGTTATCATCTTGTCTATTTTGTGGGATTTATTCCATGTATGATATGAATGAGTTGTCAACTAGAGATATGCCCTTGGATATGTATGCTAGCCCCTGGTAATTTTGGTTGCAACAGAAATCCATGTTTAGGTGTTGTTTGCTTGTTGTCAACATGCTAGAAAATAGTGCTGATTTGGAGATGCTGAAATATTTCTAAGTCTGAAATCTGTTATATTTTGTTGCTGTCTTTCCATGAGTTTTCCTAGTGCTCTACAGCTCCTTTGAGGTTGGTTCAATGAAGTTATTTGTAGTCCATAATATTCTATAGTATTATGTAAATTTTTATGCCATTTCGTGCCTTGTAGCATATAGTTTTGCTGCTGTCAATATACCTTCAGATCGAAAACTGCACTGTCAAAAACTGTTATTTTCTCCAAGTCTGAAACTGTGTGCGAGATGCCATTTTGTGAGTTCTTTTCCTAGTGATGCATGCTTCTATGCTAGATGTTCTTAGGAGGGGGTTGAAGTGCATCTTGCCAACTACTGTCTCATGCCTTGTTTGAGCATTTTAGATTTATGTAGCTTGTTGTTTTGGGATGTAGAAAATGTCATGTTGCTGTTTTTGGCAGATTATGACTATTTCTTGTGTAGCTTGTATTTGTTGAACCGTTGCTCCGTTTTGATCGTGTCCTATATGAAACTTGCTTAGAATCTCATGTAGTTTCATTTTATGTTGTTGCCTTTTTGGTTTGGAATGCTTGTGGCTGACATTCGCATACATATTGCGTTCATGACATCATATCTAGCGACGATCATATCTTTTGAACCGTAACTCCGTTGGAGATGTTCCATATGTGTAAATTGATTGGAACGACGCGTAGAATAACGTGAACCTATTTATTTTTCTGTTTAACAAATATTAAAACGTGTTAGTTCAGATCTGGACATAATTCTAATTTAACGTGTGGGGTCATGTTAGAGATGATATATGTCATTTCTGACCTCATTTAAAATGCCTAGATAGGTAAATTAATTATGCTTCACCTCTTGCCATGTTTAACAACATTTAATATTGTTGTGTACCTAAACAAGAGTGAACTAAATAATTCGAATGTGGAGTTTCGTCAATATGCAACTCGTTCCATATTGAACTTCACTTAACGTGTAGTGTTTGATTGTGTGAATTGCCATGTCGTACCGTGCGTAAATGAAACCGCTCATGCATAATTTGTGTTGTGCATCGCGTGGTGTGTGTTGATTCTTGTTTTCGGTTTGCTTCGTCTCGATAGAGTTCCGCAAGCGTGTCGGAAAGTGAGGACCCGTTCGACTACATCGGTTTGTCTACTTCACGAAGTCGTTCTTCTTCCAAGCGGGATCTCAGGCAAGATGACCATTTCCCAAGATACATTAATATCATTGCCATGCTAGTTGTTTTCGATTCTACCGTTATGTCTCGCTGCCTACCACCTGGTAAATATCAGCCTCTCAACATTGCCATGAAAACCTTCAACCTAATCACAACCTAGCAAACCTCTGATTGGCTATGTTACCGCTTGCTTAACCTTGTGTTAGTGTTGCTAGTTGCAGGTGCAGTTGCTTCCATGTGATAACATGGGTTCCTTGTTATATCACCATATTAATTGCTATTTAATTTAATGCACCTATATACTTGGTAAAAGGTGGAAGGCTCGGCCTTCTAGCCTGGTGTTTTGTTCCACCTTTGCCCCCTTAGTTTCGGCTACCTGTGTTATGTTCCATAAATGAGCGCTCCTAACATGCTTGGGGTTGTTATGGGACCCCCTAGATTCTCGTTTTGGGATAAAGCTCGTCTCGCAAGGCCCAACATTGGTACTATATTTTCCCAACATAATAATTTTGTTAATAGTGAAAAACATAGGGAGTTAGCGCTACCTGGGGAGTAATTCAACATAATACAGGGGGCAGTGTTGATGGTGTTGGTCCCAAACTAGAGCACTGTGCGGGCTACCTGGGGCAACCCGGGACTTCAGTTACTGTACGCGTCGCTCATCCGTTGTGTCCTGAGAACGAGATACGCGGCTCCTATTGGGATTGTCGACACGCCCGGCGGCCTTGCTGGATTTGTTTTACCTTTCTCGAGCGTCTTGTGCGAGGGATTCCAAGGATGCTTTGGGTTATCTCGAGGTTGAGGTTTTCCAATAGGAACCCGAGGAGATCACGGGTTTTCCCTGATCGAGGTCATTCCGTCGCAGCGTGTGGTAGTTTGTGATGGACTAGTTGGAGCACCCGTGCAGGGTTAAATCTTTCGGAAAGCCGTGCCAGCGGTTATGTGGCTACGTGGAAACTTTGTTTAACACTTGTTCTAGATAACTTAAAGTTAACTTAACTAAAACTTACCAACTGAGTGCGTAACCGTGACTGTCTCTTTCGTGAGCTCCTTCTCCGATCGAGGACATGGTGGGGTTATGTCGGACGTAAGTAGGTGTTCAGGATCATTCATTTGATCATCACTAGTCCATGTCCGTTATGCATAGATCATCCCCCTCTTTATTCTTGTACTCGTAAGTTAGCCACCAAATATATGCTTAGTCGCTTGCTGCAGCCTCACCACTTAACCATACATCACCCATTAAGCTTTGCTAGTCTTGATACCTTTGGAAATGAGACTGCTGAGTCCCCTGTGGCTCACAGATTACTCCAACATCAGTTGCAGGTACAGGTAAAGGATATTAAGACGTGAGCGCGATAATTGTTCATTTGGAGTTTATACTTCTTCTTCTTCGTCGATCTAGGATGGGTTCCATGCCGACAGCCTGGGATAGCAAGGATGGACGTCGTTCTTTTCTCCTTTGTTTTCATCCGTAGTCGGACCCTGCTCTTCTTCGTGATATTTTTGTATTGTACTGATGTGGCTCTGATGTAGCTTGTGGCGAGTGTAAGCCAATTCCATATACTCTTCTCTTCAGTACATGTACTTGTAATGATATCCATTCTTGCGAAACCACGAGATGCGCTTCTATCCCTGTCGAGGCCCTCGTGCCAAAATAAGGATAGGATCGCATCTTGGGCGTTACATGGCAGCTCTGGAAGCGTAGAAATGCGATTGTTTTTAGAGACGGCTCGTCGTCCCTGGCGGTTACCCTCCAGGCTTGTCGGGACTACGCGGGCCTCTAGCGTGCCCGGTTGAAAATAGATGACCGCCCCCACATTAATGTCTCGTTCTCTGTTCTGAGGCCTATTTAGGAGGCTCGCTTTCCCCTAGGTGATGTGGAGTTTCAACTCCCCCTTTGTAATCTGATCCTTCGGGGGCTTGCCCCTTTTTGAATAATATAATGAGGTGGTGGACGGACCCCCCCCCCTCCTCCCCCGGTGAAAACTAAAAAATATGTATTCTTGTGAGACATTCGAACCAACGGCTATCCTGGTTTATGAACAATTTGAATTCTCAAATTACAGCCCTCTCTATTGATATCTCACTTTTTCATCCTCACTACTACACAAAAGATTATTCTATCATAGATAAGCCTTTCTAGATTTTCAACTTCTCATATAAGCTATCGCCGCTAATACACATGGCATGACAGGTGATTTCAAAACCACCTACAGTACTCATATAGGTCTGGTGTTTTACAATACGTAACTGCCTCTAAAGCTATTATTATAAGATGTTTACAACGGTCGGTTTAGTATACAGAACCGCCTTCGATACATAAAAGACAAAACAAAGCATCCCTTCCAGCCTCCAATACTCCAGGCTTGAAACTTAAGTGTGTAATCCCGAAAAATAGGACATATCAAATTTGTTTTACCATCTGCAATGGTATTCTTGAAACCAAAATATGCTGCCAACTGCCATCAGATTCCTTAATAACAATAAGCTTACTGAAGGGAAAGAATAAACAGTACTAATCATAATCTTGGATGAGTTAAAAAATCATAATCTTGGATAAAGACAAAGGAGAAAGAAATTAAACTCTAACTTGAATAGTAATTAGAAACTTTAGAAACCATCAAGGAAAATTTGTTTTGCACCAAAGCATATACTAAGTTACAACAATAGCCAGAGAAGGACATGGTAACATTATAGCCCATTTCACGAAAATGTTCAGCAAACATAATTTAGAGGGGAAGAAACACATAGCCATAACACAGAGTTATCGTCTGTCTATGATTCGAAATGACACTTTGAAATTGATTGATGCACATATCATAGTCCTGAGGTGCATGGAGTTCGTACTCCAATGGACGGGCCACGGTGTTCTCTATCTCGCCGTGTGTGATCATTTAAAAATGTTTATAATTATGTTATCTTAAAAGTGTCATATGTAGGATAAATGATAAAGTGTAGAATAGATCAAGTAACAAGCTTAAGATAAGACTATCCATTATACATGCCCTATACACTCACAAAAAACTTGGAGTGCAAACTTGGAGTGATATTGCTTCTATCCGCGTTGGGTGCGGAGGATTTGCCCATGGAAAATCAAACGTTTTTATGATTACTTTAGTTGACACAAAGATGACAAGTTTAGTTGTTAAGCATGATAATTCACTGACATAAAACAAACTAACGAAGAAATCGCCATGCCTACCAACTTAACTTTTCATGGTCAATAAATATAAATTGCCAAAAAAAAAAGTTACATGGGCAATTCCCGAACGCTCGGGACTTATCAGCGTCCTTGTTATTTTCATTTTTCTCTTCGGATCCTTTCTGCCAAGTGTCCGGACAACACCTGTCCTTTCTTTAAAAAAAAACTTCTTTGCTTGGGAGGATCTGCCATGTGGGGCTGGGTGAAAGTGAACATGGACTATGTACAGTGGCTCATCGCCGAACGCCGGCCAAATTCCAAATCCTGATTCCTGGCACTGCCAAATGACAAAAGAAACGCCTGTCTTTGACAGGCAAACTCGATCTGCATCCGACTTCAGTCAGATTACCAGCATGGAACATCAAACTCCATACGGACAGAATAAACGTTTCACCGAAAACAATCTGATCAAAGCAGCTAAACATTTCGGTCATCAACTTTACACAAAACCCATAGCTGGGCCTTCATCTCAGGGCAGCTGGATGGATTGGTATTGTCGTATACATATATATATAACTTATACATATAGATTTCGGCCGCCGCACCCTAGTAGCTACCAGAAACTAAGGTATGGGGGTGGGAATCGTCAGCTAGCTTATACTACATATCTACACAAGTCTTTTCGTCGTCATACTGTATGTTCGCTAAGGGTCTCCATCCGCGGGTTTCTCCCCCGTCTCGGCATCATCATCCTGGGGCAGCGCTTTCGCGCGATGCAGTATCGATACTTTGATAGCCTTGTATTTCTTTAGCTCCTCCATGGCGTCGGCTGCTGTCTTTGATTGGAGCAAGGCAGAAGTCGATGCGGCGTCCCCCTGTTCCTCAGTCATGACCCTCTGAACCGAAGATTCTTGAGGAACCGGAGGAGGAGCTTCGATTGATGGGCGGCTTGCCCTGAGGCCTGGGGCCGCCTTGAGCGTGCGCAGAAGAGCACAAATAGCTGCAGCCGGAGTCCTTGTCGTCAAGCCTCCAGCGTCCTGGTTTGTCTCTTGGCCCTCCCTATCCGAGATACCAACCCTGGAAAATTTTGAGTTTAGCTTTCCGTGAATCAAGATACGCGGATATCTGAGGAATGAAAAGACAGGTAAATCCATTGCTCCCTCCCACTGTGTCTTGTTGACTTACACCACTAATAGCATCATGTTAACTGATAATGTCTGTATAGCCGCTGGATAGGAGTAGGATAAATGCATAGTGATCAACTTACCCAAACACTATCAAGTTAACAGAACATTTAATTAGTCAGCATGGAATAAGCTTTACTTTCTAGAACCTTATTGCTTAGTAAAATGCCAAACAAACGCTACAAAGAATAACTAATTATAACAGCAAACAAAGAATAAGAGTGGTTTATCCTGCAAAGAGTAACTTCATAGTGCACTATGCTGGATAAATTATTCCACAACCTGTTTGGCAAAATCATTAAGGGGCGATTGGCTTCCTGAATCACCACAAGCTGGACAGTTAGGGGCTGGGATAGGCTGGTTTAGCAAGACAGGCTATGGGGTGCAGCTAAGAGCATTTGTTTGGTTAGTTGCAGGACAGCATGAGTGATACAATTTAAAACTATATACTGTGGCTAGAAACAATTTTAAAACCACTAAATGTTATGCCCCAACACAGTGATCCTACATTATACAACTTCTAATAATGCCCTAATCCATAGTAAAGATAATCAATACATGCTAATTATACAACTACCAACTTAATTATCTATAAGACATGGTTATTAGAAGTATATGCCCAATATCAACATGTCACAGCACTCACTTGATAAACCTAGTTACACCTTAATTACCCTTACTGAAAAAATTGCCTGCATGCAGGGGAAGCTCGACATGAGCTTCTGATCTATTTTTGAGAAAATATGAGCTGCTGCTCTAGCCTGGCTAGCTGATGCAGGCCACCCAACCATTGCGAGGTTCTCAGCAAGATGCCACACTACTGAACCAAAATCGTCGAGATGCACCCTACCAATCACACTCTAGGATGCATGATCACATCCCGAATATTCTAAGGGTATTAAAAAACAGTGAATGACAAGGATAAGCTGCAGCCAGACTACAAGGTGGCGTATCCAGAAATGTAATTTAGCTCCTATGTACCATATGAGTATTTGGCGCTATATCTTATATCCATTTAGTATAACTAATGGTCTGCAAATAGGATATGGAAAGGGAATGGTCAAGTACTTACATCCATAAAAATCTCATGTTCATTGCCTAAAAATTAACCTTTTTCATTTTCATTGAGTTGTTAAACTTAGGGTATGCACATTGTGAAATCCTAGAAGAGTCAGAATGCATCCATCCATTGTTTACTATAGAAGAACATATATCCTCATTCGACACTGCCCACTCATATATACACCACAGGAAACTTTATCAGAATCAATTCAAACTCGACTCAACCAGGGGGGGGGGGGGGGGGGGGGGGCATATTACTCCAACTGTAGGATAGGCTTAATCTAACTCAGCCTTTCAATGTTTAGCTCCTGGCTAAGAACAAGATGAGATATCAGGGCTTGTTTGCAATAATACCAAATTAGTAACAATTGTTTACAGTGTGTAACACCTTCCATTGCCGCCCCCTCCCCCCCAGCCTAACCCACATCCGACTGTTAGCCAAAAAAAATCCTATAGGTTGCCTTTGATACTGGCCCGGAGCTTTTCATGTACACTGAAAGGTACCCCGTATGGGAATTTTTATATTCCTGTGAATGCAACACGCTTATATTACATACTACGCCTAGACAAAAGTAAAAGCCAGGCCGAAAACTTGTGCGTGCCACAGTACATACTAAACTCCGAGCACTGGGCAACAAGGAGACAGAAACAAGCTAATGTAGGAAATAAGGAACTTACGAAATAATGAAAACCTTGAGAAGTAGGAGGAGGAGAAAACTTGAAAATACTAAAATTAAGTCTCTCAAAAGTGATTTCATTGAACAAACATGAGCAGGTGTATTCTATGTTCATCCTCACGCACAAGACTGCATTCTATATTTATGCTCCAAGCGCAAGACTGAGGATTGTTTCATTTGAACAACAGACAGCCCAAATTATTAAAGATGCAGACATTTCTGAAGAATAAATATTGCAATTGGTCAGCTAGCTTATCTTGATAATAGAAAGAACAAAATGTGTTCAGTCCATCGAAAGAACCATGAAAATATATATGAAAAATGAGTTATTTGCTGATATATTGCCATTAGTACAAGGGAAAAGGTTGTCCTGAGTTTTGAATTGTATAACAGAAATACAAGAATATATGTAGCTACTGAGCATCTATACTACTACTTCTAAGCAAACATGATGCCTTCTCATTTAGAAAATACTAATATAAAACTGAAAAAAAAATTGCAATCTCAGTTGAATACAGTAAATTTGCAACTTCAGTTGAATATAGTAAGTGCAACAAATAAGCCGATAGACCTAAATGAGCATTGGAAAAGTATACTATTGCCCTATTATTGTGGAACGAACTACAAAAGTAATAACCTGAACTAACTGTAGTATCTTGATTTCTGAAAAACAAACCCTTCTGAAAATGCTTACGTCTTAGACACTCATTATCCTTCATGAAGCTAACAAGTGGTAGTGGTGGATGTCATCGGTCCGTATTTACTAAGAGATTTAATTTAACATCCGTAAGATGCAATAGTACAATTTGGTACACGATGTCAGAAGCACGAAATATTACAGCAAGCAATTTGAAAGTGAATAACAGTGAATTATCCTAGAATTGCTGCTTCAAGGGTCCCCTGAAATATAAGATGGTCCACAGCAGAATATGGGATTACCTTAGTTTTCATATCACTGGGCATCTGACCGGCATAGCCGTCTTAGTGAGATTCCACATCTAAAGAATTGTCTTAACTAAACTAAAATATAAAGGACCGCCCTGTAATTGCCAGATTTAGGATAAAGATATATGCTACTGCATTTGAGACATTATGTGATACCAAAATCTATATACACGGAGAACCACACAAGTTTTCATGAGCATGTGCATGCAAAGGGAATCAGACATAAATAAACAAGGAACAGCTTTAACACTTAGGTCCTGTGGCATAATGTGCTGAAAACTACCTGTTAAGTTGATCAATAATGATATCTCTATCTTCCCATGCAAATGCCAACTCCCGCTCATCCAGTTCATCCCTGATATAAAGTTTGCTCGTGGTTCGAGTCAACTTCAGTCCATGAAAATATCCCAGGTCATATTTATCAAAAGATAGCACCTGATCAAAGACGAAGCAGAAAATTCAACAGTAAAAATGTGAGGTGGATCCAAAAGCAGAACCTCGTAATAAAACTACTGTTGCTCACAGCTTGAGAAGATAAAATAAACTACTATATGTGATTACCTTCTGCATGGCCGTATTATTCTCAAATTCACCAAACCTGACCAGATCCTTCCTTACATTTGAATTACCATCAGGAGATGGGGTCAGGTTGTAGTTCTGAGATGGGAACTGGTGTTTACCCTTGAAAGATGGAGAAGGAGGCAGTCCACTACCTCCACCATCCCTCCCAGTGGGAATGACCATAGGAGCACTCTCATATCGGAACAAAGAATTTTTTGGGTAGCTAGCGGAAGGGGAACGGGATGGCGATGGTGACAAGGGTGGTGATGGATAGCAGTCTTCGAATCCTGTACTTTTTTTCTTCCCAGAGGATATTGTGCTATGTGGATGCAGACGTGTTAGAGGACTATCATGCAAAAGAGGAGATGGTGATGCCGATGGTCTAGCTCCAGGTTCAATACTCCAACTGTGACGCCTAGTCATTGCAGCACAAGCAGGTGCAATGCCATCTGAAGGCAGGGAACTGAAGGTCCTGAGGAAGTCAGTTGTGGGGCTCCCGACGTAATCCATTATAAGCTCTGTTGACATGTGGGTGGTTGGCTCTGGTGCTGCCACCACCTCCAGCACTGGCACATAAGAAACTGACAAGCTCAGGCGGCCAAACAGAGTTTCAATTGGAGCAAATGCATAGTGCTTCATCTCTGCATCCTCTGCCCTGGTAAACGGCTCAACGAATGATGATATCTTGTGTGACAGGTTAAGTGGACGGATTCTCCCAGATGAATTCAACTCCCTGAAGAGATTGTAAGCTGGCAAGAGCCTGACAACCAGATGCAATGACCGAAATAACACAGTCGAGCCCTTGTATGTACTCCTGTACAAGCTATGATCCTCAGCCGGGATGTTCCTAGACTTCCTGCTGTGGTTCTTGCTGCCATTACCATTGCCACTGCCAGACTTGCTGGTTTCATACTGTATCACCCACCTCTCTATGATCTTGCCACCCTCAGCACTGGTGGTATTGGTATTATTATCACGCCGGAGCATCACAATATCAATAACCAATGGCTCAAGATTGCTCTGTCTCCACAGGTCAAAGTTCTCAAGTGCAGCTGGGCAATCCCGGAGGGCAAGGTTGAACCACCTGTCCCGTGGCTGGCTGCCAGAGAGCGGCGAAGACGGCGGTGAAGGCCGCGTGAAGCTGCGTGATGATTCATAGGGCGAGCGTGACTCCAGGATGATGTGGAGGCTCTTGGCGAAGAACTCGGTGATCACTTGCTCCACCATGGCCGGCTCTGAGGCAGTGGCGGCCATAGTTCTGTGGTTGGGGATGATGCCAAAAGCAAGAACTTGGTCAAATTTGGAGCTACTGGAGGCCAAGAAGCCGGTGGAAAGTGCCAAAAACTGAAAATTGAATGGTTCTGGAGCCTCTCTGGCAACAAGATGGCAAGCAAAATTCACAAATTCTGGGTGGTCTAAAACTGTGATTTGATTCACGAGTTCGATTCCTTGAAGCAAGAGAGCGAAGCTACCAGATCAAATCCGATGAAATCGGAAGGCTCACAGACAGAGCAAGAACCCTAAACTAAACCCATCAAGAACTGAAGAAGAACAACAACAAAAAGTCGCCGCACCTTGAAACTGCACAAAAAACGCAGCTTTCTAACCCGATGCCCCCACGCAACAAGCAGAGAAAAACACCAATTTCGTGGGGGAACAACGCAACGAAACTAAGAAAGACACAAGAAAAAAAAAGGTTTCGAGTTGAACGGAAGAACCCTAGCAAAATCCCTAGAAAGCTAAGCGAGCGCGCTCGTGGAATCCCGATTCGAGCCCAAGAAACTGGAAGGGGAGCCGCATTGGAAGCGAGCCCCTGCTGTCTCGTGGAGGAACGGAGCCTAGTAATGGTTGCCGACCACGATGGGTCGCGGCGGAACTGGAGGTGAACTCATGACTCCATGGAGGGGGAGGGGATAAAAAAGAGATCTCGGGAAGCCGTTGGCTCCAGGGAACAATTTTATTTTATTTCTGCTTTCCTTTCTCCAAACGACTTTTTCTCCTCGCTTTGTTACTTTATTGTCTTTTTTTCTTTTGCTGCCCGTAAAAACATGTGTATTTTTTTCCTTTGTTTTTTGCAAGTGGTCTTAGATCATTTTTTTTATATGATAATACGTGTCTCATTCATATTAGGAAATAAAATGCAAGTCACGTAAAGACATGACACAACTAAAAATATAGGAGAACATCGTTAAGCTTCACATCAACGTCCGTCACCTTCCTCCGGCAGCATTATAGTAATAAAAAAATAACGGATCACCTTCTCACCCGAACTCGACGCGGCTCCATCACTCATATACAGCTTTACGGACCTCCAAGGTGACTCACCAAAAGTGAAGCCATTATCGTTGAATGAATCAAGCCGGGGCAACACCCCGGACACGCCATCGATCTTCGGATCTGGCACCCTACCACGACTAAGACGTCGAAGGAGAAAATCGTACCTGTTATCCATCAACCACGAACCCATCACAAGTTCCGTCTTTCACATGTGATAGATGCACACCATAATCTACACCCGCTCCTCGACTACCTTCCAAGCTCCACAACGGCGTTGGAGCAAGCACCATCGCAACGACGGAGCCCGATGACATAGGTCCACCACGAGGATGACGCCGCCGCCACACCATCCTTGCTTGAACAGATTGATTTCCAAATTCATCCCCAACCATAGGACCGATCGCCTCGTTGGGAACAGATCTGTTCCTTCCTTATCCAGCGTCGCTATCGCCGCCTCCGAAGGGAAGACGATGAACAACCGGAACAAAAAAGCTACTAGGGCCTAACCTAAAGCTACACAATCCACACATGTAGATCCGGCAAACCTCCTCACCACCGACCATCGAGGTCGCCGGCGAAAGGGAACCGCCAGAGGAACGAGGCGAAGGGGCTCTCCTGGTGGCAGCTAGGGTTTCTAGTCGCGTGCCCGAGAGGAAAAGAACCAGCGGGCGCTACTTGGATTGTCTGTTAGATCATTATCTGTTGGATTTTAAAAATATATATAATCAGTATCTGATCAAGTAATCGGTAATTTCATATACTTTTTTCCTTGGCGACGATGATAGGCCAGTGCGTCGGTCTAAATTTGGGCCTACCACACGCGAGCCGTGTGATTCTGCCCCTGTCAGCCGTCACATCGCTTCACCTCCTCCTTTCGCGTAGTATGAAAACTTGAAGGTCGCAACGAACGCCGCCGCATCCCTGTCAAAACCCGCATGAGCGACGGAGAGCTTGAAGCGGTTCTGGGATTTGCTACCGTCGCTCGTCGGTTGCAACATCGGCACCTCTCGCTGGTTGCAACATCGACGCCCATTGGTCCGCCCCTCCCTATGCAGCAGTGGCGGGGGTGTCGGCTCCAACATCCACCGCAATACCATTAATGCATAGAAAATGTCATGTCATCAACGGCTCGCCGCTCTAACTTTTTTCTCGTCGGTCTCTAGTTTAAGATTTTCAAATATATGGTTGAAGCTTTTGTGTCAATGACTGCATGTTTTTGCGTTTCATTGCCGCTGGTTCAAGCTTTTTATATCACCAGCCAAAGCCTTTTTCGAGCAAGTTAAAGCTTTTTTCATCACTGGTTGCAACTTTCGCGATTTGTGTGGTGGCCAGCCCTCAATCTCCGTCGTCTTCGGTTGAAGCTGTCGATAATCCGAGTTGTAACATTATCGATCATCGGTTGCAGCTTGTCGTGTTGTGAGCGGTCGACCCAACTTTCTCGTCGTTGATCATATCTCTTCTCGTCGTTGGTTGCATCGTCCGGCCGCAACTTTTCTCGTCGCCGGTTGCAACATCGTCGTCTCTGGTTGTAGCTTTTCTGTAACGACTAAGATGCGGTCCTTTCCTATTTAGGGGGTGATGCCCCAAAATGGAAAGAAGCGCATCTATGCGTTTCGCAAGCAAGATAAACATAGCACATACATAATTAAAGAATGACAAATAGGGAATCGTTTGCCATCTCACATAGATAATATGAGAGTTTACATCCACACATTTATTCAGACAAGGTAGTTCCGCTACGGACTACATAACATGAGAAAAAGGCTATGCTATCCCGCATGCTTGCCCACGATCACGACCACACCTCAGTCTTCTGGATAGTTCACGTACAAGCGGTCATTCTCCTCATCGTACTGCCACGCCAGCTGCGTGCCCTCTGGATCACCTGTGTCGGGCGTACCTGTACCTGTTGGGGTGTTGAAGTAATCTATGAGCCATAGGGACTCAGCAATTTATGACCTCGATACCGAAACTAGTCAAGTTATTAGGTGAGGAAGGTTCACTGTTTAGGTTGCAGCCTCCTAAGCATTTATGGTGACTAACTTACGTAGAACAAAATATAGATGTGGTGTGTTGGGGAACGTCGCATGGGAAACAAAAAATTTCCTACGCACACGAAGACCTATCATGGTGATGTCCATCTACGAGGGGGGTTTCAGATCTACGTGCTCTTGTAGATCGCACAACAGAAGCGTTAATAAACGCGGTTGATGTAGTGGAACGTCCTCACGTCCCTCGATCCGCCCCGCGAACCGTCCCACGAACCATCCCGCGATCCGTCCCACAATCTGCTCCGATCTAGTGCCGAACGGACTGCACCTCCGCGTTCAGCACACGTACAGCTCGACGATGATCTCGGTCTTCTTGATCCAGCAAGAGAGACGGAGAGGTAGATGAGTTCTCCGGCAGCGTGACGGCGCTCCGGAGGTTGGTGGTGATCTAATCTCAGCAGGGCTCCGCCCGAGCTCCGCAGAAACGCGATCTAGAGGAAAAACCGTGGAGGTATGTGGTCGGGCTGCCGTGGAAAAGTTGTCTCAAATCAGCCCTAAAACCTCCGTATATATAGGTGGGAGGGGAGGGGCCTTTCCTTGGGGCTCAAGGAGCCCCAAGGGATTCAGCCGAAGGGGGGGAGGAGGATTCCTCCTCCAATCCTAGTCCAACTAGGATTGGAAGGTGGAGTCCTTCCCTTCCTTCTCACTTCCCCTTTTTTTCTCTTTGATTTTCTTATCTCCTGCGCAGGGGCCTCTTTGGGCTTGCCCACCAGCCCACTAAGGGCTGGTGCGGCACCCCTAAGGCCTATGGGCTTCCCTGAGGTGGGCTGCCCCCCCCCCCCCCCGGTGAACATCCGGAACCCATTCGTCATTCCCGGTAACTCCGAAAACCTCCCGATAATAAAATGAGGTCATCCTATATATCAATCTTCGTCTCCGGACCATTTCGGAAATCCTCGTGACGTTCGTGATCTCATCCGGGACTCCGAACAACATTCGGTAACCAACCATATAACTCAAATACGCATAAAACAACGTCGAACCTTAAGTGTGCAGACCTTGCGGGTTCGAGAACTATGTAGACATGACCCAAGGGAGTCCTCGATCAATATCCAATAGCGGGACCTGGATGCCCATATTGGATCTTACATATTCTACGAAGATCTTATCATTTGAACCTCAGTGCCAAGGATTCATATAATCTCGTATGTCATTCCCTTTGTCCTTCGGTATGTTACTTGCCTGAGATTCGATCGTCAGTATCCGCATACCTATTTCAATCTCGTTTACCGGCAAGTCTCTTTACTCGTTCGTTAATACAAGATCCCATGACTTACACTAAGTCACATTGCTTGCAAGGCTTGTGTGTGATGTTGTATTACCGAGTGGGCCCCGAGATACCTCTCCGTCACACGGAGTGACAAATCCCAGTCTCGATCCATACTAACTCAACGAACACCTTCGGAGATACCTGTAGAGCATCTTTATAGTCACCCAGTTACGTTGCGACGTTTGATACACACAAAGCATTCCTCCGGTGTCAGTGAGTTATATGATCTCATGGTCATAGGAACAAATACTTGACACGCAGAAAACAGTAGCAACAAAATGACACGATCAACATGCTACGTCGATTAGTTTGGGTCTAGTCCATCACATAATTCTCCCAATGATGTGATCCAGTTATCAAGCAACAACACCTTGTACATAATCAGAAGACCCTGACTATCCTTGATCAACTGGCTAGCCAACTAGAGGCTCGCTAGGGATAGTGTTTTGTCTATGTATCCACACATGTATCTAAGTCTTCACTGAATAAAATTATAGCATGGATAATAAACGATTATCTTGATACAGGAATTATAATAATAACTTATTTATCATTGCCTCTAGGGCACAATTCCAACAGTCTCCCACTTGCACTAGAGTCAATAATCTAGCCCTCACACCACCATGCGAATTACATTGTAATAAATCTAACACCCATACAGTTCTGGTGTTGATCATGCTTTGCCCGTGGAAGAGGTTTAGTCAGCGGGTCTGCTACATTCAGATCCGTGTGCACTTTGCATATATTTACGTCCTCCCCTTCGACGTAGTCACGGATGGGGTTGAAGCATCGTTTGATGTGTCTGGTCTTCTTGTGAAACCGTGGTTCCTTTGCTAAGGCAATGCCACCCGTGTTGTCACAAAACAAGGTTATTGGATTTAGTGCGCTTGGCACCACTCCAAGATCCGTCATGAACTACTTCATACAGACACCCTCCTTAGCCGCCTCTGAGGAAGCCATGTACTCCGCTTCACATGTAGAATCATCTACGACGCTTTGCTTGGAACTTCACCAGCTTACTGCACCCCATTAAGAATAAATACGTATCCGTTCTGCGACTTAGAGTCGTCCGGATCTGTGTCAAAGCTTGCATCGATATAACCTTTTACGGCGAGATCTTCGTCACCTCCATACACGAGAAACATCTCCTTAGTCCTTTTCAGGTACTTCAGGTTATTCTTGACCGCCGTCCGGTGATCCACTCCTGGATTACTCTGGAACATGCCTGCCATACTTATGGCCAGGCTAACGTTCGGTCTAGTGCACAGCATTGCATACATGATAGAACCTATGGCTGAAGCATAGGGGACGGTGCTCATATGCTCTCTATCTTTATCAGTTGCTGGACACTGAGTCTTACTCAATCTCGTACCTTGTAAAACTGGCAAGAACCCCTTCTTGGACTGTTCCATTTTGAACCTCTTCAAAACTTTATCAAGGTATGTACTTTGTGAAAGTCCTATCAAGCGTTTCGATCTATCCCTATAGATCTTAATGCCTAGAATGTAAGCAGCTTCTCCTAGGTCCTTCATAGAGAAACTTTTATTCAAGTAATCCTTTATGCTCTCCAAAAACCCCACGTTGTTTCCAATCAGCAATATGTCATCCACATATAATATTAGAAATGCCACAGAGTTCCCACTCACTTTCTTGTAAATACAAGATTCTCCAACCACTTGTATAAACCCAAATGCTTTGATCACCTCATCAAAGCGTTTATTCGAACTCCGAGATGCTTGCACCAGTCCATAAATGGATCGCTGGAGCTTGCACACTTTGTTAGCATTTTTAGGATCGACAAAACCTTCGGGTTGCATCATATACAACTCTTCCTTAAGGAAACCATTAAGGAACACCGTTTTGACATCCATCTGCCAGATTTCATAATCGAAAAATGCAGCTATTGCTAACATGATTCTGACGGACTTAAGCATCGCTACGGGTGAGAACGTGTCATCGTAGTCAACTCCTTGAACTTGTGAAAAACCCTTTGCCACAAGTCGAGCTTTATAAACGGTCACATTACCGTCAGCATCCGTCTTCTTCTTAAAGATCCATTTGTTCTGAATAGCCTTGCGGCCCTCAGGTAGTACTTCCAAAGTCCACAGTTTGTTTTCATACATGGATCCTATCTCGGACTTCATGGCCTCCAGCCATTTGTTGGAATCCGGACCCACCATTGCTTCTTCATAATTCGCAGGCTCATTGTTGTCTAACAACATAATTGATAAGACGGGATTACCGTACCACTCTGGAGTAGTACGTGGTCTCGTAGACCTGCGAGGTCCGATGGGAACTTGATCTGGAGTTTCATGATCATCATCATTAACTTCCTCCTCAACCGGCGTCACAACTACACGGGTTTCCCCTTGTCCCGTGCCACCATCCAGAGGGATGAGAGGTTTGACAACCTCATCAAGTTCTATCTTCCTCCCACTCAATTCTCTCGAGAGAAAAGCTCCGTTCTTAGCAACAAACACTTTGCCCTCGGATTTGAGATAGAAGGTATACCCAACTGTCTCTTTCGGGTAACCTATGAAGATGCACTTTTCCGCTTTGGGTTCCAGCTTTTCAGGCTGAAGCTTTTTGACATAAGCATCACATCCCCAAACTTTAAGAAACGACAACTTTGGTCTTTTTCCATACCACAGTTCGTATGGTGACGTCTCAACGGATTTTGATGGTGCCCTATTTAAAGTTAATGCAACTGTTTCTAATGCATAACCCCAAAATGATAACGGCAAATCGGTAAGAGACATCATAGATCGCACCATCTCTAATAAAGTACGATTACGACATTCGGACACACCATTACACTGTGGGTGTTCCAGGCGGTGTCAACTGTGAAACAATTCCACATTGTCTTAAGTGAGCACCAAACTCGAAACTCAGATATTCACGCCCACGATCAGACCGCAGAAACTTGATCTTCTTGTTACGATGATTTCCAACTTCACTCTGAAATTTCTTGAACTTTTCAAATGTTTCAGACTTGTGCTTCATCAAGTAGACATAACCATATCTACTCAAATCGTCAGTGAAGGTGAGAAAATAACGATATTCGCCGCGTGTCTCCACGCTCATCGGACCACACACATCGGTATGTATGATTTCCAACAAGTGACTTGCACGCTCCATTGTTCCGGAGAACGGAGTTTTAGTCATCTTGCCCGTGAGGCATGGTTCGCACGTGTCAGGTGAATCAAAGTCAAGTGACTCCAAAAGTCCATCGGTATGGAGTTTCTTCATGCGCTTTACACCAATATGACCTAAGCGGCAGTGCCACAAAAACATGGCGCTATCATTGTTAACTCTAACTCTTTTGGTCTCAATGTTATGCATATGTGTATTATCACTATCAAGATTCAATATGAACAATCCTCTCACATTGGGCGCATGACCATGAAAGATATTACTCATAGAAATAGAACAACCATTATTCTCTGACTTAAACGAGTAACCGTCTCGCAATAAGCAAGATCCAGATATAATGTTCATGCTTAACGCATGCACTAAATAACAATTATTCAAGTTCATAACTAATCCTGGTGGTAACTGGAGTGAAACTGTGCCGACGGTGATTGCATCAACCTTGGAACCATTTCCCACGCGCGTCGTCACATCATCCTTTGCCAGCCTTTGCTTATTCCGCAGTTCCTGTTTCGAGTTGCAAATGTGAGCAACAGAACCGATATCGAATACCCATGCGCTACTACGAGAGCTGGTTAAGTACACATTAATAACATGTATATCAAATATACCTGATTTTTCTTTGGCCGCCTTCTTATCAGCCAGATACTTCGGGCAGTTGCACTTCCAGTGACCCATACCCTTGCAATAATAGCACTCCGTTTCAGGCTTAGGTCCAGCTTTGGGTTTCTTCGTCGGATTGGCAACAGGCTTGCCGCTCTTCCTTGAATTACCCTTCTTTCCTTTGCCATTTCTCTTGAAACTAGTGGTCTTATTCACCATCAACACTTGATGCTCTTTACGGAGTTCTGACTCTGCGACTTTCAGCATCGTGAACAACTCGCCGGGTGACTTGTTCATCCCTTGCATGTTGTAGTTCAAAACAAAGCCCTCATAGCTTGGCGGCAGTGATTGAAGAATTCTATCAGTGATAGCCTCTTGCGGGAGTTCAATCCCCAACTCAGCTAGACGATTTGAGTACCCAGACATTTTGAGCACATGTTCACTGACAGACGAATTCTCCTCCATCTTGCAAGCATAGAATTTATCGTAGGTCTCATACCTCTCGATCCGGGCGTTCTTCTGAAAGATAAACTTCAACTCCTGGAACATCTCATATGCTCCATGACGCTCAAAGCGGCGTTGAAGTCCCGGCTCTAAGCCATACAAGACTCCACATTGAACTACTGAGTAGTCCTCCTTACGTGTTAACCAAGCGTTCTTAACATCTTGGTAAGCCGTAGCGGGTGGTTCATCTCCTAGCGCAGCATTAAGGACATAATCCTTCTTCCCAGCTTGCAGGAGCAGCTTAAGATTACGAGCCCAGTCTACAAAGTTGCTTCCATCATCTTTCAACTTAGCTTTCTCTAGGAACGTATTAAAATTCAGGGTGACTGTCGCGTGAGCCATGATCTACCACACAAATATATTCAAAGTGGACTTAGACTATGTTCAAGATAATTAGAGTTTAACTTAATCAAATTACTTGCTAAAGTCACACTCAAAAAGTACATCTCTCTAGTCATTTGAGTGGTTCATGATCCAATTCCACTAGCTCAAGTCCGATCATCACGTGAGTTGAGGATAGTTTCAGTGGTAAGCATCCCTATGCTAATCATATCAACTATATGATTCATCATCGACCTTTCGGTCTCATGTGTTCCGAGGCCATGTTTGCACATGCTAGGCTCGTCAAGCTTAACCCGAGTGTTCCGCATGTGCAACTGTTTTGCACCCATTGTATGTGAACGTTGAGTCTATCACACCCGATCATCACGTGGTGTCTTGAAACGACGAACTGTAGCAACGGTGCACAGTTGGGGAGAACACAATTTCGTCTTGAAATTTTAGTGAGAGATCACCTCATAATGCTACCGTCGTTCTAAGCAAAATAAGGTGCATAAAAGGATTAACATCACATGCAATTCATAAGTGACATGATATGGCCATCATCACGTGCTTCTTGATCTCCATCACTAAAGCACCGGCACGATCTTCTTGTCACCGGCGCCACACCATGATCTCCATCAACGTGTCGCCATCGGGGTTGTCGTGCTACTCATGCTATTACTACTAAAGCTACATCCTAGCAATATAGTAAACGCATCTGCAAGCACAAACGTTAGTTTAAAGACAACCCTATGGCTCCTGCCGGTTGCCGTACCATCAACGTGCAAGTTGATATTAACTATTACAACATGAGCATCTCATACATCCAATATAACACATCACATCGTCGGCCATATCACATCACAAGCATACCCTACAAAAACAAGTTAGACGTCCTCTAATTGTTGTTGCATGTTTTACGTGGTGACCATGGGTATCTAGTAGGATCGCATCTTACTTACGCAAACACCACAACAGAGATATATGAATTGCTATTTAACCTCATCCAAGGACCTCCTCGGTCAAATCCGATTCAACTAAAGTTGGAGAAACCGACCCTCACGAGTCATCTTTGAGCAACGGAGTTGCTCGTAGCGCTGAAACCAGTCTCTCGTAAGCGTACGAGTAATGTCGGTCCGAGCCGCTTCGATCCAACAATACCGCGGAATCAAGAAAAGACCAAGGAGGGCAGCAAATCGTACATCACCGCCCACAAAAACTTTTGTGTTCTACTCGAGATGACATCTACGCATGAACCTGTTGGGGAACGTCGCATGGGAAACAAAAAATTTCCTACGCGCACGAAGACCTATCATGGTGATGTCCATCTACGAGAGGGGATGAGTGATCTACGTACCCTTGTAGACCGTACAGCAGAAGCGTTAGTGAACGCGGTTGATGTAGTGGAACGTCCTCACGTCCCTCGATCCGCCCCGCGAACAATCCCGCGATCAGTCCCACGATCTAGAACCGAACGGACGGCACCTCCGCGTTTAGCACACGTACAGATAGACGATGATCTCGGCCTTCTTGATCCAGCAAGAGAGACGAAGAGGTAGAAGAGTTCTCCGGCAGCGTGACGGCGCTCCGGGGGTTGGTGATGGCCTTGTCTCAGCAGGGCTCTCCCCGAGCTCCGCGGAAACGCGATCTAGAGGAAAAACCGTGGAGGTATGTGGTCGGGCTGCCGTGGAAAAGTCGTCTCAAATCAGCCCTAAAACCTCCGTATATGTAGGTGGGAGAGAGGGGACCTTGCCTTGGGGCTCAAGGAGCCCCAAGGGGGTCGGCCGAGCCAAGTGGGGAAGGTCTCCCCCCCCCCCAAACCGAGTTGGACTTGGTTTGGTGGGTGGGAGACCTTCCTTCCCTTCCCACCTCCTCTTTTTTTTGTGTTTGATTTTTCTTCCAATGCGCATAGGGCCCTTTTGGGCTGTCCCACCAGCCCACTAAGGGCTGGTGCGCCACCCTCAACGCCTATGGGCTTCCCCGGGGTGGGTTGCCCCCCCGGTGAATTCCCGGAACCCATTCGTCATTCCCGGTACATTCCCGGTAACTCCGAAAACCTTCCGGTAATCAAATGAGGTCATCCTATATATCAATCTTCATTTCCGGACCATTCCGGAAACCCTCGTGACGTCCGTGATCTCATCCGGGACTCCGAACAACATTCGGTAACCAACCATATAACTCAAATACGCATAAAACAACGTCGAACCTTAAGTGTGCAGACCCTGCGGGTTCGAGAACTATGTAGACATGACCCGAGATACTCCTCGGTCAATATCCAATAGCGGGACCTGGATGCCCATATTGGATCCTACATATTCTACGAAGATCTTATCGTTTGAACCTCAGTGCCAAGGATTCATATAATCCCGTATGTCATTCCCTTTGTCCTTCGGTATGTTACTTGCCCGAGATTCGATCGTCAGTATCCGCAAACCTATTTCAATCTCGTTTACCGGCAAGTCTCTTTACTCGTTCCGTAATACAAGATCCCGCAACTTAGACTAAGTCACATTGCTTGCAAGGCTTGTGTGTGATGTTGTATTACCGAGTGGGCCCCGAGATACCTCTCCGTCACACGGAGTGACAAATCGCAGTCTTGATCCATACTAACTCAACGAACACCTTCGGAGATACCTGTAGAGCATCTTTATAGTCACCCAGTTACGTTGCGACGTTTGTTACACACAAAGTATTTTTCCGGTGTTAGTGAGTTATATGATCTCATGGTCATAGGAACAAATACATGACAGGCAGAAAACAGTAGCAACAAAATGACACGATCAACATGCTACGTCTATTAGTTTGCGTCTAGTCCATCACGTGATTCTCCTAATGACGTGATCCAGTTATCAAGCAACAACACCTTGTTCATAATCAGAAGACACTGACTATCTTCGATCAACTGGCTAGCCAACTAGAGGCTTGCTAGGGACAGTGTTTTGTCTATGTATCCACACATGTAAATGAGTCTTCATTCAATACAATTATAGCATGGATAATAAACAATTATCTTGATACATGAATTATAATAATAACTATATTTATTATTGCCTCTAGGGCATAATTCCAAAAGTCTCCCACTTGCACTAGAGTCAATAATCTAGCCCTCACATCATCATGCGAATTACATTGTAATAAATCTAACACCCATACAGTTCTGGTGTTGATCATGCTTTGCCCGTGGAAGAGGTTTAGTCAGAGGGCTGCTACATTCAGATCCGTGTGCACTTTGCATATATTTACGTCCTCTCCTTCGACGTAGTCGCGGATGAGGTTGAAGCGTCGTTTGATGTGTCTGGACTTCTTGTGAAATTGTGGTTCCTTTGCTAAGGCAATGGCACCCGTGTTGTCACAGAACAAGGTTATTGGATTCAGTGCGCTTGGCACCACTCCAAGATCCGTCATGAACTGCTTCATCCAGACACCCTCCTTAGCCGCCTCCGAGGCAGCCATGTACTCCGCTTCACATGTAGAATCTGCTACGACGCTTTGCTTGGAACTGCACCAGCTTACCGCACCCCCATTAAGAATAAATACGTATCCGGTTTGCGACTTAGAGTCGTCCGGATCTGTGTCAAATCTTGCATCGACGTAACCTTTTACGGCGAGCTCTTCGTCACCTCCATACACGAGAAACATCTCCTTAGTCCTTTTCAGGTACTTTAGGATATTCTTGACCGCTGTCCACTGATCCACTCCTGGATTACTCTGGAACCTACCTGCCATACTTATGGCCAGGCTAACGTCCGGTCTAGTGCACAACATTGCATACATGATAGAACCTATGGCTGAAGCATAGGGGACGGAGCGCATATGCTCTCTATCTTCATCAGTTGCTGGGCACTGAGTCTTACTCAATCTCGTACCTTGTAAAACTGGCAAGAACCCTTTCTTGGACTGTTCCATTTTGAACCTCTTCAAAACTTTATCAAGGTATGTGCTTTGTGAAAGTCCTATCAGGCGTTTTGATCTATCCCTATAGATCTTAATGCCTAGAATGTAAGTAGCTTCTCCTAGGTCCTTCATAGAGAAACTTTTATTCAAGTAATCCTTTATGCTCTCCAAAAACTCCACGTTGTTTCCAATCAGCAATATGTCATCCACATATAATATTAGAAACGCCACAGAGCTCCCACTCACTTTCTTGTAAATACAAGATTCTCCAACCACTTGTATAAACCCAAATGCTTTGATCATCTCATCAAAGCGTTTGTTCCAACTCCGAGATGCTTGCACCAGTCCATAAATGGATCGCTGGAGCTTGCACACCTTGTTAGCATTCTTAGGATCGACAAAACCTTCGGGTTGCATCATAAACAATTCTTCCTTAAGGAAATCGTTAAGGAACGCCGTTTTGACATCCATCTGCTAGATTTCATAATCAAAAAATGCAGCTATTGCTAAGATGATTCTGACAGACTTAAGCATCGCTACGGGTGAGAATGTCTCATCGTAGTCAACTCCTTGAACTTGTGAAAAACCCTTTGCCACAAGTCGAGCTTTATAAACGGTCACATTGCCGTCAGCGTCCGTCTTCCGCTTAAAGATCCATTTGTTCTGAATAGCCTTGCGGCCCTCAGGCAGTACCTCCAAAGTCCACACTTTGTTCTCATACATGGATCCTATCTCGGACTTCATGGCTTCTAGCCATTTGTTGGAATCCGGGCCCACCATTGCTTCTTCATAATTTGCAGGTTCATTGTTGTCCAACAACATGATTGATAAGACGGGATTACCGTACCACTCTGGAGCAGCACGTGGTCTCGTCGACCTGCGTGGTTCGACATAAACTTGAACCGGAGTTTCATGATCACCATCATTAACTTCCTCCTCAGCCGGCGTCGCAATGATAGAGGTTTCCCCTTGCCCTGCGCCACCATCCAGAGGGATGAGAGGTTCGACAACCTCGTCAAGTTCTATCTTCCTCCCACTCAATTCTCTCTCGAGAAATTCCTTCTCGAGAAAAGCTCCGTTTTTAGCAACAAACACTTTGCCCTCGGATTTGAGATAGAAGGTGTACCCAACTGTCTCCTTTGGGTAACCTATGAAGACGCACTTTTCCGCTTTGGGTTCCAGCTTTTCAGGCTGAAGCTTTTTGACATAAGCATCACATCCCCAAACTTTAAGAAACGACAACTTTGGCCTTTTGCCATACCATAGTTCATATGGCGTCGTCTCAACGGATTTTGATGGTGCCCTATTTAAAGTGAATGCAACTGTTTCTAATGCATAACCCCAAAACGATAACGGCAAATCGGTAAGAGACATCATAGATCGCACCATCTCTAATAAAGTACGATTACAATGTTCGGACACACCATTACGCTGTGGTGTTCTAGGCGGTGTTAACTGTGAAACAATTCCACATTGTCTTAAGTGAGCACCAAACTCGAAACTCAGATATTCACCCCCATGATCAGACCGTAGGAACTTGATCTTCTTGTTATGATGATTTTCAACTTCACTCTGAAATTGCTTGAACTTTTCAAATGTTTCAGACTTGTGCTTCATCAAGTAGACATAACCATATCTACTCAAATCGTCAGTGAAGGTGAGAAAATAACGATATCCGCCTCGTGCGTCTACGCTCATCGTACCACACACATCGGTATGTATGATTTCCAACAAGTCACTTGCACGCTCCATTGTTCCGGAGAACGGAGTCTTAGTCATCTTGCCCATGAGGCATGGTTCGCACGTGTCAAGTGAATCAAAGTCAAGTGACTCCAAAAGTCCATTAACATGGAGTTTCTTCATGCGCTTTACACCAATATGACCTAAGCGGCAGTGCCACAAAAATATGGCGCTATCATTGTTAACTCTAACTCTTTTGGTCTCAATGTTATGTATGTGTGTATCGCTATCAAGATTCAATATGAACAATCCTCTCACATTGGGTGCATGACCATAAAAGATGTTACTCATAGAAATAGAACAACCATTATTCTCTGACTTAAAAGAGTAACCGTCTCGCAATAAACAAGATCCAGATATAATGTTCATGCTCAACGCAAGCACTAAATAACAATGATTTAAGTTCATAACTAATCCTGATGGTAACTGAAGTGAAACTGTGCCGACGGCGATTGCATCATCCTTGGAACCATTTCCTACGCGCATCGTCACTTCATCTTTCGCCAGCCTTCGTCTATTCTGCAGTTCCTGTTTCGAGTTGCAAATATGAGCAAGAGAACCGGTATCGAATACCCAGGCACTACTACGAGAGCCGGTTAAGTACACATCAATAACTTGTATATCAAATATACCTGATTTTTCTTTGGCCGCCTTCTTATCTGCCAGATACTTGGGGCAATTGCGCTTCCAGTGACCCATACCCTTGCAATAGTAACACTCTGTTTCAGGCTTAGGTCCAGCTTTGGGTTTCTTCGTCGGATTGGCAACAGGCTTGCCGCTCTTCTTTGAATTACCCTTCTTGCCTTTGCCGTTTCTCTTGAAACTAGTGGTCTTATTCACCATCAACACTTGATGCTCTTTACGGAGTTCAGACTCTGCGACTTTTAGCATCGCAAACAACTCGCAGGGTGACTTGTTCATCCCTTGCATGTTGTAGTTCAACACAAAGCCTTTATAGCTTGGCGGCAGTGATTGAAGGATTCTGTCAGTGATAGCCTCTTGCGGGAGTTCAATCCCAGCTCAGCTAGACGGTTTGAGTACCCAGACATTTTGAGCACATGTTCACTTACAGACGAGTTTTCCTCCATCTTGCAAGCATATAATTTATCGGAGGTCTCATACCTCTCGATCCGGGCGTTCTTCTGAAAGATAAACTTCAACTCCTGGAACATCTCAAATGCTCCATGACGCTCAAAGCGACGTTGAAGTCCCGGTTCTAAGCCATACAAGACTGCACATTGAACTACTGAGTAGTCCTCCTTACGTGCTAACCAAGCGTTCTTAACATCCTGATCAGCCGTAGCGGGTGGTTCATCTCCTAGCGCAGCATTAAGGACATAATCCTTCTTCCCAGCTTGTAAGATTAGCCTAAGATTACGAGCCCAGTCTACAAAGTTGCTTCCATCATCTTTCAACTTAGCTTTCTCTAGGAACGTATTAAAATTCAGGGTGACTGTCGCGTGAGCCATGATCTACCACACAAATATATTCAAAGTGGACTTAGACTATGTTCAAGATAATTAGAGTTTAACTTAATCAAATTACTTGCTAAAGTCACACTCAAAAAGTACATCTCTCTAGTCATTTGAGTGGTTCATGATCCAATTCCACTAGCTCAAGTCCGATCATCACGTGAGTTGAGGATAGTTTCAGTGGTAAGCATCCCTATGCTAATCATATCAACTATATGATTCATCATCGACCTTTCGGTCTCATGTGTTCCGAGGCCATGTTTGCACATGCTAGGCTCGTCAAGCTTAACCCGAGTGTTCCGCATGTGCAACTGTTTTGCACCCATTGTATGTGAACGTTGAGTCTATCACACCCGATCATCACGTGGTGTCTTGAAACGACGAACTGTAGCAACGGTGCACAGTTGGGGAGAACACAATTTCGTCTTGAAATTTTAGTGAGAGATCACCTCATAATGCTACCGTCGTTCTAAGCAAAATAAGGTGCATAAAAGGATTAACATCACATGCAATTCATAAGTGACATGATATGGCCATCATCACGTGCTTCTTGATCTCCATCACCAAAGCACCGACACGATCTTCTTGTCACCGGCGCCACACCATGATCTCCATCAACGTGTCGCCATTGGGGTTGTCGTGCTACTCATGCTATTACTACTAAAGTTACATCCTAGCAAAATAGTAAACGCATCTGCAAGCACAAACGTTAGTATAAAGACAACCCTATGGCTCCTGCCGGTTGCCGTACCATCGATGGAGATATATGAGTTGCTATTTAACCTCATCCAAGGACCTCCTCGGTCAAATCCAATTCAACTAAAGTTGGAGAAACCGACACTTGCCAGTCATCTTTGAGCAACGGGGTTACTCGTAGCGATGAAACCAGTCTCTCGTAAGCGTACGAGTAATGTCGGTCCAAGCCGCTTCAATCCAACAATACCGCGGAATCAAGAAAAGACTAAGGAGGGAAGCAAAACGCACATCACCGCGCACAAAAAACTTTTGTGTTCTACTCGATAAGACATCTACGCATGAACCTAGCTCTGATAACACTGTTGGGGAACGTCGCATGGGAAACAAAAAATTTCCGACGCGCACGAAGACCTATCATGGTGATGTCCATCTACGAGAGGGGATGAGTGATCTACGTACCCTTGTAGACCGTACAGCAGAAGCGTTAGTGAACACAGTTGATGTAGTGGAACGTCCTCACGTCCCTCGATCCGCCCCGCGAACAATCCCGCGATCAGTCCCACGATCTAGTACCGAACGGACGGCACCTCCGCGTTCAGCACACGTACAGCTCGACGATGATCTCGGCCTTCTTGATCCAGCAAGAGATACGGAGAGGTAGAAGAGTTCTCCGGCAGCGTGACGGCGCTCCGGAGGTTGGTGATGACCTTGTCTCAGCAGGGCTCCGCCCGAGCTCCGCAGAAACGCGATATAGAGGAAAAACCGTGGAGGTATGTGGTCGCGCTGCCGTGGAAAAGTCGTCTCAAATCAGCCCTAAAACCTCCGTATATATAGGTGGGAGAGAGGGGACCTTGCCTTGGGGCTCAAGGAGCCCCAAGGGGGTCGGCCGAGCCAAGGGGGGAAGGTCTCCCCCCAAACCGAGTTGGACTTGGTTTGGTGGGTGGGAGTCCTTCCTTCGCTTCCCACCTCCTCTTTTTTCTTCTCTTTGATTTTTCTTCCAATGCGCATAGGGCCCTTTTGGGATGTCCCACCAGCCCACTAAGGGCTGGTGCGCCACCCTCAAGGCCTATGGGCTTCCCCGGGGTGGGTTGCCCCCTCGGTGAATTCCCGGAACCCATTCGTCATTCCCGGTAACTCCGAAAACCTTCCGGTAATCAAATGAGGTCATCCTATATATCAATCTTCGTTTCCGGACCATTCCGGAAACCCTCGTGACATCCGTGATCTCATCCGAGACTCCGAACAACATTCGGTAACCAACCATATAACTCAAGTACGCATAAAACAACGTCGAACCTTAAGTGTGCAGACCCTGCGGGTTCGAGAACTATGTAGACATGACCTGAGAGACTCCTCGGTCAATATCCAATAGCGGGACCTGGATGCCCATATTGGATCCTACATATTCTACGAAGATCTTATCGTTTGAACCTCAGTGCCAAGGATTCATATAATCCCGTATGTCATTCCCTTTGTCCTTCGGTATGTTACTTGCCCGAGATTCGATCGTCAGTATCCGCATACCTATTTCAATCTCGTTTACCGGCAAGTCTCTTTACTCGTTCCGTAATACAAGATCCCGCAACTTACACTAAGTCACATTGCTTGCAAGGCTTGTGTGTGATGTTGTATTACCGAGTGGGCCCCGAGATACCTCTCCGTCACACGGAGTGACAAATCGCAGTCTTGATCCATACTAACTCAACGAACACCTTCGGAGATACCTGTAGAGCATCTTTATAGTCACCCAGTTACGTTGCGACGTTTGATACAGAAAAAGTATTTTTCCGGTGTTAGTGAGTTATATGATCTCATGGTCATAGGAACAAATACTTGACATGCAGAAAATAGTAGCAACAAAATGACACGATCGAGGTGCTACGTCTATTAGTTTGGGTCTAGTCCATCACGTGATTCTCCTAATGACGTGATCCAGTTATCAAGCAACAACACCTTGTTCATAATCAGAAGACACTGACTATCTTCGATCAACTGGCTAGCCAACTAGAGGCTTGCTAGGGACAGTGTTTTGTCTATGTATCCACACATGTAAATGAGTCTTCATTCAATACAATTATAGCATGGATAATAAACAATTATCTTGATACAGGAATTATAATAATAACTATATTTATTGTTGCTTCTAGGGAATAATTCCAACAAAAGCTAGCTCCGATACCACTGTTGGGGAACGTCGCATGGGAAACAAAAAATTTCCTACGCGCACGAAGACCTATCATGGTGATGTCCATCTACGAGGGGGATTCCAGATCTACGTACCCTTGTAGATCACACAGCAGAAGCGTTAATAAACGCGATTGATGTATTGGAGCGTCCTCACGTCCCTCGATCCGCCCCGCGAACCGTCCCACGAACCGTCCCGCGATCCGTCCCACGATTCGCTCTGATCTAGTGCCGAACGGACGGCACCTCCGCGTTCAGCACACGTACAGCTTGACGATGATCTCGGCCTTCTTGATACAACAAGAGAGACGGAGAGGTAGATGAGTTCTCCGGCAGCGTGACGGCGCTCCGGAGGTTGGTGGTGATCTAATCTCAGCAGGGCTCCGCCCGAGTTCCAGAGAAACGTGATCTAGAGGAAAAACTGTGGAGATATGTGGTCGGGCTGCCGTGGAAAAGTTGTCTCAAATCAGCCCTAAAACCTCCGTATATATAGGTGGGAGGGGAGGGGCCTTGCCTTGGGTCTCAAGGAGCCCCAAGGGGTTCGGCGGAAGGGGGGGAGGAGGATTCCTCCTCCAATCCTAGTCCAACTAGGATTGGAAGGTGGAGTCCTTCCCTTCCTTCCCACTTCCCCCCTTTTTTCTCTTTGATTTTCTTATCTCCTGCGCACGGGCCTCTTTGGGCTTGCCCACCAGCGCACTAAGGGCTGGTGCGGCACCCCTAAGGCCTATGGGTTTCCCCTGGGTGGGCGGCCCCCCAGGTGAACATCCGGTACCCATTCGTCATTCCCGGTACATTCCCGGTAACTCCGAAAACCTTCCGGTAATCAAATGAGGTCATCCTATATATCAATCTTCGTCTCCGGACCATTCCAGAAACCCTCGTGATGTCCGTGATCTCATCCGAGACTCCGAACAACATTCGGTAACCAACCATATAACTCAAATACGCATAAAACAACGTCAAACCTTAAGTGTGCAGACCATGCGGGTTCGAGAACTATGTAGACATGAACTGAGGGACTCCTCGGTCAATATCCAATAGCGGGACCTGGATGCCCATATTGGATCCTACATATTCTACGAAGATTTTATCATTTGAACCTCAGTGCCAAGGATTCATATAATCCCGTATGTCATTTCCTTTGTCCTTCAGTATGTTACTTGCCCGAGATTCGATCGTCAGTATCCGCATACCTATTTCAATCTCGTTTACCGGCAAGTCTCTTTACTCGTTCCGTAATACAAGATCCCATGACTTACACTAAGTCACATTGCTTGCAAGGCTTGTGTGTGATGTTGTATTACCGAGTGGGCCTCGAGATACCTCTCCGTCACACGGAGTGACAAATCCCAGTCTCGATCCATACTAACTCAACGAACACCTTCGGAGATACGTGTAGAGCATCTTTATAGTCACCCAATTATGGTGCGACGATTGATACACACAAAGCATTCCTCCGGTGTCAGTGAGTTATATGATCTCATGGTCATAGGAACAAATACTTGACATGCAGAAAACAGTAGCAACAAAATGACACGATCAACATGCTACGTCTATTAGTTTGGGTCTAGTCCATCACATGATTATCCCAATGATGTGATCCAGTTATCAGGCAACAACACCTTGTACATAATCAGAAGACCCTGACTATCCTTGATCAACTGGCTAGCCAACTAGAGGCTCGCTAGGGACAGTGTTTTGTCTATGTATCCACACATGTATCTAAGTCTTCATTCAATATAATTATAGCATGGATAATAAACGATTATCTTGATACAGGAATTATAATAATAACTTATTTATCATTGCCTCTAGGGCATAATTCCAACATGGTGGTCTACGTTAGCGGGCGAAGACTAGGTGATCACTAAGTGATCCTGAACACCTACTTACGTCAAACATAACCCCACCGTGTTCCCGATCGAAGAGAGGTCTTCGAAGGGGACAGTCACGGTTAGGCACGCGGTTGGCAGTTTTATTAGATTAAGTTCAAGTTATCTATAACCAGATGTTAACAAATATTCCAAGTTGCCACATAACCGCGGGCACGGTTTTCTGAAAGATTAAACCCTGCAGTGGTGCTCAAACTAGTCCATCACAAACGGTCACGGGCCGCAAAGTAATCCTCTATCACGAATCTCGTGATCTCGTCGGATTCCTTAGAGGAAAACCTCAACTCTAGGGAGAACCAAAGCTTCACCGGGATTCCTATACGCAAGATATATCGCTAAGGTAAGACAAGACTAGCAGGACCTCCCGTCGTGTCGACGACCCCGATAAGAGCCGCATATCTCAGTTTCAGGACACGAGGATGGAACTAGCTACGAGAACCAAACCTCAAGTTTCCTTGTGGTGGCCCTGCAGGCAGACCAGTTTGGACCAACACTCATGAGCAGCACTGGACCGAGGTGTTGATTAAATTCCTCGGGGTATCTATTCCCTATGCAAGTTATTATTAGGTGATTAGCAATTAAAACCAATGATGGGTCCTGCCGGACAAGTCTTAACACTACACGATTTATCAAGGGGGTCCCCATAACCCCCAGACGTGTTAGGAGTGATCGGTTATGGAATCAAACACCGGTAGCCAGAACCTAAGGCGGCAATAATGGAACAAATCACCCGGCAAAAGGCTAGGCCTTCCATCATTTACCAAGTATATAGGTTCATTAATTAAATAACAGATTAAAACATAATGATATCAAAACTCATGTTAACACATGAGACCGCTGGCACCTGCAACTAGCAATGCTAACATTAGAAGCTGAGCAAGCCTACTTAGCCATTAAATATTTGCTAGGAGGGGAAAGTGTTTGGGTTCCATGGCAATACCGGGAGGCAATTATATCAGTGATAGGCAGCGAGCATATGATGAAGGAAACGTGAATCTAGGCATAACAAAGCTAGAGACGGTATCAAGGTCATGGTCATCTTGCCTGTGATGTCTTCAGCTTGGAACTGCTCTTGTTCGTCCTGCACGTACTCTCCCGAACCCACGTACTCGCTCTCCGATCCCGGTGCTACCCAAGGTAAAAATAGCATCCAATGAACAACAACACAACATGATGCAACAAGCACATGATGCATGAGATGAGAATGTAGCATGCATCTCTATTCTAGTCACTTGCACATGCAAGAGAAGAAAAGACAAACTTCTGGACAAAACTTCACTCTAAGCTATTGTCACGCCCAAGATGCGACCCTATCCTCAATTTGGCACGAAGGCCTCGTCAGGGATAGAAGCGCATCTCGTAGTGTCGCAAGAATGGAGATCGTTACAAGTACATGTACTGAAAAGAAGAGATATATAATAGAATTGGCTTACACTCGCCACAAGCTACATCAGAGTCACATCAGTACATTACGTAAACATCAAGAGTAAGAGCAGGGTGTAGCGACCCGACTCAACGAGTCAAGCCTCTGGTGTTTCTGTACCATCCCAAGATCATGCTGGTACACACACAGTACATAATGTATATATTCAAGAGTGCAATCACACAGCTTTATTAATCGAAATCTCATAAAGAGTACTTTATTACAATAAAGGAGTACAATAAAGTGGCTGAAGGCCAACTCATGAGATTATCTAACGAAGACTAAGCGGAAGCATCAGGTAGACGAGTCCATCCGACTCCAAGGGCATGTCGCTGAGCGTAGAACGGTAACCTCACTCCTGGTCGGAAAAGTACTCTGCAACATGATACGTTGCAGCCGTGTAGGTCAGCATATTGAATATGCTGGCAAATCATCAAGAGAGGGAGTAAAATAATCACTATCTCTACATGCATATTTGGCCGGTGGAGCTAAGTTTTTGCATAAAGCTAGTTTTATCCTACAACAAAAGGGTTTGAAAGCAAAATATTACTACATAGTTTGTTGTTAACGAGATGGTTCCGCCAACCAATTCTCGTACCCGAATAGTTGTTAACACCCACATCATTATTAAGTTGTGTCGAGAGTTCAGGGGAAATTCAATGCCTTCGGCTCAAGTTGTCCATGACCGTGGACACGGCTAATCGATTAGGTTGAGTACTCTGCAGAGTTTTGCACACGTTCCCCACAAGATTTGATCGCCTCCGGGTTTGTCCTCGCACTTCAGGGTGTTTGAAGACCGGATGATCAAAACATGGTCTTTCAACGGGTCCCTCTGAATCCCTGTCGGTGCCCATCCATTCCTACCGTTCGTCTACATCTGCTAGCACCGCCTGTCCAGAGTCGCCGCGTTGTCCAACCAAGCCAGAGCCCATAATGACTTGTGGCTGTGCAGGTAAGCCTTGAGTCTTGAAGTCTCCGTCCGTCCCTTTGAGCCTGGGTGAAGCTTTCCGCAGGATGACATGGCCTCTCCAGCATCCCGGGCATCCACTGGGTTTTCCAGGGAGCCGATCAACCGTCCTTCACCCAGTGTTGCATTGCGTCCGAGGTCTTGAAAATCTTGTCTTAGTCCGGTCTTGATTATTATATCAACCTCGCATCACTCGTGGAATACACTCAACCGATAACCCGTCTACTAGAGCATAGCATATATAACATTGTCGTCCCGGGGCCAAGTATCGGGGTGTTGGTGTTCCTACCACATGATACTACACCTATGACTAAAGTTTCCAAGTACCTAGGCAGCATGCAATTAGGGCAAAGAAGGTGATCTACTATGCATTGAAAACATAGGTAAAAATAACATGATCAAAGATGACTTGCCTTGATGATAGTTGTCCCGCTCGAGCGTCTCTAAGTAACACGCTTCGCACTCCGGATGATCTACCGATACAAACACAAAGCACACCATAAGCAATTCAATCATGCCACGAGTAAAAATAACATCACATGCAATGATTGGCAAACGACTACGCAAAAGAATTTTATCGCGCGTCGGTAGGACAGAAACTTGTTTCTGTTGAAAACACCAGTAAAAATACTTGGAAAATTCTGAAAATTCTACTACAGTAAGGTTTTATCACTAGAAAACTGCAGCAAAAAGAATCAACTCAATATCATTTTTCAAACTCCTGGAATAGGCAAAACGGTGTTTAAACTAAATCTGCTCTAACTTATATTTAAAAATTCCAAACACATAAACATTATATATTTTTAAAAACTACAGGAAATTTGTGAGCTACTGGAAAAAGAATCAGTGTCATTGGACGTAGGGATAAAAAGTTGTGATCAAAACAAGATTGAAAGTTTCTGTTTTCGAAATCTGGACAGAAATTACGAAACTGCTAGTGCTAATGAGAGGCACACGTGGCAAGCTTCTAATGGCTGAGATGGAGTGCATGAAATAGAGAGAGAGAGGTTGCTACCTGCTGCTGGAGGTGTTGCACCGGCAAGAAAAGAGATGGCCGGCGAGGAAGGAGGGAGTAGCTCCGGGCGGTGGGGCGTCGGGCGGCGGCGGTGAGGTTCCTCCTCCGCGGGGAAGAGGCGGCGGTGGAGAGAGAGTTCGGGGAGGGCTCCTCCTCCGCGGCGAGGCCGAGGTGCAGCAGCTTTCGGGCGGCTGCCGCTGCTCGCGGCGGCGGCTAGGGCGGCGGTGGGGTGAGGCGCCGGCGGCGGCTTGTGGAGGCGGCGGTGGAGAGACGGCGGCTAGGGTTGGGGAGAGGTGGAGGTGGGGGGGGTTTATATAGGCTTAGGGGAGGAGAGTAGAAAGGAAGGAGAGGGAGAACTTTGGGAAGGAGATCATGGGAGAGAAAAATAGGAAAGAGAGGGAGGAGAAAGAAGGAAGAGAGAAATAAGGAAAAGGGAGAGAAAATAGGAAGGAGGAGACGTGGGGAGGGAGAGAAGAAAAAAGGAAAGAGGAGACGTGGGGAGGGAGAGAGATTGGGGACGTGGGGGAGGCTGCATGCAAGGCATGCGTGCATGCATGGGGTGGCTGGGCTGTTTTTTTTTTTTTTTGAAAAGAAAACAAACAAACAGCAGTAACAAAAAGAAATAAAAAAAAACAAAACAAAACAGAAAAAATATATTTTCCTAGCTAACAAAATACTAGGAAAAAAAAGTACTAATATACATATATGCGCTAGAATACTTAGGAAAACAAAATACATATACAACTAATACATATATAATATATATAGGAACCCTAGTTCCACCTAATGCAACTAAAAAAAAGTTTTATGCACTAGGATCACACAACGCGATCGAAAAAAAACTCGACTAAAATAATTCGGAGTTTGGAAAAATTTGCAAAAATCAAAAATGATGACTTTAACTCACAGGGGAGAAGTCATATTATCTCTGCTCCGATAAATTGCCTGCAGTCACATAACGATAAAATTTTTCAGAGGAACACAATGATGCATAAAATGTGGGATGCAAATGAATGATCTATTAACATCCGAATTTACGAAAATTGGGATGTTACAAACCTACCCACCTTAAGATGAATCTCGCCCTCGAGATTCGGGTTGACTAGAAAATAGGTGCGGCTGGTCTCGACGAAGATCCTCTTCTCGTTCCCAGGTGGCTTCTTCCTCGGTGTGGTGGCTCCACAACACCTTGCAGAACTTGATGATCTTGCTGCGGGTAACTCTGTTGGCGGTCTCGAGAATTCGGACGGGTTTCTCCTCATACGTCAGATCGCTGTCAAGCTGTATGGCCTCTAGGGGCACTGTATCTCTCAACGGAACATCGGCCATCTCAGCGTGGCATTTCTTCAACTGGGAAACATGGAAGACATCATGAACTCCGGACAATCCTTCCGGCAGTTCCAGTTTGTATGCAACTTCGCCTCTACGTTCAAGAATTTTGTAGGGGCCAATGAAACGTGGTGCTAGTTTTCCTTTCACACCGAATCTCTTGATTCCTCGAAGTGGAGACACCCGAAGATATGCTCGATCTCCCACTTCGTATGTTACTTCCTTGCGTTTGCTGTCGGCATAACTCTTCTGCCTGGACTGAGCTATCTTGAGTCGGTCACGAATAAGCTTGACCTTCTCTTCAGAATCTCGGATGAGGTCGGGACAAAAAAGTTGTCGGTCGCCAACTCCATCCCACGTCAATGGTGTTCTGCACCTCCTTCCGTATAGAGCTTCGAAAGGGGCCATCTTCAGACTGGTCTGGTAGCTGTTGTTGTATGAGAACTCGGCATACGGTAAATTGTCATCCCAACTAGACCCATAGTCTAGTGCGCAAGCTCTCAACATGTCTTCCAGAATTTGATTAACTCTCTCGGTCTGTCCATCTGTCTGCGGGTGAAATGCTGTGCTGAACTCCAATCTTGTTCCCAAGGTTTCGTGCAGTTGGTGCCAAAATTTTGATGTGAACTGAGTCCCTCTATCAGACACAATGCTCTTTGGTACTCCGTGCAGACATACGATCCTCGTCATATAAATCTTGGCCAGCTTGGCACTAGTGTAGGTAGTCTTCACCGGAATGAAGTGAGCTACCTTGGTCAACCGATCGACCACAACCCAAATAGAATCATAGCCAGAACGGGTCCGAGGTAATCCTGTGATGAAGTCCATACCAAGATTTTCCCATTTCCATTCGGGTATCGGCAGAGGTTGGAGCAAACCTGCTGGCTTCTGATGCTCGGCTTTTACTCGCTGACAAACATCGCATATAGCTACGTACTCGGCAATGTCTTTCTTCAATCCTGTCCACCAGAAACTTTCTTTCAGATCCAGATACATCTTGGTGTTACCGGGGTGTATCGAGTACGGGGAATCATGAGCTTCCTGAAGTATCAACTTCCTGAGTTTGGGATCATTGGGCACATAGATGCGATCCTCAAACCATAAAGTTCCGTGTTCATCCTCACGAAAACCTTTAGCTTTCCCGTCTTCCATTTTCTGCTTAATCTCAGCTATCTCTTTGTCAGCTTTCTGTGCTTCACGGATCTTTTCCGTCAAAGTAGACTGAATTTCCAGTGTGGCAACAAATCCTCTTGGAACTATCTCCAATTTGAGATCTCGGAGATCATCGACTAACTCCTGGGGTAATCCTCCCGCTGTGAGCGTGTTCACATAACTCTTGCGGCTCAACGCATCGGCTACAACATTTGCCTTGCCTGGGTGATAATGCAATCTCATGTCGTAGTCCTTGATCAACTCTAGCCATCGCCTCTGTCTGAGGTTCAACTCCTTCTGCGTGAAGATATATTTCAGGCTCTTGTGATCAGTGTAAACATCACAACTATTTCCGATCAGGAAATGTCTCCAGGTCTTGAGAGCGTGCACTACGGCAGCTAGTTCCAAGTCATGTGTGGCATAATTCAACTCATGAGGTCTGAGCTGTCTGGATGCATAGGCTACAACTTTGCCTTCTTGCATGAGCACTCCTCCAAGTCCTTGACGAGAAGCATCACAGTAAACCTGGAAATCCTTCTGAATGTTCGGCAATATCAGCACTGGGGCTGTCACAAGACGTTTCTTCAGCTCTTGAAAACTGGTTTCACAATCCTCAGTCCAAACATACTTGGATTCCTTCTTCAATAACCCTGTCATGGGCTTGGCAATCTTTGAGAAATTCTCAATGAACCTCCGGTAATATCCGGCAAGTCCGAGGAAACTGCGGATCTCCTTGACTGAAGTGGGTGCTACCCATTCGGTGACTGCTGCGACCTTGGCAGGGTCCACTGCTATGCCTTCTCCTGAGATGACATGTCCGAGAAATCCGACTTCCTTCAACCAAAACTCACATTTGCTGAACTTTGCATATAGCTTATGCTCTCGAAGCTTCTCCAGAACTAGACGCAGATGTTCCTTGTGTTCCTCTTCGTTCTTGGAGAATATCAGTATGTCATCGATGAACACCACGACAAACTTGTCCAAGTACTCCATAAATACCTTGTTCATCAGATTCATAAAATATGCCGGAGCATTAGTCAGTCCAAATGACATGACCGTGTACTCATACAAGCCGTACCGAGTGGTAAAGGCTGTCTTGGGTATATCCTGTTCACGAATCTTTAACTGATGATACCCGGATCGAAGATCGATCTTTGAGAATATGCGAGCTCCAACTAACTGATCAAACAGATCGTTGATCATCGGCAAGGGGTACTTGTTCTTGATGGTCACATCGTTCAATGCACGATAATCGACAACCATTCTCAGGGACTTGTCCTTCTTTTCAACCAAGAGCACTGGGGCTCCCCAAGGTGAAGAACTTGGGCGAATATACCCTTTGTCCAATAACTCTTTAATTTGCTTCTTGATTTCTATCAAGTCATTTGCGGGCATCCGATAGGGTCTCTTGGATATCGGGGCTGTTCCGGGTAATAGCTCAATCAAGAACTCAATCTCTCTATCGGGTGGCATGCCCGGCAATTCTTCCGGAAATACATCTGGATACTCCTGTACGATTGGTACCTCCTCCTGGACTACTCCCGTGAGAGAGTTTACTCGCTTACTCCGTGTCGGGCGCTGAGACACGTACTTAATCCGCTTCTGCTCGGGGGTGGTGAGCAAAATAGACTTAAGGGCACAATCGATATTCCCTTCATACTTGGCCATCCAATCCATGCCTAGGATTACATCCAATCCCTGGGACTCTAATACGATGAGGTCGGTGGGGAAATTATGGTTCCCGATGTTGAGACTCAAAGCATGGCATCCTATCCCGGCTGTCATCATGCCTCCTGGGGAACTGACCTTAATAGGTTGGCTGAGGGTTCTAGTTGGCAAACTATACTTTTCCACAACTACCCTTGATATGAATGAATGCGTTGCACCAGAATCAAAAAGTACCAATACTGGATGTGAATTTAGCAAAAACTTACCAACCACAGTATCGGGGTGATCATAGACCTCTTCCACATCAAGGTGGTTCACCTGAGCTCGAGGAAAAGGATTGGGCTTCTTTGCTGCAGAGTTGCCGTTGCCGTTTCCATTTCCCTGCTTGTTCTGGGGACAGTCAGTGGCATAGTGTCCCTTCTTCTGACACTTGAAGCAAGTGATGTGAGTCAGATCCTTCTGAGCTGGAGTTGAATTCTGCTGAGTGCCAGTACCGCCATTCTTGAAGTTGCTGTTGTTGCGGTGGTTCCCATTTCCTCCATGGTTGTGGCCTCCATGGTTGTGCACAGGGTGGTTATGCTGAACGTGTCCTCCAAACTTACCGGATCCAGTCCCGGCATTCCCTGGATAAGGGGTGTAGCGAGGCTTCTGCTGAGTGCCGGAGTTGAACTTTCCAACCCCATACTTTCGCTTGCGGTTCTCCATCTGCTGATGTTTCCCCTCCAAGATGAGGGCCTTATCAACCAGCTCCTGGTAGTTGTTGAAAGTGGCTACCATCAACTGAATGCTCAGCTCATCATTCAGTCCTTCCAAGAACTTCTCCTGCTTGGCCGCATCATCGGCCACATCTCCGGGTGCATAACGGGCGAGCATGCTGAAATCATCAACGTACTGGGCCACAGTGCGACTCCCCTGGCGTAAGTTGCGAAACTCACGCTTCTTCAGACTCATTGCACCAGCTGAGACATGCGCGGTGCGGAAGGCTTGCTTGAATTGCTCCCAAGTGACTCCAGCAATGGGATAAGTGGTGGTCTAGTTCTCCCACCAAGCAGCTGCAGGGCCTTCAAGTTGATGCGCGGCAAAACGCACCTTCTCAGCTTCAGAACAACCAGCGGTGACGAGCTCACGCTCCATCTTGCGAAGCCAATCATCTGCCACAATGGGCTCAATGCTGCTGGAGAAAGTTGGAGGGTTCAACCTCAGAAAACGGGTAAGGTTGTCGGCCTGGGGTGGATGATGGTTGTTGTTGTTCTGGTTCTGGATGATCAGTTGCATCAGGGTGTTTTGTTGCTGGATCAACTGGGTGAGTTCTGGCGGAAAGTTGGAGGTAGGGGCGCGTCTTGGAGGCATCTGATGTTTGTAGAGGGGTGAGATTAGCATAGAACAATGGTCTAGAGGAATTACACTACCCATATGAATGCAACACACAAATATCACACCACACATTTTATTCAAACATCACAAAGGTTCACACGAGGATACAAAATCGATAATCCTAAACATCGACCTAAAACGTAAAACGATAAAGTAAAAATTGGTGGTCTAGTCTAAGTGTCCTCCTCAAAATAGCATAGTGTCGGGTCCTTCGGTGGAGCTTTCTTCATAGTCCTCGTCGTTGCTGATCACGGGGGCTACGTCTCCTTCGGGATGAAGGTTCTCGCCCATGTCCAGTTCCTCCTCCAGGTATGCAACTCGAGTCTTCAGCTTCTCGATCCGCTCCAGAAAGTCCTTCACTTCCAGCTCATGCTCATAGTGGGCTTCCTGGGCTGCATCTTCAAGCTCAAGCTCGCGGAGTGACAGTTGCTTGATCTTCTTGGCGTCCTTGATCGCGTGATACTCTAGAGTTACGCTGTGCTTCTCCAAGGTCTGGGCATAAGATAAGAGAGCGTCGTTGGTCTTGCTTGAGATGATGTCTCCGTCTTCATTTCTCCAGGATACAACGAATAGGTCTGGAGAAATAGGGCAGCCTTTGTATTTATCCTTGATACGTCCGAGTGCACAATGGATCGCCATGTCCCTTCCGAGAATCCAGCTGGGTGCGATGAACTTGAAATCCATCGGCTCAGTGCGCGGCTCGAATGTCCTTCCGGGAATATGCACCTCGATCCTGTAGCATGAATCCTCCGGGTAAGATGAAGTTGGCTTCCCTGTGATAGTCGGCACAGCAATCCTCAAGTCTTTGGTGATCTGCACCAGCTCTTTTCCGAACGGCATAGTGGTGTCGGGCTGGCAAAACTCCGTGAACATAACAGGGATGAAGGTGGCCATCTAAACATTGGAAAATCGGAGAGAAGTCAGAAATGATCAGAAGAGGAAATAGAAGATTTTAGAGAAAATAGTTTTCATCCTAAGGCTTTTCCATTCCTAGAGGTTACGTCCTAAGGTCAGCGTGTGCTCTGAATACCATTTCTGTAGCGACCCGACTCAACGAGTCAAGCCTCTGGTGTTTCTGTACCATCCCAAGATCATGCTGGTACACACACAGTACATAATGTATATATTCAAGAGTGCAATCACACAGCTTTATTAATCGAAATCTCATAAAGAGTACTTTATTACAATAAAGGAGTACAATAAAGTGGCTGAAGGCCAACTCATGAGATTATCTAACGAAGACTAAGCGGAAGCATCAGGTAGACGAGTCCATCCGACTCCAAGGGCATGTCGCTGAGCGTAGAACGGTAACCTCACTCCTGGTCGGAAAAGTACTCTACAACATGATACGTTGCAGCCGTGTAGGTCAGCATATTGAATATGCTGGCAAATCAAGAGAGGGAGTAAAATAATCACTATCTCTACATGCATATTTGGCCGGTGGAGCTAAGTTTTTGCATAAAGCTAGTTTTATCCTACAACAAAAGGGTTTGAAAGCAAAATATTACTACATAGTTTGTTGTTAACGAGATGGTTCCGCCAACCAATTCTCGTACCCGAATAGTTGTTAACACCCACATCATTATTAAGTTGTGTCGAGAGTTCAGGGGAAATTCAATGCCTTCGGCTCAAGTTGTCCATGACCGTGGACACGGCTAATCGATTAGGTTGAGTACTCTGCAGAGTTTTGCACACGTTCCCCACAAGATTTGATCGCCTCCGGGTTTGTCCTCGCACTTCAGGGTGTTTGAAGACCGGATGATCAAAACATGGTCTTTCAACGGGTCCCTCTGAATCCCTGTCGGTGCCCATCCATTCCTACCGTTCGTCTACATCTACTAGCACCGCCTGTCCAGAGTCGCCGCATTGTCCAACCAAGCCAGAGCCCATAATGACTTGTGGCTGTGCAGGTAAGCCTTGAGTCTTGAAGTCTCCGTCCGTCCCTTTGAGCCTGGGTGAAGCTTTCCGCAGGATGACATGGCCTCTCCAGCATCCCGGGCATCCACTGGGTTTTCCAGGGAGCCGATCAACCGTCCTTCACCCAGTGTTGCATTGCGTCCGAGGTCTTGAAAATCTTGTCTTAGTCCGGTCTTGATTATTATATCAACCTCGCATCACTCGTGGAATACACTCAACCGATAACCCGTCTACTAGAGCATAGCATATATAACATTGTCGTCCCGGGGCCAAGTATCGGGGTGTTGGTGTTCCTACCACATGATACTACACCTATGACTAAAGTTTCCAAGTACCTAGGCAGCATGCAATTAGGGCAAAGAAGGTGATCTACTATGCATTGAAAACATAGGTAAAAATAACATGATCAAAGATGACTTGCCTTGATGATAGTTGTCCCGCTCGAGCGTCTCTAAGTAACACGCTTCGCACTCCGGATGATCTACCGATACAAACACAAAGCACACCATAAGCAATTCAATCATGCCACGAGTAAAAATAACATCACATGCAATGATTGGCAAACGACTACGCAAAAGAATTTTATCGCGCGTCGGTAGGACAGAAACTTGTTTCTGTTGAAAACACCAGTAAAAATACTTGGAAAATTCTGAAAATTCTACTACAGTAAGGTTTTATCACTAGAAAACTGCAGCAAAAAGAATCAACTCAATATCATTTTTCAAACTCCTGGAATAGGCAAAACGGTGTTTAAACTAAATCTGCTCTAACTTATATTTAAAAATTCCAAACACATAAACATTATATATTTTTAAAAACTACAGGAAATTTGTGAGCTACTGGAAAAAGAATCAGTGTCATTGGACGTAGGGATAAAAAGTTGTGATCAAAACAAGATTGAAAGTTTCTGTTTTCGAAATCTGGACAGAAATTACGAAACTGCTAGTGCTAATGAGAGGCACACGTGGCAAGCTTCTAATGGCTGAGATGGAGTGCATGAAATAGAGAGAGAGAGGTTGCTACCTGCTGCTGGAGGTGTTGCACCGGCAAGAAAAGAGATGGCCGGCGAGGAAGGAGGGAGTAGCTCCGGGCGGTGGGGCGTCGGGCGGCGGCGGTGAGGTTCCTCCTCCGCGGGGAAGAGGCGGCGGTGGAGAGAGAGTTCGGGGAGGGCTCCTCCTCCGCGGCGAGGCCGAGGTGCAGCAGCTTTCGGGCGGCTGCCGCTGCTCGCGGCGGCGGCTAGGGCGGCGGTGGGGTGAGGCGCCGACGGCGGCTTGTGGAGGCGGCGGTGGAGAGACGGCGGCTAGGGTTGGGGAGAGGTGGAGGTGGGGGGGGGTTTATATAGGCTTAGGGGAGGAGAGTAGAAAGGAAGGAGAGGGAGAACTTTGGGAAGGAGATCATGGGAGAGAAAAATAGGAAAGAGAGGGAGGAGAAAGAAGGAAGAGAGAAATAAGGAAAAGGGAGAGAAAATAGGAAGGAGGAGACGTGGGGAGGGAGAGAAGAAAAAAGGAAAGAGGAGACGTGGGGAGGGAGAGAGATTGGGGACGTGGGGGAGGCTGCATGCAAGGCATGCGTGCATGCATGGGGTGGCTGGGCTGTTTTTTTTTTTTTTTTGAAAAGAAAACAAACAAACAGCAGCAACAAAAAGAAATAAAAAAAAACAAAACAAAACAGAAAAAATATATTTTCCTAGCTAACAAAATACTAGGAAAAAAAAAGTACTAATATACATATATGCGCTAGAATACTTAGGAAAACAAAATACTTATACAACTAATACATATATAATATATATAGGAACCCTAGTTCCACCTAATGCAACTAAAAAAAAGTTTTATGCACTAGGATCACACAACGCGATCGAAAAAAAAAACTCGACTAAAATAATTCGGAGTTTGGAAAAATTTGCAAAAAACAAAAATGATGACTTTAACTCACAGGGGAGAAGTCATATTATCTCCGCTCCGATAAATTGCCTGCAGTCACATAACGATAAAATTTTTCAGAGGAACACAATGATGCATAAAATGTGGGATGCAAATGAATGATCTATTAACATCCGAATTTACGAAAATTGGGATGTTACACAGGGTCCGACTACGGATGAAAACAAACGAGAAAAGAAGAACGACGTCCATCCTTGCTATCCTAGGCTGCCGGCCTGGAACCCATCCTAGATCGATGAAGAAGAAGGAGAAGAAGAAACTCCAAATGAACAATCAACGCGCTCGCATCAAGTAACCTTTACCTGTACCTGCAACTTGTGTTGTAGTAATCTGTGAGCCACAGGGGACTCAACAATCTCATTTCCAAAGGTATCAAGACTAGCAAAGCTTAATGGGTGAGGCATGGTTAAGTGGTGAGGTTGCAGCAGCGGCTAAGCATATATTTGGTGGCTAACTTACGAGTACAAGAAATAAGAGGGGGAAGATCTACGCATAGCGGACGTGAACTACTGAAGATCAAATGAATGATCCTGAACACCTACCTACATCAAACATAACCCCACCGTGTCCTTGATCGAAGTAAGAACTCATGAAAGAGACAGTCACGGTTACGCACACAGTTGGCATGTTTTAGTTAAGTTAACTTCAAGTTATCTAGAACCAGTGTTAAACAAAGTTTCCACGTTACCACATAACCGCGGGCACGGCTTTCCGAAAAGATTTAACCCTACAGGGGTGCTCCAACTAGTCCATCACAAATTACCACAAGCCGCATAGAAATCCTCAATCACGAAACTCGCGATCTCGTCGGATTCCCTAGTCGAAAACCTCAACTCTGAGATTACCCAAAGCATCACCGGAATCCCGATGCACAAGATATCTCGTCAAAGGTAAAACTAATCCAGCAAGGCCGCCCGGCATGTCGACGATCCCGATAGGATCCACGTATCTCGTTCTCAGGACACGACGGATGAGCGATGGTTACCACGCCAGACGCCGAGTTTCCCCGGGTAGCGTTAGTAAGCTGCTCTGTTTTGGACCAGCACTGGCCCTCCCTGTATTATGTATAATTACTCCTCGGGTAGCGCTAACTCCCTATGCATTTCAGTATTATCAAATTTTTATGTTGGGCAAATAGTACCAATGTTGGGCCTTGCCAGACCAGCTTTAATCTAAAACGAATTATCAAGGGGGTCCCCATAACAACCCCGATCGTGTTAGGAGCGCTCATTTATGGAACATAACACCGGTAGCCGAAACTAAGGGGGCAAAGGTGGAACAAAACACCAGGCTAGAAAGGCCGAGCCTTCTACCTTTTACCAAGTATATAGGTGCATTAAATTAAATAGCATTAATATGGTGATATGACAAGGAACCCATGTAGTCACATGGAAACAACTGCACCTGCAACTAGCAACGCTACACAGGGTTAAGCAAGCGGTAACATAGCCAATCAGTGGTTTGCTAGGTCGAACAGGTTGAAGGTTATCATGGCATTTTTTGAGAGGCTCATATTTAACATGTGGTAGGCAACGGGACATAAACGGTAGAAACGGTAAAACTAGCATGGCAATGATAGTAATGGTATCTGGGGAAATGGTCATCTTGTCTGAGATCCCGCTTGGAAGAAGAATGACTCCGTGAAGCAGACGAACCGACGTAGTCGAACGGGTCCTCACAATCCGGCACGTTGCGGAACTCTATCGAGACAAAGCAAACCGGAAACACAAATCAACACACGGAATTCACCACATGATGCACAACACATATGATGCATGAGCAGCTGAATACATGCAAGTCACGGCATGACAATTCACACAATCAAACACTACACATTAAGTGAAGTTCAATATGCAACGAGTTGCATATTGACAAAACTCCATGTTTAATTATTTAGTTCTATCCCGATTAGATACACGGCAATATTAAATGTGGTTAAACATGGCAAGAGGTGAAGCGCAATTAAACTAACTATCTAGGCATTTTAAATGAGGTCGGAAATGACATATAGCACATCCGAGACGACCTCACATGTTAATTTACAATTCTGTCCAGATCTGAACTAATACATTTAGTTAGTTGTTAAATAGAAAAACAAATAGGTTCACGTGATTCTACGCGTTGTTACAAGCAATTTACACATAGAGAACATCTCCAACGGAGCTACGGATCAAAAGTTACAAGCACCGCAAGATATGAAGGCATGTATGCAATATGTGTGCAACGACGGTCACGAGCACTTCAACACATACAACCAGCAAGAGAAAATGAAACTACACGAGATTCTAAGAAAGTTTCATATAGGACATGATCAAATTAGAGCTATGGTTCAACAACTACGAGCAAAACAAGAAATCACTACAATCTGCCAAAATCAGCCACATAGCATTTTCTACGCCCCACAACTACGGGCTACACTACTCCGATAAACTCAAGCAAGGCATGACACGAAAGAGGGCAAGAAGCACTACTAAAAACAACTAACAACAACTAGCATGGCAGCAAGGAACACTAGGAAAAGAAGTCACAAAATGGCTTTCCACACACTATTTCAGACTTAGTGAAAATAGCAGTTTTTGAAGCTGCAGTTTTCGATCTGAAGGCATATTGACATCAGCAAAACCTATAGCTACAGGACTCCAAATGTCATGAAAATTCACAGCATGCTAGAGAAACACAAGGGCTACAACTAACTCCATTGGACCAACCTCAAAAGAGCTACAGATCAAAAGATACAAGCAAGACAAGACAGCAACAAAATATAACAGATTCCAGACTTAGAAATATTTCAGCACCTCCAAATCAGCACTATTTCTAGCAACTTGAGAGCAAGTAAACCACTCCTAAACATGCATATCTATTGCAACCAAAAATACGAAGGGCTAGACAAAACATCCAAGATCAACTCTCTAGTTGACAACTCCTTCAAATGAAGCACGGAATAAATCCTACGAATCAAACAATTGGGCAACATGGCCAAATATCACGCGAACTATTTTGCTCAAAAGCTAAAACTAATTGCACAGAAAAATCCCATGGATTTTTCTACCCCGGAAACATATAAAATATGTGGGGTTGCAACACAAAAATAATGCCACACATAAATGCGAGATAATAACCTAGATACGAAACAATAAACTAGCGGCAATTCCCTACACGCAAAAATACAAATGACCGCACTAAAATACATGAAAAATGGTTCCTAAAACATGGGCATTTCTAATACGGCATTCGGGCTATACGGACACGCACGAGAAATTAATACGGACTATATCCTATTGGGACATCACGTACATCTATGCATTAGGCACGCTAAACTACAAAAAACAAATACCCTAGTTGCACCAACGTAATCTACGCGTAAAACTACACGAAAACCGTATAATACACGTTCCGATCCGACTAACGGAATAAAAGTTATGGACGTTTTAATATCGTCTATTTTCTGGAATTAATTGTAATTCCGAAAGTAAATCCTATAATGGCTACTGGGCTGAAACTGAGGCGTAAATAACTAAGAGGCGCCTATGCGTAATTTAAAGGGGCTGGGGGATCTCACCTAGCGGGCCTTGGCCCAGGAGTGGAGAGGAGCAGGCCGAGGAAGGCGGCTTGGGCTGGTGCACTGGGCCTGGGGCTGCTGCTGCTGGTGGGCCGAGGCGGCTGTGGAGCTGGGTCGGCGGCTCGGGGCGCTGGGCCGCTGTGGGACGTGGCCGGCCTGGGCGAGCGACGCGCTGGCCACGGGAGGCCGGTCAACGCTCGGGGCGAGCGGCAGCCCCTCGTGCCCTCCCGATCCGATCGAGGCCATGGCTCGATGGCGGCGGGACTCGACTGGCCGGCAGCAGGGACTTGGGGCCAGGGCGGCGACGGGCCCGCGCAAGAGACCGTGGCCTCGGGCGGTGGCAGATCTAGCCTGCAGTGCACGGCGAGGCGGCGGCTCGATCTGGCGACGGGGAAGAAGTTGCAGCGCTCGTTCCGTTGACCGGGGCATGGCTGGCAGTGGGCGTCGGCCAGGGACGGTGCGGCGAGGGCGGCACGGGAGGCGGCGACCGGCGAGGGCCTCCGGCGAGGGGCAACGGTGATCTGGCGCGGGGCGGCTACGACCTCCGGCGAGGGGCGCTCGGGAGTAGGGAGCTCCTCGGCCAGGGAGACACAGGGCGGCGGCGGCGGCGGATGGGCCTGCGCGGGCCCGATCTGGGCTCGGCGGGCCCGGCGGTTGGTGGGAGGCTGAGGGGAGAGAGTGTGTGGTTGTGTGTGGAGGCCACGGAAAACGAGGCAGGGCTAGGGTTGTGTCTAAAATTACCCGGGGGCTATTTATAGACAAATGGGGGGGCTAGGTTTTGCGAAATTCTGCCCCGGTTTCAACCGCGCGGTCGGATTCGACTAATGCCAAATGCGGGAACTGTTACGAGGCCATGTAGAGGGGATATCCAGGGACGAGAGGGAGAACTGGCGGCGCGGCAACGAATTTTAAAACACCGACAGACGTCCAACGGTAGACCGAATACGGTGCCGCTACGGTCGACCGTTCGGTTACCAGACGAACTCCGATCGCGACGGAATTCGATAGGCGGCCTGGCTATAACTAATCACGACCGCATGCCAAGTTTCACCGCGATCAGAGAAAGTTTTACGCACACTTTTAAAACAGGGTTCAAACGATGTCGCGGGCGCGTGTGTGTGTGGTCGGGCTCAGAACGGACAACAACGGGAACCGACAACTAACAACGGATGCAAGCTTTGAAAACTGGCGGCAACGGAGACGCCGATGCAATGCAGATGATGCGAATGATGCGATGATGATGTGACAAAAGGAAATAGACACACGACGAAAACGAAATAGAAGGGGAATCTTCTGGAACGTCGGCATCGGGCTGTCACAACTCTCCTACACTACAAGAGGATCTCGCCCCGAGATCCAAGAATGAAAGGGGGAAGAGGATGAGAAAAAACAAGGGGTAAAAACTTAATTGCTTCTTTGACAAACGAGTGAAACCAATGATCCTTGAAAGTTGCAAGGAGATGAGGAATGTTATGAGAAAGAAGCAAGAATTCACAGAAAATTTTGGCATCACTTCGGTAGGAAAATGGGACAAAAAATTCTATAAGAAGGAAGAAATAGACAATATTCATAACAAACAACTAAATAGAGCAAGGGAACACCATGATCTTGGTAGAACAACAAGATTGACCCAAAAGAGCAATATCACAAAGCCTCCGGAATAATAGAATATGAACTAGCTCATACGGAAGAAGAGAACGAAGAACAGAATGACAACTACTAACTCCAATGAACTTGGCAAGCATCCTTGCGAGAAGAATTGGACGGAGTTGTTGGACAAACAACAACGAAAAGAAGAATATAGAAGTGGGCTTATGGAAACCTTTTTCAAACTAACGAAGTGACAACCAACCACTAACAGAACAAGGATTGTTTGGGAGAAACAAGATATGACCAATTTCTTACACCAAGAGGATACATTGAGAACTTGGATTAATGACAAGCACCATGATAGCAACAATCCATAGGAAAAGCTTTAGGTGAATCCAAACCAAGATAGCTCATTGAAGAAATCATGGGTTGAAAATATCTCATGATCAAAGAATTGGTGGATTTAATTATCTCACTCTTGAAAGAAAGACTCTTCGAGACTCCTACACTAACAAGAATGCTATAATACCACCTCAAAGGATAAAGGAAGAACAATTGCACATATAAATGCAAGAGAAAGGATACTTGAGGTTCTCCAACAAGAATCTTGAAGAACACTTGAGAATGGATTGAAACCTTGATGAACCACCAAGAAGGACCTCCGTATACGAATGAATGATGCAAAGATATCAATGTAGAAAAGAATAAGATTATGACCTTACCAAGATTTAGATGAAGCTTCACAAAGAGATACTTGATAAAACTTAGAACTCCGGAAAAGAAAAGATAAGAACACTTGAGAAAAGAATTGATATCATGAGCCACTCCGGAAGAAGAATTCAGATTACTACGAACAAGAATAAGAATTATGTTATGCTAATTCTTCATCAAGTTTAATTGATGACAAGCAACAGATTTAGCATACAACTTATTCCTCTTGAAAGAATCTTGAAGAGATAGAGAGATAAGCACCACTTGAGGCATAATTGACGGACGCACCGGTAAGAATTCGCAAATAAATGGGAACACCACGAATTAATGGAGATACAAGAGAACGAAGAGATCATGAGCCACCTAAGAGAAAAACTAGAACAAGGCACCCGAATAACCGAGAGACGAACGAAGAGACAGCAATGGAGAAGAATTAAGGATGAAAGCTGAAAGCTGAGAACGAAGAATCTTCTAAAATGATGGCCTTCGGAGGAACGAGAAATAAAAACAACTCAGAGAAGCACCGGATAACACGAAAGGGATTACTCATGATTGACAACAAATGAGAGGATACACGAAGCTGAGATGACAGTCTTCACAAGAATGGACAAAGATTCGAGAGAAACACTCCTTCGGATTGCAAGCTGAGAATGATGACGAGAACAACACCACCAAGAATTAATGAGACACTCCGGAATAAAGAAGAATGAAAGGTTGAGCCAATATGAGAATTAATACAAATTTATCTTGAAGAAGTAATAAGACTGATGAAATTCATACTTACGTCATAGTTGAAAAGAATTAAAGACCTCCGGAAAGATTACAGAGCTATATAAGATCCTGGGAAAAACCTGTGGGTTATGGGCCCACTCAAATAAACCACCATTGAAAAGATTGCTCAGAGGGAGAGAAATTGCACCGGTATAAGAGAACTAGATGAGGTTAGCACCTCGAAATAACTGAAGGATCGAGAATCAGGACTTCTGAAATATCTTCAACACTCCGGACAAAAAGAGAGAGGAATGAATAACAAGATAGGCTCATAAGAATTCCCAACATAGGAAAGAATTTAATGTTCGAAAAGGATATGATGACCATGGATAACTGAATTAAATTCACCGGTAAGGAAGACAAGAATGAACAAATATGACACGAATCTCCTGAGAATCTTCACAATGAATCACCGGATAAGAGAGAAAAGAACAAGCAGCGGAAGCACAACGAAAAAAACTCCTGGATAAAAATTGAATCACTAAGAAAAAGGGCGGGAGGGTGGGAAAAAATAAATACAACTTGGGCTAGATGAGATGAACTCCGGAATAAAATGAGAGAATGATCTTGCAAAATTGGAGAGGAATGAATTCACTTGGAGAGAAACACACCGGTTGAATGGAATTGATACGATGACTCCGGTTGACAAGAATTGATAAGACAACTGATTGAGCAAAAGAATTTGCACTCTCACATAAAAATATGAGAACACCTCTTAGAAAAGATCTGAAACACCACTTGACATCGAAGCAACTTGAATTACCATATTCGAACAAAAGAAAGGGTGAGGCTTATGAAACAAGCCAGAACAAACTCATGAGAAAGATTTCGTCCGATATTTTCGTGGACAGGAATCCACTAGATGTCGAACCCCAACCTAACATCATGCATTTGTTGGAAGATTGTCCTATAAGCAACTACTTGAATTCCCACCTAAGAATTCCCGAAATATCTGTTCATGCAATCTGGTACACGATACAAGGAGTAATAGCACACAACTCCTATACTAACCGTCACCTGTATCACATCCATCAACACACAACCAGAATCTCGGACCTTCATCTACAACAGACCCTCGTGATCACAACGATACAAAGTATGGCAGTACTCCCGAACAATCTGCACCAGTACTGTGGACATCGGGGTTATCTCGCCACTACTAGTATTGAAGCAATTACGAACATCCTTCGTTCCGAGATACTAAGAAATCTGAATGATAACGATGTGCTCAAGAATCCCCTGGAGCTCAACTCCCCTGAAACTCAAAGCAGATAGGAAGCACCAAGACAGAACTCCGTCACATCGACATCATATAGATTCCAAGAATATCCGCGTGATCCTAAATTTTTTTTGAGTGAGAAGAGGAGTAGAATTAAATTATTATGTCAAGATTCCTCACCAGAGCATAGAAGAGGAGAAAAAAGAATCCTACTCTTCGATATATAACTAGACTCAAAGCAGTTTTTTCACTAGACTTGACTCGGCCAAGTTCGATCAATCAAGGGGGCTCCTAGGTCGGTACTGCTCTGATACCAACTTTTCACGCCCAAGATCTGACCCTATCCTCAATTTGGCACGAAGGCCTCGTCAGGGATAGAAGCGCATCTCGTCGTGTCACAAGAATGTATATCGTTACAAGTACATGTACTGAAAAGAAGAGATATATAATAGAATTGGCTTACACTCGCCACAAGCTACATCAGAGTCACATCAGTACATTACATAAACATCAAGAGTAAGAGGAGGGTACGACTATGGACGAAAATAAATGAGAAAAGAAGAACGACGTCCATCCTTGCTATCCCAGGTTGCCGGCCTGGAACCCATCCTAGATCGATGAAGAAGAAACAACTCCAAATGAACAATCAACGCGCTCGCATCAAGTAACCTTGACCTGTACCTGCAACTGGTGTTGTAGTAATCTGTGAGCCACAGTGGACTCAACAATCTCATTTACAAAGGTATCAAGACTAGCAAAGCTTAATGGGTGAGGCATGGTTAAGTGGTGAGGTTGCAGCAGCGGCTAAGCATATATTTGGTGGCTAACTTATAGTACAAGAAATAAGAGGGGGAATATCTACGCATAGTGGACGTGAACTACTCAAGATCAAATGAATGATCCTGAACACCTACCTACGTCAGACATAACCCCACCATGTCCTCGATCGGAGTAAGAACTCACGAAATAGACAGTCACGGTTACGCACACAGTTGGCATGTTTTAATTAAGTTAACTTCAAGTTATCTAGAACCAGTGTTAAACAAAGTTTCCACGTTACCACATAACCGTGGGCACGGCTTTCCGAAAAGATTTAACCCTGCAGGGGTGCTCCAACTACTCCATCACAAATTACCACAAGCCGCATCGAAATCCTCAATCACGAAGCTCGCGATCTCGTCGGATTCCCTAGTGGAAAACCTCAACTCTGAGATTACCCAAAGCATCACCGGAATCCCGATGCACAAGATATCTCGTCAAAGGTAAAACTAATCCAGCAAGGCCGCCCGGCGTGTCGACGATCCCAATAGGAGCCGCGTATCTCGTTCTTAGGACACGACAGATGAGTGATGGTTACCACGTCAGACGCCGAGTTGCCTCGGGTAGCGCTAGTAACCTGCTCTGTTTTGGACCAGCACCATCAGCACTGGCCCTCCCTGTATTATGTAGAATTACTCCTCGGGTAGCGCTAACTCCCTATGCATTTCAGTATTATCAAATTTTTATGTTGGGCAAATAGTACCAATGTTGGGCCTTGCCAGACCAGCTTTAATCTAAAATGAATTATCAAGGGGGTCCCCAAAACAACCCTGATCGTGTTAGGAGCGCTCATTTATGGAGCATAACACCGGTAGCCGAAACTAAGGGGGCAAAGGTGGAACAAAACACCAGGCTAGAAAGGCCGAGCCTTCCACCTTTTACCAAGTATATAGGTGCATTAAATTAAATAGCATTAATATGGTGATATGACAAGGAACCCATGTAATCACATGGAAACAACTGCACCTGCAACTAGCAACGCTACACAGCATTAAGCAAGCCGTAACATAGCCAATCAGTGGTTTGCTAGGTCGAACAGGTTGAAGGTTATCATGACATTGTTGAGAGGCTGATATTTAACATGTGGTAGGCAACGAGACATAAACGGTAGAAACGGTAAAACTAGCATGGCAATGATAGTAATGGTATCTGGGGAAATGGTCATCTTGCGTGAGATCCTGCTTGGGAGAAGAATGACTCCGTGAAGCAGACGAACCGACGTAGTCGAACGGGTCCTCACAATCCGGCACGTTGCGGAACTCTATCGAGATGAAGCAAACCAGAAACACAAATCAACACACGGAATTCACCACACGATGCACAACACATATGATGCATGAGCAGCTGAATACATGCAAGTCACGGCATGACAATTCACACAATCAAACACTACACATTAAGTGAAGTTCAATATGCAACGAGTTGCATATTGACGAAACTCCACGTTTAATTATTTAGTTCTATCCCGATTAGATACACGATAATTAAACTAACTACCTAGGCATTTTAAATGAGGTCGGAAATGACATATAGCACCTCCGAGACAACCTCACATGTTAATTTACAATTCTGTCCAGATCTGAACTAATACATTTAATTAGTTGTTAAACAGGAAAACAAATAGGTTCACGTGATTCTATGCGTCGTTACAAGTAATTTACACATAGAGAACATCTCCAACGGAGCTACAGATCAAAAGTTACAAGCACCGCAAGATATGAAGGCATGTATGCAATATGTGTGCAACAACTGTCACGAGCACTTCAAAACATACAACCAGCAAGAGAAAATGAAACTACACGAGATTCTAAGCAAGTTTCATATAGGACACGATCAAATCGGAGCTACGGTTCAACAACTACGAGCAAAACAAGAAATCACTACAATCTGCGAAAATCAGCCTCATAGCATTTTCTACGCCCCACAACTACGGGCTACACTACTCCGATAAACTCAAGCAAGGCATGACACGAAAGAGGGCAAGAAGCACTACTACAAACAACTAACAACAACTAGCATGGCAGCAAGGAACACTAGGAAAAGAAGTCACAAAATGGCTTTCCACACACTATTTCAGACTTAGTGAAAATAGCAGTTTTTGAAGCTGCAGTTTTCGATCTGAAGGCATATTGACAGCAGCAAAACCGATAGCTACAGGACTCCAAATGGCATGAAAATTCACAGCATGCTAGACAAACACAAGGGCTACAACTAACTCCACTGGACCAACCTCCCGATCCGATCGAGGCCATGGCTCGGTGGCGGCGGGACTCGACTCGCCGGCAGCAGGGACGCGGGGCCAGGGCGGCGACGGGCCCGCGCAAGAGACCGAGGCCTCAGGCGGTGGCAGATCTACCCTGCAGTGCACGGCGAGGCGGCGGCTCGATCTGGCGGCGGGGAAGAAGTTGCAGCGCTCGTTCCGGTGACCGGGGCATGGCCGGCGGTGGGCGGCGGCGAGGGACGGCGCGGCGAGCCCAGCAAGGGAGGCGGCGACCGGCGAGGGCCTCCGGCGAGGGGCAGCAGCAATCTGGCGCGGGGCGGCTACGACCTCTGGCGAGGGGCGCTCGGGAGCAGGGAGCTCCTCGGCCAGGGAGACACAGGGCGCCGGCGGGGGCGGATGGGCCTGCCCGGGCCCGATCTGGGCTCGGCGGGCCCGGCGGTTGGTGGGAGGCTGAGGGAGAGAGTGTGTGGCTGTGTGTGGAGGGCACGGAAAACGAGGGAGGGGCTAGGGTTGCTGTCTAAAATTACCCGGGGGCTATTTATAGACAAATGGGGGGGGGCTAGGTTTAGACAAATTCTGCCACGGTTTCAACCGTGCGGTCGGATTTGACTAATTCCGAAGGCGGGAACGGTTACGAGGCCGTGTAGAGGGGATATCCAGGGACGAGAGGGAGAACGGGCGGCGCGGCAGAATACAGTGCCGCTACGGTCGACCGTTCAGGTACCAGACGAACTCCGATCGCGACGAAATTCGACAGGCGGCCTGGATATAACTAATCACGACCGCATGCCAAGTTTCACCTCGATCAGAGAAAGTTTTAAGCACACTTTTAAAACAGGGTTCGAACGATGCCGCGGGCGCGTGCGTGTGTTGTCGGGATCAGAACGGACAACGACGGGAACCGGCAACTAACAACGGATGCAAGCTTTGAAAACTGGCGGCAACGGAGATGCCGATGCAATGCAGATGATGCGATGATGATGCGACAAAAGGAAATAGACACACGACGAAAACGGAATAGAAGGGGAATCTTCTGGAACATCGGCATCAGGCTGTCACAGCTATCTTGGCATGCATGAAGATGACATTAACAGGTGCATCACGAGAAAACGATGCAAAAACATATAAAGAACGTAGAAAACGGAGCTACGGATCAACCGGAAACTACGAAACAAGAAATGGAGTCCTACGGATCAAATCTACCACAAGCACTCTCCAATGGCATACTTCTGGTATTCCCAGGTTGCAACATGACCAAACAAACAAGTATAGGTGGGGTGGTGCAAACATACTCACCACACAACCAACTATGTACTCACAAGCGTCAAAACAACAAAACTATGCAATCTGTCATAAACAGCATCATAGCAGTTTGAGAGCAACATGCAAAGCACCTACAGCCACCCAAATGTGCCAAATAAGATATGTGGCAAAAGCTATTCAAAAGCTCTACAAGCATGAGCAAGAAGATAATACAAAGGAGTTACACACAGAAAGATCTACAGGTGCTAACTTAGACAAAATAATAGATTTCAGGGACTTAGTGAAATTCTCAGATTCTCACCAGCTGTTTATTCTCTGAAGCATTTTGACAGCCCCCAAAACAATATCTACAGGAAATGAAAGTGCATGAAAATTGACAGAGAGCTAGACAAACACAAAAGCTCCAACTCTCTAGTTGATTGCAAGGGCTGATTCGCAACACATGAACTGTTGCAACCACAACTACAAGGGAAGAAAATAACAGCAGTTTCTCAGACATTGTGAAAATCACAGATTTTCACTAAGCTCACAATTTTAGCCACATGCCTACTTTGAGAAGGCACAACTTGCACATAAAAACTCCTAAGCATAAAACAAAACCACCATGCTGTAGACGGGTTCACCCACTACTGCCACATCAAGGGTTTACCCTCTTTGGCTCATCACATCACATGTCACCAAGCTCTAAACATAGATCAAAACAGAAAAATGACATCTCCAGAAAGTGTTCCAAAAGGGAAATCTGATTTCACTAATGGATTCCTGGGATTATTCTACCCCGAAAACATATATAATACCTAGGTACTTGCATAGAACAAATAGGCACAAAGTTGAAAGGAAAAACTACATGGAATCACATAGATGCAAATAGTGCCATATCATATGTGTTTCTCACTAGATCATCACCTACACATGCACTTGCACACACTCACAACTCCAATGGTGACATGAGGGTTTAGACCTCATGTATGTGTGCCATAGGACATCACCATACACACACACACACATGCACATCCACACACAAGTATGTGGGGGGGACCCACACACACACACACTCACACACTTGCACAAACTAGTGCATATGCTAATCACCCATGGATATTAGTAACACACACACATACAAATCCTAGAACACACATACACACACTACACCTAGTGCACACACTCACATACTAACACACACACACATACTATTAGTGCACCCACTTCACACACACATACACCACTAGAGCATACACATGCATACATCATCTTCCTAGGCTCCTAGCAAAAACCACTTGGAAACTATCCCCACAAAGTATATTCACTAGCTGAAATATAAAAGGAAGCAAAAGAAAGGAAAAAATAAAACAAAACATCAAAAGGGGAGTTCCTGGATTCGATCCCAGGTCCCCCTGGTACTGCTGCTAGCACCACTACACGTACCACTGCGCTACTGGCCTCGGCTCGACGGGTAGGAGGAGCGAAACAGGGTATCTCTCCCTATATGCTACAACACCAGAATTCAGCAAAATAAAAGGGGCGCCACTGGGTTTCGGACCCACGACCACTAGGCGCCAAAACCACCCACTTACCACCACGCTACGAATCGGAACTTAACAGAGTAGAGGAGGATACACTCTTGGGTAACCCCCCCTGTGTTCCTGCAACAGATCGGCGGTGGCCAGAACAGGGGACGACAAACGATGAAGCTACGGCCCAAATTGAACTGCGGCTGCTTGCGGGGAGGAAGTGGGATCCACCAGGGACCCATTCCCGTGCCTACCACAGCAGGAGGAAGCCTGTCACGGCGGCGCAACTAAGCTCAGCTAAGCGGTGGCTACGGTGACAGAGCGGTGGCGCTACCTCCTGGGATGCTACGCGCGAGGGGGAAAGGAAGAAGAGGACGAGCAGCTCACCCTGGAGTGCTCGGGGACGATCTGCTTCGATGGAGAGGAAGAAGAGGAAGCAGCCCTCGCGACGACCCGCATCTTGCTCTGGCGACGACGACGTGAAGGAGACGCCAGGAAGGAGGTTCGGCCTTGCTAGCGTCGGAAATGGAACGGGGGAAGATCCCCCATCCTCGCGGATGCCTCAGGCTCGACGGAGATGCGCCGACGATGAGGGGAGGGACGACAGAATGACGGCATACAAAACATCCAAAGTTTGACAAGATAATAGCATGAAACCATAAAAAATTATAGATACGTTGGAGACGTATCAAGCATCCCCAAGCTTAACTCCTGCTCGTCCTCGAGTAGGGAAGTGATAAAGAATGAATTTTTGATGTGCAATTCTACCTAGCATAGTTGTCCTTTGCAACTTCTTTCACGTGGCATGAATGTTCAAATCCGTAAGATTCGAAACAATAGTTTGCTATTGCTACGGCAACAAAAGACCTTCCCCGGCAACGGCGTCAGAGGTCCTTCTGCTGCTGGCTACGCCTACAGGGACTTCCTTGGAAAATATGCAAAGGATTCCCCCGCGGCCTTGGAGCCTTGCGTTGGTGTTCCCTTGAAGAGGAAAGGGTGATGTAGCACTGAAGCAGTAAGTATTTCCCTCAGTTTGAGAACCAAGGTATCGGTCTAGTAGGAGGATCGCGTCAAGTCACAAGTACCTGCACAAACACAAAGAGCTTGCACCCAACGCTGTGAAGGGGTTGTCAATCCCTTATAGATTGTTTGCAAAGTGAGAACTGAATGCAAAAAGTAAACAAAGCAAAGTAAAAGTGAAAGTGGAGACGTTAGTTGTGAATAGACCTGGGGGCCGTAGTGTTCACTAGTGGCTTCTCTCATGAAAGCAAGTAGATGGTGGGTGAACGAATTACTGTCGAGCAATTGGTAGAACCGCGCAAAGTCATGACGTCATATATGGCAATGATCATATCAATAGGCATCATGTCCAAAACAAGTAGACCGATACTTTCTGCATCTACTACTATTACTCCACACGTCGACTGCTATCCAACATGCATCTAGTTTATTAAGTTCATAAGAACAGAGTAACGCCTTAAGCAAGATGACATGATGTATATGGACAATCTCAAATCTATGATGAAAGCTCATCTTGTTACCCTTAATGGCAACAACACGACGCGTGCCTTGATGCCCCTTCAGTCACTAGGAAAGGTCACCGCACGGTATGAACCCAAAACCAAGCACTTATGCCATTGCAAGAATCGTAGATCTAGTTGGCCAAACAAAACCCAAGACTTGGAGAGACTTACAAGGATATCAAATCATGCATATAAGAAATCAGCAAAGACTCAAATATAATTCATAGATAATCTAATCACAAATCCACAATTCATCGGATCTCGACAAACACACCGCCAAAGAGGATTACATCGGATAGATCTCCATGAAGATCATGGAGAACTTTGTATTGAATATCCAAGAGAGAGAAGAAGCCATCTAGCTACTAACTACGGACCCGTAGGTCTGAAGTGGACTACTCACGAGTCATTGGAGAGGCGATGATGTTGATGTAGAAGCCCTCCAGCTCCAAAGTCCCCTCCGGCAGGGCACCGGGAAGGGTCTCCAGATGAGATCTCGCGGAAACGGAAGCTTGCGGCGGCGGAAAAGTGTTTTCGTGGATGCCCTGATTTATTCTGGGATTTTAGGGAATTTATAGGCCAAAGAGCTAGGGCAGGGGAGCGCCAGGGAGGCCACAAGCCTGGTCGCCGCGGCCCCCTGGCCGCGGCAACAGGGCTTGTGGGATCCCTGTGGGCCCCCTGCCTTGGCCCTCAAGTCCCCCGATCTTCTTCTGTTCTGAAAAATAATATTTTGGGGATTTTATTCCGTTTGGACTCCGTTCCAAAATCAGATCTGAAAAGAGTCAAAAACACAGAAAAAAACAGGAACTGGTACTTGGCACTGAATTAATAAGTTAGTCCCAAAAAAGATAAAAAAGGTATATAAAACATCCAAAGTTGAGAAGATAATAGCATGAAACCATCAAAAATTATAGATACGTTTGAGACGTATCAAGCATCCCCAAGCTTAACTCCTGCTCGTCCTCGAGTAGGGAAGTGATAAATAATGAATTTTTGATGCTTTCTTGCTACCTAGCATAGATGTCCTTTGTAACTCCTCTTATGTGACGTGAATGTTCAGATCCATTAGATTGTAAACAATAGTTTGCTATTGACATGGAGACAATAATACTTCAAGCAAACTAGCAAGGTCATCATGAACTTTCAAAATAACAAGGCCAAAAGAAAGTTATCCCTACAGAATCATATAGTCTGGCTATGCTCTATCATCCTTGCACAACGAATTTAAATCATGCACAACCTCGGTATTGGCCAAGTAATTGTTTTCACACCTTTACTTTCTCAAACCTTTTCAAGTCTCATGCAATACATGAGCGTGAGCCATGGTTTTAGCACTATAAGTGGAGTGGAGTGTGGTGGAGGTTGCAAGACAAACAAGGAGAAGATGGTCACATTGACTAGGCATATCAATGAGCTATGGAGATGCTCATCAATAGATATCAACGTGAATGAGTAGGTATTGCCATACAAATGACGCACTAGAGCTAAGAGTATGTGAAAGCTCTTAAAAAAACTAGTGGGTGTGCATCCAACTTTCTTGCTCACGAAGACCTAAGGCAATTTTGAGGAAGCCTATCATTGGAATATACGAGCCAAGTTATATAATGAAAATTTCCCACTAGCTATATGGTGGTGACAAAACGAGAGACTCTCAATCATGAAGATCATGGTGCTTAATAAGCACAAGTGTGGAAACATAGTAGCATTGTCCCTTCTCTCTTTTTCTCTCATTTTTTGATGGGCTGTTTGGCCTCTTTTTTTCGTTTTTTTAAATTTTTGTGGGCATCTTTGGCCTCTTTTTGTAAATGGGCTTCACTGGCCTCTTTTATTTCCTCACATGGGACAATGCTCCATCAATGATGATCATCACACTTACAACTCAAAACTTAGAGCAATGATGACTCTATATGGGATGCCTTCGGTAGTGTACCGTGACAATGATCTAGCATGGCATAGACATCAACGGAAACATCATGGTAGCTATCTTATGATCATTCAATGGCAATGTAAAAGTGGTGGCACATGTCATGGTTTTAGTTGCATGGCAACATATGTCGGAATGGCTTTGAAAAAGCCATAGTAGGTAGGTATGGTGGCTGTTTTGAGGGAGGCTATATGGTGGGTTTTGTGCACCGGCGAAAGTTGCACGACACTAAAGAAGATAGTGATGGTGGAAGGTGAAAGTGCATCTAAACCATGGACTCAACATTAGTCATGAAGAACTCATATACTTGTTGCAAAAGTTTTAGTAGTAATCGAAACAAAGCATTCAACGCATACTCCTAGGGGAAGGGTTGGTAGGTATAAACCATCGCGCGATCCCGACCGCCACACAAAGGATGACAATCAATAGACTAATCATGCTCAGAATTCATCACATAGCGGTCACCATACGTGCATGCTACGGGAATCACTAACTTCAACACAAGTATTTCTAGATCCACAACACCTTACTAGTATAACTTCAATATTACCACAACCACAACTCAAAACTAATTGAGATGAATGAAACTTCTCTAACTATTCAATGCATATGAAGGTGGAAGTTTTCATATCCCTTTGGATAACTACCCCTTTTGAGACTACTTTCATAGCATAGATCAACTACCAAGCCACGCGCCGCTATGCTCTAAAAGATATAAGTGAAGCACATAGAGCAAAATCAACTAGCTCAAAAGATATAAGTGAAGCACATGTGAACTGAATTGTCTAACCAAAGGATATAAGTGAAGCTTGACAAAATCACGGTGAGTGCATGTCTCTCTCTCTAGGTGTGCAGAAAGGAAGATTGTGACACAACAAAAATAAAAGACTCCTACGATACAAGACGCTCCAAGCAAAACACATAACATGTGGTGAATAAAAATATAGCCCCAAGTAATGTTACCGATGGATTGAAGACGAAAGAGGGGATGCCTTCCCGGGGCATCCCCAAGCTTAGGCTTTTTGGCATCCTTGAATCAACTTGGGGTGCCTTGGGCATCCCCATGCTTGAGCTCTTGCCACTCTTTATCTCTTTGTCCATAAGAACTTCACCCAAAACTTGAAAACTTCACAACACGAAACTTAAACAGAAACTCGTGATAACATTAGTATAAGAAAGCAAACCACCACTTCCTTAGGTACTGTAGTAAATTCTACTTATGTTGATGTTGGGTTACTGTATTTTCAATCTTCCATGGCTAATACCCCCCGATACTATCCATAGTTTCATCAAAATAAGAAACCAACTCAACAAAAAACAGAATCTGTTAACAACGGACCAGTCTGTAGCAATCTGTATACTTCGTATACTTCTGGTACTTAAAAAATTCTGAAAAATTACGACAATCTGAAGAATTTGCATAGAAATCAGCAGCAAGAAGAATCAACTCAAAAGAATTTATAGAAAAAAATGAAAATTCGTTTCGTTAGCAGAAAGTTTCTGTCTTTTCCAGCATGACCAAACGATCATCCCCAAGACTAATCATAACGGTTTTACTTGGCACAAACGCAAAAGAAACACAAAAAAGACAATCATAACAGAATTATGAAAGTGTGAAAAACACAAGACAGAAAGAAAAAGGATATATTCGTTGGTTTGCCTCCCAACAAGTGCTATTGTTTAACGCCCTTAGCTAGGCATTGATAATTCAATGATGCTCACACAACAGACAAGAATTGAAGCACAACGAGAGCATCATAAAGCATGTGAAAATCACATCTAAGTCTAACATACTTCCTATGCATAGGCATTTTATAGGAGAACAAATTGGCAAGACAACCAATAGTTACCAAATGCAAGGAAGAAGAAAGAGACAAGAGCAATCTCAACATAACGAGAGGTGATTTAGTGATATGAAAGTTTCTACCACCATCTTTTCCTCTCTCATAATAATTACATGTGGGATCATATTCGAATTCAACATTGTAACTATCACATAGGATATTCTTTTCATGATCCACATGCATGCAAAGTTGACGCTCTTCAAAAATAGTGGGATTATCATCAACTAAAGTCATGACTTCTCCAAACCCACTTTCAATAATATTGCAAATATCATATTCATCATGAGGCTTAATTTTTTTTTCAAGATCATAAGTAAAAGCATCACCCCACTCATGATCAGTGCAACAAGTAGTGGACATAGAAAAACTAGCATCCCCAAGCTTAGGGTTTTGCATATTTTTAGCATGATTGTCACTAATAGAATTTATAGTGAAACCATTACAATCATGATTTTCATCCAAGGAGCTCTCGTGAATCACTTCATAAATTTCTTCCTCAAAATTTTCAGATTCACGCACCTCAAGCAAAACTCCATAAAGATAGTCAAGTGCACTCAACTCACTAGCAATTGGATCAACATAATTGGATCTCTTAAAGAGATTAGCAAGTGGATGAGGATCCTTATCACTAGATTTTCAGCAAGCGAAGATGCAAGCATATTGAAGGCACATGGCACACAAGCAAACAGAAAGCAAGGGAGAGAAAAGGGCGAACGAAGAAGGCAAATGAAAAAGGCAAAGATTTGTGAAGTGGGGGAGAGGAAACAAGAGGCAACTGGCAAACAAAGTAAATGCAAGAGATGAGTTTGCGACACTTACTTGGATGAGTTCTTGACTTGATCCTCCTCCCCGGCAACGGCGCCAGAAATCCTTCTGCTACGGCAACAAAAGACCTTCCCCGGCAACGGCGTCAGAGGTCCTTCTGCTGCTGGCTACGCCTACAGGGACTTCCTTGGCAAATATACAAATGGATCCCCCCGCGTCCTTGGAGCCTTGCGTTGGTGTTCCCTTGAAGAGAAAGGGTGATGTAGCACTGAAGTAGTAAGTATTTCCCTCAGTTTGAGAACCAAGGTATCGATCCAGTAGGAGGATCGTGTCAAGTCACAAGTACCTGCACAAACACAAAGAGCTTGCACCCAACCCTATGAAGGGGTTGTCAATCCCTTATAGATTGTTTGCAAAGTGAGAACTGAAAGCAAAAAGTAAACAAAGCAAAGTAAAAGTGAAAGTGGAGACGATAGTTGTGAATAGACCCGGAGGCCGTAGTGTTCACTAGTGGCTTCTCTCATGAAAGCAAGTAGATGGTGGGTGAACGAATTACTGTCGAGCAATTGATAGAACCGCGCAAAGTCATGACGTTATCTATGGCAATGATCATATCTATAGGCATCACGTCCAAAACAAGTACACCGATACTTTCTAAATCTACTACTATTACTCCACACGTCGACTGCTATCCAGCATGCATCTAGTGTATTAAGTTCATAAGAACATTGTAACGCCTTAAGCAAGATGACATGATGTAGATGGACAATCTCAAATCTATGATGAAAGCTCATCTTGTTACCCTTGATGGCAACAACACGACGCGTGCCTTGCCGCCCCTTCTGTCACTGGGAAAGGTCACCGCACGGTATGAACCCAAAACCAAGCACTTATGCCATTGCAAGAATCATAGATCTAGTTGGCCAAACAAAACCCAAGACTCAGAGAGACTTACAAGGATATCAAATCATGCATATAAGAAATCAGCAAAGACTCAAATATAATTCATAGATAATCTGATCTCAAATCCACAATTCATTGGATCTCGACAAACACACCGCCAAAGAGGATTACATCGAATAGATCTCCATGAAGATCATGGAGAACTTTGTATTGAATATCCAAGAGAGAGAAGAAGCCATCTAGCTACTAACTACGGACTCGTAGGTCTGAAGTGGACTACTCACGAGTCATTGGAGAGGCGATGATGTTGATGTAGAAGCCCTCCAGCTCCAAAGTCCCCTCCGGCAGGGCACCGTGAAGGGTCTCCAGATGAGATCTCGCGGAAATGGAAGCTTGCGGCGGCGGAAAAGTATTTTCGTGGATGCCCTGATTTTTTCTGGGATTTTAGGGAATTTATAGGCCAAAGAGCTAGGGCAGTGGAGCGGCAGGGAGGCCACAAGCCTGGTCGCCGTGGCCCCCCTGGCCGCGGCAACAGGGCTTGTGGGCTCCTTGTGGGCCCCTGCCTTGGCCCTCAAGTCCCCTGATCTTCTTTTGTTCTGGAAAAATTTATTTCGGGGATTTTATTCCGTTTGGACTCCGTTCCAAAATCAGATCTGAAAAGAGTCAAAAACAAAGAAAAAACAGGAACTGACACTTGGCACTTAATTAATAAGTTAGTCCCAAAAAAGATAAAAACGTATATAAAACATCCAAAGTTGACAAGTTAACAGCATGAAACCATAAAAAATTATAGATACGTTTGAGACGTATCAGCTATTGACATGAAAACAGTAATACTTCAAGCAAACTAGCAAAGTAATCATGAACTTTCAAAATAACAAGGCCAATGAAAGTTATCCCTACAAAATCATATAGTCTGGCTATGCTCCGTCATCCTCACACAACTAATGTAAATCATGCACAACCCCAGTATTGGCCAAGTAATTGTTTTCGCACTCTTACTTCCTCAAACTTTTTATAACTATCACGCAATACATGAGCGCGAGCCATGAATATAACACTATAGGTGGAATAAAGTGTGGTGGTGGTTGTGAGACAAAAAGGATGAGATGGTCACATTGACTAGGCGTATCAAAAAGGCTATGGAGATGCCCATTAATAGATATCAATGTGAATGAGTAGGGATTGCCGTACAAGAGATGCACTAGAGCTACAAGTATGTGAAAGCTCAAAAGGAAAACTAGTGGGTGTGCATCCAACTTGCTTGCTCACGAAGACCTAGGGCAATTTTGAGGAAGCCCATCATTGGAATATACAAGCCAAGTTATATAATGAAGATTCCCACTAGCATATGGTAGTGACAAAGCAAGAAGCTCTCAATCATGAAGAATATGGTGCTATCATGAAGCACAAGTGTGGAAAAAGATAGTAGCATTGTCCCTTCTCTCTTTTTCTCTCCTTTTTTTATTTGGGCTCTTAGGCCTCTTTTTTTTTCTTTTTTCCCCTTTTTATTATTTGTGGGCTCTTTGGACTTTTTTTTATTTCCTCACATGGGACAATGCTCTAATAATGATGATCATCACACTTTTATTTACTCACATCTCAAAGATCACAATGATGATGACTCCATAGGAAATGCCTCCGGCAGTGTACCGGGATGTGCAACGATCTAGCATGGCGTATGACGTTGAAACATCTCGCTAGCTATCTTATGATCATGCAATGGCAATATGAGAGTGATGGCACAAGTCATGAGACGGAACGGTGGGAGTTGCATGGCAATATATCTCGGAATGGCTATGAAAATGCCATAGTAGGTAGATATGGTGGGTGTTTTGAGGAAGGAATTTGGTGGGTTTGTGCACCGGCGAGAATTGCGCGGCACTAGAGACGATAGCAATGGTGGAAGGTGAAAGTGCATCTATACCATGGACTCACATTAGTCATGAAGAATTCACATACTTGTTGCAAAAGTTTTTATTAGTAATCGAAAGAAAGTGCTAAACGCATACTCCGAGGGGAAGGGTTGATAGGTGTTAACCATCGCGCGATCCCGACCTCTACACAAAGGATGACAATCCTTAGATCAATTATGCTCCCACTTCCTAACATAGCAGTTCACCATACGTGCATGCTACGGGAATCACTAACTTCAACACAAGTATTTCTGGATTCAGAACACCCTACTAACATAACTCTTAATATTACCGAATCCACGTCTCAAAACTAATTAAGAGGAATCAAAACTTCTCTTTCTATTCAATGTACATGAAGATGGAGATTTTTGTATCCTCTTTGGGTACCTGTCACATTTGGGACTACTCTCATAGCATAAGCCAACTACCAAATCACGCACCGCCGTGCTCTAAAAGATATAAGTGAAGCACAAGAGCAAAAGTGTCTAGCTCAAAAGATATAAGTGAAGCACTATGTGCATTCTAGCAAAATCACGATGAGTGCATGTCTCTCTCTATCAAAAAGGTATGTAGCAAGGATGATTGTGACACAACAAAAGGAAAAGACTCATATGGTACAAGGCGCTCCAAGAAAAACACATATCATGTGGTGAAAAAAATATAGGTCCAAGTAATGTTACCGATGGATTGAAGACGAAAGAGGGGATGCCTTCCCGGGGTATCCCCAAGCTTAGGCTTTTTGGTGTCCTTGAATTTGGCTTGGGATGCCTTGGGCATCCCCAAGCTTGATATCTTTCCACTCCTTATCTCTTTGTCCATGAGAACATCACCCAAAACTTGAAAACTTAACAACACAAAACTTAAACAGAAACTTGTGATAACATTAGTACAAGAAAACAAACTACCACTTCTTTTGGTACTGTAGCAACCTTGAATTCTATCTATATTGATGATGGGCTACTGTATTCTCACTTTTCCATGGCTAGTACCCCCCGATACTAACAATAGTTTCATCAAAACAAGCAACCAACTCAACAAAAACAGAATCTGTCAAAAACAGACCAGTTTGTAGCAATATGTATACTTCGTATACTTCTGGTACCTCAAAAAATCTGAAACATTACGACGGCCTGGGAAAAATGCTTATCCATCAGCAGCAAAAAAATCAACTCAAAAGCTGTTTCTGAATAAAAATGAAAAATCATCTCGTGAGCAAAAAGTTTTTTTCTTTTTCCAGCAGGATCAAACAACCATTACCGAGACTAGTCATAAAGGATTCGCTTGGCTCAAACACAAAAATAAACACAAAAAACACAATCACAACAGAATTGTGAAAGTGTGGATGCAACAAAACAGAAAGAAAAAGATAAATTCATTGGGTTGCCTCCCAACAAGCGCTATTGTTTAACGCCCTTAGCTAGGCATTGATAATTCAATGATGCTCACACAAAAGACAAGAATTGAAGCACAACGAGAGCATCATAAAGCATGTGAAAATCACATCTAAGTCTAACATACTTCCTATGCATAGGCATCTTATAGGAAAACAGATTGTCAAGACAACCAATAGTTACCATATGCAAGGAAGAAGAAAGAGACAATAGCAATCTCAACATAACAAGAGGTGATTTAGTGATATGAAAGTTTCTACCACCATATTTTCCTCTCTCATAATAATTACATGTGGGATCATATTCGAATTCAAAAATGTATCTATCACATAGGATATTCTTTTCATGATCCACATGCATGCAAAGTTGACGCTCTTCAAAAATAGTGGGATTATCATCAACTAAAGTCATGACTTCTCCAAACCCACTTTCAATAATATTGCAAATATCATATTCATCGTGAGGCTTAAACAAATTTTCAAGATCATAATAAAAATCATCGCCCCACTCATGATCATTGCAACGAGTAGTGGACATAGCAAAACTAGCATCCCCAAGCTTAGGGTTTTGCATATTTTTAGCATGATTGTCACTAATAGAATTTATAGTGAAACCATTGCAATCATGCTTTTCATCCAAGGAGCCTTCGTGAATCACTTCATAAATTTCTTCCTCAAAACTTTCAGATTCACGCATCTCAAGCAAAACTTCATAAAGATAGTCAAGTGCACTCAACTCACTTGGAATTGGATCAACATAATTGGATCTCTAAAGAGATTAGCAAGTGGATGAGGATCCATATCACTAGATTTTCAGCAAGCGAAGATGCAAGCATATTGAAGGCACATGGCACACAAGCGAACAGAAAGCAAGCGAGAGAAAAGGGCGAACGAAAAAGGCAAACAAAAAGGCAAATTGGTGAAGTGGGGGAGAGGAAAACGAGAGGCAATTGGCAAACAAAGTAAATGCAAGAGATGAGTTTGCGACACCTACTTGGATGAGTTCTTGACTTGATCTTCCTCCCCGGGAACGGTGCCAGAATTTCTTCTGCTATCCCACAAACAACAGCGCCAGAAATTGACATGTTGACAGAGGCTGGGCTTGCGTTGATTTTGCCCTTGAAGAGGAAAGGGTGATGCAGTACAGGAGCAGTAAGTATTTCCCTCAGTTTGAGAACCAAGGTATCGATCCAGAAGGAGGGTCTCGTCAAGTCCAGAGTACCTGCGCAAACACAAACAAGCTTGCACCAACGCTTCAAAGGGGTTGTCAATCCCTTCAAGATTGTTTGCAAAGTGAGTTCTGAAGGCGGAAAGTGCAACGAAGTAAAAAGTGTAAGGCTGAAAATATGGTGTGGAGTAGACCCTGGGGGCCATAGTGTTCACTAGAAACTTCTCTCAAAATAGCAAGTATTACGGTGGGTGAACAAATTACTGTCGAGCAATTGATAGAACCGCGCAAAGTCATGATGATATCTAAGGCAATGATCATACATATAGGCATCACCTCCGAGACAAGTAGACCGATACTTTCTACATCTACTACTATTACTCCACACTTCGACCGCTATCCAACATGCATCTAGTGTATTGAGTTCATGACGAACAAAGTAACGCTTTAAGCAAGATGACATGATGTAGAGGGATAATCTCAAACCAAGGATGAAAACCCCATCTATTTACCCTTGATGGCAACAACACGATGCGTGCCTCGCTACCCCTTCTGTCACTGGGTGAGGTCACCACACGGTATGAACCCAAAACGAAGCACTTCTCCCATTGCAAGGATCATAGATTTAGTTGGCCAGACAAAACCCACAACTCGAAGAGAATTACAAGGATATGAAATCATGCATAAGAGAGATCAGAAGAAACTCAAATAAGATTCATAGATAATATGATCATAAATCCACAATTCATCGGATCTCGACAAACACACCGCAAAAGAAGATTACATCGGATAGATCTCCATGAAGATCATGGAGAACTTTGTATTGAAGATCCAAGAGAGAGAAGAAGCCATCTAGTTACTAGCTATGGACCCGTAGGTCTATGGTGAACTACTCACGCATCATCAGAGAGGTCATGGTGTTGATGAAGAAGCCCTCCGTGTCCGAATCCCCCCTCCGGCAGGGCACGAGAACGTGCTCCAGATGGGATCTTGCGGAGACACAAGCTTGCGGCGGCGGAAATGTACTTTCGATGATCTCCTAATTTTTTCTAGAATTTATGGGAATATATAGGCGAAAGACCTAGGGCAAAGGGCGTCCAGGGGGCCCACAAGCCTGGATGGTGTAGCCCCCCTGGCCGCGGGGAAGGGGCTTGTGGGGCCCCTGAGGCTTCCCTGCCTTGGCTCCCAAGCGTTCCGATCTTCTTCCTTTCCAGAAAAAATTGTTTTGGGGATTTTCTTCCGTTTGGACTCTGTTTCAAAATCTCCTCTGAAAGGGGTAAAAAACATGGAAAAAACAGGAACTAGCACTTGGCACTGAGTTAATAAGTTAGTCCCAAAAAACATATAAAAGGCATACAAAACATCCAAAGTTTGACAAGATAATAGCATGAAACCATCAAAAATTATAGATACGTTGGAGACGTATCAAATCTCTGAAGCGCTTCTTTGAATTCTCCACCCTGAGCAGAGCTGCCTCAGCCCTGAGAGCCAAGTTGTAGAACTTATCGAACTCCTCAGGATCGTGCAAAGCGAGGGCTAGGTGCAAATCCTCTTTCAAACCACCTCTGAACTGATAAATCTTGCTCTTCTGATCCGGAATATCCTGCAAGGCATATCGGGCTAGCTCGTGGAACTCGACGTTGTACTTGTACACGAAGTCACCACCTTGCTTCAAGTGCTTGAACTTCTCACACATTTCCTCCACAAAGCTAGACGGGATGTAGTGGGAACTAAAGTCTCTGTAGAACTCATCCCAAGTGATCACTCCGGCACCCCTGGAATCCTTCAACTGCTGCCACCAGATCGATGCTTGCCCCTTCAGCTGGAATGTTGCAAACTTGACGAAATCCTCTAGACGGACATTGCTACACTTAAAGTTCTTGTTCATGTCGCGAATCCAATCCTCAGCATCAAACGGCTGGTCACACGACGTGAAGGTCTTCGGCTAATTTGACAGGAACTGACTCAGATTAGCAAACTGATTGCCACCATGGTTGAAGTTGCCTTGCTGCTGATTAGTCCTCTCTTGCAACAACTGTATCAGCATATGAGTGTTTGCATTTGTAGCAGCCATCACCGCTTGCCAAGCCAATGCAGGAGGAGGCGGCGGTGGAGGATTTTCTGGAGGAGGGGGTGGTGGCGGCATCTCAGCACCCTCATGACCTGGATTCTGACGAGTTGGTGGAGCCATCCTGAAGACGGACAACACATTAGCCCACATAATAAATTGAAGGTAAAGCTGAATCAAAAAGGCAGGAATATCTGAACAGGAATATTAGCAATTGCACTCGAACAAAATAGTAAGAATGTTTCCTCAAAGTGACTGTCGACAAAATTCTGATTAAGACCACTTGCCAACAAGTATGAGCTAGAACCGCTCAGAACAAACATATGACCGAGATTTCATCCGATATCTTCGTGGATAAGATCGCACGGGCTCGAATTTACAGTAGCCATCCTGTGCAAGGTAGTGCACACGACTTACGAAGTATCCCCGAGTCGTAGCAAGCTACAAGGACTCTTTAAGACACAACGCCCCTGTAAGACGACCATGAACAAACGTACCCACTGAATGTCGAATCCCAACCTCACATCATGCATCTGTAGGAAGATTGTCCTATAAGTCACTACTTGATATGCCACCTATGAATTCTCGAAATATCTGGTCATGCAATCTGGTACACGGATACAAGGAGTAATATTCACACAACTCCTATACTAACCTGTCCAATGTATCACGTCCATCAACACATAACCAGAATGTCGGACCTTCATCTACTACAGACCCTCGTGATCACAACGATACAAAGTATGGCAGTACTCCCGAACAATCTGCACCAGTACTGGGGACATCGGGGTTATCTCGCCACTATTAGTATTGAAGCAATTACGAACATCCTTCGTTCTGAGATACTCAGAAATCTGAATGATGGCGATGTGCACAAGAATCCCCTGGAGCTCAACTCCCCGGAAGAAATCAAGGCAGACAGGAGGCACCAAGACAGAACTCCGTCACATCGATATCATATAGATTTCAAAATACCCGCGTGATCCTAATTTTTTTTTGAGCGAGAAGAGGAGTAGAATTAAGATTTCCTAAGACGAAAACCTCACTAGAGCATGGAAGCGGAGAAAAAGAAACCTACTCTCCGATATAACTAAGACTCAAAACATTTTACTAGACTCGACTCGGCCAAGTACGATCACACAAAGGCTCCTATGGTCGTAAGGCTCTGATTACCAACTTGTAACGACTAAGATGCGGTCCTTTCCTATTTAGGGGGCGATGCCCCAATATGGAAAGAAGCGCATCTATGCGTTTTGCAAGCAAGATAAACATAGCACATACATAATTAAAGAATGACAAATAGGGAATCGTTTGCCATCTCACATAGATAATATGAGAGTTTACATCCACACATTTATTCAAACAAGTTAGTTCTGCTATGGACTACATAACATGAGAAAAAGGCTATGCTATCCCGCATACTTGCCCATGATCACAACCACGCCTCAGTCTTCTGGATAGTTCACATACAGGCGGTCATTCTCCTCATCATACTGCCACGCCAGCTGCGTGCCCCCTGGATCACCTGTGTCGGGCGTACCTGTACCTGTTGGGGTGTTGAAGTAATCTGTGAGCCACAGGGACTCAGCAATTTATGACCTCGGTACCGAAACTAGTCAAGTTATTAGGTGAGGAAGGTTCAGTGTTTAGGTTGCAGCCTCCTAAGCATTTATGGTGACTAACTTACGTAGAACGGAATATAGATGTGGTGGTCTACGCTAGCGGTCGAAGACTAGGTGATCACTAAGTGATCCTGAACACCTACTTACGTCAAACATAACCCCACCGTGTTCCCGATCGAAGAGAGGTCTTCGAAGGGGACAATCATGGTTACGCACACGGTTGGCAGTTTTATTAGATTAAGTTCAAGTTATCTATAACCGGATGTTAACAAATATTCCAAGTTGCCACATAACCGCGGGCACGGCTTTCTGAAAGATTAAACCCTGCAGGGTGCTCCAACTAGTCCATCACAAACGGTCATGGGCCGCAAAGTAATCCTCTATCACGAATCTCGTGATCACATCGGATTCCTTAGAGGGAAACCTCCACGCTGGGGAGAACCAAAGCTTCACTGGGATTCCTATACGCAAGATATATCGCTAAGGTAAGACAAGACTAGCAGGACCTCCCGTCGTGTCGACGACCCCGATAAGAGCCGCATATCTCAGTTTCAGGACACGACCGATGGAACTAGTTACAAGAACCAAACCTCAAGTTTCCTTGTGGTGGCCCCGCAGGCAGACCAGTTTGGACCAACACTAATGAGGAGCACTGGCCCGGGGTGTTGATTAAATTCCTCGGGGTAGCTATTCCCTATGCAAGTTATTATTAGGTGATTAGCAATTAAAACCAATGTTGGGTCCTGCCGGACAAGTCTTAACACAACACGATTTATCAAGGGGGTCCCTATAACAACCCCGAACGTGTTAGGAGCGATCAGTTATGGAATCAAACACCGGTAGCCGGAAACTAAGGCGGCAATAACGGAACAAATCACCCGGCAAAAGGCTAGGCCTTCCGTCATTTACCAAGTATATAGGTGAATTAATTAAATAACATATTAAAAAACAATGATATCAAAACTCATGTTAACACATGAGACAACTCGCACCTGCAACTAGCAACGCTAACATTAGAAGCTGAGCAAGCCTACTTAGCCATTCAATATTTGCTAGGAGGGGAAAGTGTTTGGGTTTCATGGCAATACCAGGAGGAAATTATATCAATGGTAGGCATCGATCATATGACGAAGGAAACATGAATCTAGTCATAACAAAGCTAGAGACGGTGTCAAGGTCATGGTCATCTTGCATGTGATGTCTTCAGCTTGGAACTACTCTTGTTCGTCCTACACGTACTCTCCCGAATCAACGTACTCGCTCTCCGATCCCGGTGCTACCCAAGGTAAAAATAGCATCCAATGAACAACAACACAACATGATGCAACAAGCACATGATGCATGATATGAGAATGTAGCATGCATCTCTATTCTAGTCACTTGCACATGCATGAGAAGAAAAGACAAACTTATGGATAGAACTTCACTCTAAGCTATCTTGGCATGCATGAAGATGACATGAACAGGTGCATCACGATAAAACGATGCAAAAACATATAAAGATCGTAGAAAACGGAGCTACGGATCAACCGGAAACTACGAAACAAGAAATGGAGTCCTACAGATCAAATCTACCACAAGCACTCTCCAATGGCATACTTCTGGTATTCCCAGGTTGCCACATGACCAAACAAACAAGTATAGGTGGGGTGGTGCAAACAAATTCACCACACCACCAACTATGCACTCACAAGCTTCAAAATAACAAAACTATGCAATCTGTCATAAACATCATCATAGCAGTTTGAGAGCAACATGCAAAGCACCTACAACCACCCAAATGTGCCAAATAAGATATGTGGCAAAAACTATTCAAAATCTCTACAAGCATGAGCAATAAGATAATACAAAGGAGTTACACACAGAAAGATCTACACATGCTAACTGGGATAAAATAACAGATTTCAGGGACTTAGTGAAATTCTCAGATTCTCACCAGCTGTTTATGCTCTGAAGCATTTTGACAGCCCCCAAAACAATACCTACAGGAAATGAAAGTGCATGAAAATTGACAAAGAGATAGGCAAACACAAAAGCTCCAACTCTCTAGTTGATTGCAAGGGCTGATTCCCAACACATGAACTTTTGCAACCACAACTACAAGGGAAGAAAATAATAGCAGTTTCTCAGACTTAGTGAAAATCACACATTTTCACTAAGCTGACAATTTCAGCCACATGCCTACTTTGACAAGGCACAACTTGCACATAAAAACTCCTAAGCATAAAACAAAACCACCATGCTGTAGAGGGGTTCACCCACTACTACCACATCAAGGGTTCACCCTCTTAGACTCGTCACATCACATGGCACCAAGCTCTAAACATAGATCAAAAGAGAAAAATGACATCTCCAGAAAGTGTTCCAAAAGAGAAAACTGATTTCCCCAATGGATTCCTGGGATGATTCTACCCCAAAAACATATATAATACCTATGTACTTGCATAGAACAAATAGGCACAAAGTTGAAAGGAAAAACTACATGGAATCACATAGATGCAAATAGTGCCATATCATATGTGTTTCTCACTAGATCATCACCTACACATGCACTTGCACACACTCACAACTCCAATACTGACATGAGGGTTTAGACCCCATGTATGTGTGCCATAGCACATCACCATACACACACACAAACTTGCACATCCACACACAAGTATGTGGGGGGGGGGGGAACCCCACACACACACACTCACACACTTGCACAAACTAGTGCATATGCTCAACACCCATGGATATTAGTAACACACACACATACAACTCCTAGAACACATATACACACACTACACCTAGTGCACACACTCACATACTAACACACACACACATACTATTAGTGCACCCACTTCACACACACATACACCACTAGAGCATACACATGCATACATCATCTTACTAGGATCCTAGCAAAAACCACATGGAAACTATCCCAACAAAGTATATTCACTAGCTGAAATATAAAAGGAAGCAAAAGAAAGGAAAAAAACATCAAAAGGGGAGTTCCTGGATTCGATCCGAGGTCCCCCTGGTACTGCTGCTAGCACCACTACACGTACCACTCCGCTACTGGCCTCGGCTCCACAGTGAGGAGGAGCAAAACAGGGTATCTCTCCCTGTGTTAGGGCATATTTGTGCCTAATTAATTTTGGTGATTGATGATAGTACCTTAAAGGACTAATCGTGTGCATTAAGCTTTCAGATAATACATATCAACGGCACAAGACGATCCGGCACCCTCCATGGAACAGAAGCACGGCGTCCTCTATGATTCTCTTTGTTTGTGAGTCGTAGGAACGCCGTACTATTAAGAGGGGATCCGTAGTGGAAAGGTTTGGGTGGAATCAATTTTTCACGCACACACTTTGTCTCCATCCCCTGTACCTACAACTTTGGAGTTGTTCCCATCTCTGTTTATCTCATCTTGCAAAAAGGTCTCCTAGCGGTAGTACCGCTAGAGCTGGCGGTAGTACCACTGAGCTCGCGGTAGTACCGCCCCTGGTCAGCGGTAGTACCGCTCCAGGACTTTAGTACCGCCTTCCTTGCGGCTGTACTTCGTCGGAATTTTTACGAATACTTTGTTGGCGGTGGTTGGCCCGGTAGTGCCTTTGCACTACCATGGGCTCAGCGGTAGTATCGCTGCAGCCAGCGGTAGTACCACTGGAGTGCTAGCGGCAGTACCGCTGCAGCCAGCGGTAGTACCGCTGGAGTGGCAGCGGTAGTACCGTTGCAACCAGCGGTAGTACCGCTGGGCTCGTGCTGTGAGTAGGAAAACGGTTGGATTCCCCCCCACTATATAAAGGATTCTTCTTGCTCTAGAACCCCATCTTTGACTCTCCCAAGCTCCATTGTTGCTCCCTAAGCTCAAAAGTGCTCGATCTCTCTCCCTAGCCAATCAAACTTGTTGATTTCCTAGGGATTGGTTGAGAAGGCCTAGATCTACACTTCCACCAAGAGAAAGTTGATTCCCCCACTAATCCCTTGCAGATCTTGTTACTCTTGGGTGTTTGAGCACCCTAGACGGTTGAGGTCACCTCGGAGCTACATTCCATTGTGGTGAAGCTCCGTGGTCTTGTTGGGAGCCTCCAAGCTTTGTGTCGAGTTTTCCCCAACCTTGTTTGTAAAGGTTCGGTCGCCGCCTTCAAGGGCACCTATAGTGGAATCACGGTACCTTGCATTGTGTGAGGGCGTGAGGAGAATACGGTGGCCCTAGTGGCTTTATTGGGGAGCATTGTGCCTCCACACCGCTCCAACGGAGACGTACTTCCTGTCAAAGGGAAGGAACTCCGGTAACACATCCTCATCTTAATTGGTTCCACTTGTGGTTATCTCTAATCTTTACATTGTGTATGCTTTTGTTGTTGACTATCTCTTACTTTCTTTAGTGCTTATAGTTGGTAGCAACATATAGGTTCACCTCCTTGTTGTCATTTTAGAGAACCTTTATGTTGCTAACCCTAACTTGTTAAGATAAACTAAAAAGTGGTCGTTGCCTATTCACCCCCCTCTAGTCAACCATATCGATCCTTTCAATTGGTATGAGAGCCACGTCTCTTTATTAAGGGTTTCACCACCCGAAGAGTATGGAAGATGATGAGGAAGTTCCCCATGGGCAACCCGAGGCCATGGCCTTGACTTCGGTCACAAGGGACGACTTGAATACGGCTATGGCCGCCCTTAAGACGTCCTTGACGAACGAAGTCAAGACCATGCTTAAAGAGTTAATTGAGGGAATTAAAGGTTCACTCGAACCAGCGTTGGTGGTCAAACCCGCCAACATAGATTTGGAGGCCAATTCCTATAAGGAAGCGTCTAAAGGTATGCGACCTTCTTCCCCTCTCGAAAATGTTGGGACTGGAACCTATGCCTCAGTTCCACCCCCCATGGTCTATGGAGGACCTGTTCCCACACCGCGTCTAAACCCTGTTGGTCCTCCTCCTAAGCTTGTAAAGGGTGATTTTGCTAACTGGGTGTTTTCTATTAAGTCTCATTTGAATCACAACTCAACAAATTTATGGAGAATCATCGAGCAAGGCTACTATCCTCATGACCCAAGCAACCTCACTCCAAGAGAAGAAGCGGACAATCAATATAATCACTCCACATTGTTTATTCTACAGTCTGCAGTACCTCGTGAAGATCCTCCTCACTTGCGCCCCTTCACTCTGGCTAAGGATTGTTGGGAGCACATTATGGTGTTGTACAAGGGAAGATCAAGCATTCAACGGTCCAACTATGAAGTGGTACTTGATAAGGCCGATGAGTTTGTGATGAAGGAAGATGAGGACCCTCGTGATCTCTATCGAAGGGTGACTGCTATTGCTGTTGCTCTCAAGGATCATGGGAGCAAGGATGTGGATGACACATGGATCAAGCGCAAGTTTCTCAAGGCCATCATGCCTTTCAACAAAGCCATGTCATCAGTCATTCGCCAACGACTAGATTTCCACTCCTTGTGTTCCAGTGAGGTGTTGGATGAATTCATTGCAATGTCAATCATGAACGAGACCGCTGACAATGCTCTTGCTCGAGTTTGGTCAAAGACAGCTTCACCCAACCTTGCTTTAAAGGGAAAGGCTGCTTCTGAAGAAGAAGAAGAGGATGAGGAAGAGGAGAGCTTCCTTGAAGACACTAAGTATGCTTATCACGAGCACATGGCTCTTGCGTCAAGGAAATTCTGGGGCAACAAGAGGAACTCAAGACCCAACTTCACCAAGAACAACTCAAGTGTGTTCAAATCCAAGCAACGAGTGGGGACATGCTATAACTGCGGTAATGTGAGTCACTTCCTGGCAGAATGTCCCTATGAGAAGAGGGAAGACAATGGGGGCAAGCTCATTCGCAAAGACAAAACCAAGTCTTTCCCAAACAAGAACAACTTTGTCAAGAAACCCCACCCAAAGGGTATGGTGGCACTTAAAGAGTACCCCTCCGATGATGATGGCGATGATGATATGGTGGCAACTGCGACTGTCGCCATTGCCACCCCTTCTCCCAAGAATGTGTCTCTCTTCAACGCCCCCAACGATAACCACATCGCCAAGTGCCTCATGGCCAAAGGTATCGATCAGGTAACACCCAACATTAAGACCAACATCACTACTGCTCCTTCATTGTCGAATTGTGTTGATGATAGTGATGTTGTGGAAGTTAATGAGCATGATCTTGACAAATTTCTGTGCACGATCAAAGGAGAACCCAAGAAGCACTTTGTTGCTCTTTTGGAACAACTGGGTGAGGCTAATGACCTCATCGAGTCTCATGAGGAGACCATCACCGAGCTGCAAGGACATAGTCGTGACTATGCCGATGAGATTGCTGAACTATCTATTGCACTAGAAAAGGAGCACACTCTTCGTTTGGCTCTTGATGAGTCATACAACGATGACTGCGCTAAATTGCAAAAGGAACTAGATCATGCTACTGTTCTTACTCGTATGCTTAAGTCTGAAAAGGATGCTCTTGGGGTTGGCCATGACTGACTCAAAGTGGAGTTTGACACACTTGACAAGGCTCACAAGGTCTTGAAAGGTGCTCATTTCTCCCTGAAAGAGTCTCATGATCAACTCCAAGCAAAGCTTACCAAGGAAATCTCTACTTGTCCTCCTTTCGTTTTAATTGATAATGCTTGTACAACTAACCCCTGTTGTGAGCATGCACATCTTGTGGAGGAAAATACCAAGTTGAAGGATAAACTTGAGAAGGGCCTTGTGTCATGCATCTAAGGCGAGAAGAACCTGAACGACCTCTTGAGCAATCAAAAGGGTGTGGTAGGAAAGGAGGGACTTGGACTTACATCCAAGTCAGAAAGAAAAAGGAAGAACAAGAAGAAACGATCCCCTACCCTCATGGACATCTTTGTCAAAGAGGGCGAAGGGACTCAGGAGGTGAATAGGAACAAGGTGGAGAATGGTAGCGTCAGGAAGGGCAAAACCATTCCTACCAACACAGCCGGCAAACTCAATCCTTCCTATGTTTTATGTCGTGCTGGTGATGGGCATGTTTATGCCAGATTTGTTGGTTCTTAATATGAGTCCATTGAATGGGCTATTTGGGTTCCTAAGACCCTTGTCTCTAACATTAAATGACCCACTCAAAAATGGGTACCTAGAACCAAGCCTTGATCTATTGGAGGAGTTTGCTTCCGGTGGGGTGTCATGGTTGCTCGATAGTGGAGCAACAAATCATATGACCAGAAGCAAGGACTTAGTGGTGGATGTGCATCCTTCCCCATTTATGCCCACCCATGTCCAATTCGCTGATGTATCATCATCAAAGGTATTGGGATTTGGTAAGGTGGTCATCTCTCAAGAGTTATCTATTGAGAAGGTCATGCTTGTTGAGTCCCTTTCTTACAATTTACTTTCGGTTCGTCAACTTGCAATTATGTGCTCTTCCACATTTTTTAATCTTGATACTGTGGTCCTTTTATGGAGCAAGACTCTTAAAGTAGCCTATGTTGGATATGTCGAAAATGGTCTCTATGTGGTGAACTTTTCAAAGCGACCCACCAAAACTGTGACTTGTCTAATGGCTAAAGTTGATGTGGGCTGGCTTTGGCATCGCTGACTAGCTCATGTCAATATGAGATCTTTGCAAAGTCTCCTCAAAGGGGACCATATTTGTGGACTAACGAATGTGAGTTTTGCCAGAGATCGTGCTTGCAATGCCTGCATTGAAGGAAAGATTCATGAAACTGCTCATCGTCCAACGACTCTCATTTACACTAAGAGGTCGTTGGAGCTCCTTCATATGGATCTCTTCGGTCCTCCATCATTTGATAGTCTTGGGGACAGAAAGTATTGCTTGGTGATTGTTGATGACTACTCAAGATACACCTGGGTATATTTCTTCAGAAGGAAGAGTGAGACTCAACAAACTGTCATCAACTTTGCTAATGAAGCTCAACGTCAACATGAAGCAAAGATTTTGATGATTAGAAGTGACAACGACACCGAGTTCAAGAACTACACCTTGGATGAGTTTCTAGGTGATGAGGGAATAAAACATCAATATTCTGCACCATATACCCCTCAACAAAATGGTGTGGCGGAAAGGAAGAACCGGATATTGATGGACGCTGCAAGAACAATGATGGTGGAATTCAAATCTCTATATAACTTTTGGGCCGAAGCCATCAACACAGCATGTCATGCGTCCAATCGGCTCTATATCCGCAAAGGTTTGAACAAGACCCCATATGAGATTCTCACCGGAAACAAACCAATCTCAAGTACTTCCGGGTATTCAGGTGTAAGTGTTTCGTTCTCAAGAAAGGTGCACGTTTAGCTCAATTTAATTCTAGAGCACAAGAGGGCATCTTTGTTGGTTATGCTACAAACTCTCATGCTTACTGTGTCCTCAACAAGTCCACCGGGCTCATTGAGGAGACGTGTAACGTGGCGTTTGATGAAAATAATGGCTCCCAAGTGGAGCAAAGTGGTCTTTGTGATGTAGGTGATGAAATTCCTCCCCAAGCCATAAGAAGAATGGGGATTGGTCAAATACTCCCCATTGAGGAACCCCTTGTGGCTGAAGGAGAAGGACAATGCTCTACTCAAGTGGATCCATCATCCTCACAAGCCCCACACGCTTCCGATGAACAAAGAGAAGACCCTCAACTAGTTGAACAAGATCAAGGACAAGATCAATTGCTCAAAGATGGTGATGTGTCCCATGATGTACAAGCGCTTACACAAGGTTCCGAATCTGCTCAAGATCAAGATCAAGTGCAACTACAAGATCTAGACCAAATAGAAGCACAATATCAAGATCAAGAGCAACCACAAGAACAAGGACAAACCAGTGAACCTGCTCAAGTTGAAAATCAAGTTGATCAGGATGCTGTCTCTCAATTCCTTTCTGCAGCGCCTAAGAGGGCTACTGGTGCCAAGGGAGGATCAAAACGCAAGGGCAAGCAAAGTAATCAAGTCGATGCTCCCCAGTTATTCAATGCAGAACTCTTGGAGTGTCGCGCAGCCAAGATTGCGAACAAGCTGAGAGTCAAGTCACATCTTATGAAGAATCTGCTTGGCAGTTTGAAAAGGGGAGTATCCACTCGTCAACAAATTTGGAATTATTGTGAGCATCACACGTTTGTTTCGTATTGTGAACCTCAACAGGTACAGGAAGCGCTCGATGATGAGGATTGGCTTATGGCCATGCATGAAGGACTCAACAACTTCGAGCGTAATCAAGTCTGGAATTTAGTGCCAAGACCAAAGGAGGAACATAATGTCATCGGGACCAAATGGATCTTCAAAAACAAGAAAGATGCCAATGGGATTGTGATTCGAAACAAGGCAAGATTGGGGGCTCAAGGCTACTCCCAAGTCGAGGGTATCGACTACGGTGAAACCTTTGCCCCTGTTGCTCGTCTAGAATCTATTCGCATACTACTTGCATGTGCTTCTCGTCATAATTTCAGATTACAACAAATGGATGTGAAAAGTGCTTTTCTTAATGGTCCTTTAAATGAGTTGGTCTATGTCAAACAACCCCTGGGGTTCGAACATCCTAAGCTCCCCAATCATGTGTACACACTTAATAAGGCACTCTATGGCCTTAAACAAGCCCCACGTGAGTGGTATGAGTACCTTACTGAGTTGTTACTAGATCGTGGGTTTGAAATTGGGAAGATAGATCCCACTCTTTTTACCAAGAGGGTCAAAGGGGATTTGTTCATATGCCAACTATATGTTGATGATATCATTTTTTGGTTCCCCTAACGAATCTTTCAATGAAGAATTTGTTGCACTAATGACCGAGAAATTTGAGATGTCTATGATGGGTGAGTTGAAGTTCTTCCTCGGATTTGAGATTAAACAAGGCTTAGAAGGGACATTCATCAAACAAGCCAAGTACACTCAAGACATGCTCAAGAGGTTCGAGCTAGAGGATGTCAAGCCAGTCAAGTTTCCCATGCCAACAAGATGCAAGCTTGACAGTGATCCCAATGGTAAAGCAATGGATCAAAAGGTATATCACTCCATGATTGGATCCCTTCTTTACCTTTGTGCATCTAGACCGGATACTATGTTGAGTGTAGGGATTTGTGCACGGTTTCAATCTCCACCAAAGAAAGCCATTATATGGCTGTTAAGCGAATCTTCCGATATTTGGCTCATACCCCAAACTTTGGTCTATGGTATCCGAAAGGAGCAAACTTCAACCTAGTGGGCTATTCTGACTCAGATTCGGCACGAGACTGTGTGGAGATGAAGTCAACTTCTGGAGGATGCCAATTCCTTGGTCGTTCACTGGTCAGTTGGTCTTCAAAGAAGCAGAATTGTGTCTCACTATCTTCCACCGAAGCTGAGTATGTGGCAGCTGTAAGTTGTTGTGCAGAGTTGCTATGGATGAGGCAAACTTTAAAGGATTACGGTGTCACTTGTGAAAAAGTGCCTCTTCTATGTGACAATCAAAGTGCTATCAATATTTCCCTCAATCCGGTGCAACATAGCAAGACCAAGCATATTGATATTCGCCATCACTTCATTCGTGAACACATCAAGCAAGGTGATATTGAGGTTCACTTCATCAACACTTAAGAGCAACTTGCAGATATTTTCACTAAGCCCCTAGATGAAGCAAGGTTGCGGGAGTTAAGGCATGAGCTAAATATCATTGATTCAAGTAATGTGGATTAAAACTAGGCACTTTGCAATTCACTCTGCATTACATCTTGTTCTAGGTGTAGGCATGGACATAGGGGGAGTGTTGTTCTCTCAATGAACTTTCCCACCCCCCATTATGCATAAATCGATCAACTCTTTCACTTTGGCCATTATTAAATGGCACTTGTGCTTCAAAGACGAGCGTTGGTCATGAACCCAATGATAATTCTTCGCGGTGTCATACCTTTGTCTCAAACATAGGTGGCCTCGGCCACCGCCCCACCTTTCTCTCGTATTGAAGAAAGGATACCAAATGACTAGTTAGTATTTCTTGCTGGTGTTGTCTTTTTGTTTCACTGACTAGTCGTTGCCCACATCATTTCCACAAAATCCTATGTCTCGTTGTGTCTTTTTGAGCAGTACTACCGCCAGGGGTAGCGGTACTACCGCCAGGACCCCAACGGTACTACCGCGAGGGGTAGCGGTACTACCGCCAGGACCCCAGCCTATCACGGCTTGACTAGGGATTTTTAGGGCTGTCTCAAGGGGGAGCGGTACTACAGCCAGGACGGCGGTACTACTGCTAGGAACCCAGTGGTACTACCGCCAGGGAAGCGGTACTACCGCTAGGACCCCAGCGGTACTACCGCCAGGGGAGCGGTACTACCGCCAGGGTAGTGGTACTACCGCTAGAACCCCAGCGGTACTATCGCTCGGCCTGTACCCCTTGGACTATATAAAGGAGGGGGGGCCCGTTTTTCTTGCCCTGCTTCTTCTTCCTCGTGGCTCTCTCTTCCTCTACTCTGAACTCCTCCAATTTAGATCACTCTCTGCGGAGCCCCTCCTCTCCTTTGAGTTGGAGGGTTTGCTCCCCTCCTTCTTCCTCCGTCAAGTGCCATGGACGCCGGTAAAGCTCCTCCCCTTCTTCTCTTGGTTGGTGTGTTTTGGTTCTAGGGTTAGGAGCTTGGTGATTTGGATCCATGGATATGATTTGTGCTTAGTTTTTGGATGGAACGAAGGAGATATATTAGGGGAGTTTAGGTCTTATGTTCTTCTTTGCAATTAGTTTGACATGCCCTAGTTCTCCATGTTTTAGATCGAGTAGCTCTTATCATACTTCTCATGGATTTGATCTAAAACTTGGATCCCTTTGAGTAGGCTTGTCCCCATCTAGATGATCTCGAGTTCCACATGTGTTAGGTCTATGGTGATTCTTGTAATGAGTTTATTTATTAGCCGTGGATCTCTTGAAACGAATCTAGTAGTTTTTGTGGGTTTATATATATTCAGATCTGAAAGTCAACCCACTAGCGGTACTACCGCCAGCCTCGCGGTACTACCGCCAGGACCCCCAGCGGTACTACCGCCAGGGGGAGCGGTAGTACCGCTAGGACCCCAGCGGTACTACCACCAGGGGGAGCGGTACTAGTGCCAGGAGGATATTTTTTTATTTTCATTTCTTTTTCTTTGTTTCTCTTGGCAATATGTGTTTCTTCTTATGATTCTTTTTGACCATTGCCTTGACTCCTTTTGTCGCTCTTTTTGGTGTGTGTGTCTTGTGTGTCACAGGTGGTGCTCGCCACTCGAATCCCGCACGTAACACCCAACCTAAGCAGTATCGCACTCCAGAGGCTCCAGAAGGGTCCGCCACTTCCAGTCTGAATCCTAAGAAGAGGTCCTTCAAGAAGACTGCTACCAAGAACAAAGGGATCAACGTTTGCACTATGGCCCCTAGGGATTTTCTGGCACTCCGCACCCGCAATCCCTATGTTGAAGACAAGGCATAGATTAAGAACATCGATTATGTTTGGTCACAGGAGCACTGCATGATCTATCGTGACATCATCAAGCCCTTCAAGAAGATCTTTGTCCCAGTACAGTGGATCGACCTTGCTCACCTTCGGCGGAATCCGGACTACTTTGGCGAGGCTCTCTCCTTGATTGAAAAGCTTGGCCTTACAAATATCATCACCTTCATACAGGACTTTGATCCAGATATTGTGGCCCAGTTCTATGTCACTATTCACTTTCAACCTGATGACGTGCGCACCATGACCTGGATGACCGGTAATCAGAAGCTGACTGGTTTCCTGGATGGAGTTCATGCAGTTCCTGGAAGTCGACTTTCAGGGGGAAGAAAATGTTCTTGGCATGCGTCCTCATGCTCCTTCTTCGTCTACTGCCACCCCCAAGGACAGGCTGCAACAACATTACATCAAGAAAGGTGTGCTCCACACGCATCTGGATATCATGCATCGGGTCTTCCGCAACTCTCTATTCCCTTGTATTGACAACAACGACGAGGTGCATGGTCATCTAGCTGAGATGCTTCTGCTGTGTGAGTAGGCAAGGACTAAGGATACTGTGCCTCTCGACATTGCCCATGTGATGTTCAATGAGCTCTGGAACTGCATAATGAACCGTAAGGTTCCCGTCTACGGGCCTTACGTGTTTGCCTATATTCAGAAGAGGTGGCACGATATCTATCTGATAGATCCCTTCCCTATTCAGGCTAACTATTTTGTGCACGATCCTATCAAGCTTCGTATCAAGGACAAATGGGCCAACCCATCAACTTCTTCTCAGCCCATGGACACGGACACAGAGACTGCTGCTGGAGGAGGACCTGCTTCACATACCTGCTCTTCTGCTATGCCATCTTGGGCCGTGAAACTGAAGGATCAAATGAAGACTCTCTTCTGTATGCAGGACAAGGGACAATATCAATCTCATGTGGCCCAGAAGGAGAACCGTCAGAGGCACAAGCGTGTCTTAAGGACCCTTGATGTGGCTATCTCAAGCGGCTCAAAGGACGACATCACTCCAGAGTCTGACTGGATGAGGGCTCAAGGTTACCAATGGACTGGGTCTGATGCTGAGGAGGAGGCTTCGGAGGAGGACATTGAGGAGGAGCAGGACGAGCAGGATCCAGATGCCACGGACGCGTCTGGGGATGATGAGGATGCGGAGTGACCACCTATGTCGTTAGGTGTGCCCCCTTTTTGGTGTCTTGTGCCAAAGGGGAGAGAGTCTAGGAGCTGGATTTGCGCTTTGCTTTAGCTTTGCTTATCTTTATCGTGTTTGCTTTGAACTTGGTTTGATCGTATTTGCTATCTTTGATACGTGTGTTGTGAGACTTATTTTCTATCATATGTTGTGAGTCATATGCTCTTCAATTATCTCTATTATTTATCTTTATGTTCACATCCTTTCTTCTGTGAAAATCCGGTATTGTCATCAATCCACCAAAAAGGGAGAGATTGTTAGGGCATATTTGTGCCTAAGTAATTTTGGTGATTGATGACAGTACCTTAAAGGACTAATCGTGTGCATTAAGCTTTCAGATAATACATATCAACGACACAAGACGATTCGGCACCCTCCGTGGAACAGAAGCACAACGTCCTCTACGATTCTCTTTGTTTGTGAGTCGTAGGAACGCCGTGAGTCATAGGTTTGGGTGGAATCAATTTTGCACGCACACACTTTATCTCCATCCCCTGTCCCTGCAACTTTGGAGCTGTTCCCATCTCTGGTTTATCTCATCTTGCAAAAAGGTCTCCTAGGGGTAGTACCGCTGTCCCTAGTGGTAGTACCGCTGGGTCTAGCGGTAGTAGCGCTAGAGATGGCGGTAGTACCGCTCGCCCTAGCGGTAGTACGACTGAGCTGGCGGTAGTACCACCCCTGGTCAGTGGTAGTACCGCTCCAGGACTTTAGTACCGCCTTCCTTGCGGCTATACTTCGTCGGACTTTTTGCGAAGACTTTGTTGGCGGTGGTTGGCCCGGTAGTGCCTTTGCACTACCATGGGCTTAGCGGTAGTACCACTGGAGTGCTAGCGGAAGTACTGCTGCAGCCAGCGGTAGTATCGCTTGAGTGGCAGCGGTAGTACCGCTTGGCTCGTGCTGTGAGTAGGAAAATGGTTGGATTCCCCCCCACTATATAAAGGGTTCTTCTTGCTCTAGAACCCCACCTTTGACTCTCCCGAGCTGCATTGTTGCTCCCTAAGCTCAAAAGTGCCCGATATCTCTCCCTAGCGAATCAAACTTGTTGATTTCCTAGGGATTGGTGGAGAAGGCCTAGATCTACACTTACACCAAGAGAAAATTGATTCTCCCCACTAATCCCTTGCGGATCTTGTTACTCTTGGGTGTTTGGGCACCCTAGACGGTTGAGGTCACCTCGGAGTCACATTCCATTGTTGTGAAGCTCCGTGATCTTGTTGGGAGCCTCAAAGCTTTGTGTGGAGTTTGCCCCAACCTTGTTTGTAAAGGTTCGATCACCGCCTTCAAGGGCACCTATACTGGAATCACGGTACCTTGCATTGTGTGAGGGCGTGAGGAGAATACGGTGGCCCTAGTGGCTTATTGGGGAGTATTGTTCCTCCACACCGCTCCAACGGAGACGTACTTCCTGTCAAAGGGAAGGAACTTCGGTAACACATCCTCGTCTTCATTGGTTCCACTTGCGGTTATCTCTAATCTTTACATTGTGTATGCTTTTGTTGTTGACTATCTCTTACTTTCTTTAGTGCTTATAGTTGGTAGCATCATATAGGTTCACCTCCTTGTTGTCATTTTAGAGAACCTTTATGTTGCTAACCCTAACTTGTTAAGATAAACTAAAAAGTGGTCGTTGCCTATTCACCTCCCCCTCTAGTCAACCATATCGATGCTTTCACCCTGTATGCTACAGCACCACAATTCAGCAAAATAAAAGGGGCGCCACTGATTTTGAACCCACGACCACCAGGCGCCAAAACCACGTACTTACCACTACGCTACGAATCGGAACTTAACAGAGTAGAGGAGGATACACTCTTGGGGAAGCCCCCTCTGTTCCTGCAACAGATCAGCGGCGGCCGGAACAGGGGACGACCACCGATGAAGCTACGGCCCAAATTGAACTGTGGCTGCTTGCGGGGAGGAAGAGGGATCCACCAGGGACCCATTCCCATGCCTACCGCAGCAGGAGAAAGCCTGCCACAGTGGCGCAACTAAGCTTAGCTAAGCGGCGGGCTGGACGGAGACGCGCCGGAGACGAGGGGAGGGACGATGGAACGACGACGGAGATCACTGAACCTCTAAACCTCTGTGCTACTTCTCAAACAACAGCGCCAGAAATTGACATGTTGACAGAGACTTGCTTGCGTTGGTTTTTCCCTTGAAGAGGAAAGGGTGATGCAGCACAGGAGCAGTAAGTATTTCCCTCAGTTTGAGAACCAAGGTATCAATCCAGTAGGAGAATCTCGTCAAGTCCAGAGTACCTGCGCAAACACAAAAGAGCTTGCACCCAACGCTATAAAGGGGTCGTCAATCCCTTCAAGATTGATTGCAAAGTGAGATCTGAAGGCGGAAAGTGCAACAAAGAAAAAGAGTAAGGCTAAAAATATGGTGTGAAGTAGACCCGGGGGCCACAGTGTTCACTAGAGGCTTCTCTCAAAATAGCAAATAATACGGTGGGTGAACAAATTACTGTCGAGCAATTGATAGAACCGCGCAAAGTCATGACGATATCTAAGGCAATGATCATACATATAGGCATCACGTCTGAGACAAGTAGACCGATACTTTCTGCATCTACTACTATTACTCCACACATCGACCACTATCCAGCATGCATCTAGTGTATTGAGTTCATGACGAACAGAGTAACGCCTTAAGCAAGATGACATGATGTAGAGTGATAAACCAATGATGAAAACCCCATCTTTTTACCCTTGATGGCAACAACATGATGCGTGCCTCGCTACCCCTTTCTGTGACTTGGTGAGGTCACCGCACGGTATGAACCCAAAACCAAGCACTTCTCCCATTGCAAGAATCATAGATCAAGCTGGCCAAACAAAACCCACAACTCGAAGAGAATTACAAGGATATGAAATCATGCATATAAGAGATCATAAGAAACTCAAATAAGATTAATAGATAATATGATCATAAATCCACAATTCATGGGATCTCGACAAAAACACCGCAAAAGAAGATTACATCGGATAGATCTCCATGAAGATCATGGAGAACTTTGTATGAAAGATCCAATAGAGAGCAGAAGTCATCTAGCTACTAGCTATGGACCCGTAGGTTTATGGTGAACTACTCACGCATCATCGGAGAGGTCATTGTGTTGATGAAGAAGCCCTCCATATCCGAACCCAAGGATCCCACAAGCCTGGGAGGCGCGCCCCCTAGCCGCGGCTAGGGGGCTTGTGGGGTCCCTGGTGGCCCCTGCCTTGGTTCTCAAGTTCCCCGATCGTCTTCTATTTCGAAAAAATCTTTTTGGAAGTTTCGTTCCGTTTGGACTCCGTTTAAAATCCTCCTCTGAAAAGGGTCAAAAACACGGAAAAAACAGGAACTAGCACTTGGCACTGAGTTAATAAGTTAGTCCCAAAAAAGATATAAAAGGCATACAAAACATCCAAAGTTTGACAAGATAATAGCATGAAACCATCAAAAATTATAAATACGTTGGAGACGTATCAAGCATCCCCAAGCTTAACTCCTACTCGTCCTCGAGTAGGGAAGTGATAAAGACTGAATTTTTGATGTGGAATGCTACCGGGCATAGTTGTCCTTTGTAACTTCTTTCATGTGACATGAATGTTCAGATCCATAAGATTCAAAACAACAGTTTGCTATTGACATGAAAACAATAATACTTCAGGCAAACTAGCAAGGTAATCATGAACTTTCAAAATAACAAGGCCAAGGAAAGTTATCCCTACAAAATCATATAGTCTGGCTATGCTCCATCATCCTCACACAACTAATTTAAATCATGCACAACCCCGGTATTGGCCAAGTAATTGTTTTCACACTCTTACTTTCTCAAACTTTTTATAACTATCACGCAATACATGAGCGTGAGCCATGGATATAGCACTGTACGTGGAATAGAGTGCGGTGGTGGTTGTGAGACAAAAAAGGAGGAGATGGTCACATTGACTCGGCGTATCAAAGGGCTATGGAGATGCCCATTAATAGATATCAATGTGAATGAGTAGGGATTTCCATACAAAGGATGCACTAGAGCTATAAGTATGTGAAAGCTCAAAAGGAGAACTAGTGGGTGTGCATCCAACTTGCTTGCTCACGAAGACCTAGGGAAATTTGAGGAAGCCCATCATTCGAATATACAAGCCAAGTTATATAATAAAGATTCCCACTAGCATATGGTGGTCACGAAATGAGAGGCTCTCAATCATGAAGAGCATGGTGCTATTATGAAGCACAAGTGTGGAAAAAGATAGTAGCATTGTCCCTTCTCTTTTTTTCTCTCTTTTTTTATTTGGGCTCTTGGGCCTCTTTTTTTTACTTTTTTTATTTGGGCTCTTTGTCTTTTTTTTATTTCCTCACATGGGACAATGCTCTAATAATGATGATCATCACACTTTTATTTACTCACAGCTCAAAGCTCAGAACGATGATGACTCTATAGGAAATGCCTCCGGCAGTGTACCGGGATGTGCAACGATCTAGCTTTGCGTATGACGTTGAAACATCTCGCTAGCTATCTTACGATCATGCAATGGCAATATGAGAGTGACGACACAAGTCATGAGACGGAACGGTGGGAGTTGCATCGCAATATATATCAGAATGGCTATGAAAATGCCATAGTAGGTAGGTATGATGGCTGTTTTGAGGAAGGCATATGGTGGGTTTGTGTACCGGCGAAAATTGCGCGGTACTCAAGAGGCTAGCAATGGTTGAAGGTGAAAGTGCATCTATACCATGGACTCACATTAGTCATGAATAACTCACATACTTGTTGCGAAAGTTTTTATTAGTAATCGAAACAAAGTGCTAAACGCGTACTCCTAGGGGAAGGGTTAGTAGGTGTTAACCATCGCGCGATCCCGACCTCAACACAAAGGATGACAATCAACAGATCAATTATGCTCTAACTTCCTAACATAGCGGTTCACCATACGTGCATGCTACGGGAATCACTAACTTCAACACAAGTATTTCTAGGTTCAGAACACCCTACTAACATAACTCTTAATATTACCAAATGCACGTCTCAAAACTAATTGAGAGGAATAAAAACTTCTCTTTCTACTCAATGCACATGAAGATGGAGGTTTTTGTATCCTCTTTGGATACCTATCACCTTTGGGACTACTTTCATAGCACAAGCCAACTACCAAGTCACGCACCGCCGTGCTCTAAAAGATCTAAGTGAAGCACATAGAGCAAAATTATCTAGCTCAAAAGATATAAGTGGAGCACGATGAGCATTCTAGCAAAATCACGATGAGTGCATGTATCTCTCAAAAGGTGTGCAGCAAGGATGATTGTGACATAACAAAAAGAAAAGACTCCTACGATACAAGACGCTCCAAGCAAAACACATATCATGTGGTGAATAAAAATATAACTCCAAGTAATGTTACCGATGGATTGAAGACGAAAGAGGGGATGCCTTCCCGGGGCATCCCCAAGCTTAGGCTTTTTGGTGTCCTTGAATTTGGCTTGGGATGCCTTGGGAATCCCCAAGCTTGAGCTCTTTCCACTCCTTATCTCTTTGTCCATGAGAACATCACCCAAAACTTGAAAACTTCACAACACAAAACTTAAACAGAAACTCATGATAACATTAGCACAAGAAAACAAACTACCACCTCTTTAGGTACTGTAGCAATCTTGATTTATATTTATATTGCTGCTATATTACTGTATTCTCACTTTTCCATGGCTAGTACCCCCCGATACTATTCATAGTTTCATCAAAACAAGCAACCAACTCAACAAAAATATAATCTGTCAAAAACAGACCAGTCTGTGGCAATCTGTATACTTTGTATACTTATGGTACCTCAAAAATTCTGAAACGTTACGACTGCCTGGGAAAAAGGCATATCAACCAGCAGCAAAAAGAATGAACTCAAAAGCTCTTTCTGAATAAAAATTAAAAATAATCTCGTGAGCGAAAAGTTTCTGTCTTTTTCCAGCAGGATCAAACAACCATCACCAAGACTAGTCATAAAGGTTGTACTTGGCTCAAACACAAAAAGAAACACAAAAGACACTATCATAATAGAATTATGATGGTGTGGACGCAACAAAACAGAAAGAAAAAGATAAATTCATTGGGTTGCCTCCCAACAAGCGCTATTGTTTAACGCCCTTAGCTAGGCATAAAGCGATAGAATCACGTATCGTCGTCTTTGGTGCTCAAACCATAAGTAGCGTGATCACTTATCATCTTAAGGTATTCATCTTTCTTACTATATGATTCACCACTATTTTTAGGAACAAAAACATACTTGGTGACCTTATTGTGGGCAAAGTTTGGAGTATTCTGCACAGCGGCAAAAGCGGAACCCAAGTTGGTTATAACATCCTCCAGTTTGCCAATCCTAGCGGAATCCTGACCTAGTTTTTCTTTAACTATGGGTTCCTTCTCCGTTAAAATTTTCAAAACTATTCCCACCTTGGATCCGTACTGAGTGATTTGATTGTGGATCTTTTTATCCAAATTCTCAATAAGTTCGATAGTAGCAACTTTATTCTCAATGACGTCCAGCCTACGCATCACATGTTCCAGAGTTAAGGTAGGTCCATTAACCATGAGTGGGGGTGAGCCTACCAAATTTATTACAGCTCCGTAAGAATCAATGGTATGGCTACCCAAGAAATTTCCACCTACGATGGTGTCAAGAATATACCTATTCGAAGGAGAAATACCCACATAAAAACTGCGAAGCAGGACGGTAGTAGATTGCTTATGAGTAGATCTACTCTGAGCATTGCAAATCCTATACCAAGCGTCCTTTAGGTTTTCTTCCTCAATTTGTTTGAAATTGAGAACTTCATTCTCGGGATTATCGTTCGAAGTGGTGGATCTAGCCATGAGGACAGATAGACTATCCCATACAAACAAACAGAAAGCAAGCGAGGGAAAAGAGCGAACGAAAAAGGAAAACGAAGAAAAGGGCAAATATTTTTGTAAATTTTTGTTTTTCAGAAGTGAGGGAGAGGAAAACGAGAGGAAAAAAAGTAAATGCAAGAGATGAGTTTGCGACACTTACTTGGATGAATTCTTGACTTGATCCTCCTCGGCAACGGCGCCAGAAATCCTCCCCGACAATGGCGCCAGAAATCCTTCTGCTACTTCTCAAACAACAGCGCCAGAAATTGACACGTTGATGGAGACTTGCTTGCGTTGGTTTTTCCCTTGAAGAGGAAAGGGTGATGCAGCATAGTACCTGCGCAAACACAAAAGAGCTTGCACCCAACGCTATAAAGGGGTTGTCAATCCCTTCAAGATTGATTGCAAAGTGAGATCTGAAGGCGGAAAGTGCAACAAAGAAAAAGAGTAAGGCTGAAAATACGGTGTGAACTAGACCCCGGGGCCACAGTGTTCACTAGAGGCTTCTCTCAAAATAGAAAATATTACGGTGGGTGAACAAATTACTGTCGAGCAATTGATTGAACCGCGCAAAGTCATGACGATATCTAAGGCAGTGATCATACATATATGCATCACGTCCGAGACAAGTAGACCGATACTTTATGCATCTACTACTATTACTCCACACATCGACCACTATCCAGCATGCATCTAGTGTATTGAGTTCATGACGAACAGAGTAACGCCTTAAGAAAGATGACATGATGTAGAGTGATAAACTCAAACCAATGATGAAAACCCCATCTTTTTACCCTTGATGGCAACAACATGATGCGTGCCTCGCTACCCCTTCTGTCACTTGGTGAGGTCACCGCACGGTATGAACCCAAAACCAAGCACTTCTCCTATTGCAAGAATCATAGATCAAGCTGGCCAAACAAAACCCACAACTCGAAGAGAATTACAAGGATATGAAATCATGCATATAAGAGATCATAAGAAACTCAAATAAGATTAATAGATAATCTGATCATAAATCCATAATTCATCGGATCTCGACAAACACACTGCAAAAGAAGATTACATCGGATAGATCTCCATGAAGATCATGGAGAACTTTGTATTGAAGATCCAAGAGAGAGAAGAAGCCATCTAGCTACTAGCTATGGACCCGTAGGTCTATGGTGAACTACTCACGCATCATCGGAGAGGTCATGGTGTTGATGAAGAAGCCCTTCGTATCCGAATCCCCCTCCGGCAGGGCACCAGAACGTGCCCCAGATGGGATCTTGCGGAGACAAAAGCTTGCGGTGGCGGACAAGTACTTTCGATGATCTCCTGATTTTTTCTGGAATTTTTGGGAATATATAGACGAAAGAACTAGGGCAGAGGAGGCCCAGGGATCCCACAAGCCTGGGAGGCGCGCCCCCTGGCCGCGGCTAGGGGGATTGTGGGGTCCCTGGTGGCCCCCTGCCTTGGTTCTCAAGTTCCCCGATCGTCTTATGTTTCAAAAAAAATCTTTTTGGAAGTTTCGTTCCGTTTGGACTCCGTTTAAAATCCTCCTCTGAAAAGGGTAAAAAACACGGAAAAAGAAGGAGCTGGCACTTGGCACTGAGTTAATAAGTTAGTCCCAAAAAATATATAAAAGGCATACAAAACATCCAAAGTTTGACAAGATAATAGCATGAAACCATAAAAAATTATAGATACGTTGGAGATGTATCACTCTCCTACAGATCTTACCTGACGGGGAGAGGGAGAGAGATGGAAGGGTGGTGGCGGCGCTAGGAGGGAGGACGTGGAACCCTAGGCAGTAGAGCACGCACGCTGAGGTTATATAGGGCCCCGACGTCCGTGTACTCACGACATTTCTACACTCTCTCTCACGCGCCTGCCACTAACGGAAGAAACATGGGAAGGGAGGAGACGCCGTCAAAGAGAAGGGAGGAACGGGGAAGCTGGGCTCGAGGGGAAAACAGAGAGGGAGAAGATGGGCCTCGGGAGGGGAAGGAGGCCCATGCTGGCGCCAGATAGAAGAAAAAGGAAAATCTTTTGGTTTTATATTTAAAAGAAAGCCACAACAAAACAAACCCCTAGGAAAATCTATGGACCTAAAAATAAAAAAAAAGACCCTGGGCATAAGGGAATTATGCCCCAATAAAATAAAATGAAAAGTGGATTTTTGGAGCATTTAAATATTGACAAAACCGAACTAAATGACTTGTTTTGTGAATATCTACCCCTCCCAAACATAGATTCAAAGCACATATAACTAGCACCACATCCACCACAAAACACTCTAAATGAACTACATTTTTGAACTAGGGTTAGAGCAAGTAAAACTGGAGCTTGAGAAAATAGAGAAGGTGGGGTTTTGGAACCTATTTGAACACTTACATAGTTTCACCCCACTTTCAAACACCACTCCACATCACATCATATATGTGACATCCTCGACTTTTGCTACAGTAAATATTGTAATTAAGCTACAATGATCACCCGCAAATGATGCCACATCATCGAGAATTACCTTCATTGACCCGCATTGAATTTATATCCGGATTCAGAAATTGAAAAACAAAAGATAAGTATATTTATAAATTCATATTAACTATTAAAGGAAGATATGTATGGAAAGAAAGTATTAAAAATAATAATAATAAAAGAAAGAAAAGAATATAAATTTAAAAGAAAAAAAAGGAAATTAGAAAGAAGAAACAATAGAAAAAGAAAAAAAACAAAACAAAACAAAAAAAGAAGAAGAAAAGGAAACCCCCCACCCCCTGGCCGACTGGGCCAAAGGGGCCCAGCCGAGCCGGCCCACCCATGCCCCTGGAACCCTAGCGCAGAACCCCCCTGCATTCCCCCTCGCTCCCCTGGCAGCCGCCGCCACCCCCACCCATCGCGCCACCCATCCCCTCGTGGGGCCCCCCTCCCGACGACAACTCCCCCTCTCGCTACCCCCACGTGGCCCCCTGCCACCTCTCCCCTCCCGGCCCTCCTCCTCCCACCGGCGAACCACCCCGAGGCCCCCTCCTCCTCACCTCGCCTCACCTCCCCACCAAGGCACCAGCCCCCGTCGGCCCCTCAAACCCCCACCGAGCCACCCCACTTTTCCCCGGCCCGGCCAAGCTCCGGCGCCCCCACCCCCGCCGGCCGACCCCAACCCCCCCACCGGCCTTCCTTCCGCTCGGTCCAGGAGGGACCGGGCAGGGAGGACCTCAACCTCGTCGGATCCGGCCGGCCTCACCTCGGCCGACCCCCTCCTTCAACGCCGGCCCCTCCCTCCGAGAGGGCCTCGACCTCGCCGGCACGTCCTCACCGGCACCACCGTCATCACCGCGCCATCACCATTGTCACCTCCGCCTTCCCGAGAACTCCGGCTTCACCGGGCCGTCTCATCAACGTTGGTGAACCCCTCCTCGGGCTCCTCCCACGATCTCGTTCCCCTCGCCGTCCCGGTTCTATTCCTATGAACGGCACTCCGACACGGCGCCGTTAGGTTCATGTAGTAGTTCGTGGAGATGTAGCTCTCTCTCTCTCTCTCTCTGTGTGAAGTTCTCTCTATTAACAGAGAGGTGAGAGTTGTGAGAGTTAAATAAATAAATAAAATAAATGATGTATTAGATGCGTATGTATGTATGTATGTATGAGATGCGATGTATGTATTTGCGTATATAGATATTTGGAGGAATACGATATTTGCATGATTATGTATGTGTGAATAAAATCGAGTATTTGGCCTAAAGCCACTTACCGGTGGGGCCAACGCACCCTACTGTCTATGAGAGGGAGGCCCCACACCCCTTTTAAAGAAAAGTGAAATTAAAATATAAAAAATAAAAATAATGTTTTTATTAAATAAATAAATAGATATATTAGTTAATTAATTAATTAGAATAATTAGAATATTATACTCATGTCATAATAGCTTTTTATTAAATTATTTAAATCTGTTTTTAATTCCTAATTATTGAATAAAACTTTAAAAATTAATATTAAATAATCCGTAAGTCAGATCAAAATATTTTCAACAAGAAAGTTGATCAGCAAAACGAGACGAACCCGGATACACGGCCCGTTCGTGTGTCACGCGTCCCTAGCATAGCAAACATGGAACATTTCCATCGTTTCCAGTATGACCGGTAGTAGCCCGAGACCCGGAAAATATCGTGAGATATTCTTCCGACCCGTCTATGACGGATGTTGCTGCGTTAGCTCATGTCTAGCCTGCATCTTGCCATGTCATGCTTTGTGTTGCACCGTTGCTATTATTTATTGTTTCTTCCCCCTCTTCTTACCGGTAGACCCCGAGACTGACGCTGCTGCCGGGTACATCTACGACCCTGCCGGTCAGTCCTTTGCCTCAGAGCAGCAAGGCAAGCAAACTCCCCTTGATCATTCCTATATCGCCTATGTCTTTCTTCCTACTGCTTGCATTAGTATTTTGCTACTGTTGTAGTTAGCTCCTATATCTGATGCATAGCCTATTTTTGATGATCTGCTACTTTCAGTCCTGTACCATTAATCTGCTTAGTATAGGTGGAGTAGTCATCCCCTCTGACCCCGTAGTCCAGTTGCCCCGCTTGTTTTCAAATCTTGATCCCTGATCGACGAGCCAGACCTGACACAACACATACACCCCCCTTCATTGTACGACGCTACAGAGATAGTATCGAGTACCGACGGTGACACCTCGCTAAGTACTCCTGATGATATCTCTATAGTATAACTAGTCGGTCGTGGTTATCGAGGGTGATTCCTCTTTCACCATTCCCGATGACGCCTCTGTCGTGCAACCCCTCAAGTGTGGGACCCTCGAGGGTGATTCCTCTAAGCCCACCTTGATGGGTACATCGTTCGGAATCCAACGAGGGTGATACCTCGGATTCTCCCCGATGTTACAACCACACAGTTACTCGACCATGTTACTGGGATCTTTGGTGATTAGTTGTAAGACGGATGGATTCCTGTGAGACTGTGTTGATGGCCTAATTAAAATGTTAATGGATTTGGGTATTTGATCTGCGTTGGTCGGAGACCTTTTCGCACTAACCGGCTACGCGGGAAGAATTATGGGTACTCGGCGTCGCGGTATCAGCCGCAGCTTTTTAGATGCCAGCAATGTAGCGGCGCGCGCCCGAGTGGTCCCGAGATGCATCGCTCGTGTGATTAAGGGATGCTAGGACTGACGTCGGCCGCCCACGCCACGTGCAGGAGCGCGAAGGGGAACTGGGCCCACGAACCCTTTGTGCTTAGGAGTTAGACCCACGGGCTGGCCTCTCTGATTAGTCTTAGGTGGGGCTGCGACGTGTCGATATTCCGAGGCCGGGTAGGACCCAGAAAAGTATGTCCGGCCAGAGTGTTATCGAGCGTGACGGGACATGTGGTGCACCCCTGCAGGAATGAAAATTAACTATTCGGATAGCCGTGTCCACGGTTACAGGACGACTTGGAGTTGTGCCCCGATCTTATACAACTACAATTGTTACTTAACTGGAATTAGTTTGCCTCGGGATTGCTTCCTCGCAGGGAGTCGAGGGAGGATCTTTAGGCGTGACCTCACTTTAATATTGCTACAACAATATGACTATTAATGTTTTACCCCTGTTCTACTCTCGTCTATTGCTGCAAGACCCGGAAGATGCTAGTCTTCGATAGGACTAGGCCTTCTCTCTCTATTCTCGCATTGCTGGAGTCAGTCCACATTTAACACCCCCCCTTTGATACTGATGCATACTTAGAATAGTTCTGATGTAAGACTTGCGAGTACTTTGGATGAGTACTCACCGCTGCTTTGCTCCCCCCTTGTCCCCTTGATCCGTTTGCTGCGACCAGATGATGGAGCCCAGGAGATGGAGGTCCCCGCCGGCGACGACTGCTACCCCGACGGTGCCTACTACTATGTGGAGGCCGCTGATGATCAGGAGTAGTTAGGAGGTTCCCAGGCAGGAGGCCTCGCCTCGTTCGATCATTGTATCTTTTGTTCTAGCCTTCTCTAAGGCACCCCATGTTTTATGTCTGTACTCAGATATTTGTTGCTTCCGCTGACTCGTGTGTTTATCGAGCTTTCGTATTCTAGCCCTCGAGGCCCCTGGCTTGTAATATGAAGCTGATGTTATTTTATTTGTGTCTAGAGTTGTGTTGTGATATCTTCCCGTGAGTCCTTGGGTTTGATCGTACGCATTTGCATGTATGATTAGCGTATGATTAAACCGAGGGCGTCACAAGTTGGTATCAGAGCCGACTGCGTGTAGGTAGCCCCCTTTCCAACTCCTTGGCCGAAGTTGAGTCTAGTGTTTGAAAAACTTTACTAACACTAATGTGGTGGCTTACGGGCCCACATCTCAATTGGGTGGTATTAGTATCTTTTACTCCTTTCCTATACTCTGGGCTCTACTCTCTCTTCTCTTTCGGGTCAAAGATTTTACTAACTCTAACATTAGGTTCTCGAATCACATCGACCCGGAGCGCTGGACTATCTACTCTTTCTCCTGAATATATATTACACACACTGTCATTTGACATCCATCAATCTTATTTTCAGATGCGTCCCGCAAGACAGCACGTGCGCCTGACACAGGCCACTGAGACGACTGGGTTCCCGGCCATTTTGGTCGACCTCTTGACCAGGCTGGGATATCGCTGGTACCCTGAGTACATTGTGTTCGAGGATTTCCGCGAGTACAACCAATACCAGTACCAGGCTGAGGTTCGCATCTTCGACCAGAGGGGCGGCGAGACCCTCGAGCGCCACGTATTCTGTGGTATTGGAGGGTCGGTCGAGATGGCCGTCCATGATGCGGCCTACATCGCCATCACCCGTCTCCGTGGAGCGTACCCTCACCTGGAGGAGAGCCCTTTCAGATACATCCCGCATGCTCCTGCTGGGGATGAGACTGGGTCTGAACTCACTGCCTACGCTTCTGACGTTCGGGAGCGCAGCGACCATTCCTACGTCGCTATCTGTGCCCCCTACGTGACGCGTCGCTACGATGCGCGGTTTCTGGTGCAGTACACTGAGGCACTGGATCGTGCTTTCCGAGCTCTGACTGTGGAGCTGGATGCTACGCGCGCTCGTCTTTACGACGCGTTGACAGAGCTGCAGCCATCACACTGCCCGAGGGTTCCCCCTATGCGCATCCGCGAGCCGAGCAGGACAGAGCTACCATCAGCTCTCGAGTGGACTGATGTTGGGGGTAGAACCCCTGCACTTGGACCTCAACTCCTCGACTGGATGCGGTACCCTCACCAGAGTCACAACGGGACACAGGGTCCTGTCCCTACCTTCTATCACCGCCAGCTACCAGGATTCGATCGTCCTCTCCGACGTTGATGTAGCCTTATCGCTACATCTCGTTGTGGTACTCTTCCACCGCGTGCCTGCGCGCCGCCTAGTGAGTCCAGGGTATTGTCTAATGCGTCCGGGCTATCGCCAAATTTCGAATTTGTAATCGTTAGTCTGTAAACGAACTTATGTGTGGGTCTGTATGTCGAACTCAACTACTATGGAGTAACTATCGCATTTCCCTTTCATTATGCTTGATTACTTCGTGAATGCGTGCGATGCCTTTGCAATTACTTTAAGCTAAACTACACCTGTTAAATATTTAACAGGATGGTTAGACCAGCTGGCCGCCTGCGTGCCCCTGCCAACGATGCACCACCCCGCCTCCTGAGTATATGGCGGGGATGATCCAACAGTTTGAGCTGAACCGCCCGTTTATGCAAGGGCTCATGGATCAGTTCCAAAGGCCGAACATGAACCAACCACAAGGCGTGACACTGCAAGACTTTTGCCGCCTCAACCCTGCGATCTACCGCAGCTCAACTCAGCCTCTTGATGCTGATGACTGGCTCCATGACATTTCTTACGAGCTTGAGTCTGCCAATGTGCCCCTGGCGAGCTATGTCAACTTTGCCGCCTACTTTCTGAAGGGTCCCGCTGCTCAATGGTGGGACAACCACATGCGCTCTCAGCCCGATGGAACTATCATCACTTGGGCAGAGTTCAAGGCTGCTTTCCGTGCTCGCTACATTCCCCAGGGAATCATGGACCGGGAGAAGCGTGAGTTCTGCAACTTGGTCCAGGGCAACAAGACTGTGGATGCTTATCAGCGGGAATTTCTGGAATTATCTCGCTATGCTGAAGAAGACATTGCGACTGATGCAAGCAGGCAGGAGAAGTTCCGTGAAGGCCTCCACCCTGATATCAAGCTGACACTCCTCGTTCAGGACTATGCTGATTTCGCCACCCTAGTGAACAAGGCTATTCAGGTTGAGACTGGTCTGCAGGAATACAAAGATAGCAACAAGCGCAACCGTGATATGGGCTCATCTTCGGGCTCATCTGCACAAAAGCGGAAGATCTGGATTCCCAACAACATGTACCATGCACCTGCTCCTGCTCCGAGGCCGTCCTATGCTGCACCTCGCCTGCCTCCTCCACCACCTAGGCAGCCGAGGCTTCCAGCTCCGCTGCCTCGAGTTCCTCCTTCCCGTCCCGAGGACGGGATGTGCTTCAAGTGTGGCCGTCCAGGTCACCGTGCTAGAGACTGCAGGCATAATCCGAATCAGCTGACACTTCCCGCAACTGGCAGTGGCAACAACCAGAACCGCAACTTCAACGCTAAGCCTGCTTATGTTCTTGGTCAGGCCAACAACATTGATATGGGTCAAGCTCAAGACCAACCTGCTACCGTGATGGGTACACTTCTCGTTAACTCAGTACCTGCTTCTGTATTGTTTGATACAGGAGCATCGCATTCCTTTATGTCGGAAAATTTTGCATACATGCATGACATTAGGAGCGAACAGATGAACATCCCGATAGTGGTAAACACCCCTGGGGGCGAATGCCGAACCTCTGTGGTTTGCCCCCATGTTCCAGTTGAAATTGAAGGATTAGAATTCCTTGCCAACCCCATCCTACTAAAGTCATCCAACATTGATCTCATACTAGGGATGGACTGGTTGAAAGCTCATACAGCATCGATCGTTTGTACCACCAAAACCGTCCACCTCCTACACCCTTCGGATGAATTAGTAAGCTACCATGCTCACCTCGTCCGAAATGCTGAGGCACGACTATATGCCTTGAATGCATTAAATGCGTCGCCTCTTGAAGGGATTGAAAACATTCCAGTGGTCCGAGAATTCCAAGATGTCTTTCCAGAAGAACTTCCGGGGATTCCCCCTGCTCGAGCTGTCGAGTTTGTCATTGACTTGGTACCCGGTACCACTCCTATTGCCAAGCGTCCTTATAAAATGCCACCACATGAACTCCTTGAACTTAAGCAAGAAATTGACAACTCGCTCCGTCTGGGTTTCATCCGGCCGAGTTCCTCTGCTTGGGGAGCACCTTCTCTCTTTGTTAAGAAGAAGGATGGGACAAATCAATTGGTTCAAGACTATCGTCCTATCAACCAGGCCACTATTTAGAACAAATATCATCTCCCTCGGATAAATGATTTGTATGATCAACTTGCTGGTTCCACCGTCTTCTCTAAGCTCGACTTGAGATTGGGGTACCACCAGATCCGTGTTCGCAAGGAGGATATTCCAAAGACCGCCTTTGTTACTCGATATGAATCATACGAGTACACCGTCATGTCCTTCGGCTTAACCAATGCACCGGCAACCTTCTCTCGATTGATGAATTATATATTCATGGACTACCTCGAAAAATTTGTCGTGGTATATCTGGATGATATTCTGGTATTTTCGAAGAACAAAGAAGAGCATGCTGAACATCTTCGTCTTGTACTGGATAAGCTTCGGGAGCATAAACTCTATGCGAAGTATTCCAAATGTGAGTTCTGGCTAGACGAAGTGACTTACCTTGGTCATGTGATTTCCAAGGATGGTATTGCGGTCAACCCCGAACGAATTCAAGCTATTCTTGACTGGACTCCCCCGAAGAATGTCAAGCAAGTCAGAAGTTTTCTCGGACTCGCCAGCTATTGCCGTCGATTCGTCGAGAACTTCTCCAAGATTGCGAAGCCCTTAACCAACCTGCTCCACAAGGGTGTTAAGTATGAGTGGACTGATAAATGTCAGGAAAGTTTCCAGGCGCTCAAGGACAAATTGACGTCCGCTCCAGTACTTGCTCCTCCAGATACGAAAAGGGATTTCGTCATATACTGTGATGCTTCTCGTCAAGGAATAGGTTGTGTCCTAATGCAGGATCGCAAGGTGATCGCTTATGCTTCACGTCAATTGCGTGCTCATGAAGAGAACTACCCAGTTCATGATCTCGAGCTTGCCGCAGTCATTCATGCATTGAAGGAATGGCAACAATACCTTGTCGGTAATCGCTGTGAAATCTACACCGACCATCAAAGTCTGAAGTACTTGTTCACTCAACCGGAGCTGAACCTACGTCAATAAAGATGGATGGAGCGTATAGCAGATTTTGACTGTAGTATATCATATACCCCTGGCAAGGCTAACGTAATGGCTGATGCCTTGAGTCGCAAGTCATACTGCAACCACCTCCAGGTTCATCAGTTTCGCGATCGTCTGCAAGAGGAATTCCGTAAGCTGAACCTCCACATTGTTCCTCAGGGTTACCTTGTTCCCCCTCCTGAAGAGTGTCAAAAGATGAACCTTCGTGTTGTTAATCAGGGTTCCCTCAGTAACCTAGTGGTTGAACCAGATCTTGTGAGCTCCATAAAGAATCTGCAAGGCTTTGACGATGATGTCGACATGATTAAGAGCTATATTGCGAAGGGTAAACCCTCCTTTTTCACTGTTGATGAAGATGGTGCCTTGTATTTCAAGGGTCGCCTATTCGTCCCAAATAAGAAGGAAAATCTCAGGATGACTGGGAAGGTGATGGAAGAAGCTCATGACACACCATTGTCTATTCACCCGGGTAGTACCAAGATGTACAAAGACATCCGGCAAAGATTCCGGTGGCCCAATATGAAACAAGACATTGCATGCTATGTGGCAGAATGTGATATATGCCGGCATATCAAAGCAGAACACCAAAAGCCTACTGGAACTCTGCAACCTATCTCTATTCCTGAGTGGAAATGGGACCATCTTGAAATGGACTTTGTCACTGGTTTCCCCAGATCTCAGAAAGGTAATGATGCTATTCTTGTCGTCCTTGATCGACTGTCCAAAGTTGCACATTTCCTGGCCGTGAAAGAAACGATTAATGCTAGGCAGCTGGCAGATCTTTATATGTCAAGAGTTGTTTCACTTCACGGTATTCCGTTGGTAATCAGTTCAGACCGTGGCAGCTTGTTCACTTCAAAATTCTGGGAAAGTTTTCAGAAGGCTATGGGGACTCATCTGTCTTTCAGCACTACATTTCATCCTCAATCCCAGGGACAAGTTGAACGAGTCAACCAAATTCTCGAGGACATGCTTCGAGCTTGTGTCATTTCTTTCAGTAAGAAATGGGAGGAATCTCTCCCGTATGCCGAGTTCTCTTACAACAATAGCTATCAAGCTAGTCTGAAGATGGCCCCTTTCGAAGTATTGTATGGGCGAAGGTGTCGAACTCCTCTGAATTGGTCAGAAACTGGGGAACGATCACTCTTCGGTCCGGATATTATTCAACATGCCGAAGATCAAGTCTGCATTATTCATGAGAATCTGAAGGCTGCTCAGTCTCGTCAGAAGAGTCAGTATGACCGTCATCATCAAGATATGGTCTATCAACCTGGCGAAAAGGCTTATCTTCGTGTCACACCAATGAGAGGTGCACACCGTTTCGGAATCAAGGGCAAGTTAGCTCCTCGTTATATTGGTCCTTTCACTGTTCTCGAAAGGCGTGGAAGAGTGGCTTATCAATTGGAACTGCCGGCAAACCTTTCTCAGGTTCACGATGTCTTCCATGTTTCTCAGCTCCGTCGCTGCTTCAAGGACCCTATTCGAGCAGTGGATCACAATATGCTTGAGCTAGAACAAGACCTCTCTTATAAAGAGCATCCGGTCCACGTTATCGACCAAGCTGAACGTAAGACTCGACGCAAGGTCACCAAGTTCCTTAAGGTGCAGTGGTCAAATCACTCTGAAGATGAAGCCACTTGGGAACACGAGGATCATCTTCGTGATGAATACCCCAGGCTTCTTCCCTCTACCTCTTAATTCTCGGGACAAGAATTCTTGTTAGTAGGGGAGAATTGTGACATCCTCGACTTTTGCTATAGTAAATGTTGTAATTAAGCTACAGTGATCACCCGCAAATGATGCCACATCATCGAGAATTACCGTCGTTGATCCGCATTGAATTTCTATCCGGATTCAGAAATTGAAAAACAAAAGATAAGTATATTTATAAATTCACATTAAATATTAAAGGAAGATATGTATAGAAAGAAAGTATTAAAAATAATAATAATAAAAGAAAGAAAAGAAATTTAAAAGGAAAAAAGGAAATTAGAAAGAAGAAACAATAGAAAAACAAAAAAAAAACAAAACAAAACAAAAAAAGAAGAAGAAAAGGAAACCCCCCACCCGTGGCCGACTGGGCCAAAGGGCCCCAGCCGAACCGGCCCACCCACGCCCGTGGAACCCTAGCGCAGAACCCCCACTGCGTTCCCCCTCGCTCCCCTGGCAGCCGCCGCCACGCCACCCATCGAGCCACCCATCCCTCGTGGGGGCCCCCTCCCACCGACAACTCCCCCTCTCGCTACCCCCACGTGGCCCCCTGCCACCTCTCCCTCTCGGCCTCCTCCTCCCACCGGCGAGCCACCCCGAGGCCCCCTCCTCCTCACCTCGCCTCACCTCCCCACCAAGGCACCAGCCCCCGTCGGCCCCTCAAACCCCCACCGAGCCACCCCACTTTTCCCCGGCCGGCCAAGCTCCCGCGCCCCCACCCCGCCGGCCGACCCCAACCCCCGTCGGCCTTCCTTCCGCTCGGTCCAGGAGGGACCGGGCAGGGAGGAGCTCAACCTCGTCGGATCCGGCCGGCCTCACCTCGGCCGACCCCTCCCTCCGGGAGGGCCTCGACCTCGCCAGCACGTCCTCACCGGCACCACCGTCATCACCGCACCATCACCACCGTCACCTCCGCCTTCCCGTGAAGTCTGGCTTCACCGGGCCGTCTCATCAACGTTGGTGAGCCCCTCCTCGGGCTCCTCCCACGATCTCGTTCCCCTCGCTGTCCCGGTTCCGTTCCGACGAACGGCACTCCGATCCGGCGCCGTTAGGTTCATGTAGTAGTTCGTGGAGATGTAGCTCTCTCTCTCTCTCTGTGAAGTTCTCTTTGTTAACAGAGAGGTGAGAGTTGTGAGAGTTAAATAAATAAATAAAATAAATGATGTATTAGATGCGTATGTACGTATGTATGTATGTATGTATGTATGTATGTATGAGATGCGATGTATGTATTTGCGTATATAGATATTTGGAGGAATACAATATTTTCATGATTATGTATCTGTGAATAAAATCGAGTATTTGGCCTAAAGCCACTTACCGGTGGGGCCAATGCACCCCGCTGTCTATGACAGGGAGGCCCCACACCCCTTTTAAAGAAAAGTGAAATTAAAACATAAAAATAAAAATAATGTTTTTATTAAATAAATAAATAGATATATTAGTTAATTAATTAATTAGAATAATTAGAATATGTCACGTGGGTCCCCCACTAAATTAATCTGATTAACTAATATTTAATCTTAATTAAAACTTGTGCCTATGACGTTCGGGACCCGCTAGTTAGTTGACCAGTCAACTGTTGATGTCAGCATGGCATCATGCTGATGTCATAATAGCTTCTTATTAAATTATTTAAATCTGTTTTTAATTCCTAATTATTGAATAAAACTTTAAAAAATAATATTAAATAATCCGTGAGTCAGATCAAAATATTTTCAACATGAAAGTTGATCAGCAGAACGAGACGAACTCGGATACACGGCCCGTTCGTCTGTCACGCGTCCCTAGCATAGCAAACATGGAACATTTCCATCGTTTCTAGTATGACCGGTAGTAGCCCGAGGCCCGGAAAATATCGTGAGATATTCTTCCGACCCGTCTATGACGGATGTTGCTGCGTTAGCTCATGTCTAGCCTGCATCTTGCCATGTCATGCTTTGTGTTGCACCGTTGCTATTATTTATTGTTTCCCCCTCTTCTTACCGGTAGACCCCGAGACTGACGCTGATGCCGGGTACATCTACGACCCTGCCGATCAGTCTTTTGCCACACAGTAGCAAGGCAAGCAAACTCCCCTTGATCATTCCTATATCGCCTATGTCTTTCTTCCTACTGCTTGCATTAGTATTTTGCTACTGTTGTAGTTAGGTCCTATATCTAATGCATAGCCTATTTTTGATGATCTGCTACTTTCAGTCCTGTACCTTTAATCTACTTAGTATAGGTGGAGCAGTCATCCCCTCTGACTCCGTAGTCCAGTTGCCCCGCTTGTTTTCAAATCTCGATCCCTGATCGACGAGCCAGACCCGACACAGCACATACACCCGCTTCGTTGTACGACGCTACAGAGATACTATCGGGTACCGAGGGTGAGACCTCGCTAAGTACTCCTGATGATATCTCTGTAGTATAACTAGTCGGTCGTGGTTATCGAGGGTGATTCCTCTTTCACCATTCCCGATGACGCCTCTGTCGTGCAACCCCTCAAGTGTGGGACCCCCGAGGGTGATTCCTCTAAGCCCACCTTGATGGGTACATCGTTCGGAATCCAACGAGGGTGATACCTCGGATTCCCCCCGATGTTACAACCACACAGTTACTCGACCATGTTACTAGGATCTTTGGTGATTAGTTGTAAGACGGGTGGATTCCCGTGAGACTGTGTTGATGGCCTAACTAAAATGTTAACGGATTTGGGTATTTGATCTGGGTTGATCGGAGACCTTTTCGCACTAACCGGCTACGCGGGAAGAATTATGGGTACTCGGCGTCGCGGTATCAGCCGAAGCTTTTTAGATGCCAGCAATGTAGCGGCGCGCGCCCGAGTGGTCCCAAGATGCATCGCTCTTGTGATTAAGGGATGCTAGGACTGACGTCGGTCGCCCACGCCACGTGCAGGAGCGCGGAGGGGAACTGGGCGCACGAACCCTTTGTGCTTAGGAGTTAGACCGGCGGGCTGGCCTCTCTGATTAGTCTTAGGTGGGGCTGCGACGTGTCGATATTCCGAGGCCGGGCAGGACCCAGAAAAGTATGTCTGGCCAGAGTGTTATCGAGCGTGACGAGACATGTGGTGCACCCCTGCAGGGATGAAAATTAACTATTCGGATAGCCGTGTCCACGGTTACAGGACGACTTGGAGTTGTGCCCCGATCTTATACAACTACAATTGTTACTTAACTGGAATTAGTTTGCCTCGGGATTGCTTCCTCGCAGGGAGTCGAGGGAGGATCTTTAGGCGTGACCTCACTTTAATATTGCTACAACAATATGACTATTAATGTTTTACCCCTGTTCTACTCTCGTCTATTGCTGCAAGACCCGGAAGATGCTAGTCTTCGATAGGACTAGGCCTTCTCTCTCTATTCTCGCATTGCTGGAGTCAGTCCACATTTAACACCCCCCCTTTGATACTGATGCATACTTAGAATAGTTCTGATGTAAGACTTGCGAGTACTTTGGATGAGTACTCACCGCTGCTTTGCTCCCCCTTGTCCCCTTGATCCGTTTGCTGCGACCAGATGATGGAGCCCAGGAGATGGAGGTCCCCGCTGGCGACGACTGCTACCCCGACGGTGCCTACTACTATGTGGAGGCCGCTGATGATCAGGAGCAGTTAGCAGGTTCCCAGGCAGGAGGCCTCGCCTCGTTCGACCGTTGTATCTTTTGTGCTAGCCTTCTCTAAGGCACCCCATGTTTTATGTCTGTACTCAGATATTTGTTGCTTCCGCTGACTCGTGTGTTTATCAAGCTTTCGTATTCTAGCCCTCGAGGCCCCTGGCTTGTAATATGAAGCTGATGTTATTTTATTTGTGTCTAGAGTTGTGTTGTGATATCTTCCCGTGAGTCCTTGGGTTTGATCGTACGCATTTGCGTGTATGATTAGTGTACGATTAAACCGAGGGCGTCACAACATAGTACATCACACACATACCACATCCATGGATCAACAATAACAACAACACAAGGAAGGCAAGAATGATATGGATGCATGAATGCAATGGTAGACAAGGTAATATCACATGAAATAACACATGCATATATCTCACAAGGCAATGACAAGATGGACCCATTTACATGAAGGTTCCAAATATGGCAAGTTACACTCTGGGGTATTACATTTTCTCATTGCTGATTGTAGCTTTTCTCGTCGTCGGTTGCAACATCGTCGTCTCTTGTCCTAGTTTTTTCATCGTCGGTTGCAAAATCGTCGTCTCTAGTCATAGATTTTCTCATCGAAAACACCGGTGGCATATGATGCGGTAGAGCGGGGGAAGAGGTTTGTTCAGAAGGTGGTGTGGGAGGCGGCGGCTTGCTCGCCAGAGGAGAAACAGGTGAGGAACTGGAAAGGGGGTCGCCCCCATGCTAACTGGAAGGGGAGGTCGCCGACTCCATGACGGTCGGTCGACGATATCCGATAGAGAAGGTACGTCGGCTTGAAGGAACTACATGGATCTGACCGGAAATGGACGAGGAGCGGGTGGATGAAGGTTGCAGTTATCGTGAATGAAGCTGCGATGCCTTTTCCTAAATAAAGAAGAGAGAGATGAATACGAGTGCGTGCGTAAGGAGGCCGGCCAAGGCGCTCGACCAAAACGCAAGCGTTCTCTTTCCCTCGCATATCTGACTAGTCGTATTTCATCTTCTCAGCTGACATGACACATGACATGTACATTCCGTTTATAGGAAAAAGAAAACTGTTTACTTCATTCCCATACATCATTTGCCTACTTAGATAAACATACGTTTTCATGGGTTTAGAGCATCTACATTCGTGCGCTAAGACTCATCCGACCACATCGAACCGGTCTCAAACACCCAGATTGTCCGGCGCCCCTTATATCCAGCCCAAATCAAGGGCTGATATGGGACGGCCCGGGCATGCCTCGAAGCATCCGCCACGACTTAGCTGACATGCCCAGTCCATAACCTACCCCACCACTGTCCCACAAAATTCTCAATCCGACGGCTCGCACCGAATCCTAACTCACTCGCTCGCCTCTCTCGCTCCATCCTCTCCTCTCCCCTCTCAGATTTCAATCCAATCCGGCGCAATGTCGAGCTCTGGCACCACTCCGGCTCCAACCTCTACTACGAATTGGAGTTGGCCCTTCGCATTGCCTTGGAGCAGTCCAAGGTGGACACCAGGGAAGCTCCGGATCTACAGTGTCACCATAGCTCCCGCACTGGCACAACGCGGACGCCACAGCTAGACCCTCCCGGCATGCACGCTGCTCCGCCAGGACAGCCTAATTTGCACTGTCCCTGCATTGTCCCTTCCTCCGCTGGCTGCTTCTTTGTGTGAGCAGTAGTGGGAGCTAGTGCAGATGCCATTGGCCCACACGTGCACTACGAAATCGGTGGTGCGCGCCACCCATCGCAAGAGGCGGCGAGCAAGGGAGAGGGACATGACGGCGTAGTTCACATGCCACTACCGCGGGATGCAGGCGAAACCCAACGAGGAGGAGTGGCTCCTCGCATGGGTCTATCACCAGTCGCTCACGACAGCGGATACAGAGCTCGCTGCCTATGGTGGAAGAACGCGAAGGCACTCCAGCTTAGGGTTGAGAAGTCAGAGTGCAAGGTGAAGGACGCAAAGGAGGAGGCGGCTCGGGTCACGAAGTTGAAGCGGGAGCAGGACCGGGTTGTTCGCCAGATGAAGGGGTTGATCGTCCTCTCTGACTCTGGTTCCAGCGACGGTGACGACCACAGCCCCACCTCCTCTGACGATGACCAAGACCTTCCACCAGCAGCGGACGTCTACAACTATGTTGATGACCAGAAGGGGAAAGGCCCCATGCGGAAGTGGTGATCCCACTCCTCCCCATATGTTTATATCATTTTTTTAGTTGTTGAAGTTTAAGAACTTGTCCGACGACGAACTCAGATGATCTTTTGGATGATGTAAAATTTGTTTATGTCTGTTTGCAACCGATCTTGTTGCGCTTTTGTAGCCGATTTTGTTGTCCTTTGTTTGATCACGTAGAATAGCTTACATTGTATATGTAGCATGGATATAAGTTGTCGGATATGAGATACGTGGATGTGGATAGGAAAATATGTGACGTGTCGAGTCAGTGCCCGTGATCGCACGTTTGAGTGGCCGAATTAACCCATCACGGTTGTAGATGCTCTTATATTACATTTTGCCCTAAGGTACCCATGGTTTTTCTTTTGAAAGATACCACATGTTTATTATACAAAGTTGAAATTTTTGACACACATAGATCATGTTGAACAACACCAAAGAGAACTACTGTCTTAACACATAAACAAAAAACCTCACATAAAAAGATATAAGTAGGCTTTGAGGGAGTTCATTGTTAAACCAGTCCTCATCGTCCACCATCAGCCACGCTGTTGACGTTGTCGTTGGAGGAGGAGAAAGACAACACACATCCAAAAAACATTGAAGCATCATCGCAGTAATGCTTGTGAGCTCAAGAAAGCACCATCATGGACGACTTAGCATCGTTTTGGCGCGTTGGTCGGGTTTCGGCCACATCCTCCTTGGGCCTCAGATCTTTCGTCTCAGGTCGATGTAGTCCACAAATACACCCAAATTTGTCGGCTATGTAGTCTGAACCCAATACCAAAACAACAACCACTATGAAGAAACCATCGTAGCTAAGTGAAGCAACAGCCGATGGCAAAATCCTATACAAACGCTCTTCACACACTCTTCAGAACCTCCCGAAAATGAAGCCATGCAATGGGACTGGAGTGAGGAACAGCTTATTCTCCATGGTATTGTTGCTGCCATCCAGACACCACCGTCCAGAAAACTAGACCTAGACTACCAATCTTGAACACCAGGATCCGCCACCCCACCCGCCATCGCCAAAGCAGTAAGCAGATGGGGGCCCCACGGTCCTGTCTAACTCAAGATGGTGGGGACTCGTTCGCCTCCTCTTCACTTTTTTTGCGAAAAGGATTAGATATGTTATAAAAGTTCATCATAAGTACAAAGCGTCTCAAACATAATAAAAATTACATAAATATTTCCGATAACACCGAACGACCAATATTGTCGCTAGAATGAGCCAGCGACGCACCGCTGACGCCGCTCCCCTGGTCGGGCCGACCTGACCTTGTCGATGATAGCCGAGAAGTCTTCATGCATGTGTCCCTAAAGACTAGCGCCTTAGATCCTCAATTGTCACCATTGAACCTTTGCATAGATCTAAAGCGCATGCCACCAAAAACCAATACATGTCGAGAAACCCTAACATCACCGCCCCAAGGAGACGCCAGGCCTCTACGGCGGAGCTCCACTGCCTACATCTAAATGGATGAACTCGAGGCAGAACGAAGCCCTCAAGACAAACTCAAAGAACAAGTGACTCCATCCAGCCAAGTGCCCCACCTACGAAGATGAAAAAACCCTAACAAAAACTAATAACCGGAGCGGAGGCACTAGGATTCTCCTCCCTGCTATCGACCATCGGAGCAACAGGCATACGGAAGGCGAGTCCACGGGCTCGTTGGTCCAGTACGTAGAAGAAAGTTTACCCTGACTGTATATGGTTAGTGTTAGTGCATCTAGTGCCCCTTAGTGATTTTTGTGTATTGAAGACTTATAGGATAAGAGACTAATGTGTTTATGAGTGTACACAAGTTCTATAAGTCCCCTAGGAGTTTGATATATTCGACAAGTGTCGACCCTTAAAAATGTATGTATTCATCTGAAGACTTTGGCATTCTTCTAAAAGACTTTGAAAATGAGGAAATTTGCGTGACCTTGAAGATATTGATGCGATGACTGCGAAGCTTGAAGAGTTTGTTTTCCTAGTTTCGTTTCCCCTTTTTGAGTCATAGGAAACACCGTATTGTTAAAGGTGGTCAAGGTAATTCTAAGAAAAATTACCAACTGATGCTCAGCTCAAAACCTACACATACCCAATCCTTCGAGTGAAGACTTTGGAAAACTCTTATAGTTCAGTCAAATTCTTTAGTGACATAGATGAAGTTCTTCTAGTCTGTGAACAAATTTGTATGACTGAGGATTTAGGATTTCGCCAGTGCGAATTGCCTACCGTGAGGAATATGATTGCCGTGGGGGAATTTGAGAGTTCGAAATTCCGACCATTGATGTGCTTTGTGCCAGCTGTCTGAAGGATCTTATCCTGACAATGGTCATATAATTAGGGGCATTTATGTCTTATCATGTCGGATTTCACCCTAAGTGAGATTCACTAAATGTCATTTAGAGCAACCCATCCCCCGAAGTCTTTGAGAGAATCATTTGTGAGGAAGAACCCGAAATCCAAATATCTAAAACCAAAAGTAATTGAGCATCACTAAAGAGATTGAGAGCTCCGGCATCACGACGGCGTGGTGGCGGTGGAGCTACGAGGTCTCCCGGCAGGGCTTTGCCAAGCATCATGGGAGAGGAGAAAGAGGAGAAGCAGGGCTACGCCGAGCGAGAGATTTTTTGTGTTTCAAATCAGCCAAAACCTCCACTATATATAGAGGGAGAGGGAGGGGGCGCCCCCTTTAGGGTTCCCACCCCCAAAGGGTGCGACAGCCCCATCTAGGGCTGGTGGTGGCAGCCAGGGCAAGATAGAGGGGGGTGGCGCACCCCAGATGGGCCTTAGGCCCATATGCACTAGGGTTCCCTCCTTCCCTATCTTGTGGCGCATTGGGCCTAGGTGGGAGGCGCACCAGCCCACTTCTGGCTGGTTCCCTTCCACCTTTTGGCCCATGCTAGCCTTTGGGGCTGGTGGCCCTTCCTGGTGGACCCCCGAAACCCTTTAAGTGATCCCGGTACATTACCGGTGTCGCCCAAAACAATTCCGGCAACCAAATCCTCACTTCCTATATATAATTCTTTACCTCCGGACTATTTCGGAACTCCTCATGACGTCCGGGATCTCACCTAGGACTCCGATCAACCTTCTATAACCTCATATAACAATTCCCTATAACCCTAGCGTCATCGAACCTTAAGTGTGTAGACCCTATGGGTTCGGGAGGCATGCACAGATGACCGAGACACCTCTCCGGCCAATAACCATCAGCGGGGTCTGGATACCCATGGTGTCTCCTACATGTTCCACGATGATCTCATCGGATGAACCATGATGTCAAGGATTCAATCAATCCCGAATATAATTCCCTTTGTCTACCGGTATAAAACTTGCCCGAGATTCGATCGTCGGTATCCCTATACCTTGTTCAATCTTGTTACCGACAAGTCTCTTTACTTGTTTCGTAGCACATCATCTCGTGACTAACTCCTTAGTCACACTGAGCTCATTATGATGATGTTGTACCGAGTGGGCCCAGAGATACCTCTCCGTCGCACGGAGTGACAAATCCCAATCTCAATTCATACCAACCCAACAGATACTTTCAGAGATACCCGTAGTGCACCTTTATAGCCACCGAGTTATGTTGTGACATTTGATACACCCAAAGCACTCCTAAAGTATCTGGGAGTTGCACAATCTCATGGTCGAAGGAAAATATACTTGACATTAGAAAAGCTTTATCATACGGACAACACAATCTAGTGCTATGCTTAGGATTGGGTCTTGTCCATCACATCATTCTCCTAATGATGTGATCCCGTTATCAATGACATCCAATGTCCATGATCAGGAAAACATGATCATCTATTGATCAACGAGCTAGCCAATTAGAGGCTTGCTAGGGACACATTGTGATATATTTATCCACACATGTATTACTGTTTCCTGTTAATACAATTATAGCATGAACAATAGACAATTATCATGAACAAGGAAATATGATAATAACCATTTTATTATTGCCTCTAGGGCATATTTCCAACATACTCCCACTTGCACTAGAGTCAATAATCTAGTTCACATCACTATGTGATTGCAATGAATTCAACACCCATACAATTCTCGGGTTCGATCATGTCTTGCTTGTGACAGAGGTTTATAGTCAACGGGTCTGAACCTTTCAGATCCGTGTGTGCTTTACAAATCTCTATGTCATCCTATAGATGCTACTATGCCCCATCTGGAACCATTCCAAATGATTGCTCCACTATACGAATCCGGTTTACTACTCATAGTCCTCCGGATTAGTGACAAAGCTTGCATCGACGTAACTCCTTTACGAAGAACTCTTTAATCACCTCCATAATTGAGAAAGATTCTTTAGTCCATTACTTACTAAGGATAAGTTCGACCGTTGTCCAATGATCCATTCATGGATCACTATTGTACCCCACAACTGACTCATGGCAAGGCACGTTGTAGGTGTGGTGCACAACATAGCATACTTGTAGAGCCTACGACTAATGCATAGGGGACGACATTCGTCCTTTCTCTTTCTTCTGACGTGGTCGGGCTTGAGCCGTACTCAAATTTACACCTTGCAACATAGCCAAGAACTCCTTCTTTGCTGATCTATTTTGAACTCCTTCAAAAACTTGTCAAGGCATGCATTTCGTTGAAAGTTACATTAAGCACTTTGATCTATCTTTATAGATCTTGATGCTCAACTCTCAACTAGCTACATCTAGGTTTTCCTTCCAAACAATCCTTTATGGTTTGCAGAAATTCTACATTATTTCCGATCAACAGTATGTCAACCACATATATTCATCAGAAATTCTATAGTGCTCCGACTCACCTTTTGGAAATACAAGTTTATTACAAACTTTGTATAGAACCAAAAACTTTGATCATCTCATCAAAGTGTACATTCCAACTCCGAGATGCTTGCTCCAGTCTATAGAAGGATCGCTGGAGCTTTGCATACTTGTTAGCACCTTTTAGGATCGACAAAATCTTCTGGTTGTATCACATACAACCTTTCCTCAAGGAAACCGTCGAGGAAACAATATTTTGACATCCTATCTGCAATATTTCATAAATGATGCAACAACTGATAACATAATTTCAACAGACTTTCAGCATCGCTACGAGTGAGAAAATCTCATCGTAGTCAACTCTTTGAACTTTGTCGAAAACACCTTTGCGACAAGTCGAGCTTTCTTAATGTTGACTTTTCACCATCATCGTCTGTCTTCCTTTTAAAGATCCATTCATAGTTAATACTCTTATGACCATCAAGTGGTTCCTCCAAAGTCTATACTTTGTTTTTCATATATGGATCCTCTCTCGGATTTCATGGCCTCCAGCCATTTGTTGGAATCTGGGCCCACCATCGCTTCTCCATATCTCGTAGGTTCATTGTTGTCCAAGAACATGACCTCTAAGACAGGTTTACCATACCACTCTGTAGTAGTACGCATCCTTGTCCGCCTACGAGGGTTTTGCCAGTGACTTGATCCGAAACTTCATGATCACCATCATAAGCTTCCAGTTCAATTGGTGTAGGCGCCAGAGGAACAACTTCCTGCGCCCTGCCACACACTGGTTGAAGTGATGGTTCAATAACCTCATCAAGTATCCACCATACTCCAACTCAACTCTTTCGAGAGAAACCTTCCCTCGAGAAAGGACCCATTTCGAGAAGCAAACACTTTTGCTTCCGGATCTGAGATAGGAGGTATACCCAGCTGTTTTTGGTGTCCTATGAAGATGCATTTATCCGCTTTTGGGTTCGAGCTTATCCGGCTGAAACTCTTTCACATAAGCATCGTAGCCCCAAACTCTTAAGAAATGACAGCTGAGGTTTCTCTAAACCATAGTTCATACGGTGTCATCTCAATGGAATTGAGTGGTGCCCTATTCAAAGTGAATGTGGTTGTCTCTAATGCCTAAGCCATAAACGATAGTGGTAATTTGATAAGAAATATCATAGTATGCACTATATCAAATAGTGCACGATTATGACATACGAACACACCATCAGACTATGGTGTTCCAGGTGGCATGAGTTGTGAAACATTTTTCACGTGAAATTTTTTCACCTTGTCTTAAACGTTTATCAAACTCGTGACTCAGATATATATGATGACCTCCACGATCACATCATAGACATATTATCCTCTTGTCACGATGATCTTCAAATTCACTCTGAGATTACTTGAAACTTATTCAATAATTCAGGCATGTGTTTCATCAAGTAAATACACTAGTATCTACTCAAATCATTTGTGAAGTATGAACATAATGATATCCACTGCGTGCCTTAGTACTCATCGGACTACACACATCAAAATGTATTACTTCCAACAAGTTACATTCTTGTTCCATCGCACTGGAAAAAGAGGTCTTCAGACATCTTGCCCATGTGGTATGATTTGCATGTCTCAAGTGATTCAAAAATCAAGTGAGTCAAACGATCCATCCGCATGGAGTTTCTTCATGCGTTTATACCAACCGGCATGGTTTGCATGTCTCAAACGTTTCAAAAATGAGTGAGTACAAAAATCCATCAGCATGGAGCTTCTTCATGCATTTTATACCAATATGACTCAAGCAACAGTGCCACAAGTAAGTGGTACTATCATTACTACTCCCTCCGTTCCTAAATATAAGCCCTTTTAGAGATTCCACTAGTGGCCTACATACGGATGTATATAGACATACTTTAGAATATAGATTCATTTATTTTGCTCCGTATGTAGACCACTAGTCAAATCTCTTAAAAGACTTATATTTAGAAACGGAGGGAGTACTTTGTATCTTTTGGCAACAATATTATGAACATGTGTATCACTATGATCGAGATTCAATAAACCATTCATTCTAGGTGCAAGACCATTTAAGGTATCATTCAATTAAACAGAATAACCATTATTCTCTTTAGATGAATAATCGTTTTTGCCATTAACATAATCCAATCATGTCTATGCTCAACGCAAACACAAATTAACAATTATTTAGGTTTAACACTAATCTCGATGGTAGAGGGAGCGTGCGATGTGTGATCATATCAATCTTGGAAACACTTCCAACACACATCGTCACCTCGCCTTTAGCTAGTCTCTGTTTATTCCGTAGCTTTTATTTTGAGTTACTAACACTTAGCAACCGAACCGGTATCTAATACCCTGGTGCTACTAGGAGTACTAGTAAAGTACACATCAATATCATGTATATCCAATATACTTTTGTCGACTTTGCCAGCCTTGTCATCTACCAAGTGTCTAGGGTAGTTCCTCTTTAGTGACTGTTCCCCTCATTACGGAAGCACTTAGTCTCGGGTTTGGGTTCAACCTTGGGTCTCTTCACTAGAGCAGCAACTGGTTTGCGTTTAATGAAGTATCCCTTCATGCCCTTTCCCTTCTTGAAACTAGCGGTTTCACAAACCATCAACAATTGATGCTCCTTTTCGATTTCTACTTCCGCGGTGTCAAACATCGCGAATAGCTCAAGGATCATCATATCCATCCTTGATATGTTATAGTTCATCATGAAGCTCTAGTAGCTTGGTGTCAATGACTTTGGAGAACTATCACTGTCTCATCTGGAAGATCAACCTCCACCCGATTCACGCGATTGTAGTACTCAGATAATCTAAGCACATGCTCAATGATTGAGCTCTTCTCCTTTACTTTTGCAGACAAAGAATCTTGTCAGAGGTCTCATACCTCTCAACAAGGGCACGAGCATGAAATACCAATTTCATCTCTTGGATCATCACGTATGTCCTGCGACGTTCGAAACGTCTTTAACACCTTAATTCTAAGTCGTTCAAGCAATATGCACTGAACTATCATGTAGTTATCAAAAACGTGTATGTCGGATGTTCGCAACATCCATAGATCACGCTTGGGGTTCAGCACACCGAGCGGTGCGTTAAGGACATAAGCCTTCTGTTTAGCAATGAGGGCAATCCTCAGTTAACGGACCGAGTCCGCATAATTGCTAGTTCTATCTTTCAACCATATTTTCTCTAGGAACGTATCAAATACCATAGAGCTATAGCGTAAGTTACAACATAATTTACAAAGACCTATTTGACTATGTTCATGATAATTAAGTTCATCTGATGAACTCCCACTTAGATCGACATCCCTCTAGTCATCCAAGTGTTACACGATCCACGTCGACTAGCCCATGTCCGATCATCACGTGAGACGGACTAGTCATCAATGGTGAGCATCTCCATGCTGATCGTATCAACCATACGACTCATGTTCGACCTTTTGGTCTCCTGTATTCGAGGCCATGTTTGTACATTCTAGGCTCGTCGAGTCAACCTAAGTGTTCTGCGTGTGTAAACTGGCTTACACCCGTTGTATGCGAACGTTAGAATCTATCACACCCGATCATCATGTGGTGCTTGGAGACAACGATCCTTCGCAACAGCGCACACTTAGGGGAATACTTTCTCGAAATTTTCATGAGGGATCATCTTATCTTTGCTACCGTCGTTCTAAGCAATAAGATGTAAAAAACATGATAAACATCACATGTAATCATATAGTGACATGATATGGCCATTATCATCTTGCTCCTTTGATCACCATCTTCGGGGCACCATGATCATCATCGTCACCGGCATGACACCATGATCTCCATCATTGTGTCTCCGTGAAGTCGTCGCGCCAATCTATTAGTTCTACTACTATAGCTAACGTTTAGCAATAAAGTAAAGTAACCAACATGGCGTTGCATCTCATACAATAAATTAAGACAACTCCTATGGCTCCTGCAGGTTGTCATACTCATCGACATGCAAGCCGAGAATCCTATTACAAGAACATGATCAATCTCATACATCACATATGAAACATCACATTCTTTTGGCCATATCACATCACATAGCATACCCTGCAAAAATAAGTTAGATGTCCTCTAATTATTGTTGTAAGTTTTACGTGGCTGATTTTGGTTTCTAGCAAGAAAGTTTCTTACCTACGTGACAGCCACAACATTGATATGCCAATGCTATTTACCCTTCATAAGGACCCTCTTCATTGAATCAGATCCGACTAAAGTGGGAGAGACAGACACCCGCTAGCCACCTTATGCAACAAGTGCATGTCTGTCGGTGGAACCATTCTCATGTAAGAGTACGTGTAAAGTCGGTCCGGGCCGTTTCATCCCACGATGCCGCTGAATCAAGATAAGACTAGTAACGACAAGTAATTGACAAAATCGGCGCCCACAACTTTTGTGTTGTACTCGTGCATAGAATCTACGCATAGAACCTTGGCTTTGATGCCACTGTTGGGGAACCTAGTAAATTCAAAATTTTCCTACGCCATACAAGGATCTATCTACGGAGAGACCAGCAATGAGAGAGGTTGTAGAGCATCTTCATACCTTTCAAGATCGCTAAGCGAAAGCGTTACTATGAACGCGGTCGATGGAGTCGTACCCGCAGCGATTCAGATCGCGGTCGGTTCCGATCTATGTGCCGAATCACGGCACCTCCGCGTTCACCACACGTACAACCCGGTGACGTATCCCACGCTTTGATCCAGCAAGGAGGAGGGAGAGGTTGAGGAAGAGCTCCGACATCAGGACGGCGTGGTGGAGGTGGAGCTACGAGGTCTCCCGGCAGGGTTTCGCCATGCATCGTGGGAGAGGAGAAAGAGGAGAAGCAGGGCTGTGCTGAGAGAGAGATTTCGTGTGTTTCAAATCAGCCAAAACCTCCACTATATATAGGGGGAGAGGGAGGGGGCGCCCCCTTTAGGGTTCCCACCCCCAAAGGGTGCGGCAGCCCCATCTAGGGCTGGTGGTGGCGGCTAGGGCAAGAGAGAGGGGGGTGGCACACCCGAGATGGGCTTTAGGCCCATCTACACTAGGGTTCCCCCCTTCCCTCTCTTGTGGTGCCTTGGGCCTAGGTGGGAGGCGCACCAGCCCACTCTGGGCTGGTTCCCTTCCACCTTTTGGACCATGCTAGCCTTTGGGTTGGTGGCCCCTCCCGGTGGACCCCCGAAAGCCTTCCGGTGGTCCCGGTACATTACCGGTGTTGCCCGAAACAATTTCGGCGACCAAATCCTCACTTCCTATATATAATTCTTTACCTCCGGACTATTTCGGAGTTCCTCGTGATGTCCGGGATCTCATCCGGGACTCCTAACAACCTTCGGTAACCTCGTATAACAATTCCCTATAACCCTAGCATCATCGAACCTTAAGTGTGTAGACCCTACGGGTTCGGGAGGCATGCCCACATGACCGAGACACCTCTCTTGCCAATAACCATCAGCGGGGTCTGGATACCCATGGTGGCTCCCGACTGTTCCACGATGATCTCATCAGATGAACCACGATGTCAAGAATTCAATCAATCCCGAATACAATTCCCTTTGTCTACCGGTATAAAACTTGCCCGAGATTCGATCGTCGGTATCCCTATACCTTGTTCAATCTTGTTACCGGCAAGTATCTTTACTCGTTCCGTAGCACATCATCTCGTGACTAACTCCTTAGTCACACTGAGCTCATTATGATGATGTTCTACCGAGTGGGCCGAGAGACACCTCTCCGTCACACGGAGTGAGAAATCCCGATCTCGATTCGTACCAACCCAACAGATACTTTTGGAGATACCCGTAGTGCACCTTTATAGTCACCCAGTTATGTTGTGAGGTTTGATACACCCAAAGCACTCCTACGGTATCCGGGAGTTGCACAATCTCATGGTCGAAGCAAAAGATACTTGACATTAGAAAAGCTTTAGCATACGAACAACACGATCTAGTGCTATGCTTAGGATTGGGTCTTGTCCATCACATCATTCTCCTAATGATGTAATCCCGTTATCAATGACATCCAATGTCCATGATGAGGAAAACATGATCATCTATTGACCAACGAGCTAGCCAACTAGAGGCTTGCTAGGGACACATTGTGATCTATTTATCCACACATGTATTACCGTTTCCTGTTAATACAATTATATCATGAACAATAGACGATTATCATGAACAAGGAAATATGATAATAACCATTTTATTATTGCCTCTAGGGCATATTTCCAACACTTGACTCCCAAGTGAAGAATATCATATGCGTCCATCTGAGCAAAGGAAAGAACGACAGGGTGAGTGCTTTGGAACCCACGAAGCTCATCTCGGACAGGTTGTTTGAAGTCAACGAAGGGGTCTCAACTCCATTTGACTCTCAAGTGGATGTTCTTTGAAATCTCTTCAACCACTTCAAAAGACTCGAAAATTAAAATGTTCAACAACCTTTTGATCGCCTCACTAATATCTCCAATGAGCTCCAAGATGACTACAAGAAATCAGAATCTTCATAACATGACTACAAGAAAAGAACTTGCCACAAATGCAAGAAGTATGACCACTACATTGTTGATTGCCCTCGCTGGGAAAAGGACTCAATGAAGTAGTACAAGGATGATAGTTCTGATGAGAAGAAGAAGAAGAACTCTTCAAAGTCCTATCCCCACAAGAAGAGCAGTTTCAGAAAGGCTCGGGCACTTATTGGCAAGGAAATGGATTGTGAAGAAGAATTTGAAGAATATGAGGAAGAGGAGGAATCTGAAGTGGAGTCAGACTCTGGTGTGGCAAAGATATCTTTAGTACCGCATTTCACCCTCAATCCCAGGGACAAGTTGAACGAGTAACCCAAATTCTCGAAGACATGCTTCGAGCCTATGTCATTCGTTTTGGTAAGAAATGGGAGGAATCTCTCCCATATGCCGAGTTCTCCTACAACAATAGCTATCAAACTAGTCTAAATATGAACCCTTTCGAAGTGTTGTAGGATGAAGGTGTCGAACTCCTCTGAATTGGTCAAAAACTGGGGAAGATCACTCTTTGGTTCGGATATTATCCAACATGCTAAGCATCAAGTCTGCATTATTCATGAGAATCTGAAGGCTGCTCAGTCTCGTGAGAAGAGTCAGTATGACCATCACCATCAAGATATGGTCTATAAACCTGGCAAAAAGGCTTATCTTTGTGTCACACCAATGAGAGGTGCACACTGTTTTGGGATCAAGGGCAAGCTAGCTCCTCGCTGTATTGGTCCCTTCGCTGTTCTCAAAAGGCGTGGAAAAGTAGCTTATCAATTGGAACTGCCGATGAACTTTCTCAGGTTCACGATGGCTTCCATGTGTCTCAACTCCACTGCTACTTCAAAGATCCTGTTCGAGCAGTGGATCATGATATGCTTGAGGTGCAACAAGACCTCTCTTATAAAGAGCATCCGATCAGCATCCCCGATCAAGCCGAACGTGAGACTCGTCGCAAGATAACTAAGTTCCTTAAAGTGCAGTGGTCAAATCATTCGGAAGATGAAGCCACTTGGGAACGCGAGGATCATTTTCGTGATGAATACCCCGAGCTCTTTCCTTCTACCTCTTAATTCTTAGGACGAGAATTCTTGTTAGTAGGGTATAGTTGTGACATCCCCAAATTATCCTACCGTGATCATTGTAATTAAGCTACAGTGATGACCATGATCATGCCTAATCATTTTGTTAAACAGTGCATGATCAATATGTATTTCATATCTCATTTAAAATTCCACCACTAAATGCCCTAGGATTTTATTGTGGTAAAATAAATCCCCAAACAACATATGAAATTGTTGTACACTTGTTGAAAATCCTGAAACAAATAATGTTAAGGAAAACAACATCACCTATCCCCTGGTGTGGACCCCACCATCCAAAAAGAAGCTTAAAGCATTTAAAATTGGTCCTAAATTTAAATGGCAAATTAAAGAAGATTCCAAAATGACCAAACTAGATGTGGCCATGAAGAATATTGCAAGATATTTGTTGGACCTTGTTACACATTTTTGCTATAGAAAATTAATGCAGAAAGTAAATAAAACAAAAGCTAAAAAATAATAGAAAAAGAAAAAAAATTAAAATAAAAAAAACCTCTGCACTTAGGCCTATACCTAAAGTGCGGCCCAGTCCACTCTCCCGCTCGTCCCCTACCTCCCTCCTCCACGTGGAAATGGCGACCGAGCCATGGCCTGGTCCCCGCCGAACCAACTAGCCTCCTGCATCAATGATACGTCCATTTTGCATCATGTTTTCATGTTGATATTTATCGCTTCTTTGGCTGTTATTTCACTTCACGGTACAATTCGTATGCCTTTTCTCTCTTATTTTGCAAGGTTTACACGAAGAGGGAGAATGCCGACAACTAGAATTCTGGCCTGAAAGTGGAGCAAAGTTGAGATACCTATTCTGCGCAATTCCAAATGCCGTGAAAATCAACGAGGATTTTTTTTCTGGATTTATAAAAAATACTGGGCCGATGAAGTGCTAGAGGGGCGCCAGGGGTTGGCCACAAGCCTGCACGGCGCGGCCACCCCCCAGGCCGCGCCATGAGGGCTTGTGGGTAGCCTGCTGGCCCACTTGTCCCCCTCTTCTTCTATATGAAGGGTTTCGTCTGGAAAAAAAATCAAGGAGGAGATTTTTCGTGGTTTCACCGCCGCCACGAGGCAGAACTTGAGCAGAACCAATCTAGAGCTCCGACAGGACGATCTTGTCGAGAAAACTTCCCTCCCGGAGGGGGAAATCGTCGCCATCGTCATCACCAACACTCCTCTCATCGGAGGGGACTTGTCACCATCAACATCTTCATCAGCACCATATCATCTCCAAACCCTAGTTCATCACTTGTAAACAATCTCTGTCTCGCGACTCCGATTGGTACTTGTAAGGTTGCTAGTAGTGTTGATTACTCTTTGTAGTTGATGCTAGTTGGATTACTTGGTGGAAGAGTTTATGTTCAGATCCATGATGCTACTCATTACCTCTCTGGTCATGAATATGATTATGCTTTGTGAGTAGTTACTTTTGTTCCTGAGGACATGGGATAAGTCATGCTAATAGTAGTCACGTGAATTTGGTATTCGTTCGATATTTTGATATGTTGTATGTTGTTTTTCCTGTAGTGGTGTTATTTGAACGTCGACTACATAACACTTCACCGTTATTTGGGCCTAGAGCAAGGCATTGGGAAGTAGTAAGTAGATGATGGGTTGCTAGAGTAACAGAAGCTTAAACCCTAGTTTATGCGTTACTTCGTAAGGGGCTGATTTGGATCCACTAGTTTAATGCTATGGTTCAACTTTGTCTTAATTCTTCTTTCGTAGTTGCGGATGCTTTCGAGAGTGGTTAATCATAAGTGGGATGCTTGTCCAAGTAAGGGCAGTACCCAAGCGCTGGTCCACCCACATATAAAACTATCAAAGTAACGAACGCGAATCATATGAACATGATGAAACTAGCATGACAGAAATTCCCATGTGTCCTCGGGAGCGTTTTTCCTCCTATAAGACTTTGTCCAGGCTTGTCCCATGCTACAAAAGGGATTGGGCCACTTTGCTGCACTCTTTCTACTTTTGTTACTTGTTGCTTGCTACGAATCATCTCACCACACAATCACTTGTTACCGACAATTTCAGTGCTTGCAGATATTTCCTTGCTGAAAACCACTTGTCAGATCCTTCTGCTCCTCGTTGGGTTCGACACTCTTACTTATCGAAAGGACTATGATTGATCCCCTATACTTGTGGGTCATCAAGACTCTTTTCTGGCGTCGTTGCCGGGGAGTGAAGCGCCTTTGGTAAGTGGAACTTGGTAAGGAAACATTCATATAGTGTGCTGAAATTTATTGTCACTTGTCACTATGGATACTAATCCTTTGAGGGGCTTGTTCGGGGTATCTTCACCTCGAACGGAAGAACAAATAGTTGCTCCTCTACCTGCTGCACCTACTGAAAATATTTGCTTTGAATTTCCTTCGGGTATGCTTGAGAAACTGCTGGCTAATCCTTTTACAGGAGATGGAACATCACATCCAGACTTGCATCTAATCTATCTAGATGAAGTTTGTGGTTTATTTAAGCTTGCAGGTTTGCCCGAGGATGAGGTCAAGAAGAGGGTCTTTCCTTTATCTTTGAAGGATAAGGCGTTGACATGGTATAGGCTATGTGATGATACTGGATCATGGATCTACAATCGGTTGAAATTGGAATTTCATCAAAAGTTTTATCCTATGCATTTAGTACATCGTGATCGGAACTATATTTACAATCTTTGGCCTCGTGACAAAGAAATCATCACTCAAGCTTGGGGGAGGCTTAAATCAATGTTATATTCATGCCCTAGTCATGAGCTCTCGAGAGAAATTATCATTCAGAACTTCTATGCTCGGCTTTCTCATGATGATCGCACCATGCTTGACACTTCTTGTACCAGTTCTTTTATGAAGAGAGATATTGACTTCAAATGGAATTTATTGGAGAGAAATAAACGCAACTCTGAAGATTGGGAGCTTGAAGAAGGTAAGGAGTCAGGTATGAATTTCACGTTTGATTGCTTTAAATCCTTTGTTGAGACAAATACCTTTAGTGATTTTAGAGCTAAGTATGGACTTGACTCTGAGATAGTAGCTTCATTGTGTGAATACTTTGCTCCTCATATTGATCTCCCCAAAGAGAAGTGGTTTAAATATCATCCTCCTTTAGAAGTCAATATAGCTAAACCCACTCCAGTTGAAGAGAAAGTCATTGCCTATAATGATCCTGTTGTTCCCAGTGCTTACATTGAGAAACCACCTTTCCCTGTTAGGATAAAGGATCATTCTAAAGCTTCAACTGTGATACGTAGAGGCTATATTAGAACACCTACACCCCCTGAGCAAACTAGAGTTGAATCTAGCATTGCTATTATCAAAGATCTTCTGTCCGACGATGTTGAGGGACATAATATTCACTTCTGTGAAGATGCTGCTAGAATTGCTAAACCTCACGTTAGAGACAAACATAGGCTTGTTGTTGGCATGCCTGTGGTTTCTATTAAGATAGGAGATCATTGTTATCATGGCTTATGTGACGTGGGTGCTAGTGTTAGTGCAATACCTCAATCCTTATATGATGAAATCAAAGATGAGATTGCACCTGTTGAGATAGAGCCTATTGATGTCACTATTCATCTTGCCAATAGAGGTACTATCTGCCCTGTGGGAATTGTTAGGGATGTTGAAGTCTTGTGTGGTAAAACAAAGTATCCTGCTGATTTCCTCGTTCTTGCTACCGCACAAGATAGCTTTTGTCCCATCATATTTGGTAGACCTTTTCTCAATACTATCAATGCTCATATTGATTGTGAGAAGCAAACTGTCACTGTTGGCTTTGAAGGTGTGTCACATGAGTTCAATTTCTCTAAGTTTGGTAGACAACCTCATGAAAAGGAGTTTCCTAGTAGGGATGAAACTATTGCCTTAGCCTCTATTGCCATGCCTCCTACTGATCCCTTAGACCAATACTTGCTTGAGCATGAAAATGATATGCGTATGGATGAAAGGGATGAGATAGATAGAGTTGTCTTAGAACAATATCCTATCCTTAAGAATAACTTCCCAGTTGAACTGCTTGGGGATCCACCCCCACCAAAGGGTGATCCTGTGTTCGAGCTTAAACAGTTGCCTGATACTCTTAAGTATGCTTATCTTGATGAAAAAGAGATATATCATGTCATAATTAGTGCTAGCCTCTCAGAGCATGCAGAAAAGAAGTTACTAAAAACCTTGAGGAAGCACTGTGCTGCTATTGGATATACTCTTGATGATCTCAAGGGCATTAGTCCTACCCTATGCCAGCACAAGATTAAACTGATCCCGATTTCAAACCAGCTGCTGATCATCAAAGGAGATTAAATCCTAAGATGAAAGAGGTAGTAAGAAAAGAAATACTAAAGCTCCTGGAAGCAGGTATCATTTATCCTGTTGCTCACAGCGATTGGGTGAGTCCGGTGCATTGCGTCCCTAAGAAGGGAGGCATTACCGTTGTCCCTAATGATAAGGATGAATTGATCCCACAGAGGATTATTACTAGCTATAGGATGGTGATCAATTTTAGGAAACTGAATAAAGCCACTAGGAAAGATCATTACCCTTTGCCTTTTATCGACCAAATGTTAGAAAGGTTGTCTAAACACACACACTTCTGCTTTCTAGACGGATATTCTGGTTTCTCAAAAATACCAGTTGCACAATCTGATCAGGAGAAAACCACTTTCACCTGTCCTTTCGGTACCTTTTCTTATAGACGTATGCCTTTTGGCTTATGTAGTGGACCTGCCACCTTTTAAAGATGTATGATGGCTATATTCTCTGACTTTTGTGAAAAGATTATTGAGGTTTTCATGGATGACTTCTCCGTTTACGGGTCTTACTTTGATGATTGCCTCAGCAACCTTGATCGAGTCTTGCAGAGATGTAAATATACCAATCTTGTCTTGAATTGCGAGAAGTGCCACTTTATGGTTAATGAAGGCATCGTCTTAGGACATAAAATTTCTGAAAGAGGTATTGAAGTCGATAAGGCTAAGGTTGATGCAATCGAGAAAATGCCATACCCCACAGATATCAAAGGTATAAGAAGTTTCCTTGGTCATGCTGGTTTCTATAGAAGGTTTATCAAAGACTTCTCTAAGATTTCTAGGCCTCTTACCAATCTCTTACAAAAGGATATTCCTTTTGTTTTTTACGATGATTGTGAGGAAGCCTTCGAAATACTTAAGAGGGCTTTGATAACTTCACCTATTGTTCAACCACCTGATTGGAACTTACCTTTTGAAATCATGTGTGATGCTAGCGATTATGCTGTTGGTGCTGTTCTAGGGCAAAGAGTCGATAAGAAATTGAATCTTATTGACTATGCTAGTAAAACTCTAGACAGTGCCCAAAGAAACTATGCTACTACGGAGAAGGAATTTTTAGCAGTCGTGTTTGCATGTGAAAAGTTCAGGTCTTACATAGTTGATTCCAAAGTCACTATTCACACTGATCATGCTGCTATTAAGTACCTCATGGAGAAGAAAGACGCTAAACCTAGACTTATCAGATGGGTTCTTTTGCTACAAGAATTTGATTTGCACGTTGTCGACAGAAAGGGTGCTGATAACCCACGAGCAGATAACTTGTCTAGGTTGGAGAACGTTCTTGATGACCCACAACCTATTGATGATAGCTTTCCCGATGAGCAATTGAATGTCATCAATGCTTCACGTAGTGCACCGTGGTATGCTGATTATGTGAACTATATCGTTGCCAAATACATACCATCGAGTTTCACGTACCAGCAAAAGAAGAAATTCTTCTTTGACTTGAGACATTACTTTTGGGATGATCATCACCTTTATAAGGAAGGAGTAGATGGTGTTATTAGACGTTGTGTACCTGAACATGAACATGGACAGATTCTACAGAAGTGTCACTTCGAGGCCGAGAGAGGACACCATGCGGGAGATAGAACTGCACACAAGGTATTGCAATCAGGTTTCTATTGGCCCGCTCTCTTCAAGGATGCCCGTAAGTTTGTCTTGTCTTGTGACGAATGTCAAAGAATAGGTAATATTAACAAACGTCAGGAAATGCCTATGAACTACTCACTTGTCATTGAACCATTTGATGTTTGGGGCTTTGGTTATATGGGACCTTTTCCAAAATCCAACGGGTATACTCATATCCTAGTTGTTGTTGATTACGTCACTAAGTGGGTAGAACCTATCCCCACTAGTAGTGCCAATCACAACACCTCTATCGGGATGCTGAAAGAAGTTATCTTCCCTAGATTTGGAGTCCCTAGATATCTAATGACTAACGGTGGTTCACACTTAATTCATGGTGCTTTCGTAAAACGCTTGCGAAGTACGATGTCAAGCATAGAATTGCGTCTCCCTATCACCCTCAGTCCAGTGGTCAAGTAGAGCTAAGTAATACAGAGATTAAACTAATTCTGCAAAAGACTGTCAACAGGTCTAGAAAGAATTGGTCTAAGAAGCTCGATGATGCACCGTGGGCTTATAGAACTGCCTATAAGAATCCCGTGGGCATGTCTCTGTACAAAATGGTGTACGGTAAAGCATGTCATTTACCTCTTGAGTTAGAGCATAAAGCTTATTGGGCAATCAAAGAGCTCAACTTTGATTTCAAACTTGCCGGTGAGAAGAGGTTATTTGATATTAGCTCGCTTGATGAGTGGAGAACTCAGGCATATGAGAATGTCAAGTTGTTCAAAGAGAAGGTTAAGAGGTGGCACGATAAGAGGATACAAAAGCGTGAGTTCAATGTAGGTGATTATGTCTTGCTATATAACTCTCATTTAAGATTATTTGCAGGCAAGCTTCTCTCTAAATGGGAAGGTCCCTATGTTGTTGAGGAAGTATATCGTTCCGGTGCTATCAAGATCAACAACACGAAAGGAAATTGTCCGAGAGTGGTAAATGGGCAGAGAATCAAGCATTATATCTCAGGTACTCCCATAAATGTTGAAAGCAATATCATCAATACCATAACTCCGGAGGAATACCTAAGGGATGTTTATCAGCCTGTTTTAGACTCCGAAAACGAAGAGGTATGTGATTCGGTAAGAAAACAAAGTCCAAAACTTTTCCAGTAGGAAATTTTCTCCGTTTTGGAATATTTGAAAAAATACAAAAAATAGAAGTAGTCCGGAAAGTGTGCGAGGAGGCGACAAGCCTCCACGGCGCGGGCCCACCCCTTGGCCACGTCGTGAGGGCTTGTGGCCACCTCATGCACCTCCCGTACTCCGTTTTCATGCAGGGTACTACTTCTGGTCTGAAAAAATCATTATATATACTCCCGTTTAGTCTGGCCCCTACATCACGCAGATTTCCGCTGTTTTTCATCTCGAGCATGTTTCTGTTGCAGATCTAGATTGCTATGACTTCCCCAAAAGCTCCGAAGGACAAGATCTTCGAGAAGGTCATCAACCCCTATTGCTACAACACCCTCAATCTATCAAGATGCGTGAGGGGATGTTGCACATCCGTGATGTTGAGGGGCCTAAGAAGACCGGAAGCGTGGAGACGAGGCTCGAAGCAATGGAGCAACAAGTCTTCAAGTGCCAAGGGATGGTGGAGCGTGGACTCAACGCCAACCACATGATGATCACGGAGTTCACCAACAAGCACATGATTGATGCCAATGACATTGGGAAGCATCTCTCCGGGGTCTATGACATGATTGATCAACTCCAGGCCCAGATCTGTGACCTGCAGAACCAAAACTGTGAGTATGAGTATAGATTTAAATCAATACGGTTGGCTGCAGATTTGAGTTTTCCGGAGACTCGTTCATCTTTCCATGATGGAGCACCTATGCCTTGGAAGACGGAGGATCAAACTCATGTTGCAACAACTCCACCAGCATCACCTCCAAAGGAAGACAACTGAGCATGGGTATGGGCAATCCCCTTGGCTTTTGCCTAGCTTGGGGGAGTTGCCCCAGTATCGTATAACCATCACATCTTTTGCCTTTACCTCTGTTTTAGTTTGTTCCTTTTCAGTTTTCTTTTTCTCTAGTAGTTTAAAAGTCTTAGTGTTTTAGTCTTGAGTTTTGCTTTGTGTCACCCCCGATGTATTCGAGTTCGTGAGCCATATAATAAAGAGTTTCTTAGTTGAAGGGCTTTGCCTCTTGCCATGATCAATAGAGTGAGATTAGAGCAAAAGCATGAAAGATCATGTAATGATCTTATGGGAAGTGATGGCTTCACATATAAAAAGAATGACGATTGAGACTTGTTGAGGGTAGACAAACTTAGACCTTGGTCATGGTTGCAATTAATAGGAAGTGATAAAGAAGGAGAGGTTCACATATAAATATATCATCTCTGACACCATCTATGATTGTGAACACTCACTAAACTGCTACATGCCTAGAAGTAGATGTTGGACAAGGAAGACAACATAATGAATTGTGTTTGCTTGGCTCCGAACAATGTTATATGATTAGAGATCCCTTAGCATGCGACGATTGCTTCCACCTCACATTAGCCAAACCTCCCTTACTAAGTAGAGATACTACTTGTGCATCCATAAACCATCAACCCAGTTTTGCCATGAGAGTCCACCATACCTACCTATGGATTGAATAAGATCCCTCAAGTAAGTTGTCATCGGTGCAAGCAATAAAAATTGCTCTCTAATATGTATGATCTATTAGTTTGTGGAAAATAATCTTTATACGAACCTGTGATGAGGAAGACATAAAAGCGACAGACTGCATAATAAAGTTCTTTATCACAGGACGCAATATAAAGTGATGTTACTCCGCACTAAGAGGACACGCATCCAAACCTCAAAAGCGCATGACAACCTCTGCTTCCCTCTGCGAAGGGCTTATCTTGTAACTTTACTTTTTGCCCTTGAAAGAGTCATGGTGATCTTCACCAATTCCCTATTTTGCCTTTGTCTTGGCTACCCTCATATGCTTGGGAAAGATCTATATTCATATGTCAACTTCGAGGTAAGTATTCATGAATTATTATTGTTGACATTACCCTTGAGGTAAGCAGTTGAGAGGCAAAACTGTAAGCCCCTATCTTTCTTTGTGTCCAGCTGAAACTTTGATCTCATGAGTACCACGTGAGTTGTAGAGAACGAAAGAATGATTGAGTATGTGGATTTGCTTTACAAGCTCTTATTTGACTCTTTCTGATGTTGTGATAAATTGCAATTGCTTCAATGACTAAAGGCTATCAGTTGTTACTTCTCGGTAAGGTTCTTGATCCATGCTCTACTTTGTGAAGGAATTATCACTTTAGCATGAGAGATTATATGTTGGTATTGCTGTTCTGATCTTGATCATGATGCATGCATGTTCGTATCTTGTTTTGTTGACACCTCTCTCCCTAAACATGTGGACATATTTATTGAGCTCGGCTTTCGCTCGAGGACAAGCGAGGTCTAAGCTTGGGGGAGTTGATACACCAATTTTGCATCATGTTTTCATGTTGATATTTATCGCTTCTTTGGCTGTTATTTCATGATATGGTACAATTCTTATGCATTTTCTCTTTTATTTTGCAAGGTTTACATGAAGAGGGAGAATGCCGGCAACTGGAATTCTGGTCTGAAAGTGGAGCAAAGTTGAGATACCTATTCCGTGCAACTCCGAACACCGTGAAAATCAACGAGGATTATTTTTCCGGATTTATAAAAAATACTAGGCTGAAGAAGTGCCAGAGGAGCGCCAGGGGTTGGCCACAAGCCTGCACGGCTCGGCCACCCTCCCAGGCCGTGCCATGAGGGCTTGTAGGCAGCCTGTTGGCCCACTTGCCCCCCTCTTCTGCTATATGAAGGGTTTCGTCAGGAAAAAAAAATCAAGGAGGAGCTTTTTCATGGTTTCGCCGCCGCCACGAGGCGGAACTTGAGCAGAACCAATCTAGAGCTCCGACACGATGATCCTGCCGGGAAAACTTCCCTCCCGGAGGGGGAAATCATCGCCATCGTCATCACCAACACTCCTCTCATCGGAGGGGACTCGTCACCATAAACATCTTCATCAGCACCATCTCATCTCCAAACCCTAGTTCATCACTTGTAACCAATCTCCGTCTCGCGACTTCGATTGGTACTTGTAAGGTTACTAGTAGTGTTGATTACTCTTTGTAGTTGATGCTAGTTGGATTATTTGGTGGAAGAGTTTATGTTCAGATCCTTGATGCTACTCATTACCTCTCTGGTCATGAATATGATTATGCTTTGTGAGTAGTTACTTTTGTTCCTGAGGACATGGGATAAGTCATGCTAATAGTAGTCATGTGAATTTGGTATTCGTTCGATATTTTGATATGTTGTATGTTGTTTTTCCTCTAGTGGTGTTATGTGAACATCGACTACATAACACTTCACTGTTATTTGGGCCTAGAGGAAGGCATTGGGAAGGAGTAAGTAGATGATGGGTTGCTAGTGTGACAGAAGCTTAAACCCTAGTTTATGCGTTACTTCGTAAGGGGGTGATTTGGATCCACTAGTTTAATGCTATGGTTCAACTTTGTCTTAATTCTTCTTTCGTAGTTGCGGATGCTTGCGAGAGGGGTTAATCATACGTGGGATGCTTGTCCAAGTAAGGGCAGTACCCAAGCGCTGGTCCACCCACATACCAAACTATCAAAGTAACGAACGCGAATTGTATGAACATGATGAAACTAGCATGACAGAAATTCCCGTGTGTCCTCGGGAGCGTTTTTCCTCCTATAAGACTTTGTCCAGGCTTGTCCCTTGCTACAAAAGGGATTGGGCCACTTTGCTGCACTGTTGCTACTTTTGTTACTTGTTGCTTGCTACGAATCATCTCACCACACAATCACTTGTCAGATCCTTCTGTTCCTTGTTGGGTTCGACACTCTTACTTATCGAAAGGACTACGATTGATCCTTCTCATCCTTCTGCTCAGTCACTACAACATCGCTTGAGAGGATAAGATCGTCACCGCAGCCCTAGATCAAGCTCTGGCTCATTTCCCCCTCTGCCCCGCTCGTTTTCTTCCTCCCCATGTTCGGCCGCACCACCCATCGCCATGGCTTTGTCGTACCATAGCCTCCGGCCTCCCCGCGCAGCTCCACCGTGTCCACGAGCTCCACCGTGGTCGACCACGTCGACTACGCTGAACAACCCGAGCGAGGAGCCCGTGCAGCGCCGAATCCCCATCGTCTTCCTCCTCGGGACACCGGAGCTCCACCGCTAGAATTCATCGCCGTCGAGCCTCCCCCGAGCCCGCTTAGCGCCCTACAGGATCATGGTGAGGTCCCGCTCTTTTCCCCTTCTTCCCCTCGTCGGATTCGGGCTCGTGGCGCCCAATTCCACCGGAGCCGAAGCTCGGTTCCGCCGGAGCTCGTCGCCGGCGCGTCTCCGGTGACCAGTCGGTCCTGCCGCTGCTACCATTCGAATCCACGCAACGCTTAGGACCCCGTAGTGTCATTGGTTAGCTCGTTTGCGTCCCGGTTGGGTAGTTTCCATCGCCGCCAGGAAGCTTCTCCGCCAAGATCGTCGTCGGCGACGTTAGAGACCACCACTACTCTCCCCGATGGCCAAAATGGATCGGCGGCTGCGCCAGCTCTCGAATGCACCCAATAAAGCCGGTTTTGTTGCCCCTACGCAATTTCTGAGCCACGTTGGCAATTGTGTAGGTCGGGGCCACTCGCAGGGTCATTGACCTACGGTCCCCGCGGTCCCGATTGACCAGTTGACTTGGTCAACTGGCTAACTGGGCAGCCCAGTCGTTGCGAGGTGGACCAGCCCCCGGGCCACTGACATGTGGGCCCTTGGACATTACCCTATTTAACCAGCTAAAATATTTAAGTTAATAAAAACTGGTTAAGTAAGACACTGAGAGGTGGGTCCATCTCCCTAAATTAATTAATTAGATTAAACTAAAAACCTTGTTTAACCGTGAGTCTATGACAAGCGGGGCCCACTGGTGAGGTTGACAAGTGATCCGCACACTTGATTGGTGACATTAGTGTGACCTCATGCTGACCTCATTTTTCCTTTTCTGTTGAATTTAGTAGTTAAAATATTTTTAGAAAATATTTAAAAACTTTGAAAATTAATAGAAAAATAACCGTAAGCCGCATGAAAATAATTTATATATGAAAGTTGCTTAGAAAAATCCCATGAATCCGATTACGCTATCCATTCATTTGTCACATGCCTCTAACATAATGAACATGGAACTTTCCTCCCCTTTTCATATGTCCGGTAGTAGCTAGAGACCCAGGAAATATCATCTGATATTTCCCTGATCCATCCATGACGGGTGATACTGCGTTAGCTCATGCCGATCCCTACATTTTTCCATGTCATGCATCGTGTTGCATCTGTGCATTGTATTTATTGTTTGTTTCCCCTCTTCTTACCGGTAGACCCCGAGACTGACGTTGCTGTTGGGTACGACTACCCATGTGACGATGAGCCCTTTGCCGCAGAGCAACAAGGCAAGCATACTCCCCCCTTGATCATTCCTATATCGCCTATTCTTTCTCCCTCATGCTTGCATTAGAATTTTGCTATTGTTGTAGTTAGCTCCTATGTCTGATGCATAGCTTGTTTTTGATAAAATCCTGCATTATTCTACTATACCTTAAAACGGTTTAGTCTAGGTAGAGCAGTCATCCCCTTTGCCCCCTTAGTCCAGTCCCCCCCCTTTATCGTCAAGTCTCGATCAACTGATCGACGAGCCAAGACCCGACACAACACTCACCCCCTTAGTTGTACGATGTTGTAGAGCTACTATCGAGTACTGAGGGTGACACCATGTTACGTACTCTGATTTTAGCATTGCAGTGTAGTTGACCAGCGGTGGTTCTCGGAGGGTGATTCCTCCTACACCACCTTTCATAATGACTTTGTCGTACAACCCATCAAGCGTGGTCCATCGAGGGTGATTCCTCCTTGACCACCTTGATGGTTACATTGTTCAGAATCCATCGAGGGTGATATCTAGGATCCCTCTGATGTTACAACCACATAGTTACTTGACCGTGCTACTGGGAACATGAATGGTGTGTTGCGGGTGGATTCCCGCGTGGATGAGTTGATGAGTTAATTAAAATGCTAAGGATTTGGGTATTTGATCTGGGTTGGTCGGAGACCTTTTCACACTAACCGTCTACGTGAGAGAAGTTATGGGTATTCGACATCGTGGTATTAGCCGAAGCTCTTCAGACATCAGCAATGGAGCGGCGCGCGCCCGAGTGGCTCCGATAAGCACCGTTCTTGTATAAGAGGTGCCAGGACTTAAATCGGCCGCCCTCGCATCATGCAGGAGCGCACAGGGTGATGGGCCCATGACCTCTACGCGCTTAGGATTTAGACCGGCGGGTTGGTCTATCTTTTGAGCCTAGGTAGGGTTATGACATGTTGATGTTCCGAGGCCGGGCATGACCTAGGAAAGTGTGTCCGACCAGAGTTTATCAAGCATGACGGGAAACTTGGTGCACCCCTGCAGGGATGAAAATTAATTATTCGAATAGAAGTGTACACGGTTATAGGATGATTTGGAGTTGTGCCCTGATCTTATACAACTTGATCTGTTACTTAACTAGAATGTTTGCTCCGGGATTGCTTCCTCGTAGGGAGTCGCGGAAGAATCTCTAGGCGTGACCTTAATTGATATTGCTGCAACAATATGACTATTAACTGTGTTACTTGCTCTACTCTCGTCTACTATTGCAAGACCCCTGAAGATGCTAGTATTCTATAGGACTAGTCCCCTCTCTCTATTCTTGCATTGCTGCAGCCGGTCCACATATAACCCCTTCCTTTGATACTGATGCATACTTAGGATAGTTCTGATGTCAGTCTTGCAAGTACTTTGGATGAGTACTCATTGTTGCATTGCTCCCCCTATGTCCCTTGTTCCGTTGATGCAACTAGATGATGGAGCCCAGGAGATGGTGTATCCCGCCGACGACGACTGCTACCCCGACGGTGCCTACTACTACGTAGAGGCCGCTGACGACCATGAGTAGTTTAGGAGGTTCCGAGGAAGGAGGCCTTGCCTCGTCCGATCACTGTATCTTTTGTGCTAGCCTTCTCTAAGGCATTATCATGTTTCATTCCTATACTCAGATATTTGTTGCTTCTGCTGACTCGTGTGTTTATCGAGATTCTGTATTCTATCCCTCGAGGCCCGTGGCTTGTAATATGAAGCTTGTATGTTTTTATTTGTGTCCAGAGTTGTGTTGTGATATCTTCCCGCGAGTCCTTAAGATAGGTCATACACATTTGCGTGTATGATTAGAGTACGATCAAATCTAGGGCATCACACTTCACTCTAAGTATGATGACCTTCAACATCATCATGAAACTCTCTTAGTTGATCATGAGAAGCTTTCATATGAATTTCTTCACAGAAAGCAAGATCTTGATAAACTAAGGGTGGCTCATGATGGCCCTCGAAGGGAAAATGATTCTTTGCTTGCTCAATAGATCACTTTCGCTTAGGAAGAATTTATTCCACCTTGCTTGGAATGCATCAAATGTGAAACTGTTAATTCTTCACCTGAAAGTTCAAATGCTTCTTTTGCTTCAACTTATTCAACTATTTATGTGGTCGCAAATTCCTCATCGGAGGATACCACAAGTGTCACTAATGAAAATGCAGGGTTAAAGGAATTGTATGTGACAATCATGTACAAAAGTCTCAAAGGGCATCAAACGCTTTTGCAATGTGCTCAAAAAGCTGATTCTGAACACGATCCCCATGAAAGAGGATATTGCATTCGAAAGGAAACAAAATGATGATGGATCCTACTAGAAACCCGAGAAGTACCCCAAAACCACATGGGTTGCTGCAAAATGACCTCCTGGAGATCCATCCACTTTATTTGGTTTTAACTGTGAAACTTCATATTCCTTTGATGAATCATTTCATTCCATCCACAGACTGTTCAACAATTAGAATGGTTAAGTATTTGCTAGATATGTTGGAACTAACTCCAGGAATGGTCCTGCTATGAGGAAAATCTGGGTTTCCAAGAGCTGCCTAGAAAGTCTTCACATGAAAGTAATCATGGCACCACCCATGAAAAAACGGAACCCAGATCAAATTCCTCATATGGACCAAATTCTTCGCATGGATCAAACTCCTCATATGGACCAAATTCTTCGCATGGATCAAATTCCTCATATCATCACTGATCTACACATGCTCGTGCTAATGCTTCTGATTCGCAGGGAAAACCTAAGGGTCATGAATATGTGCATTATTCTTCAAACCATTATGCTCATAAATATTCCAAGAATTTCTTTGCTTATTCATTTGAGTACTCTACCCCCTACTATGAAACAAAGTGCATTATCTTCAATGCCTCAATTTTCATATGTAGCTCGTAGAATGATGAAGTCTTTACCACCCTTGAAAATGTGGGTGCTGAAGAAAAAGAACTAATCACTTATGCAGGGTCACGTCTCTAGATGAACTTGAACGTGTGATGAATTTGTTGGAGACCTGAAGAAATGCTTGAAAGGATGCAAGCTAATCATGATGAAATGAATCACTCATTTCCCTCATACTCATCTTACTGCATATATGTTGATTTTTTGGTACAATTCTGTTTGACGAATTTGATAACTTGTATTCTTCACTCTGAAGTATATGAGTTTGTAAATGGCACTAATTTGTCTCCAGGATGAACCTCAAAAAGTTACTGGGTGGGTCCTCGACAATGGGTGCACCAATCACATGACTGGTGACAAGAACCTATTAATGGACTCAGCGGTTGATCCATCAAATTTGAGCATATCACCTATGTTGACAAACAAAAAAAAGCAAGGTAAGGGTCTAGGTAGGGTTGCGATCTCAAAGGATCGATACATGGATAAAGTGATGCTTGTCAAATCCCTTGGATTCAATCTCATGTCAGTCTCAATGCTTCGTGACCTTGGTATGGTTGTCATCTTTGGGAAATATCATTGCATTGTGCTTATGGAATTTTACAAATCCAAAGTCTTCGAAGGATTTAGGAGAGGAGGCTTGTATATTGTTGATTTGTCTATAGGTCCTCAGTCTGCCACGTGCCTGCTTGCAAAAGCTCTGGAAGGCTGGTTGTGACATCTACAACTTGGACATGCTGGCATGAGGAACTTGCACACACTCATGAAGAAGAATCTCGTCATCGGCATTGAGGATGTCAAATTCGTGAAGGATCACTTGTGTGGGTCTTGTGACTATCATGACTACGACTCATCCCTTCAAGTTTCTTCACATGGACTTCTTTGGCCTCAATCATTATGCCACACTAACCAACGCTGCATCTCTATATGGCTTGTCATTGTTGATGACTTCTCTCATTACACTTGGGTGCATATTATCTGGTACAAAACTAAAGTGCAGGAAGTCTCGAGACAATTTTCTTCAAGGGCATCGACAAACTTAAGTGTCAAGATCAAGTACATCACGAGTGATAATGGGCCCGAGTTCAAGAACACTAGTTTTGATGACTATCTTGATGAACATGGGATCACTAATGAGCTATCTGTCCCATATACTACTCAACAGGCTGGTATCAAGGAGAAAAAGAATAAGACTGTTGTTGAGATGGCTTGCACCATGCTTGAAGAATACAAGACACCTCGTCGCTTCTGGCCCGAGGCCATCAACACTGCATGCCACATCCTCAATAGGGTATATCTTCACAAATTCCTCAAGAAGACTTCATATGAACTCCTCACTGACAAGAAACAAAATGTGAGCTATTTCAAAGTCTTGGGTGTAAATGATGGATTAGAGATCCTCTCCAAATTTGCACCGAAAGCACATGAGGGTTTTATGCTTGGTTACGGAAAGAACTCCCACACCTAAAGATTTTTCAACACCTATCACAATGGTGTTGTTGAAACTGTAGATGTGTGGTTCGATGAAACTAATGGATCGCAAAGAGAGCACGTGCCTCCGGCACTAGATGAAATTCCTCCCGAGGAATCCATTATGTTCAAGGCTACTGAAGATATCATACCCACTAAAGAACCTTTACCACCTAAAGAATTCATTTTGAACGATAAAGACATTCATGACGGTGCACCTGAGGAAAATGGCACTGAAGAAAATCCTTAGCCCCAAGAAAGTTGTCAATCTGCTCATCCAAGGGTGGAAAATGAAGTGCATATTGACAAAATCCTCAACGACATAAATGCACTAGGTCCTCTCACTAGCTCAAAAACTTTACATTTGTCTAACTTTTGTGGGCACTTTGCTTTTTTCTCTATCACAAAGCCCACCAAAGTTGGTGAAGCATTTATGGAGCATGAGTGGATTCATGCTATGCAATAGGAATTGCAACAATTCAAGCTCAACAATGTGTGGGAACTTGTCAAGCGGCCAGATCCTTGCAAGCATAACATCATCGGTACGAAGGGGACCTACTGCAAGAAGAAAGACCAAAATGGCCAAGTGGTGAGAAATAAGGACCGTCTTCTATCACATGGCTACACATAGGTTGAGGGGATTGACTTTGATGAAACTTCTACACCTATTGCTAGACTAGAAGCTATTCACATATTACTTGCTTATGCTAACCATCACAATATCATCTTATATCAAATGGATGTGATAAGTGCATTCCTCAATGGTAATCTTGAGTAAGAAGTATATGTTGCTCAACCCCCAGGTTTTGAAGATCCCAAGCATGCTAACAATGTCTTCAGATTCAACAAGGCCCTCTATGGCCTCAAACAGGCCCCTAGGGCGTGGTATGACACTTTGAAGCAATTTCTCATGAAGAAAGACTTGGAACCTGGTTCACTTCACCCGACTCTTTTCACAAAATCTTATGATGATGAATTATTAGTGTGGCAAACTATGTGGATGATATTATCCTTGATTGTATCGACAATCGTTATAGTAAAGAATTCGGCTACATGATGTGTGAAGAATATCAAATGTCCATGATGGGGGAGATGAAATTCTTCTTACGCCTTCAAATTTTTCAATGATGACCCACAAGTATAGGGGATCAATCGTAGTCCTATCGATAAGTAAGAGTGTCGAACCCAACGAGGAGCAGAAGGCTCTGATAAACGGTTTCCAGCAAGGTAATAACTGCAAGCACTGAAAGTAGCGGTAACAAGTGATGGTGTAGTGACGTCAAACGTAGCAGGTGAAAAGTAACAAGTAACAAGTAGTAGCAACGGTGCAACAAAGTGGCCCAATCCTTTTGTAGCAAGGGACAAGCCTGAACAAAGTCTTATAGGAGGAAAAACGCTCCTGAGGACACACGGGAATTTTTGTCATGCTAGTTTCATCATGTTCATATGATTCGCGTTCGTTACTTTGATAGTTTGATATGTGGGTGGACCGGCGCTTGGGTACTGCCCTTACTTGGACAAGCATCCCACTTATGATTAACCCCTCTCGCAAGCATCCGAAACTACGAAAGAAGAATTAAGACAACGTCTAACCATAGCATTAAACTAGTGGATCCAAATCAGCCCCTTACGAAGCAACACATAGACTGGGGTTTAAGCTTTTGTCACTCTAGCAACCCATCATCTACTTACTACTCCCCAATGCCTTCCTCTAGGCCCAAATATGGTGAAGTGTTATGTAGTCGACGTTCACATAACACCACTAGAGGAAAAATAACATAACACAAATCAAAATACCGAACGAATACCAAATTCACATGACTATTATTAGCATGACTTATCCCATGTCCTCAGAAACAAAAGTAACTACTCACAAAGAATAATCATAATCATGATCAGAGGTGTAATGAGTAGCATAAAGGATGTGAACATAAACTCTTCCACCAAGTAATCCAACTAGCATCAACTACAAAGAGTAATCAACACTACTAGCAACCTTACAAGTACCAATCGGAGTCGCGAGACGTAGATTGGTTACAAGAGATGAACTAGGGTTTGGAGAGGAGATGGTGCTGATGAAGATGTTGATGGAGATGACCCCCCTCCGACGAGAGGGGCCTTGGTGATGACGATGGCGATGATTTCCCCCTCCGTGAGGGAAGTTTCCCCGACAGGATCGTCCTATCGGAGCTCTAGATTGGTTTTGCTCAAGTTCCGCCTCGTGGCGGCAGAGAATCCACGAAAAAGCTCCAACCTGATTTTTTTCCAGACGAAACCCTTCATATATCAAAAGACGGGGGCCAGTGGGCCACCGGGGTGCCCACAAGCCCTGTAGCCGCGGCCAGGGGGGTAGGCCACGACCACCAGGCTTGTGGGCCCCTTGCAGCTCCCCTGTGGCACTTCTTTCGCCCAATATTTTTTATATATTCCCAAAAAATTCCACGTTGATTTTCAGGGCATTTGGAGTTGCGCAGAATAGAGGACTCAGACTTGCTCCTTTTCTAGTCCAGAATTCCAGCTGCCGGTATTCTCCCTCTTCAAATAAACCTTGCAAAATAAGAGAGAAAAGGCATAAGTATGGTACCACAAAGTATAATAACAGTCCATCAAGCGATAAATATCAACATGAAAGCATGATGCAAAATGGATGTATCAGTCAACAACGCAACAACATCTTCATCTCTCAACAAAAATATCTCAAGGATGTCTTGAAGAAATTTGGCATGCAAGACTGCAAAGGCATCAAAATTACGATGCACACAAACGGCCACCTCTGCACTAACAAAAATGGTACAGATTTTGATCTGAAGGTATATCTCTCTATGATTGTCTCGTTATTGTACCTATGTGCATCTAGGCTCGATATCATGCTTAGTGTTTGCATGTGTGCCCATTTCTAAGAAACATCAAAGGAATCACACCATATGCTTGTGAAGCATATTATTTGATATCTAGCTCACACCCCAATGCTTGGATTGTGGTATCCCAAGGGCTCAGATCTTGATCTTATTAGATCTTCTGACTCTGACTATGCTGGAGATCACGTGGATCTCAAGTCAACATCTAGCACATGCCATTTCCTTGTATGATCATTGATCTGTTGGTCCTTGAAGAAGCAGAACTGTGTGTCACTATCTACTGCTGAAGTTGAGTACATTGCTGATGGCTCCTACCGCGCTTAGTTGCTAGGGATGAAGCAAACTCTCAATTACTACGACATTAAGGTAACGAATGTCCCTCTCTACTATGACAATGAGAGATCCATCAAGATTTCTCACAACCCAGTTCAAAACTCGAAGACAAAACACATTCAGGTTCCACGTCACTTTCTTCATGATCATATATTGAAGGCCAACATCTTCATCGACATCTTCAAATCTTCTTTGAAAGGACACACATCCTAACAATTATGAAAAATTCATGACTTAGATGTGCAAGACACGAGTAACCTTTTTCTTCAAATAAAGAAGACTAACCCTCTAAGTGTGATGAAATCAATGAAGAATTTGATTCTCAGGACCCTACAAAAATTGTACGCGGTTGTAAGTGCATCTAGTGCCCCTTAGTGATTTTGGTGTATTGAAAACTTATAGCTTAATGTATTAATGTGTTCATGAATGTAAGGTCCTATAAGTCACTGAGGAGTTTGATTATCAGACGGAAGTCGACCCCTAAAAATGAATGTATTCAACTGAAGACTTTGATGCTTTTCTTGAAGACTTTGAAAATGAAGAAATTGGTGTGACCTTGAAGCTATTGACGCTAGGACTATGAAGGATGAAGATTTTTGTTTTCGTAGTCTCATTTCCTCTTTTTGAGTCATCGGAAACATCATACTGTTAAAGGGGATTGAGGTAATACTAAGGAAAATTTCCAAGTGATGCTAATCTCAAAGCTTAGACATACATAATCCTTCGGGTTAAGCCTTTTGGAATCTCTTACAACTCAGTCAAATTCTTAAGTGCTAGAGATGAAGTTCTTCTGGTCTGTGAGGAAATTGGTCTGACCGAGGAGTTAGGATTTCGCCAGTGCGAATTGCCTACCGTGAGGAATATGATAGCCTTGAGGACTTTGAGAGTTTGAATTCTGACTGTTGTCGTGATTAGTGCTAGCTGTCCCAAAGGATCTTATCCTTACAACGGTAATATCATTAGGGATATTCATGTCATACCATGCCAGGTTGCACCCTGGGGATAAATAGCCCCCCCCCACAACCACTAGCTCGTTGGCTGCTCTAAGAGAGAAATTGACAAGTGTCATTTGAGAGAAACCCAACCTTTGAGGACTTTGAGATAAAATCATCAGTGAGGAAAAATCCAAAACTCCAACACCTATAACCCAAAGTGATTGAGCATCACTGAAGAGATTGTTCCTGTGTGGAACCGACACTTGTTACCATTGAATACTATGTATCTTCTAGACGGTTAGGTGTCATGGTCTAGAGCATCCAAGAGGAAATTGTGGATTGTCGGGCGACCGGGTTTGTGAATTTTTGGAAGTCTACCTTGAAGACTTACCATGAGTAACTAGGCGAGGTATGTGCTAACTTATCTCAAGGAGAATACAATAAGGAGTGTGTGTCATTTGGATTAAATACCAAGCCACTCCAAACCAGATGTACGAATCTCACAACATTTGGAACTGGGCTACCAAATCATTGTCTTCACCGAGCAACTGCATCTATTTCCTCAACCCTTACATTTCCTTGAATACTTGTTGATGAAATTGATCGTTACTGTTTGAAGACTTTGACTGAAGAATTTCTCAATTTCCTCAACCCAAATTCTTCAGTCACATTGTCTGTTGTGTTCTTATCTTGTTTAAACACTACTTGTACTTTGTGTGTGTTTCAATTCATCATGATGACTATGCTACTGCCATATTATGCATGCACTTGAGTATTTTATCCGCCGCTAGTATTTCATCACTTCGCAAATTCCTCAAGAAGTAATTCATGAATGATGAATTTAGAAAATTGCCTATTCAGCCCCCTCTAGTCGACTTAATGCACTTTCAATTGGTATCAAAGCAAGGTACTCCCTTGTTATGTGTGATTTTGGTTTAACCACATGGAGTTTTAGTTATGTCGACTACATGTATGATCAAGGTCTGTGCGGGGTGACTACCTTTGATGGGAGGGTGTGACATCCTCGACTTTTGCTACAGTAAATATTGTAATTAAGCTACAGTGATCACCCGCTAATGATGCCACATCATCGAGAATTACCGTCGTTGACCCGCATTGAATTTCTATCCGGATTCAGAAATTGAAAACAAAAGAAAAGTATATTTATAAATTCATATTAACTATTAAAGGAAGATATGCATAGAAAGAAAGTATTAAAAATAATTATAATAAAAGAAAGAAAAGAAAAGAAATTAAAAAGAAAAAAAAGGAAATTAGAAAGAGGAAATAATATAAAAAGAAAAACAAGAACAAAACAAAAAAAGAAAAAAAAAGAAAAAGAGAAGGACCCCCCCCCCCCCGGCCGACTGGGCCAAAGTGGCCCAGCCGAGCCGGCCCACCCACGCCCATGGAACCCTAGCGCAGGAACCCCGCCTGCGTTCCCGCTCAATCCCCTAGCAGCCGCCGCCACTCACCCCATCACGCCTCCCACCCCGCCACCAACTCCCCTCGAGGGCCCCCTCCCACGAGATGTCTCTCTCTCGGTCACGAGGCTCCCACCCCCACCGACACCTCCCGTCCCACCTACCCCTCCCCACCGAGAGGCTCCCTCCCTCTCCTCTCGGTAGCATCCACTCACCCCCCCCACGCACAGACCCCCGTCGGCCCCCCACGCACAGACCCCCGTCGGCCCCCCACGATCCCAACTCTCCCTCTCGTTCCCTCCCCCAGATCAGCCCCTCACCCCTCCCCCACCGGCCTCCCTCTCCTCTCCCTCACCGCCGGCCGAGGCCACCTCCCTCCCGGCCTCCTCCTCCCACCGGCGAGCCACACCGAGGCCCCTTCCTCACCCCACCGCCGGCCTCTCCCTCCACCGGCCCTCCCCTACAACCTCTACCTCCACCGGCCCTCCCCCGGAACCTCTCCCCCACCGGCCTCCACTTCCCACCCAGCCGGCCACCAACTCCGGCGACCACCATGACCGGCCGACCTCCCTCCCCTTGAGGCCGGGGAAAACCTCATCGGATCCGGCCGGCCCCTTCTTCACTGGAGGGCTCTCCTCTCCGGCCATGACTCCGGCAGGCCCTCTCCGACGACCGTCACCGCCGCCACCACCATCCTCGCCGTCACCGTCACCACCAGAACCGCGCCATCACCACCGTCACCTCCGCCTTCCCGCGAACTCCGGCTTCACCGGGCCGTCTCATCAACGTTGGTGAGCCCCTCCTCGGGCTCCTCCCACCATCGCGTTCCCCTCACCGTCGCGGTTCCGTTCTGGCAAACGGGACTCCGATCCGTCGACGGTAGTGACTGCTAGGAATATTTGGAGATGTGTTCTTCTATGTTGAGTTAGAGCAGAGAGTTCTGTGTAACTCTGTTAACACACAGAGAGATGGGAGTGTTGAGAGTTAAAAGAAAATAAAATAAAAGATGTATTAGATGCCGTATGTATGTATGTATGTATGAGATGCGATGTATGTATTGCGTATATAGGTATTTGGAGGAATACGATAATTGCATGATTATGTATCTGTGAAAAAGATGAGTATATGGCCTAAAGTCACTTACCGGTGGGGCCAACGCACCCGCTGTCTATGACAGGGAGGCCCCACGCGATAGTTAAAAAAATAAAAATAATGTTAATGTTTTTATTAAATAAATAAATAGATATATTAGTTAAATTAATTAATTGGATAGTTAGAATAATTAGAGTATGACACGTGGGTCCCCCACTAAATTAATCTGATTAATTAATATTTAATCTTAATTAAAACTTGTGCCTATGACGTTCGGGACCCGCTGGTCAGTTGACCAGTCAACTGTTGATGTCAGCACGACATCATGCTGATGTCATAATAGCTTTTTATTAAATTATTTAAATCTGTTTTTAATTCCTAATTATTGAATAAAACTTTAAAAATTAATATTATATAATCCATAAGTCAGATCAAAATATTTTCAACATGAAAGTTGATCAGCAGAACGAGACGAACCCGGATACACGGCCCATTCGTATGTCACACGTCCCTAGCTTAGCAAACATGGAACATTTCCAACGTTTCCAGTATGACCAGTAGTAGCCCGAGACCCGGAAAATATCGTCAGATATTCTTCCGACCCGTCTATGACGGATGTTGCTGCGTTAGCTCATGTCTAGCCCGCATCTTGTAATGTCATCCTTGGTGTTGCACCGTTGCTATTATTTATTGTTTCTTCCCCCTCTTCTTACCGGTATACCCCAAGACTGACGTTGCTGCCGGGTACATCTACGACCCTGCCGATCAGTCCTTTTCCGCAGAGCAGCAAGGCAAGCAAACCCCCCTTGATCATTCCTATATCGCCTATGTCTTTCTTCCTACTGCTTGCATTAGTATTTTGCTACTGTTGTAGTTAGCTCCTATATCTGATGCATAGCCTATTTTTGATGAACTGCTACTTTCAGTCCTGTACTTTAAATCTGCTTAGTATAGGTGGAGCAGTCATCCCCTCTGACCCCGTAGTTCAGTTGCCCCGCTTGTTTTCAAATCTCGATCCGTGATCGACGAACCAGACCAGACACAACACATACACCCCCTTCGTTGTACGACGCTATAGAGATACTATCAGGTACCGAGGGTGACACCTCGCTAAGTAATCCTGATGATATCTCTGTAGTATAGCTAGTCGGTCGTGGATATCGAGCGTGATTCCTCTTTCACCATTCCCGATGATGCCTCCGTCGTACAACCCCTCAAGTGTGGGAGCCCTGAGGGTGATTCCTCCAAGTGTAACATCCCAAAATTATAAATTTTGGAATGTTAATATAATTATTAGATTGATTGTTTGTTTGTTTGCTGAGTGATTGAAACTTGTGTGAAATTTGAAACTTTTCGAAACTTTCGAATCAGAGGGAATAAAATGACTTTTCCTTCTCCGGTGAATTCAAATTCAAGCTTTTAAAAGCCAAAAAGAGAAGATGACATGACTTCTTCAATTATAAAGGATTTGAACGGAGATATTTACATTTGAATTCCCTTGCATTTTTATTTGTTTTCTTCGTGCAAGAAATGCCAGCAATTCTTTCGTCTTTTGTTTTGCATTTCCATCGCGCGAGAAATGTCCGGAGAAAACTCTCTGGCACGCAAGAGAGAGAGCGGAGGAAAATGACCCTCCAAAGTGCGGGCAAATCTCTGAAATATTTGAGCAAAGAAAACCCAAAATTCTTTTGCAAAAATAATTGCAAAAAGAAATAAAGCAAATTGGGAATTTCTGAAAAAAACATTTTTTTAAAGTTTTTATTTTGGCTTCAAAAAAATGTTATTCGGGTAGAGATTCTTTTTCTGATTTTTGATATATAATACCATATATAGATATTTTGATTTTTTTTCCTTTTTATTTAGTTTTTATTTTCTGTCTCGGAAAAATTTAGAAATAGGAAAGGATTTTGTTTTTTTTAAAAGCCGACGCCGGGCGCACTATTGGCCCTGGGCCGAAATCTCCTACCCTTGGGAATCGAATCCCCTACGAGCCGGCCACCTCCTCCTTTTTCCTTGCCTCCCTCCCACTGCCCGTGGACCCCACCCTGGCCGAGCCCCTCCCCGTCACCCTTCTTCCTCCTCTCCTTCCTTCTTCTCCCAGACCGAACCGAGCCGCACCTCCAGGGATTCCTGCCCGTTTCTCCCTCACCTTCCATAGCACCCCCCTCCTAGCCTATATAAGAGAGCCCCCTCGGCCGACCCCGTTCCCACCCCCGCCGCCGCCTCCCTTCTCCCCTCGCCGCCCGCCCGCCGGAGTAGCAGCAGCACCAGCAAGGCTGCTGCCACTCTTCGACCACCCTCCAGGAGCCGCCCCCGAGCCCTCTCACCCCGCCGCCGCCTCCCCCGCGGAGGAGAAGCACCCCACCGCCGCCGCCCATCTCCTCCAACCCTGCCCCGGAGCCCCCTCCCCCCTCGCCGGCCAGCCCCTCCCTCGCCGGAGCTACTGCCGTCAAGGTAGCTTCTCCCCCTCTACTCTCTGTTATTTTTTTTTGTTGTTCACTTCCTAGCCCTTAGGTCATAGTGGATGGTTTAGATTAGAACTAGGAATACCTGTTCGGTTTATCTTAGAAAACCCACGGTTTTTATTCCCACTTAAGTTTTAACCAGCGAACTTTGCTAGCCTTAGGCCGTTTGCTCAAAGCCATGCATCAAACAGCCTCCGCAGCCACTAGCAACTTGCCACGTGTACCCCACTAGCTAGCTAGTTATCTCCAGTTTTTTTTTCTGTCTAAACTGCAAAAACAGCAAGTTTCAATCTTGTTTTGGCCACAACTTTTGATCCCGAAGTCCAATGACAGTGATTCTTTTTCCAGTAGCTCAAAAATTTCCTGTAGTTTCGAAAAACATATAATGTGTCTATGTTTGAAATTTTTAAATATAAGTTAGAGCAGATTTAGTTTAAACCTTGTTCTGCCTATTCCAGGAGTTTGAAAAAAGATTTTGAGTTGATTCTTTTTGCTACTGCTTTCTAGTGGTAAAATATTACTGTGGTAGAAGTTTCAGAATTTTTAAAGTATTTTTACTGGTGTTTTCAACAGAAACAAGTTTCTGCCATACCGGCGCGCGTTGAATTCTTCTGCTTAGGCTTTCGCAAATCATTACTTGTGATGTTAGTTTTTACTTGTGCATGATTGAAGTGCTTATGGTGTGCTTTGTGTTTGTATCGGTAGATCATCCGGATTGCGAAGCGTGTTACTTAGAAGCGCTCGAGCAAAACAACTATCATCAAGGCAAGTCATTTTGATCATGTTATTTTACCTAAGTTTTTCGATGCATGGTCGATCACCTTCTTTGCCCAATTGCATGCTGCCTAGATACTTGGAAACTTTATCTTAAGTGTAGTATCATGTGGTAGGAACACAACAACCCCGATACTTGGCCCCGGGACGACAATTTCTTAATGCTATGCTTGAGTAGACGGGTTATCGGTTGAGTGTATACCACGAGTGATGCGAGGTGGATATAATAATCAAGACCGGTTAAGACAAGATTTTCAAGACCTCGGACGCAATGCAACACTGGGTGAAGGACGGTTGATCGGCTCCCTGGAAAACCCAGTGGATGCCCGGGATGCTGGAGAGGCCATATCATCCTGCGGAAAGCTTCACCCAGGCTCAAAGAGACGAATGGATATTTTCAAGACCCAAGGCTTACCTGCACAACCACAATTCATTATGGGCTCTGGCTTGGTTGGACAACGCGTCGACTCTGGAGAGGCGGTGCTAGCAGATGTAGAAGAACGGTAGGATTGGATGGGCACCGACAGGGATTCAGAGGGACCCGTTGAAAGACCATGTTTTGATCATCTGGTCTTCAAACACCCTGAAGTGCGAGGACATACACGGAGGCGATCAAATCTTGTGGGGAACGTGTGCAAAACTCTGCAGAGTACTCAAACCTAATCGATTAGCCGTGTCCACGGTCATGGACCACTTGAGCCAAAGGAACAGAAGTTAGCCGGATTTCTCAACACCATTAAATATATTTGATGAGGGTAATTATTGACAACTCGGGTACGAGAATTGGTTGGCGGAACCATCTCGTTAACAACAAACAACGTAGTAACATTTTGCTTTTAGCCCTCTCTTGATGTAGGAGAAAACTTGCTTTTCGCTAAAAAAACTTATAGCCCCACCTGCCATATATGCATATAGTATGGATGATTACTTTTCACCCCTCTCTTATGTGACTTGCTGGCTTATTCAATATGCTGACCTACACGGCTGCAACGTCTTATGTTGCAGATATTTTTCTTCGACGAGTAAGAGTACGATTCAGGGTTACGGTCTACACTCAACTTGCCGTTGGTGTTTATTGGGACTCCACTCCCTTGACTGCTTCCGCTGAGATATTTAAGGTATATATCAGTTTTACGCTATTTACATGTGATTGCACTTTGATATATACATTGATGTACTGTGTGTGCCAGCATACTGATCCAGGGATGGAACAGAAACACAAAGGCTTGACTCGTCTTGAGTCGGGTCGATACAGAGATGGTATCAGAGCACATGTTGACTGTAGGACGTGACCCTAGAAACTGGAAACTTCTTAGGATAGGATCTCTCAAAAATCTTATTTTCGAGAACACCTTTCACTTCTTATCTCTTCTGATTTCATCAAATGTTCTCTCTCACCACAAATAGTTATACAATCCCCTTACCCCTTTGACCCCATGAAGAATCAACGGAGTTCTACTTCAAAGTAAAAAGGATTTCACCACGCGTTTGAAGAATTGAAGCTACACCAACAGAAGACTCTCAAGACCCGAAGAACTCGAAGACCCTGAAGTGTCCGAATAATTATATGACCATTAGAAGTCCAAACCCCTGTTATGTACCCACGTTAGATACGATGATTTGTGAGCCGTCATTGGTGTGTGTTTTCCAACGGCCACAAATAAAACCTATTCTCAAAAATATTGTTTGTATTGTGTGTATCTCCCTCCCTCTCTTACCCGTCTCATCCCCAAGACCTCAACCCTACCAGATGGAGTATGAAGCTGGGCTTGTAGTCTCTAGACCAATGACCCAACTGGAGGCTGAAATATGGATTCAGAACATGGAGAACCACTTTGGGAGCAACTTGATCTCAAGGAAGTATGAAGTGGAACACGCTCTTCAGTACTTTACACAAAGTGTTGCTATCTGGTGGAAAATGCATCATGCCATACAAGGATTTAGTGGAGCAGAAAGTTGGGAAGAATTCAAGAAGACTCTGTTAAGATCCCGCCTCATTCGGAAGTGCTATGATAATCCGAAGGAGAAGACTTGTGCATGCAAGATCTGTGGAGAAATAGGACACACCCAGGAAGAACACACGGATGGATGCACTCATTGTGAAGAAAATCACCCAGCTGAGGAGTGCCCAAGTAGTCAGGTGACTTGTTTCGTTTGTGAAGGAACCACCCACTACCCAGCTCAGTGTCACATTTACCCCAAGGTACAACAAGTTGTCAAGCAGCAGAAAGATGCAGTGAAGGAAACCATCAAGAAGAAGATTCTAGAAGAGCCAGTGATGAACGAAAATATTGAAGACCCCGATGGACAAGGTCTGACCCGATTTTTCTCCAATGCATGCTACTCATGTGGAGAACAAGGACATTATTCACAGGACTGCACGAAGAGAAGCCAAGAGTATCTGGGATACTTCCCGACGGAAGAAGTGGAGTTTGATCCACTTGAAATAGAAGAACTGGCCAAAATAAAGGAGTCCGGAAAGTAGAAAAAGTACCCTCGGAAGAACCAAATCTCTGCAGACATAGACCTGAGTCATGTCAGATGTTACAAGTGTATGAAATTTGGCCACCACAAATACATGTGCTCAGGAAGGAAGCCGGGAATCCAAGGAGCAAAAGCAGAAGCTAAGAAGCCTCGAGACTTGTCAGAAATCATTTGTTTTTGTTGCAAGGAAGCAGGACATTTTGCCAGCGATTGTCCACAAAGGAAGAAAGCTAGAAAGGAGTAGTAAGTTTTGACCATGGAAATAAGTGTAATCCGAAGCACTCTTGTTTTTCATAAGATCATGGAGTCAAATTTTTGTAACAGAAGTCCCTGAGATTGTAATAACATCATGAATAAATGGAATTTATTGTCTCATGATTGTCTATGTTGAACCGTATGTGTTGTTTCTCTTCGAGCAAAGCTCTCTGAACAATTATGAGGATATGAGAAAATATGGTTTATGCAGGCATGAGTATAATTCATTTAAGTGTGGTAGTAATCAGTAAACCCACAGGATCCACTGAGAAGGAATGTACCATGATTACCAAGGAGACATATACATTCCTCTGAGTACCTATTTACTGACATCTGCAGATGACAACTCTCTACGAGTCATTCCTCAAGGGCCCAGAAACGATCATGACCCTGACCAGTGATCATGATTACCCGAAAATCCTGAAGGACATGATGAAGCACATTCACCTTGAAGGAGATGCAGTCTACAAAGGCTACCCATTTGTGGAAAATGGAGTGGAACTTTGGTACGTGGAAGTACACCTCCACCATGTGAAAGGAGTTTGTCCAAAGACTATGGGGCAATACTTTTTCATCTCACGTGTGCCACGAGCAACCTTCTTTGATGTTGTTCGTGAAGCTGTCATGGAAGCCATCCGTCAGATCGGAGAAATACTTGAAGCAAGACTTCGTCATACCCAGGAATACCTGAGTGAGGTACGTGTGGAGATGATGGAGATGAAGCTCATGACCACCATGATGAAGCAAAAGATGGATGATTTCAAGGAGCACCTCGGAAAGTTCGAGTGGAACTAAAGTACCTCCAAGAGAGGCACATGAATAAATTTGGCAGAAATGCTTGACCATACCGAACAATGTGGATGGGAGCATTTGTAATAAATTACTTTTGAGTTGGACTTTTGAAGAAAGCAAGGATGTAATAAAGGATTGATTATGAAATGAATATGATTTATGGAAGAAGCTATGATGGATCAGCACACGTTTTCTTAGGAGCATACGAAAACCCGAGAGTTGTGAAGATACAATAGATGTTTTGTTGAGCTTGCAGAACCAATGGATTATCCGAACTTCGTTAATGGACAAGAGAAATTCTGCAACGCTTGTGAAGATGCCCAAGTGCTAGAATGCGAGATTCGCTAAACCTTATACAGAGAAATGATTTGGGTGCGGAATGGATTGATCACCATGACGACTTACTCTTATCATTGATCTTGCTATTCGGAATGGTAAATCTAAGAGACTTACCGATATAGAGAGATGACGCTCTTTGAAGCTTTTGTTTAAGCCTTAGAATGGTATGATGAAAGCCCCATGTACATGGCATTTGTTGTCACGCGTAGGAAATTTTACGGTGAGGATGAAGACAAGACCCCTCTTTCTGCAGGATAACCACAAATGGTAGACCACCATGAGAACCATCGATATGTTATTTAGAATTGACCATGAGACTGTCAGTTAAGAAGACCCAGTGATGGAAGAAGCTTATATTAACAGGAGAGCATCACCAAAGGATTTAGTATGAAGACTGTGAGAAGTCAGTTGCCAAAACCCCAGAGGATCGTTAAAGCATTTCTGAGGGACCAGTATCTCTCATTTTAAGTATGGTAGCATCCCACCTTGCCGGAGATTGGATTTGTTAGAAGACCCCCAAACCCTAACCTTTCTTTCTAGCCTCTTCGAATCTCGAGGACGAGATTCATTTTAAGTGTGGTAGTTTGTAACATCCCAAAATTATAAATTTTGGAATGTTAATATAATTATTAGATTGATTGTTTGTTTGTTTGCTGAGTGATTGAAACTTGTGTGAAATTTGAAACTTTTTGAAACTTTCGAATGAGAGGGAATAAAATGACTTTCCCTTCTCCGGTGAATTCAAATTCAAGCTTTTAAAAGCAAAAAAGAGAAGATGACATGACTTCTTCAATTATAAAGGATTTGAACGGAGATATTTACATTTGAATTCCCTTGCATTTTTATTTGTTTTCTTCGTGCAAGAAATGCCGGGAAATTCTTTCGTCTTTTGTTTTGCATTTCCATCGCGCGAGAAATGTTCGGAGAAAACTCTCTGGCACGCAAGAGAGAGAGCGAAGGAAAATGACCCTCCAAAGTGCGGGCAAATCTCTAAAATATTTCAGCAAAGAAAACCCAAAATTCTTTTGCAAAAATAATTGCAAAAAGAAATAAAGAAAATTGGGAATTTCTGAAAAAAACATTTTTTTAAAGTTTTTATTTTGGCTTTAAAAAAATGTTATTCCGGTAGAGATTCTTTTTCTGATTTTTTTTGATATATAATACCATATATAGATATTTTGATTTTTTCCTTTTTATTTAGTTTTATTTTCTGTCTTGGAAAAAACTTAGAAATAGGAAAGGATTTTTTTTAAAAGCCGCCGCCGGGCGCACTGTTGGCCCTGGGCCGAAATCTCCTGCCCGTGGGAATCGAATCCCCTACGAGCCGGCCACCTGCTTCCTTTTTCCCTGCCTCCCACTGCCCGTGGACCCCACCGTGGCCGAGCCCCTCCCCGTCACCCTTCTTCCTCCTCTCCTTCCTTCTTCTCCCTGACCGAACCGAGCCGCACCTCCAGGGATTCCTTCCCGTTTCTCCCTCACCTTCCATAGCACCCCCCCTCCTAGCCTATATAAGAGAGCCCCCTCGGCCGACCCCGTTCCCACCCTCGCCGCCGCCTCCCCTCTCCCCTCGCCGCCCGCCCGCCGGAGCAGCAGCAGCACCAGCAAGGCTGCTGCCACCCTTCGGCCACCCTCCAGGAGCCGCCCCCCTAGCCCTCTCACCCCGCCGCCGCCTCCCCCGCGGAGGAGAAGCACCCCACCGCCGCCGCCCATCTCCTCCAACCCCGCCCCGGAGCCCCCTCACCCCTCGCCGGCCAGCCCCTCCCTCCCCGGAGCTACTGCCGTCAAGGTAGCTTCTCCCCCTCTACTCTCTGTTATTTTTTTGTTGTTCTCTTCCTAGCCCTTAGATCATAGTGGATGGTTTAGATTAGAACTAGGAATACCTGTTCGGTTTATCTTAGAAAACCCATGGTTTTTATTCCCACTTAAGTTTTAACCAGCGAACTTTGCTAGCCTTAGGCCGTTTGCTCAAAGCCATGCATCAAACAGCCTCCGCAGCCACTAGCAACTTGCCACGTGTACCCCACTAGCTAGCTAGTTATCTCTAGTTTTTTTTCTGTCTAAACTGCAAAAACAGCAAGTTTCAATTTTGTTTTGGCCACAACTTTTGATCCCGAAGTCCAATGATAGTGATTCGTTTTCCAGTAGCTCACAAATTTCCTGTAGTTTTAAAAAACATATAATTTATCTATGTTTGAAATTTTTAAATATAAGTTAGAGCCGATTTAGTTTAAACCTTGTTCTGCCTATTCCAGGAGTTTGAAAAATGATTTTGAGTTGATTCTTTTTGCTACAGCTTTCTAGTGTTAAATATTACTGTGGTAGAAGTTTCAGAATTTTTAAAGTATTTGTACTGGTGTTTTCAACAGAAACAAGTTTCTGCCATACCGGCGCGCGTTGAATTCTTCTGCTTAGGCTCTCGCAAATCATTACTTGTGATGTTATTTTTTACTTGTGCATGATTGAATTGCTTATGGTCTGCTTTGTGTTTGTATCGGTAGATCATCCGGAGTGCGAAGCGTGTTACTTAGAAGCGCTCGAGCAAGACAACTATCATCAAGGCAAGTCATTTTGATCATGTTATTTTACCTATGTTTTTTGATGCATGGTAGATCACCTTCTTTGCCCAATTTCATGCTTCCTAGGTACTTGGAAACTTTAGCTTATGTGTAGTATCATGTGGTAGGAACACAACAATCCTGATACTTGGCCCCGGGACGATAATTTCTTAATGCTATGCTTGACTAGACGGGTTATCGGTTGAGTGTATACCACGAGTGATGCGAGGTGGATATAATAATCAAGACCGGTTAAGACAAGATTTTCAAGACCTCGGACGCAATGCAACACTGGGTGAAGGACGGTTGATCGGCTCCCTGGAAAACCCAGTGGATGCCCGGGATGCTGGAGAGGCCATGTCATCTTGCGGAAAGCTTCACCCAGGCTCAAAGAGACGGATGTATATTTTCAAGACCCAAGGCTTACCTGCACAGCCACAAGTCATTATGGGCTCTGGCTTGGTTGGACAACGCGGCGACTCTGGACAGGCGGTGCTAGCAGATGTAGAAGAACGGTAGGATTGGATGGGCACCGACAGGGATTCAGAGGGACCCGTTGAAAGACCATGTTTTGATCATCCGGTCTTCAAACACCCTGAAGTGCGAGGACATACACGGAGGCGATCAAATCTTGTGGGGAACGTGTGCAAAACTCTGCAGAGTACTCAAACCTAATCGATTAGCCGTGTCCACGGTCATGGACCACTTGAGCCGAAGGAACTGAAGTTATCCGGATTTCTCAACACCATTAAATATATTTGATGAGGGTAATTATTGACAACTCGGGCACGAGAATTGGTTGGCGGAACCATCTCGTTAACAACAAACAACGTAGTAACATTTTGCTTTTAGCCCTCTCTTGATGTAGGAGAAAACTTGCTTTTCGCTAAAAAAACTTATAGCCCCACCTGCCATATATGCATATAGTATAGATGATTACTTTTCACCCCTCTCTTATGTGACTTGCCGGCATATTCAATATGCTGACCTACACGGCTGCAACGTCTTATGTTGCAGATATTTTTCTTCGACGAGTAAGAGTACGATTCAGGGTTACGGTCTACACTCAACTTGCCGTTGGTGTTTATTGGGACTCCACTCCCTTGACTGCTTCCGCTGAGATATTTAAGGTATATATCAGTTTTACGCTATTTACATGTGATTGCACTTTGATATATACATTGATGTACTGTGTGTGCCAGCATACTGATCCAGGGATGGCACAGAAACACAGAGGCTTCACTCGTCTTGAGTCGGGTCGCTACACCAAGCCCACCTTGACGGGTACATCGTTCGGAATCCAAAGAGGGTGATACCTCGGATTCCCCCCGATGTTACAACCACACAGTTACTCGACCATGTTACTGGGATCATTGGTGATTAGTTGTAAGACGGGTGGATTCCCGTGAGACTGTGTTGTTGGCATAATTAAAATGTTAATGGATTTGGGTATTTGATCTGGGTTGGTCAGAGACCTTTCCACACTAACCGGCTACGCGGGAAGAATTATGGGTACTCGGCGTCGCGGTATCAGCCGAAGCTTTTCAGATGTCAGCAACCGTAGTGGCGCGCGCCCGAGTGGTCCCGAGATGCATCACGCTTGTGATTAAGGGATGCTAGGACTGACGTCGGCCGCCCTCGCATCGTGCAGGAGCGCGGAGGGGAACTAGGCCCATGAACCCTTTGCGCTTAGGATTTTAGATCGGCGCGCTGACCTCTCTGATTAGTCTTAGGTGGGGCTGCGACGTGTCGATATTACGAGGCCGGCAGGGCCCAGAAAAGTATGTCCGGCCAGAGTGTTATCGAGCGTGATGAGACATGTGGTGCACCCCTACAGGGATGAAAATTAACTATTCGAATAGCCGTGTCCACGGTTACAGGACGACTTGGAGTTGTGCCCCGATCTTTTACAACTACAATTGTTACTTAACTGGAATTAGTTTGCCTCGGGATTGCTTCCTCGCAGGGAGTCGAGGGAGGATCTTTAGGCGTGACCTCACTTTAATATTGCTGCAACAATATGACTATTAATGTTTTACCCCCTGTTCTACTCTCGTCTATTAGACCCTGAAGATGCTAGTCTTCGATAGGACTAGGCTTTCTCTCTCTATTCTCGCATTGCTGCAGTCAGTCCACATATAACACCCCCCCTTTGATACTGGTGCATACTTAGCATAGTTTTGATGTAAGTCTTGCGACTACTTTGGATGAGTACTCACCGCTGCTTTGCCCCCCCCTTTGTCCCCTTGATCCGTTGCTGCGACCAGATGATGGAGCCCAGGAGTGGAGTTTCGTGCCGACGCCTGTCGCCCCGATGGTGTCATCTTCGTGGAGGCCGCTGAATCCCAGGAGTAGTTAGGAGGTTCCCAGGCAGGAGGCCTCGCCTCATTCGATCATGTTCCTTTTGTGCTAGCCTTCTCTAAGGCACCCCATGTTTTATGTGTGTACTCAAATATTTGTTGCTTCCGCTGACTCGTGTGTTTATCGATCTTCTGTATTCTAGCCCTCGAGGCCCCTGGCTTGTAATATGAAGCTGATGTTATTTTTTATTTGTGTCTTGAGTTGTGTTGTGATATCATCCCGTGAGTCCTTGAGTTTGATCGTACACATTTGCGTGTATGATTAGCGTACGATTAGATCGAGGGCGTCACAGAGGGACTACCCCTACTAGAAGAAGAAGATGCGTATGCATCTTGAGGCATTTGACAACGATCTCTGGTATGTTGTGGAAAATGGTGTTCCCTCTGTCACTCCCACTATTAACACCGCTGACATGAAGAGATTCAAGCAACTCGACTCTCAAGCGATGAATATGGCAGAGTGAGTGCTTTGAAATCTGCGAAGCTCATCCGGGAAAGGTTATCCAAAGTCAGCGAAGGAGCCTCAACTCAACGTGACTCTCGAGTTGATGTTCTTTGAAATCTCTTTAACCATTTCAAAAGACTCGAAAATAAAAATGTTCAGCAAACCTTTGATCGCCTTACTGATATCTCCAATGAGCTCGAGGCTCTTGGTGCCAGTGACATCACCGGTCATGAGGTGGTGAAGAAACTGCTGAGATCTCTTGATTCCCCATTTGAGACATTGTCTTTGATGATTCAAGAGCATGGAGACTACAAGTCACTACATCATGATGATATTATTGAGAGACTCAATACTCATGAATTCCAACAAGCATAGAAAAGAGATATCTATGGGACAAGCTATTGAAGGTCTCGTGCATTGAAAGAAAAGGAAATTTCCTTATCTGAAGAAGAAGAATCTGATGACGTTCTTGGTGATCTTGAAGAACCTAGTCAGGAACTAGCAATGCTTGTAAAGAAATTCCACAAGTTCTCCAGAAGTGGTCGGTTTGGAAAATCTTCAAAAATCGATGTGAAGACATCAGAATCTTCATCATAGGACTACAAGAAAAGAATTTTCCATAAATGCAATAAGTCTTGCCACTATTGTTGATTGCCCTCACTTGGAAAAGGACTCAAAGAATAAGAAGTACAAGGATGATAGTTCCATCGACAAGAAGAAGAGGAAGTCTTCAAAGTCCTCATCTCACAAGAAGAGCAGTTGCAGAAAGGCTTGAGCACTTATTGCAAGGAAATGGATTCTAAAGAAGAATCTAAAGAATATGAGGAACAGAAGGAATCTAAGGAGGAGTTAGACTCTAGTGTGGCAATCATAGCTCTTTCTACCTCATTCGTCTACAAGTACATCTTCAACATTGAAGAAATGACATCGTCAGCGAAACTGATGACTGTGATGACGACTTTACTCCCACCTATTGCTTCATGGCAAAAGGTGCCAAGCTACTCAAACATGCTACCTCTTCCGACTGAAGTGATAATGAACCTAATGATTATCAGAAACCTAGTTACTCCAAACTTGCTAATATTGCCACTAAGCAACAAACTGCTTTGTAAAGACTTTAGAAACTACTAGATTAAAGTGATGACGTGTTGAACGAGGAATTGGATCAGACTCAAACTCGGACCGATGACTTTCAAAGTCTTCAGTGTAAGTATGATAACCTTCTGAGTCATCATGAATCTCTCTTAGGTGATCATGAGAAGCTTTCCTATGAAATTATTCAAAGAAAGCAAGATCTTGAGAAACTAAGGATGTTTGATGATGATATTCAAAGGGAAAACAATTCTTTGCTTGCTTAATAGATCAGTTCTCCTTGAGAAGAATTCATTCCACCATGATTGATATGCATCAAACGTGAAACTGCTAATTCTTCACCTGAATGTTTGATGACCCACAAGTATAGGGGATCTACAGTAGTCCTTTCCATAAGTAAGAGTGCCGAACCCAACGAGGAGCAGAAGGAAATGACAAGTGGTTTTCAGTAAGGTATTCTCTGCAAGCAGTGAAATTATCGGTGACAATAAGTGTCGTGATAAGGTAATTTTTAACGGGTAACAAGTATTAATTGTAACAAAGGTGCAGCAAGGTGGCCCAATCCTTTTTGTAGCGAAGGACAAGTGTGTACAAACTCTTATACAAAGAAAAGCGCTCCCGAGGACACATGAGAATTTATGTCAAGCTAGTTTCCATCATGCTCATATGATCCGCGTTCGTTACTTTGATAATTTGATATGCGGGTGGACCGATGCTTGGGTGCTGCCCTTACTTGGACAAACCTCCCACTTATGATTAACCTCTCTCACAAGCATCCGCAACTACGAAATAATAATTAAGATAAATCTAACCATAGCATTAAACATATGTATCCAAATCAACCCCTTACGAAGCAACATATAAACTAGGGTTTAAGCTTCTGTCACTCTAGCAACCCATCATCTACTTGTTACTTTCCAATACCTTCCTCTAGGCCCAAATAATGGTGAAGCGTCATGTAGTCGACATTCACATGACACCACTAGAGAAGAGACAACTTACATCTTATCAGAATATTGAAGGAATACCAAATTCACGTGATTACTTATAACAAGACTTATACCATGTCCCCAGGAACAAACATAACTACTCACTAAGCATATTCATGTTCATAATCAGAGGAGTATTAATAATCATTAAGGATCTGAACATAGAATCTTCCACCAAATAAACCAACTAGCATCAACTACAAGGAGTAATCAACACTACTAGCAACCCACTGGTACCAATCTGAGGTTTTGAGAAAAAGATCAGATACAACAGATGAACTAGGGTTTGGAGAGGAGATGGTGCTGATGAAGAGGTTTATGGAGATTGACCCCCTCTCGACGAGAGGATCATTGGTGATGACGATGGCTTTGTTTCTCCCTCCGGGAGGGAAGTTTCCCCGGCGAAATAGCTCGACCGAAGCTCTAGATTGGTTCCGCCGAAGTACCACCTCGAGATGGCAGCGTCGCGTCCCGAAAGCTCTGATATGATTTTTTTCTAGGTCAAAACCCTTCATATAGCAGAATATAGGCACCGGAGGCCTGCCAGGGAGCCCACAAGCCTGCAGGGCGTGACTAGGGGGGTAGGCCATGCCCCTGGCATGTGACCTCCTGGTGGGTCCCATCCGGTACTTCTTTCGCCCATTATTTTTTTATATATTCCAAAACAATTCTACATAACTTTTTAGGACTTTTGGAACTGTGCAGAATAGGTCTATCAGATTTGCTCCTTTTCTAGTCCAGAATTCCAGCTGCCGGCATTCTCCCTCTTCATGTAAATCTTGTAAAATAAGAGAGAAACGGCATAAGTATTGTACCGTAATGTGTAATAACAGCCTATAATGCAATACATATTGATATAAAATCATGATGCAAAATGGACGTATCAACTCCCCCAAGCTTAGACCTCGCTTGTCCTTAAGAGAAAGCCGAGATCGATAAATATGCCCACATGTTTAGAGATAGAGGTGTCGATAAAATAAAATACGGACATCAAGGCATCATAATTATCTTTATAACATCAACACATATTGACGTAGAATATCTTATACTAGAGTAACAATTCTTTCACAAGGCAAAATATGAGAACTCTATTGAGAACTGATAAAATATGATTTCAGTCATTGAGGCAATTCTAATTTATCGCAACGTAGGAAAAAGTCAATGTAAGATCTTGTAAAGCAAATCCACATACTGAATCATCTTATGGTCTTTCATAATTGCTAACACTCACGCGGCACCTATTTGGTCAAAGCTTCAATCGGGCACACAGAAAGATAGGGGCTTATAGTTTTGCCTCACAACTATTTACCTCAAGGGTAATGTCAACAATAATAACTCATGATCACCCACATCCGAGTGGATATATTTGTCTAGATCATTCCCCAACACATGACGCTTGCCAAAAGATAAAGGAGAAATAAAGGAAATGGTGAAGATCACCACGACTCTTACATAAAGGTAAGTACTAGAAAGTAAAGGTAACAGATAGGCCCTTCACAAAGGGAAGCAAAGGTTGTCATCCGCTTTTATAGTTGGATGCACAATCTCTAATGCCAAAGAACGTCACTTTATATTGCCCCTTGTGATAAAGAACTTTATCATGCAGTCCGTCGCTTTATTTCTTCTATATCACAAGTTCGTATAAACTTTATTTTCCTCGCACTAATAAACCACACATATTTAAGGAGAAATATTTATTGCTTGCACCGATGCCAACTTACTTGAAGGATTTTACTCAATCCATAGGTAGGTATGGTGGACTCTCAAGGCAAAACTGGGATAAAGGTTTTCGGATGCACAAGTAGTATCTCTACTTGGTGTAGGAGTTTCTGGCTAATATGAGGTGGAAGCAAGCGACACATGTTGAAGTATCTACAACCATATAACTTATATTCGGAAATAAGTAAACATAACTCATTATGTTGTCTTCCTTGTCCAACATCAACCTTTTAGCATATAATATTTTAATGAGTTCTGACAATCACAAAAGAGGTCTAAGATAATATATTTATATGTGAACCTCTCTTTCTTTGTTAGTTCCTTTTAATTGCGACAATGACCAATAGCTTTGTTTGTGAACTCACAACAAATTTCAATCAACATACTTTTTATATGTGAAGTCATCACTCCCCATAAGATCATCATGTATGCACTTTTTATTTTATTCTATACTTCTTTCTATTTCTTTTTCTCTAGATCATAGCAAGAAAGCAAGGCCCTCAACTAAAAACTACTCTTTATTATATAACTCCCGGACTTTCTTACATAGGAAAAAAGAAAAACTTAAAACTATATCATACTAAAACTTTATTCCACTAGATCAAGATATAACTAAAAGGATCGAACAAAGAAAAACAAAAAAGTTAAAAGGTGTGATGGTGATACGATACCGGGGCACCTCCCCCAAGCTTGGCACAAGCCAAAGGGTGTGCCTATACCCATGTGTTCAGTTATCTTCATTCAGAGGTGGTGATGTTTGAGTTGTTGGTGAGGTTGAAGGTTTGTCCTCCGTCTTCGAAGGCATAGGCGCACCATCGTGAAAAGATGAACTAGTCTCCGATATCCTCAAGCCTGCAACCAAACTCATTTTCTTAAATTTGTAGTCATACTCATAGTTTTGGTTTTGCAGGTCATAGATCTGGGCTTGGAGGTGCTCGATTTTCTTGTAAATCTTGAAGATGTGATCCCAGAGGTCCTTGGCGTCTAGCTTGTGCTTATGGTAAAATCGTGATCATCATGTGGTTGGCATTAAGTCCTCGTTCCACCATCCCTTGGCACTTGAAGACTTGTTGCTCCATCGCTTTGAGCCTTGTCTCCACGCTTCCGATCTTCTTTGTCCCCTTAACTTCACGGATGTGTAGCACCCCCTCATGCATCTCAATGGTTTGAGGCTGTTGCAACACCTCCGAAAGGTAGGGGTTGATGACCCTCTCAAAGAACTTGTCCTTCACGGAACTTGAAGACGTCATGTTGGTCTAAATCTATTACAAAAACAGCACGAAACGAAAACATGAGATATTGTCAAGATACAGAGGTAAAAACTTTCAAGAGATTATATAATAATTTTTTGCTGACCCGAATGAGTATTCCACAAGAAAACAGAGTCAGGTGGGTGCACGGGGTGGCCACAAGCCTGTAGGGCGCGGTCAGGGGGTAGGTCGTGCCCCCTGACTTGTCGCCTCCTCGTGCACGCTTTGGAGTGCTTTAAATTTTCCTAATTTTTTAAATATTCCAAATCTGATAAAAATTGCCACTGAAAACATTTTGGAGTCGGTTTGCTTACCGTAGCACATACCTATTCCTTTTCGGGGTCCGAGATGTTCTGATAGGTCTCCTAATGTACTCTTCCGGAGTTATGGTATTGATAATATTGGTTTCAACATTTACAGGAGTACCTGAGATATAATGTTTGATTCTTTTCCCATTTACCACCTTCGGATTTGTGCCTTTGGCGTTGTTGATCTTGATGGCACCAGAATGATATACTTCCTCGATAATGTAAGGCCCTTCCCATTTAGAGAGAAGTTTTCCTGCAAAAATCTTAAACGAGAGTTGTATAGCAAGACATGATCACCTACATTGAATTGATGCTTTTGTATCCTTCTATAATGCCATCTCTTAACCTTCTCTTTAAACAACTTGCATTCTCATAGGCCTGGGTTCTCCATTCATCAAGTGAGCTAATGTCAAATAACCTATTCTCACCAGCAAGTTTGAAATCATAGTTAAGCTCTTTGATTGCCCAATAAGCTTTATGTTCTAGCTCTAAAGGTAAGTGGCATGTTTTACCATAAACCATTTTATACGGAGAAATACCCATAGGGTTTTTGCAAGCGGTTCTATAAGCCCATAATGCATGGTCAAGTTTTATAGACCAATTCTTTCTAGATCTATTAACGGTCTTTTGCAAGATCAACTTAATTTCTCTATTGCTCAATTCTAGTTGCCCACTAGACTGAGGATGATAAGGAGATGCAATTCAATGATTAATATCATACCTAGCAAGCATTTTACAAAAAGGAATAAAGTGTGAACCACCATTAATCATTAAATATCCAGGGACTCCAAATCTAGGGAAAATAACTTCTTTTAACATTTTAATAGAAGTGTTATGATCAGAACTACTAGTTGGAATAGCTTCTATCCACTTAGTGACATAATCAACATCAACTAGAATGTGACTATAGCCGTTGGATTTTGGAAAAGGTCCCATATAATCAAAACCTCAAACATCAAATGGCTCAATAATTAGAGAGTAATTCATAGGCATTTCCTGATGTCTACTAATATTACCAATTCTTTGACATTCATCACAAGACAAGACAAACTTATGAGCATCCTTGAAGAGAGTAGGCCAATACAAACCAGATTGTAATACCTTGTGTGCAGTTCTATCTCCCGCGTGGTGTCCTCCGTAGGCCTCAGAGTGACACTTGTGAAGGATCTGTCCCTGTTCATGCTCACGTACACAATATCTAATAATACCGTCTACTCCTTCTTTATAAAGGTGTGTATCATCCCAAAAGTAATCTCTTAAGTCATAGAAGAACTTTTTCTTTTGTTGGTATGTGAAGCTAGGCGGTATAAATTTAGCAACAGTGTAGTTAGCATAATCAGCATACCAATGAGCATTGCGTGAAGCATTTATGACAACTAATTGTTCATAAGGGGAGCTATCATCAATATGTAGTGGGTCATCAAGAACATTCTCTAATCTAGACAAGTTATCTGCTATGGGGTTATCAAGGCCCTTTCTATCAATAATATGCAGATCAAATTCTTGTAGCAGAAGAACCCATCTAATAAGGTTAGGTTTAGCATCTTTATTTTCCATAAGGTACTTAATAGCAGCGTGATCAGTGTGAACAGTTACTTTGGAATCAACATTATAAGGTCTAAACTTATCGCAAGCAAACACGACTACTAAATATTCGTTTTCAATGGTAGCGTAGTTTCTTTGAGCACTGTCTAGAGTTTTACTAGCGTAATGGATGACTTTTAATTTCTTATCAACTCTTTGTCCTAGAACAACACCAACATCATAATCACTAGCATCACACATAATTTCGAAGGGTGGGTTCCAATCAGGTGGTTGAATAATAGGTGCAGTGATCAAGGCTTTCTTAAGAATTTCAAATGCTTCTACACAATCATCATCGAAAACGAATAGAATATCCTTTTGCAAAAGATTAGTGAGAGGCTTAGAAATTTTAGAGAAGTCTTCAATAAATCTCCTATAGAAACCAGCATGACCAAGGAAACTTCTTATACCTTTGATATCTGTTGGACACGACATTTTTTCAATAGCATCAACTTTAGCTTTATCAACTTCAATACCTATTTCAGAGATTTTTTATCCCAAGACGATGCCTTCGTTAGCCATAAAGTGGCACTTCTCCCAATTCAAGACAAGATTAGTTTCTTCACATCTCTGCAAAACTCGATCAAGGTTGCTCAAGAAATCATCAAAAGAAGTTCCGTAAACGGAAAAATCATCCATGAAAACCTCAACAATCTTTTCACAAAAGTCACAGAATATAGCCATCATACATCTTTGGAAGGTAGCAGGTGCATTGCATAAACCAAAAGGCATACATCTATAAGCAAAGGTACCAAAACGACAAGTAAAAGTGGTCTTCTCTTGATCCTCTTTTGATATAGGTATTTCAGAGAATTCAGAGTAACCATCTAGGAAGCAAAAATGTATATGTTTGGATAGTCTTTCTAGCATTTGATCTATAAAAGGTAGCGGATAATGATATTTCGTAGTAGCCTTATTTAATTTCCTGAAATCAATTACCATTCTATATCTTGTAACAGTTCTTTGTGGAATTAATTCATCTTTGTAATTAGGAACAACGGTAATACCACCCTTTTTAGGGACACAATGAACAAGACTAACCCATCTACTATCAGCAATAGAATAAAGTATACGTGCCTCCAGAAGTTTTAGTATTTCATTTCTTACCACTTCCTTCATTTTAGGATTTAATTACCATTGGTGATTGCTGCTCCAACAAAAGACCATTCCCGTCAACGGCGCCAGAAATCCTTCTACTGCTGGCTATGCCTATAAGGATTTCCTTGGCAAATATGCAAAGGATTCCCTCGCGGCCTTGGAGCCTTGCGTTGGTGTTCCCTTGAAGAGGAAAGGGTGATGTAGCACAGCAGCGGTAAGTATTTCCCTCAGTTTGAGAACCAAGGTATCAATCCAGTAGGAGGATCGCGTCAAGTCACAAGTACCTGCACAAACACAAAGAGCTTGCACCCAACGCTATGAAGGGGTTGTCAATCCCTTATAGATTGTTTGCAAAGTGAGAACTGAAAGCAAAAAGTAAACAAAGCAAAGTAAAAGTGAAAGCTGAGATGATAGTTGTGAGAAGACCCGGGGGCCGTAGTGTTCACTAGTGGCTTCTCTCATGAAAGCAAGTAGATGGAGGGTGAACGAATTACTATCGAGGAATTGATAGAACCGCGCAAAGTCATGATGTTTTCTATGGAAATGATCATACATATATGCATCACATCCAAAAAAAAGTAGACCAATACTTTGTCCATCTACTACTATTACTCCACACGTCGACCGCTATCCAGCATGCATCTAGTGTATTGAGTTCATAAGAACAGAGTAACGCCTTAAGCAAGATGACATGATGTAGATGGACAATCTCTAATCTATGATGAAAGCCCATCTTGTTACCCTTGATGGCAACAACATGATGCGTGCCTTGCTGCCCCTTCTGTCACTGGGAAAGGTCACCGCACGGTATAAACCCAAAACCAAGCACTTCTCCCACTGCAAGAATCAGAGATCTAGTTGGCCAAACAAAACCCAAGACTCAGAGAGACTTACAAGGATATCAAATCATGCATATAAGAAATCAGCAAAGACTCAAATATAATTCGTAGATGATCTGATCACAAATCCACAATTCATTGGATCTCGACAAACACACCGCCAAAGAGGATTACATCGGATAGATCTCCATGAAGATCATGGAGAACTTTGTATTGAAGATCCAAGAGAGAGAAGAAGCCATCTAGCTACTAACTAAGGACCCGTAGGTCTGAAGTAGACTACTCACGAGTCATTGGAGAGGCAACGATGTTGATGTAGAAGCCCTCCAGCTCCAAAGTCCCCTCCGGCAGGGCACCGGGAAGGGTCTCCAGATGAGATCTCGCGGAAACGGAAGCTTGCGGCAGCGGAAAAGTGGTTTCGTGGACGCCCTGATTTTTTCTGGGATTTTAGGGAATATATAGGCCAAAGAGCTAGGGCAGGGGAGCTCCAGGGAGGCCACAAGCCTGGTGGCCGCGAGCCCCCTGGACGCGGCCACATGGCTTATGGGCTCCCTGTGGGCCTCCTGCCTTGGCCCTCAAGTCCCCCGATCTTCTTCTGTTCTGGAAACATTCATTTCGGGGATTTTATTCCGTTTGGACTCCGTTCCAAAATCAGATTTCAAAAGAGTCAAAAACACAGAAAAAACAGGAACTAGCACTTGGCAGTGAATTAATAAGTTAGTCCCAAAAAATATATAAAAGGTATATAAAACATCCAAAGTTGACAAGATAACAACGTGAAACCATAAAAAATTATAGATACGTTTGAGACGTATCAAACATCCCCAAGCTTAACTCCTGCTCGTCCTCGAGTAGGGAAGTGATAAAGAATGATTTTTTGATGCTTTCATGCTACCTAGCATAGATGTCCTTTGTAACTCCTCTTATGTGACGTGAATTTTCAGATCCATCAGATTCAAAATAATAGTTTGCTATTGACGCGGAAACAATAATACTTCAAGCAAACTAGCAAGGTAATCATGAACTTCCAAAATAACAAGGCCAAAAGAAAGTTATCCCTACAAAATCATATAGTCTGGCTATGCTCTATCACCCTTGCACAACGAATTTAAATCATGCACAACCTCGGTATTGGCCAAGTAATTGTTTTCACACCTTTACTTTCTAAAACTTTTTCAACTCTCACGCAATACATGAGCGTGAGCCATGGTTTTAGCACTATAAGTGGAATGGAGTGTGGTGGAGGTTGCAAGGCAAACAAGGAGAAGACGGTCACATTGACTAGGCATATCAACGGGCTATGGAGATGCTCATCAATAGATATCAATGTGAATGAGTAGGGATTGCCATACAAATGATGCACTAGAGCTAAGAGTATGTGAAAGCTCTTAAAGAAAACTAGTGGGTGTGCATCCAACTTGCTTGCTCACGAAGACCTAAGGCAATTTTGAGGAAGCCTATAATTGGAATATACAAGCCAAGTTATATAATGAAAACTTCCCACTAGCTATACGGTGGTGACAAAATGAGAGACTCTCAATCATGAAGATCATGGTGCTTAATAAGCACAAGTGTGGAAAGATAGTAGCACTGTCCCTTCTCTCTTTTTCTCTCATTTTTTTGGTGGGCTCTTTGGCCTCTCTTTTTTTATATCTTTTTTATTTTTGTGGGCATCTTTGGCCTCTTTTTGTAAATAGGCTTCGCTGGCCTCTTTTATTTCCTCACATGGGACAATGCTCCATCAATGATGATCATCACACTTACAACTCAAAACTTAGAGCAATGATGACTCTATATGGAATGCCTTCGGTAGTGTACCGTGACAATGATCTTGCATGGCATAGACATGAATGGAAACATCATGCTAGCTATCTTATGATCATGCAATGGCAATGTAGAAGTGGTGGCACATGTCATGGTGGTAGTTGCATGGCAATATATCTCAGAATGGCTTTGAAAATGCCATAGTAGGTAGGTATGGTTGCTGTTTTGAGGGAGGCTAATGGTGGGTTTTATGCACCGGTGAAAGTTGCACGGCACTAAAGAAGATAGTGATGGTGGAAGGTGAAAGTGCATCTAAAACATGGACTCAACATTAGTCATGAAGAACTCATATATTTGTTGCAAAAGTTTTAGTAGTAATCGAAACAAAGCATTCAACGCATACTCCTAGGGGAAGGGTTGGTAGGTATAAACCATCGCGCGATCCCGACCGCCACGCAAATGATGACAATCAATAAACTAATCATGCTCAGACTTAATCACATAGCGGTTCACTATACGTGCATGCTACAGGAATCACTAACTTCAACAGAAGTATTTCTAGATCCACAACACCTTACTAGTATAACTTAAATATTAGCACAACCAGAACTCAAAACTAATTGCGATGAATCAAACTTCTCTAACTACTCAATGCACATGAAGGTGGAAGTTTTCATATCCCTTTGGATAACTACCCCTTTTGAGACTACTTTCATAGCATAGATCAACTACCACGCCACGCGCTTCCGTGCTCTAAAAGATAGAAGTGAAACACACAGAGCAAAATCAACTAGCTCAAAAGATATAAGTGAAACACATGTGAGCTGAATTGCCTAACCAAAGGATATAAGTGAAGCTCGACAAAATCACGATGAGTGCATGTCTCTCTCTCTCTAGGTGTGCAGCAAGGAAGATTGTGACACAACAAAAATAAAAGACGCCTACGATACAAGACGCTCCAAGCATAACATGCGGTGAATAAAAATATAGCCCTAAGGAACGTTACCGATGGATTGAAGACGAAAGAGGGGATGCCTTCCCGGGGCATCCCAAGCTTAGACTTTTTCGGCATCCTTGAATCAACTTGGGGTGCCTTGGTCATCCCCAAGCTTTAGCTCTTGCCACTCTTTATCTCTTTGTCCATAAGAACTTCACCCAAAACCTGAAAACTTCACAACACGAAACTTAAACAGAAACTCGTGATATCATTAGTATAAGAAAACAAATCACCACTTCCTTAGGTACTGTAGCAAACTTAAATTCTACTTATGTTGATGTTGGGTTACTGTATTTTCAATCTTCCATGGCTAATACCCCCCGATACTATCCGTAGTTTCATCAAAATAAGCAACCAACTCAACAAAAACAGAATTTGTTAACAGCAGACTAGTCTGTAGCAATCTGTATACTTCGTATACTTCTGTTACTTCAAAAATTCTGAAAAATTACGAAAGTCTGAAGAATTTGCGTAGCAATCAGCAGAAAAAGGATCAACTCAAAAGCTCTCACAGAAAAAAATGAGAATTCTTTTCGTGAGCAGAAAGTATCTGTCTTTTCCAGCATGATCAAACGATCATCCCCAAGGCTAATCATAACGGTTTTACTTGGCACAAACGCGAAAGAAACACAAAAAACACAATCATAACAGAATTATGAAAGTGTGGAAAACACAAAATAGAAAGAAAAAGGGTAGATTCGTTGGGTTGGCTCCCAACAAGCGCTATTGTTTAACGCCCTTAGCTAGGCATTGATAAATCAATGATGCTCACACAAAAGACAAGAATTGAAGCACAACGAGAGAATCATAAATCATGTGAAAATCACATCTAAGTCTAACATACTTCCTATGCATAGGCATTTTATAGGAAAACATATTGTCAAGACAACCAATAGTTGCCATATGCAAGGAAGAAAAAAGAGACAATAGCAATCTCCACATAACGAGAGGTAATTTAGTGATATGAAAGTTTCTACCACCATATTTTCCTCTCTCATAATAATTACATGTGGGATCATATTCGAATTCAACAATGTAACTATCACATATGATATTCTTTTCATGATCCATATGCATGCGAAGTTGACGCTCTTCAAAAATAGTGGGATTATCATCAACTAAAGTCATGACTTCTCCAAACCCACTTCCAATAATATTGCAAATATCATATTCATCATGAGGATTAAACAAATTTTCAAGATCATAAGAAAAATCATCGCCCCACTCATGATCATTGCAACAAGTAGTGGGAATAGCAAAACTAGCATCCCCAAGCTTAGGGTTTTGCGTATTTTTAGCATGATTGTCACTAATACAATTTATAGTGAAACCATTGCAATCATGCTTTTCATCCAAGGAGCCCTCGTGAATCACTTCATAAATTTCTTCCTCACAATTTTCAGATTCACGCATCTCAAGCAAAACTCCATAAAGATAGTCAAGTGCACTCAAATCACTAGCAATTGGATCAACATAATTGGATCTCTTAAAGAGATTAGCAAGTGGATGAGGATCCATATCACTAGATTTTCAGCAAGCGAAGATGCAAGCATATTGAAGGCACATGGAACTCAAGCAAACGGAAAGCAAGCGAGAGAAAAGGGCGAACAAAAAAGGCAAACGAAAAAAGGCAAATTGTGAAGTGGGGGAGAGGAAAACGAGAGGCAACTAGCAAACAAAATAATGCAAGAGATGAGTTTGCGACACTTACTTGGATAGATCTTGACTTGATCTCTCCCCGGCAATGGCGCCAGAAATCCTTCTGCTGCTGCAAAAAAAGACCTTTCCCGGCAACGGCGCCATAAATCCTTCTACTGCTGGCTATGCCTATAGGGATTTCCTTGGCAAATATGCAAAGGATTCCCCCGCGGCCTTGGAGCCTTGCGTCGGTGTTCCCTTGAAGAGGAAAGGGTGATGTACCACAGCGACGGTAAGTATTTCCCTCAGTTTGAGAACCAAGGTATCAATCTAGTAGGAGGATCGCATCAAGTCACAAGTACCTGCACAAACACAAAGAACTTGCACCCAACGCTATGAAGGGGTTGTCAATCCCTTATAGATTGTTTGCAAAGTGAGAACTGAAAGCAAAAATTAAACAAAGCAAAGTAAAAGTGAAAGCTGAGATGATAGTTGTGAGTAGACCCGGGGGTTGTAGTGTTCACTAGTGGCTTCTCTCATGAAAGCAAGTAGACAGAGGGTGAACGAATTACTGTCGAGCAATTGATAGAACCGCGCAAAGTCATGACGTTATCTATGGCAATGATCATACATATAGGCATCACCTCCAAAACAAGTAGACCGGTACTTTCTGCATCTACAACTATTACTCCACACGTCGACCGCTATCCAGCATGCATCTAGTGTATTGAGTTCATAAGAATAGAGTAACGCCTTAAGAAAGATGACATGATGTAGATGGACAATCTCAAATCTATGATGAAAGCCCATCTTGTTACCCTTGATGGCAACAACACAATGCGTGCCTTGCTGCCCCGTCTGTCACTGGGAAAGGTCACCGCATGGTATGAACCCAAAACCAAGCACTTCTCCCATTGCAAGAATCACATATCTAGTTGGCCAAACAAAACCCAAGACTAGGAGAGACTTACAAGGATATCAAATCATCCATATAAGAAATCAGCAAAGACTCAAATATAATTCATAGATAATCTGATCACAAATCCACAATTCATTGGATCTCGACAAATACACCGCCAAAGAGGATTACATTAGATAGATCTCCATGAAGATCATGGAGAACTTTGTATTGAAGATCCAAGAGAGAGAAGAAGCCATCTAGCTACTAACTACGAACTTGTAGGTCTGAAGTAGACTACTCACGAGTCATTGGAGAGGCAATGACGTTGATGTAGAAGCCCTCCAGCTCCAAAGTCCCCTCCGGTAGGGCACCGGGAAGGGTCCCCAGATGAGATCTCGCGGAAACGGAAGCTTGCGGCGGCAGAAAAGTGGTTTCGTGGACGCCTTGATTTTTTCTAGGATTTTAGGGAATATATAGGCCAAAGAGCTAGGGCAGGGGAGCTCCAGGGAGGCCACAAGCCTGGTGGCCACGGGCCCCCCTGGCCGCGGCCACACGGGTTGTGGGCTCCCTGTGGGCCTCCTTCCTTGGCCCTCAAATCCCCCGATCTTCTTCTGTTCTGGAAAAATCCATTTCGGGGATTTTATTCCGTTTGGACTCCGTTCCAAAATCAGATCTGAAAAGTGTCAAAAACATAGAAAAAACAGGAACTGGCACTTGGCACTGAATTAATAAGTTAGTCCCAAAAAATATATAAAAGGTATATAAAACATCCAACGTTGACAAGATAACATCATGAAACCATCAAAAATTATAGATACGTTTGAGACGTATCAGTGATCAACAACTTGTTTAGCATGAGGCTACATATTGATTTTGTGCTGACATGGAGTGGGATTAATGCTCTTAAGATCATCAAGAGTATATCCAATAGCGGCACGGTTCTTCCTCGGAGTTTTCAATAATCTCTTTTCTTCATGCTTTGAAAGGTTAGAACTAATAATAACAAAATATATCTCTTTTTCATCAAGATAAGCATAATTCAGAGTATCACGTGATTGTTTAAGCTCATACACAGGATCACCCTTAGGTGGAGGAGGATCCCCGAGTATTTCAACACGTAGGTTATGTTTCAGAATAGGCTGCTGATCAAAGAAAATCTTATCTATTTCATTACTTTCATTCATATACATATCATTTTCATTGTCTAGCAAATATTTTTCTAAGGGATCGGTAGGAGGCACAATAATGGAAGCGAGACCGATAATTTCATCTTTACTAGGCAATTCTTTGTCATGGCGTTGTCTACGAAATTTAGAGAAATTGAGCTCATGAGATGCATCCCCAAAACTTACAATGAATCTTAGGATTAACAGTATTCAAGAAGGGTCTACCGAATATAATGGGACAAAAATCATCTTCTGGGGAACCAAGAACAAGAAAATCAATAGGATACTTTGTTTTCCCACACAAGACTTCAACATCTCTAACAATCCCAATTGGTGAAATAGTATCCCTATTAACAAGCTTGATGGTAACATCAAGTTCCTATAATTCGGCCGGTGCAATATCATTCATAATTTCTTGGTATAAGGTAAAGGGAATTGCACTCACAATAGGACCCACATCACATAAGTTGTGATAACAATGATCTCCTATTTTAATAGAAACAACAGGCATGCCAACAATAGGTCTATGTTTACCCTTAGTATCAGGTCTAGCAATTCTAGCGGCTTCGTCACAGACGTGAATGACATGCCCATCAATATTATCAAACAAGAGATCTTTAACCATAGAAATATTAGGTTAAAATTTAATTTGTTCAGGAGGTATAGGTGTTCTAGCACAACTCTTACGAACCACAGTTGAAGCTTTAGCATGTTCCTTTATCCTGACAGGAAAGGGTGGTTTCTCAATACAAGCAGTAGGAATAACAAGATCAACATTATAAATAGTAGTTTCTTCTTAAACTTTAATGGGTTCTACCACTTTAACTTAAATGGGAGGATTATATTTAAACCACTTCTCCCTGGGGAGATTAACATGAGTAGTAAATAATTCACAAAATGAAGCTACTACCTCAGAGTCAAGTCCATATTTAGTGCTAAAATCACAAAAAGCATCGGTGTCTATAAAGGATTTAACATTATCAAACTTAATGCTTATACGTGACTCATTACCTTCATCGGGTTCCCAATCTTCAGAGTTGAGTTTAATTATTTCCAATAAGTCCCATTTGAATTCAATATCTTTCTTCATAAAGGAACCAACACAAGAAGTGCCAAGCATGGATTGATCATTACGAGAGAGCCGAGCATAAAAATTATGAATAATAATTTCTCTCGGGAACTCATGATTGGGGCATGAATATAACATTGACTTAAGCCTCCCCCAAGCTTGAGAGATTATTTCTCCTTGACGAGGCCAAAAATTATAAATATAATTCTGATCACGATGAACCAGATGCATAGGATAAAACTTCTAATAAAATTCCAATTTCAATCGGTTGTAGTTCCATGATCCAATATCATCACATAGCCTATACCATGTCAACGCCTTTTCCTTCAAAGATAAAGCAAATACCTTTTTCTTGACATCATCCTTGGGCAGACCTGCAAGCTTAAATAATCCACAAACTTCATCCACATAGATTAGGTGCAAATCAGGATGTAGTGTTCCATCTCGTGCATAAGGATTAGCTAGCAGTTTTTCTTTAATACCGGAAGGAATTTCATAAAAAATATTTTCAGTAGGTGCAGAGGGTTGAGGAGCATCTCTTTGTCCTTCCGGTCGGGGAGAAGATACCCCGAACAAGCCCCTCAAAGAATTATTTTCCATAGTGACAAGTGACAGTAAATTTCAGCACAGTATAAAAAAGGCGCTTAACTCCCCGGCAACGACGCCAACAAAGAGTCTTGATGACCCACAAGTATAGGCGATCTATCTAGTCCTTTCGATAAGTAAGAGTATCGCACCCAACGAGGAGCAGAAGGAAATGACAAGCGGTTTTCAATAAGGTATTCTCTGCAAGCACTGAAATTATCGGTGACAAAAATTTTGTGATCAGGTAATTTGTTACGGGTAACAAGTAACAATTGTAACAAAGGTCCATCAAGGTGGACCAATCCATTTTGTAGCAAAGCATGAGCCTGTACAAACTCTTATATAAACAAAAGCGCCCCCGAGGACACATGGAAATTTATGTCAAACTAGTTTTCATCATGCTCATATGATTCGTGTTCGTTACTTTGATGATTTTATATGTGGGTGGACCGGTGCTTGGGTGCTTCCCTTACTTGTACAAACCTCCCACTTATGATTAACCTCTCTCGCAAGCATCCACAACTACGAAAGAAGAATTAAGATAAATGTAACCATAGCATTAAACATATGGATCCAAATCAGCCCCTTACGAAGCAACACATAAACTAGGGTTTAAGCTTCTGTCACTCTAGCAACCCATCATCTACTTATTACTTCCCAATTCCTTCCCCAAATAATGGTGAAGTGTCATGTAGTCGACGTTCACATGACACCACTAGAGAAGAGACAACATATATCTTATCAAAATATCGAACGAATACCAAATTCACATGATTACTTATAACAAGACTTATCCCATGTCCTCAGGAGCAAACTTAACTAGTCACAAAGCATATTCATGTTCATAATCATAGGAGTATTAATAATCATTAAGGATATGAACATAGAATCTTCCACCAAATAAACCAACTAGCATCAACTATAAGGAGTAACCAACACTACTAGCAACCCACATGTACCAATCTAAGGTTTTGAGAGAAAGATCGGATACAAAAGATGAATTAGGGTTTGGAGAGGAGATGGTGCTGATGAATATGTTGTTGGAGATTGACCCCTCTTGATGAGAGTATCGTTGGTGATGAGGATGGCTTCGATTTCCCCCTCCGAGAGAGAAGTTTCCCCAGCGGAATAGCTCCACAGGAGCTCTAGATTGGTTCTGTCGAAGTTCCACCTCGAGACGGCGGCGTGGAATCCCGAAAGCTCTGATATGATTTTTCCAGGTCAAAACCCTTCATATAGCAGAAGATGGGCACCGCAGGCCTGCCAGGGGCCCACAAACCTGCAGGGCGCGGCTAGGGGGTAGGCCGCGCACCTGGTTTTTGACCTCCTCGTGGGTCCCCTCTGGTACCTCTTTCGCCCATTTTTTATATATTCGAAAACAAATCTCTGTAACTTTTCAAGACTTTTAGAGGTGTGCAGAATAGGCCTCTCAGATTTGCTCCTTTTCCAGTCCAGAATTCCAGCTGCCGGCATTCTCCCTCTTCATGTAAATCGTGTAAAATAAGAGAGAAAAGGCATAAGTATTGTACCATAATGTGTAATAACATCCCATAATGCAATAAATATTGACATAAAAGCATCATGCAAAATGGACGTATCAAAATTCAAATGCTTCTATTGCCACAAATTCTTAAACTATTCTGTGGTCACAAATTCCTCAACTGACGAAACCACAAGCGTCACCGACGATAATGCACGGTTGAACGAATTGTATGTGACAACCATTTACATAATTCTCAAAGGGCATCAAACCCTTTGCGATGTTCTTAAAAAGTAGATTCTGAAAACAGGAACCCAAGGAAAGAGAGTATTGCATTTGAGAGGAAACTCAATGCTGATGGATCCTACTAGAAACCATAGCAGTATACCAAAACGTCATGGGTTGCTGTAAAAGGACCTCATGTAGATCCATCCACCTTAAGTGGATTTGCTTGGGAATCTTCATATTCCTCTGATGAGTCATTTGACTCCAGCTGTAAACTGTTCAAAAATCAGAATGGTGAAGTATTTGTTAGATATGTTGGAACTAATTGTAGGAATGCCCCCTATGAAGAAAAATTGGGTTCCCAAGAGCTGCCTGATACGTCTCCAATGCATAGATAATTTATGAACTATTCATGCCATGTTGGCCTAGGTTTGCAATACTTTTATATAGTTTTCTGCACTTTATATGATTTATTTAGAACTAACCCGGACTGACACTGTTTTCAGCAGAACTACCATGGTTTTGTTTTTTGTGCACAAATAAAAGTTCTTGGAATTGGACGAAAGTTTTTGATGATTTTTTGGAGGAAAAGAGAAGTACTCGAGCAAAGAACCACCATAGGGCCCCCCTGGTAGCCACTATACACCAGGCCGCGCTAGCCCCCCCCCCCCCCCGGTGTGGTGGGCTGATGTGTAGTGGGTACCTCGTGGACCATCTTGTCGTGATTCCACAGCCCAAAAATCTGATAATTTCAGAAACCTCCAAAAATTACCCTAGACCGCAAGTTCCACTACCGCACCTCTCTGTATTGACGAAATACCTATCTCGGTGAAAAACAGTAGTGAAAACAAGAGAAAAACAGAGAGAGTGATCCAATCCCGGAGGGGTTCTCGCCCCTCCGGGAGCCATGGAGGCCAAGAACAAGAGGGGATAACCTCTCCCCATCTTGGGAGAGGCCATGGAGGAGGAGTCCTACGGGAGGGGACTCTCTCCCCGTCTCTTCTGATGGCGCTGAAATGCCGCCGGGGGAACCATCGCCGCGGTGATCGTCTTCATCAACATCACCGTCTTCATTGCTTTCCTCATGTATTTTCGGAGGTGCACCCTCCTCCACCCCGCTATAATCCCCTACTTGAACATGGTGTTCCTGCCACATATTATTAGTCAATGATAGATTGCTATCCTGTGATGTTTGAGTACATCGATGTTGTCCTTTGGGTTGATTGATGATCTTGATCGATTTGAGTGTATATTTTATTTTCGTGCTGTCCTAAGGTTCTTTCTGTGAGGCGCACACGTGAAAGATCACTGGAGGGTGTTGCAATATGTTCATGAATCTCTTATAGTGGGTGGCGAGAGTGACACAAACTTACACCTAAGTAAGAGAGTTGTGCGCGTATGGGAGCAAAGAGGACTTGATACTTAAGGCTATGGTGGGTTTTACCTTAATGATTTATAGTAGTTGCGGATGCTTGCTAGAGGTACAATCATAGTTTCATATGATCCAAGTATGAAAAGTATGTTAGCTCATGCCTCTCCCTCATATAAAATTGCAAGAATTATTACTGATCTCGTCATCAATTGCCTAGGATGATTCCGCACACCATACCATCATTATTCCACACTTGCTATTTGTAATATATTGTAATATATTCTGACTCTATTTAATGCAGCAACTATTTTTCATATTTTAGTTCTCCAATATAATGCAAAGCTATCCTCTTTATTCCCACAACACAATTTTATTTCTCGTTACTAGATAGAAGCAAACACTTGGCATACGTAGAGTTGTATCGGTGGCAGATAAGACTTGAGAGAATATTGACCTTACCTTTAGTTCCTTGCGGGTTCGACACTCCATACTTACCACTTCCATATTTTTAAAGTTCTACGATGATTCCTTTTAATTGGAGATTATCAAGCTCTTTTTTTGCACTGTTGCTGTGGAGCAATAACGTGTGGTTAATATTTTCATGTATGCTTGTTTGCTTCTATCACTAAGTAGATTTTGTTTTTGTTTTGTTTATGTTTTCTTGTTTTATTTCTTTAGTTGTGTCTTAAACAAACGAAAAATTTGAAAAAATTAAAACACAAAAAATACTTGCCTTTTATAAGAGAAGCGATTGGAAAGTTGTGCATTGGAGAAGTGAGGGTCGACCTTGAACACTTGTGTTCATGCTCATGAAAACAATGTACAAAAATTCATGGAATCATAAAAATAATGTTCATGATGCTCTTTTGTATATTTCATTTACAATCTTTATGTGAGCATCAATGAAATCATCATGCCTAGCTAAAAGCCATTAAAGAAAAGCACTTGTTGGGAGACAACCCAACACGTTTAATTTATGATTTTGTGTGTTCACATGATTAAGCTAGTGTGTTCATCATGTTTTATAAATTTTATTTCAATAAAGTGCCAAGTAAAGCCTTTGGGATAGTGTGGATACTTCCTTGGTTGAATCTGTGCAAAAATACAAAAAAATACGTGCAGTGTAGAATTTCTTTGATTTTACTGGAGCGTCCAAAAATTCTTAAATTTTTACAGAGTTTTCATAACCAAATTATCTACGTCATCATAATTTTTCAGAATTTTTAGAGTCAGGGAAGTTTGGTTTTACTAATTTTATTGATTTCTCTGATTTTACTGATTTCACAGACTGTTCTGTTTTTGACAGATTCTGTTTTGTGCACATAGTTTGCTTGTTTTAGCGTTTCCATAACTTATACTGAGTGATATAAATTATGGGAATAATATAATACAGTAGTTATTATGTGAGAACAATTATGAATCTTGTCTTGGCATTACCTAAGTGAATGATCTATATTTATCATACTAACCCATCTCACGAAGTTCCATTAAGTTTTGTGTGCTTGAAGTTTTCAAATCTCAGGTGAGGTATCAATATGAGGAGAATAAGGAGAATCAAGAACCTAAGCTTGGGGATGCCAAAGGCACCCCCAAGGTAATATCCAAGGAAGACTCAAAGCGTCTAAGCTTGGGGATGCCCCGGTAGGCCCCCCCTCTGTCATCTCCAACATTATTGGTAAATCTTACTTGGAGCTATATTTTTGTTCATCACATGATATATGTTTTCCTTGGAGCATCATTTTATTTTATTGTTCTCTATTTGTTATTATTTATAATCCTATTTTTCAATAAAAAGTTCAAAGAATTGCCTTTAGAATGCTTGAATTGCATGTGTGATGTGTGTTGTGCAAAAACAGAAACTTTTGTTGTCGTATTTTAATTATCATATTTTACTAGAGCATGTAAAGTTTTTGAAATTTTCACACAGTATTATCATACAAATTATTTATCACTTCCTAAATTTTCATAATTTTTGGAGATAGATAAGTACATGTATTATAAAGATTACTACATATTGTTCTTTTTGGACAGATTGATGTCATAGTTTCGTTATCTACTTATCCTATAGTTTCCATGGCTTATAATGGTAGAGAAGTTGTGCAAATGATAGTATACAATACCTAATGTTTGAAAATTATTATGCAACTTGTCTTGGCAGTACATAAAAAGTTGATTTACTTTTATATGTACTAACCTATCTGACGAGTTCATTTCAAGTTTTGTGTGGATGAAGTTTTTGAGACTTAGGTGAAACCATTATATGAGAGGAATTAAGGAGATACAGAAGCTCAATCTTGGCGATTCCCAAGTCACCCCAACTAAATATTTCAAGAAGTCTCAAGCATCTAAGCTTGGGGATGCTACACATTCCACCTCTCTTCATCAACAACTATCGGTTAGCCTATTTTGACCCTAATTTTTTATTTGTCCACATGATATTTGCTATTCTTGGAATGCACTTCTATTTAGATTGTTGTTTGAATAAAATTATCAGATCTAAAAATATTTATTGAGAGAGAGTCCTCACATAGCTACTTGGTTGTTTAACTACTCATAGATCTTCACTTACATCTTTTGAGAGTAGTTTGATCATTTGCTCTTGTGCTTCATTTATATTCTATGAGTTGATTGTTGAATGAATTGAATACCATGAAATTGAAATTATATGTTTATGTGATGCCTAGCAGTAGCATAACATTGTGTTTAGAAAGGGAAATCTTTTGAAGCTTGACAATCAAAATAGTGGTCATACAAGCAATTCATGAATGATTGGTATAAGGAAGAGAACTTTCATATATAAATATATTATCTTGGGCATATTCTACGATTGTGAATACCCATTAATTATTTTCAATATTGAGAAAATTAGTTGAAGTTGGACAAGGAATAGAACGTAACGAGTTATGGTTGTGTATATTTGCATAGAAGTTATATTGTTATGGATCCTCCAACATGTGGTGTTTTCTTAGGATCTTTTGCTAGCCAAAAATTCGTAGTGAGGAGAGATACCACTTGTGCATCCAAAAACCCTTAAACCCACTTTCTTGCCATGAGTATACACCATATCTACCTATGGATTGAATAAGATCCTTCAAGTAAGTTGTCATCGGTACAAAAAGGCAATAAAAATTGCTTCTAAATATATTTGATCATTTTGTGTAAGAGAAAATTGAGCGTTGTATGAACTTGTGATGGCAAAGTAATAAAAGCAACGGAATGCATGATAAAGGTTGCTATCATAAGGGGAAATATAACATGACGTTCTTTTGCATTAAGGGATTGTGCATACAAAATCAAAAAGCGCATGACAACCTCTGCTTCCCTTTGCGAAGGGCCTATCTTTTACCTTTTAGTATTTACTTGTATGCAAGAGTCAATAGTTTGCATTCTCATTTCAACCTCAATTATTCTCTAGTTGACAAGCATCATGTGGTGTGGAAAGATCTAGGCACATATGGTTAGTCAAATATATTTGATCATGACTTATTATTGTTGACAATTATCTTTATGATAAATGAGTTGGGAGGCAAAACTTTAAGCCCCTATCTTTCTTTGTGTTTGACGGATGCCATTTGTTCTAAAATTATGCTTTGAGTACTAGCAATCATACAAGACTATATGATGATTGAGTATGTGGAGCTCTGACTTAAACTTTGTTGAGAATAAGTTGAATTGTAATTATTTGGTGACAAAGAACATGGTTTGTTAAGTTTCAAGAGAGTTCATTGTTTGAACCATAACATGTGAAGTGGTTGCTACTTCATCATGATGAGTTTTATGAGGAAGAGTTGGTGTTATGATGCTGGGAAAAGTGATCGAAATTTTCATTGATCAAACTTGTGCACTATGCTAGCATTCATACTTCATAAATTATTTCTTTTATCATTTACCTACTTGAGGATGAGTAGGAATTAAGTTTGGGGGTGCTGATACGTCTCAAACGTATCGATGATTTATGAAGTATTAATACCATGTTTGCCTATGTTTACAATACTTTTATATGGTTTTTCAGCACTTTATATGATTTATTTAGAACTAACCTGGACTCACGTTTTTTTAGCAGAACAACCCTAGTGTTGTTTTTGTGCAGAAATAGAAGTTCTCAGAATTGCACGGAACTTTTTGACGATTTATTTGGAGGAAAAGAGAAGTACTCGAACAAAGGACCACCAGAGGGGGCCTGGTGCCCACTAGACACCAGGTCGCGCTAGCCCCCCTCTGGTGGGTTGATGTCTAGTGGGCACGTCGTGGCCCATCTTGGCGTTATGTGAACGCCCAAAAATCCTATAAATATAGAAACCTCCATAAATTACCCCAGATCAGAAGTTCCACTCCCGCAACTCTCTGTATCGACGAAAAACCAATCTGGAGAGAAAACAGTAGCAAAAACAGGAGAGGAAGAAAGAGAGGGATTCGATCACGGAGGGGCTCTCGCTCCTCTAGGAGCCATGGAAGACAAGGACCAGAGGGCAGAACCTCTCCCCATCTTAGGAGAGGCCATGGAGGAGGAGGCTTAAGTGCGAAGACTCTCTCCACTCTCTTCCAATGGTGCGAGAGTGCTGCTGGGGGAACCATCGCTGCGGTGATCATCTTCATCAACATCACTGTCTTCATCGCCTTCCTCATGTATTTTCAGCGGCCACTCAGATGAGCCCTGCTGTAATCCCTGATACGTCTCCGTCGTATCTATTTTTCCGAACTCTTTTTCCCTTGTTTTGGACTCTAATTTGCATGATTCCAATGGAACTAACCCGACTGACGTTGTTTTCAGCAGAATACCCATGGTGTTGTTTTTGTGCAGAAATAAAAGTTCTCGGAATGTCCTGAAAATTTACGGAGATTTTTTCTGGAATAAAAGAAAAATACCTGCGCAAAGATCCACCGGAAGGGGCGTGCCAGTGGGCCACAAGCTCACAGGCCGCGGCCAGCCCCTATGGCCGCGCCGTGCAGGCTTGTGGGGCCCACGTGGCACCACCGCCCCCAATCTCAGCTCTATATCTTCTGTTTCGCCTAGAAAAAAAATCAGAGAGAAGGTTTCATTGCGTTTTGCGATACGGAGGTGCAGCCACATCCTGTTCTTCATCCGGAGGGTAGATCTGGAGTCCGTTTCGGGCTCCGAAGAGGGGAAATGGTCGCCATCGCCATCATCAACCTTACTCCATCGGCAATTCCATGATTCTCTTCATCGTTCGTGAGTAATCTCATCGTTGGCTTGCTGGACGGTGATGAGTTGGATGAGATCTATCATGTAATCGAGTTAGTTCTTGACGGGGATTGATCCCTAGTATCCACTATGTTCTAGATTGATGTTGCTACTACTTGGCTATGCTTAATGCTTGTCACTAGGGCCCGAGTGCCATGATTTCAGATTTGAACCTATTATGTTGTCGCCAATATATGTGTGTTTTAGATCCTATATTGCAAGTTGTAGTCACCTACTATGTGTTATGACCCGGCAACCCCGGAGTGACAATAGCCGGAACCACTGCCGGAGATGACCATAGTATGAGGAGTTCATGTATTCACCGTGTGTTAATGCATTGGTCCGGTTCTTTATTAAAAGGAGAACCTTAATATCTCGTAGTTTCCATTAGGACCCCGCTGCCACGGGAGGGATGGACAATAGATGTCATGCAAGTTATTTTCCCTAAGCACGTATGACTACATACGGAATACATGCCTACATTAGATTGACGAACGGGAGCTAGTTACATATCTCTCCGTGTTATAGCTGTTACATGATGAATCACATCCATCATACTCATCCATCACCGATCCACTGCCTACGAGTCTTTTACTACTGGTTCTCGCTATGTTACTTTGTCTTGGCTTGTCCCTTGCTACAAAAGGGATTGGGCCACTTTGCTGCTATTGTCGCTACTGCTGTTACTTTGCTGCTGCTGCTACTGCTGTTCCTTGCTACTCCGCTATCACTTGTTGCAAGACTTTTCTGGAGCCATAGCCGGGGAAGCATTCTTCTCAAGAATAATCCCCCGTCAACGTGCTGGCGCCATTGATACAATAGTTAGGAATAGTCTGCTGTCAACAGATCGTTTCTAGCACTGTTGCTATCATACTACTTTGCTACTGATACTTTGCTTGCAGACACTAATCTTTCAGGTGTGGTTGAATCTGACGCATTCAGCTGCTAATACTTGAGAATATTCTTTCGCTTCCCGTTGTGCTTACCAACAAATTTGGGTTGAATAATCTACCCTCGGAAACTACTGCGATCCCATACGCTTGTGGGACATCAATCCCCTACTTGAACATGGTGTTTCATGACACATAGTATTAATCATTGATTGATTGCTATCCTATGATGTTTGATTAGATCGATGTTTTCCTTTGGGTTAATTGACGATCTTGATCGGTTTGAGTGCATATTTTATTTCGGTGCTATCCTAAGGTGCTTTCCGTGAGGCGGACACGTGAAATATCCACAGTGGAGGGTGTTGCAATATGTTCATGAATCTCTTATAGTGGGTGGCGAGAGTGACAAAAACTTACACCCGAGTAAGAGAGTTGTGCGTGTATGGGAGTAAAGAATACTTGATACTTAAAGCTATGGTTGGGTTTTACCTTAATGATTTCTAGTAGTGGCGGATGCTTGCTAGAGGTCCAATCATAAGTTCATATGATCCAAGTACGGAAAGTATGTTAGCTCATGCATGTCCGTCGTATAAAATTGCAAAAATTATAACCAATCTCGTCATCAATTGCCTAGGATGATTCCGCACACCATACCATCATTATTACTCAGGTTGCAGGCGGGGCGGGATGCGGCTGCCCGCCAAACAACATAGCGGGTGCCAGCTTTTTTAGTGGTCACCGCTAATTGCCCGCCTTATGCCTCTTGATTTCTTGCGGACAATGCGGCAGCCCGCATGATCCTGCTATAATCCCGCCAAGCTAGCTACTACTTTTGACGCACAACGGTACCTTTTTTGGATCCTTCTGGCCTGCATGAAGCCTTCAAGCGGGGGTGAACAGCAATGACCAGTGTTCTTCTCCTTGCGCACCCGCTCTGCATGATGTGTTGCCTCAAATCACAATAGTGGTGGGTCTGGACCAGTTTCTTGTCGCTTTTACCTAGTACAGTACTCAATAATTATAGTGTGACCAGTCAACCAAAATAAGTAACGTATTAAGTGCATCGCATTCCTGGCTGCACAGGCTAGCATTGCATTACAGCTGGAAGTTCAGGTTCGTAACACCATTTTAGATAGTACTCCATAGGCCATGGTAATTTTGCAAGCACCATTTGGAACCACACCCAATACAATGTAATACAATGTAACTTTGCACAACAAGACAACAAAAACACGGGTGGAGAGAAACATCAGCTCGATGTCAATTCGAAATCCATACAACTCCATCTTCTGTGTGAGCACTCAACGAGCCTAGTTACAAGTACCCATTAGTTTTGCACAACTTTGCATCTTCGGCCTTCTTGCTTTCCAAGTTCCTTCTGATTCATGTACCTGAGAAGAACAAGGGCATTTCTTAAGGCTGCTAACAAAATATTGTATAACTTAGCATGAATGAAAGGATAAGCACGAGACAGTGCATCATCAGCCAAGATTCATTATCTACATCAAAGGGTCAGTATAATCTTGCTTTCCAAGATTAAGGTTGCTAACAAAATATTGTATAACTTAGCTAAACAATGTTCACAAAACAGAAATGGCTTACAAAACTTTGTGAATCTAGCTCACGAAACATAAATATAGAAATGAGTAAATGACCATATGTATTTCATGCTTACCTAATGTTGCAATGAATGTGCATCAACATCGGCATGTGGTCCGTAAATAACATCGTTTATTACCGTATCGACGGGTCTCATTCCTGGAATGAAAGAAAAGAGATGTTAAAGTTTTATCACGAGTACACCAAAGAATGCTAAATATCACTAAAAAGAGAGATTGTTACCGCGAGGTCGCAACCAGTCTTGTAGACAGATTAATGCCTCTATAGTGGTTTCTACCATTCTGGTCATGTAGTCAGTGAGTATTCTTCATCCGGTGGAGAAGGCTGACTCTGATGCTGCAGTAGATGCAGCTGCAGCCAATACATCATTTGCTATCCGAGACACTATGGGGTACTTGTGTGCATTTGCTGACCACCAACATAGTATGTCGAAGCCATCTTCTTGCGGGCAAACATCATCTTTTAGGTAAATATCAAGTTCGCTCAGCTTTGCTCGATTTTGTTGATGTTGGTTAACCTGCTGGTTCCATTCATCCCATGGGTTACCAATACTTGTACCAACATTGTTGGTTCCTTGATCATTCCTCATATGTGAGTCACCGTCATGCACAGAATATTTAACAAATAGATCTTTGAATGTCCTTTTAACTTTAGCAAGATATCTCGTTGCCTCACTTTCAAGTCCAGATTTCAAGCAGAACTCCAAGAATTTGAGCTTGTACCTTGGGTCGAGTATGACTGGAAGACAAATGGTCAAGTATGACAGCTTCCAATACTTTATGAACTTCTTTTGCATTGCTTCAGCCATAGATTTGATGACAATATCCTTATGTTTGGCCGCTCTTTGCAATGTTAGATGAATTTTCCAAAGTTCATGGAAATACAAATGAGCTGTTGGATATAATGTACCGGACACTACCATAGTAGCATCGAGGAAAACCTCTAAGAAGCTGTAAAATATTCTGCAGTTTCACATTCAACATTTGTAGGTAGATACGTAAATGTTGTGTCCTTCGACTTCATAGCTGCGGATGCTCTCCTATACTCAAGGGCTGTTTTGATCATCAAATGCGTTGAATTCCACCGTGTAACGACGTCTAGACATAGTTTCTTTATGCAAGCAATGCCTTCTTGTGCAACTATTTCTCTGAATTTCTGTTTCTGAGTGGGGGAGCTTCTAACAAACTTGATGCTTTCCCTGATATTATCGACTGCCTTGCAAGTGACCTCCAACCCATCTTGGACCATAATGTTGATGACATGAGATGCACATCGACCATGTAAAAGATCTCCTTTACAAGGTAGCAAACTCTTTCCTAGCAAATTGGATTTGATGAAGCCCATACACGAGTTGTCGTTTGATGCATTGTCTAGAGTGATGGAGAAAATCTTCGTTGTCAAACCCCAGCCTTGGTTGCATTCTAAAATGATATTAAATAAATTTGCTCCATCATGTGGTGTTTTTGCCTCAGCAAACCAGATCACTTTTTCTGCAATTTCCAGTTGTCACTAACAAAATGGCATGTTATACACATATAGCTCACTACTTGACTTGAAGTCCACATGTCAGCTGTTAAGGATACACGAGAGGTCAAGTTATGTATATCCTCTCGAAGCTTTACCCTTTGTTCTTCAAATAGCATTATGGAATCAAGTCTTATTGTCGTCCTAGACACCACCTCAAATGTGGGATTCAGACTATGCACGAATCGCCTAAATCCATCATATTCTACTATGGAAAATGGCAATTCATGGATGACGATCATCCTCGCCAACTCCCAATGAGCTCTCTCAGGGTCATAGTTCCATTTTTCTACACTGTTTGGATCAGGTTGTGGCATGGCTGATTTAATTGAATCAAGAAACTCATTGACCTTAGCCCTTTCCTCACACACTAACAAATGCCTAATGCATTCACTAGTACCAGCTTTTCTTGCGACCACAAAAATTCTCTTGCAATGTTTACAATTGGCTTCCTTTAGTTTGTTGCCATCATACACAGGATCAAAATCATTCCAAATTTCAGATTTAAGTTTCTGTTTTTTGTTTCTACGTGAAAGACCTACGAAATTTGAGATGAACAAATATTTTATGCCTAGTTCAGATATGCGCACAATTGAAATTAAAACTAAACATATGTACAGAATATAGAAATTAAAACTTACGAGGAATCTGAGGCGGTGTTGGCGACGATCGTTTCACAACGAATCTTGGTGATGCTTGAGATAACACGACATTTACCCGTGGGGATCCCACTACGGGCACCACTAACGACGACCTCGGCATCTTCTTTGGTGGGGGTTTTGGGAGTCTTTGTTTTTCTCGTGAGACTCCACATCCTACACACAAGAATCAGGATAACTCAACCAGTTACTCATTTGTTAATGATCGCCAACTATATGTAATATATTGTAGGAAAACAAAAACTAATGAGTAACCTAACTGCAACATGTACCTTGGTGAGAATCTTGGGCCTGTGGATAAAGGGAGAAAAGTGTTGTAGCTATAGCAACTTCTTCAATTAACGCATGCCCTTGGTGAGAAACAGTAGCTTCAATGCGTAGGGGTGGCGGTGGAGGGACAATATCTCCATTGAGGATTTCCATAGGGCAGTTCCGATGCGGAGATCGCGGCAGCGCGGCCATTGACCCCGAGCACCCAGCTAGTATTAAATAAATTATTTACATGACAAAAAAGGAAGAAGGGTAAGAATTTGAATACATAGCCCCTAAGGATGATCGTGTATACTACTACTAGCACTGGTCACAGTTAGCTATAGCCAGAGCGAGCACTAGTCAGTGGATAAATCTAAGCAGTAAAATAACAAGATGCATTAGGTGGAAGGCACTACACCACCAATTTTCCTCCCAATCGATTATTCATGTTTGACTCTCCTTTTCCTCCTGATTCTCGTGATTGAAGGCCATGAATGGCAATATTAGTTAGTAATTCTGTAGTATTGGGGATGCGTGGCGGGCAGAAGATCGAATTGGATACTGACAAAACTCGACTCTCAAATAGAGGGAAGAAAGCATCGTAAGATATAGGTGTACATCCTCCTGAGTTCTGAAGCCATCCATCACATTCCGGCCGCAACACAAGGCACTCACAATCGCACAGAACATGCATCTGATCGAGTTGAGAGAAAAAAATCATCCGTTCACTAGGAAAATGAATGTGGTGCTAAATCTGGATTTCTAACTCGTAGTTTTTTACTGTCTTCCACTGCAAAAAAAGTTTTTCACAGATTTTTTTCGGGGATGGTAATTTTTAACTCTGGAACATACAAAATTAACTCCTCCCTCCATCCCTATAACTTGCCGCATTTAGACAGCGCCAGGAATTACTAGCCCAGAAAGTGAAAATATAGAAAAACAACTAGACAGAAAAAAAAATACTGCCTTAGTTTTGGTGTTGAGCTGGGTTTCAGGATTTTAGATTGGGTTTAGATTTCTGTCGAAAAAACCTCATCGGATCTCGGCTGCATTCTCAGCCGGGACTGACTACTTATATTGCAATAAAAAAACAAACGCTTGTGGTGAAGGGGAGAAAAAAATGCAGTCAAGTCTCACTCTCACAAAGCAGACAGATACACCATTGCTCTGGTGCAACTTGTGTTGTCCAGAATCCGGCTCTTGTGGGTTAAACTTATCTTTCAGCAGCAGGTAATGGAAGGTTTGGAATTTGCTAAAGTGACTCGTCTTTCAGAGAGCAGTCAGATGTAGTAAATCTAGCATCGAGTTTTTTGTTTCAGATGTAGTACCGTTCATGTAGTTTTTCTCCGGCTGGAAGTGGAAGCCGGTGCGCTGCCGCTGCAGCATGGCGTTGCTCCACGGGAAGCCTCCGTTGGCGGAGTACGCCCCCAACGTCTTCTCCGGCAGGGTGTGGTCCATTGTAGCTTGTACGGAGGAGGCAACCATGTCCGAGCAGCTGCGGGAGCGCGATTCTAGGAGCGTGTACAGTCCTTGTTCCCCAGGAGGAGGCGGAGAGGAGCAGGCCATGGAGGGTGTCAATGGCGGCCGGCGGGACGTGGGCAAAGGTGGTGGCACCTTGGGAAGTTCCTCCATCTAGAGGAGAGGAGGATTAGGTTTTTTGTTTAGAGAGGATGCGGGATATGCGGGATATGCGGCTCCCGCTGGACAAAGCGGCGGGGCCGTTTAAGCCCGCTACAGGCGACGCGGTCAGCCCGGTGGCATTTTGCGGGCCTGTTATGCGGGACGGCTTGGCGGCCCAGCAGAATATCCCGCCCCGCTTGCAATCTTAATTATTCCACAGTCGCTATTTGTAATATACTCTAACTATATTTAATGCATCAACTATTTTCATATTTTATTTGTCCAATATCATGCAAAGCTATCCTCTTTATGCCCACAATGCAATTTTATTTCTCGTTACCACATAGAAGCAAACACTTGGTGTCGTAGAGTCGTATTGGTGGCAGATAGGACTTGAGAGAATATTGACCTTACCTTTAGCTCCTTGTGGGTTCGACACTCCATACTTACCATTTCCATCTTTGGAAAGTGCTACGATGATTCCTCGCACTTGGGGATTATAACTACCTGGAAAGTCTTCAAGTGAATGTCCGCATGACACCACCCATGAAGAAAACGAACCCCATATGAAATTCTTCATATGGACCAAAGTCTTGACATGGACCAAATTCCTCATATGGTCAAAAGTCTACTCATTCTCGTGCTAATGCTTCTGTTTCAGAGGGAAAATCTAAGGGTCGTGAATATGTGCATTATTATTCAAACCATTATGTTCACAAATCCTCGAAGAACTTCTTTGCATATTCATTTGAGTACTCTACCCCCTACTATGAAACGAAGTGCATTAACTTCAATTCTTAAATTCTCATATGGTGGTCGTAGAATCATGAACTCCTTGCCACCCTCAAATGTGGATGGTGAAGAAAATGAATTAATCACTTATGCAGGCTCAGGTTTCCAAACGAACTTTAATGTGTGAATAATTTGCTAGAGACGTGGGAAAAAGCTTGAAAGGACGCAACCTAATCATGATGAAATGAACCACTTATTTCCATCGTCCTCACATTACTATATATATATATATTGCTTCACTGATATTCCTCAAACTAACAAATTTGATAAGTCATGTTCTTCACTCTGAAGTATATGAGTTTGTAAGATGCACTAATTCATCTGCAGGAAGAACCACCTAAAGCTACTGAGTGGGTCCTTGACAGTGGATGCACCAATCACATGACTGGTGACAAGAACCTCTTGATGGACTCATCACTTGCTCCATCTCATCTGAAGAATATCACCTACGGTGACAAAGGTAAAGCAAGGTATTGGGTCTAGGTAGGGTTGCAATCTTGAAGAATCGATACATGGATAAAGTGATGCTTGTCAAATCTCTCAGATTCAACCTCATGCCAGTCTCAATGCTTTGTGATCTTGATATAGTTGTCATGTTTGGCAAATATCATTGCATAGTCATCATGGAATCTGATGCTGATGCAACAAAAGACCTTCCCACGGTGCAAGAAACAGTGCTGGCGGGAGACTGTTCTTTACTCCTCAGCAACGACACCAGGAATCCTTCTGCTATGGCTACGCCTTTAGGGACTTCCTAGGAAAATATGCAAAGGATTTCCCCGCGGCCTTGGAGCCTTGCGTTGGTGTTCCCTCGAAGCGGAAAGGGTGATGTAGCGCAGCGGTGGTAAGTATTTCCCTTAGTTTTGAGAACCAAGGTATTGATCTAGTGAAGGAGTATCACAAGTGCCTGCACAAACACGAAAAGCTTGCTCCCAACGCTATGAAGGGGTTGTCAATCCCGTATAGATTGTTTGCCAAGTGAGAAATGAACGCAACAAAGTAACAAAGCAAAGTAAAAGCGGAGGTGTAAACGATAGATGTGAATAGACCCGGGGTCCGTAGTGTTTACTAGTGGCTTCTCTCATGAAAGCAAGTAGACGGTGGGTGAACGAATTACTGTCGAGCAATTGATAGAACCGCGCAAAGTCGTGATGTCATCTCTGGCAATGATTATATCTATAGGCATCACGTCCAAAACAAGTAGACCGATACTTTCTGCATCTACTACTATTACCCCACACGTCGACCGCTATCCAGCATGCATCTAGTGTATTAAGCCCAAAAGAACAGAGTAACGCCTTAAGCAAGATGACATGATGTAGATGGACAATCTCATATCTACGACAAAGCCCACCTTGTTACCCTTGATGGAAACTACACGATGTGGGCCTTGCTGCCCCTACTGTCACTGGGAAAGGTCACCACACAGTAAGAACCCAAAACCAAGCACTTCTCCCATTGCAAGAATCATAGATCTAGTTGGCCAAACAAAACCCAAGACTCGGAGAGACTTACAAGGATATCAAATCATGCATATAATAAATCAGCAAAGACTCAAATATATATCATAGATAATCTGATCACAAATCCACAATTCATTGGATCTCGACAAACACACCGCCAAAGGAGATTACATCGGATAGATCTCCAGGAAGATCATGGAGAACTTTGTATTGAAGATCCAAGAGAGAGAAGAAGCCATCTAGCTACTAACTACGGACCCGGAGGTCTGAAGTGAACTACTCATGAGTCATTGGAGGGGCGATGATGTTGATGAAGAAGCCCTCCAACTCCAAAGTCCCCTCCGGCAGGGCACCGGGAAGGGTCTCCAGATGAGATCTCGCGGAAACAGGAACTTGCGGCGGCGAAACTCCCGATCTAGGTTTCTTTCTCGAGGTTTCTAAATTTATAGGACCATATGGCGGTGGAGTTGCATCAAGTGGGTCCCCGAGGGGCCCACAAGCTTGATTGGCACGACCTAGGGGGTTCGCGGCGACAGGGCTTGTGGCGCCCTCGGGACCCCCCTCCGGTATCTTTTTCTTCTGGTATTTTTGATATTTTCCATAAAAAATCATCGCGAAAGAATTATTCCTTTGGACTCCGTTCCAAAATCAGATCTGAAAAGAGTCAGAAACACAGAAAAAACAGGAACTGGCACTGAATTAATAAGTTAGTCCCAAAAAAGATATAAAAGGTAAACAAAACATCCAAAGTTGACAACATAACAGCGTGAAACCATCAAAAATTATAGATACGTTTGAGACGTATCAAGCACCCCCAAGCTTAACTCCTCCGCGTCCTTGAGTAGGGAAGTGATAAAGAATGAATTTTTGATGCTTTCATGCTACCTAACATAGATGTCCTTTGTAACTCCTCTTATGCTACCTAACATTAGATTCAAAACAATAGTGTGCTATTGACGTGGAAACAATAATACTTCAAGCAAACTAGTAAGGTAATCATGAACTTTCAAAATAACAAGGCCAAAAGAAAGTTATCCCTACAAAATCATATAGTCTGGCTATGCTCTGTCATCATTGCACAACGAATTTAAATCATGCACAACCCCGATATTGGCCAAGTAATTGTTTTCACACCTTTACTTTCTCAAACTTTTTCAACTCTCACGCAATACATGAGCGTGAGCCATGGTTTTAACACTATAAGTGGTGTGGAGTGTGGTGGAGGTTGCAAGAAAAACAAGGAGAAGATGGTCACATCAACTAGGCATATCAATGAGCTGTGGAGATGCTCATCAATAGATATCAATGTGAATGAGTAGGGATTGCCATACAAATGATGCACTAGAGCTAAGAGTATGTGAAAGCTCTTAAAGAAAACTAGTGGGTGTGCATCCAACTTGCTTGCTCATGAAGACCTAAGGCAAATTTGAGGAAGCCTATCATTGGAATATACAAGCCAAGTTATATAATGAAAATTTCCCACTAGCTATATGGTGGTGACAAAACGAGAGACTCTCAATCATGAAGATCATGGTGCTTAATATGCACAAGTGTGGAAAGGTGGTAGCATTGTCCCTTCTCTCTTTTTCTCTCATATTTTTTTGGATGGGCTATTTGGCCTCTTTTTCTTATTTTTATTTTGGTGGGCATCTTTGGCCTATTTTATTTCCTCACATGGGACAATGCTCCATCAATGATGATCGTCACACTTACAACTCAAAACTTAGAGCAACGATGACTTTATATGGAATGCCTTCGGTAGTGTACCGTGACAACGATCTAGCATGGCATGGACATTAATGGAAACATCATGCTAGCTATCTAACGATCATGCAATGGCAATGTAGACGTGGTGGCACATGTCATGGTGGTAGTTGCATGGAAATATATCTCGGAATGACTTTGAAAAAGCCATAGTAGGTAGGTATGGTGGCTGTTTTGAGGGAGGCTAATGGTGGGTTTTGTGCACCGGCGAAAGTTGCACGACACTAAAGAAGATAGTGATGGTGGAAGGTGAAAGTGCATATAAACCATGGACTCAACATTAGTCATGAAGAACTCATATACTTGTTGCAAAAGTTTTATTACTAATCGAGACAAAGCATTCAACGCATACTCCTAGGGGAAGGGTTGGTAGGTATGAACCATCGCGCGATCCCGACTGCCACACAAAGGATGACAATCAATAGACTAATCATGCTCAGACTTCATCACATAGCGGTTCACCATACGTGCATGCTACGGGAATCACTAACTTCAACACAAGTATTTCTAGATCCACAACACCTTACTAGCATAACTTCAATCTTACCATAACCACAACTCAAAACTAGTTGAGATGAATCAAACTTCTCTAACTATTCAATGCACATGAAGGTGGAAGTTTTCGTATCCCTTTGGATGACTACCCCTTTTGAGACTACTTTCAAAGCATAGATCAACTACCAAGCCACGCACCGCTGTGCTCTAAAAGATATAAGTGAAGCACACAGAGCAAAATCATCTAGCTCAAAAGATATAAGTGAAGCACATGTGAGCTGAATTGTCTAACCAAAGGATATAAGTGAAGCTTGACAAAATCAAGGTGAGTGCATGTCTCTCTATCTAGGTGTGCAGCAAGGATGATTGTGACACAACAAAAATAAAAGACTCCTATGATACAAGATGCTCCAAGCAAAACACATAACATGTGGTGAATAAAAATATAGCCCCAAGTAACGTTACCGATGGATTGAAGACGAAAGAGGGGATGCCTTCCCGGGGCACCCCCAAGCTCATGATTTTACGGCATCCTTGAATCATCTCGGGGTGCCTTGGGAATCCCCAAGCTTGATCTCTTGCCACTCTTTATATTTTTTTCCATAAGAACTTCACCCAAAACTTGAAAACTTCACAACACAAAACTTAAACAGAAACTCATGATAACATTAGTATAAGAAAGCAAACCACCACTTCCTTAGATACTGTAGCAAACTTAAATTCCACTTATGTTGATGTTGGGTTACTGTATTTTCAATCTTCCATGGCTAATACCCCCCGATACTATCCATAGGTTCATCAAAATAAGCAACCAACACAACAATAACAGAATCTGTTAACAGCAGACCAGTCTGTAGCAATCTGTAAACTTCGTATACTTCTGGCACTTCAAAAATTCTTAAGCATTACGACAGTCTGAATAATTTGCGTAGCAATCAGCAGAAGAAAGAATCAACTCAAAATCTCTTACAAAAAAAATGAAAATTCTTTTCGTGAGCAGAAAGTTTCTGTTTTTTCCAGCATGACCAAACGATCATCCCCAAGACTAATCATAACGGTTTTGCTTGGCATAAACGCAAAAATAAACACAAAAAACACAATCATAACAGAATTATTAAAGTGTGGAAAACACAAAACAGAAAGAAAAAGGATAGATTCGTTGGGTTGCCTCCCAACAAGTGCTATTGTTTAATGCCCTTAGCTAGGCATAAGTTGATGGAATCACGTATAGTCATCCTTGGTGCTCAAACCATAAGTAGCCCTCATAATAGATTCATAAGGCAATCTTATTTTTTTTCTTGGAAAGTGCTCCATGCCCTTATATAAGGGAAATTGAAATCTAATATTCCCTTCCTTCATATCGATGATAGCACCAATAGTCCTTAGGAAAGGTCTACCAAGAATAATGGGACATGAAGGATTGCACTCTATGTCAAGTACAGTGAAATCCACGGGTACATAGTTCTTATTTGCAACATTAAGAACATCATCGATCCTTCCCATGGGTTTCTTGATAGTAGAATCCGCAAGATGCAAACTAAGAGAACACTCTACAATCTCATGAAAACCAAGAATATCACATAAAGATTTTGAAATCGCGGAAACACTAGCACCCAAATCACACAAAGCATTGCACTCATAGTTTTTGATCTTGATTTTGATAGTAGGTTCCCACTCATCATGAAGTTTTCTAGGTATAGAGACTTCTAGTTCGAGCCTCTCTTGAAGAGATTTCATCATAGCATCTACGATATGCGCGGTAAAGGCTTTGCTTTGGCTATAAGCATGTGGAGAGTTTGCAATGGATTGCATCAAAGGAATGCATTCAAACAAGGAACAATTGTCATAATTGAATTCCTTGAAATCCAAAGTGGGAGTTTCATTACTACCCAAAATTTTGATTTCTTCTACTCCACTCTCCACACCTTTATCATCAAGATAGGTGGACTCCGAATCATTGGGGCATTTTTCAACCAAAGTGGATTCATATCCAGCCCCTTCATCAATAGGGTTGACACGCGAAAACAAAGATTCAAGAGGAGACACACCAAGCACTTTAAGTTCTTCGTGATTTGCATCACTAGAACGCACCCTTTTAAACCATTCATGCCTAGCACGAATTTGGGCGGTTCTTTCTTTGCTCTCATTCATGGAGACACACATAGCTTTCAAAGTTTCATCCAAGTTGACCTTGGGAGGAACACATCTAAATTTCAAAGCATCAATATCACAAGACATCCTATCAACGCTCTTAGCCAAATCGTCTATTTTGAGTAGTTTTTCCTCGATGGACGCATTGAAAATCTTTTGAGAGTTGATGAACTCTCTAATATTACTCTCTAAATCAGAGGGTAATTTGTTGTGATTTCCATAAGTGTTGTTGTAGGAATTGCCATAATTGTTAGAGGAGTTACTAGGAAAAGGCCTAGGAACATAGTTTCCTCTAAAAGCACTGTTGTTGCCAAAATTGTTCCTACCAACAAAATTAACGTCCAAACTAGCGTTGCTACTCTCAATCAAGGAATATAGTGGCATGTCATTAGGATCTAAAGGAGCGTTTCTACTAGCAACCAAATTCATCAACTCGTCCATCTTAGCACTAAGCGAGTTAATTTCTTCTATAGCGTGTACCTTTTTGCTAGCAGGTGACCTTACAGTATGCCACTGAGAGTAGTTGGTCATGATATTGTCTAGGAGTTTTGTAGCGTCTCCTAACGTGATTTCCATGAACGTTCCACCTGAGGCGGATTCCAAGATATTGCAAGAAGCGAAATTCAAACCAGCGTAAAAGATTTGTATAATCATCCACAAACTCAAGCCATGAGCGGGACAATTTCTAATCATAAGCTTCATCCTCTCCGAAGATTGTGCAACGTGTTCATGATCAAGTTGCTTGCAATTCATGATATCGTTACGTAAGGAGATGATCTTAGCCGGCGGAAAATACTTGGATATGTAAGCATGTTTGCACTTATCCCAAGAATCGATACTATTTTTGGGCAAAGGAGAAAACCAAGTTTTTGTGCGATCTCGCAACGAGAAAAGAAAAAGCTTCAACTTAATCACGTCATTATCCACATCTCTTTTCTTTTGCATATCGCAAAGCTCAATGAAGGTATTGAGATGGGATGCGACATCTTCACTAGGAAGGCAAGATAATTGCTCTTTCATAACAAGATTCAACAAAGCTGCGTTGATTTCATACAATTCCGCACTAGTGGCGGGAGCAATCGGAGTGCTAATAAAATCATTATTATTAGTGCTCGAGAAGTCGCAAAGTTTGGTGTTTTCAGCCATGATTACTTCAACAAACAAACAAGCACACAAGCAAGCAAGAAAACCGGCAAAGGAAAACGGTGAAGGAAAAAGAAAACGGCAAAGGAGAAAGGCAAATGACAACAGCAAAGGAGAAAGGTAAAAGAAAACGGCAAATGTGAAGTGGGGGAGAGGAAAATGAGAGGCAACTGGCAAAAGAAGTAAATGCAGGAGATGAGTTTGTGAGACCTACTTGGATAGATCTCTCCTTCCCCGGCAACGGCGCCAGAAATAGTTTTGCTAATGCAACAAAAGACCTTCCAACGGCGCCAGAAACAGTGCTGACGGGATATTGTTCTTTACTCCTCAGCAACGCACCAGGAATCGTTCTGCTACGGCTACGCCTTTAGGGACTTCCTAGGCAAATATGCAAAGGATTTCCCCGCGGCCTTGGAGCCTTGCATTGGTGTTCCCTCGAAGCGGAAAGGGTGATGTAGCGCAGCGATGGTAAGTATTTCCCTCAGTTTTGAGAACCAATGTATCGATCCAGTGAAGGAGTATCACAAGTGCGTGCACAAACACAAAAAGCTTGCTCCCAACGCTATGAAGGGGTTGTCAATCCCTTATAGATTGTTTGCCAAGTGAGAACTGAAAGAAACAAAGTAACAAAACAAAGTAAAAGCGGAGGTGTAAACGATAGGTGTGAATAGACCTTGGGGTCGTAGTGTTTACTAGTGGCTTCTCTCATGAAAGCAAGTAGACGGTGGGTGAACGAATTACTGTCGAGCAATTGATAGAACCGCGCAAAGTTGTGATGTCATCTCTGGCAATGATTATATCTATAGTCATCACGTCCAAAACAAGTAGACCGATACTTTCTGCATCTACTACTATTACTCCACACGTCAACCGCTATCCAGCATGCATCTAGTGTAGTAAGTCCAAAAGAACAGAGTAACGCCTTAAGAAAGATGACATGATGTAGATGGACAATCTCATATCTACGACAAAGCCCACCTTGTTACCCTTGATGGCAACTACACGATGTGTGCCTTGCTGCCCCTACTGTCACCGGGAAAGATCACCACACGGTAAGAATCCAAAACCAAGCACTTCTCCCATTGCAAGAATCATAGATATAGTTGGCCAAACAAAACCCAAGACTGGGAGAGACTTACAAGGATATCAAATCATGCATATAATAAATCAGCAAAGACTCAAATATATATCATAGATAATCTGATCACAAAACCACAATTCATCGGATCTCGACAAACACACCGCCAAAGAAGATTACATCGGATAGATCTCCATGAAGATCATGGAGAACTTTGTATTGAAGATCCAAGAGAGAGAATAAGCCATCTAGCTACTAACTACGGACCCGTAGGTCTGAAGTGAACTACTCACGAGTCATTGGAGGGGCGATGATGTTGATGAAGAAGCCCTCCAACTCCAAAGTCCCCTCCGGTAGGGCACCGGGAAGGGTCTCCAGATGAGATCTCGCGGAAACAGGAACTTGCGGCGGCGGAACTCCCGATCTAGGTTTCTTTCTAGAAGTTTCTGAATTTATAGGACCATATGGCGGTGGAGTTGCATCAAGTGGGTCCCCGAGGGGCCCACAAGCTTGATAGGCGCGATCTAGGGGGGGTCGCGGCGACAGGGCTTGTGGCACCCTCGGGAGCCCCCTCCGGTATCTTTTTCTTCCGGTATTTTTGATATTTTCCATAAAAAATCATCGCGAAAGAATTATTCCGTTTGGACTCCATTCCAAAATCAGATCTGAAAAGAGTCAGAAACACAGAAAAAATAGGAACTAGCACTTGGCAGTGAATTAATAAGTTAGTCCAAAAAAAGATATAAAAGGTAAACAAAACATCCAAAGTTGACAAGATAACAGCGTGAAACCATCAAAAATTATAGATACGTTTGAGACGTATCATCTAACAAATCCAAAGTCTTCGAAGGCTTTAGGAGAGGAGACTTGTATATTGTTGATTTATCTACAGGTCCACAACCAGCCACATGTCTTCTTGCAAAAGCTTCAGAAGGTTGGCTATGTCATCGAAGACTAGTACATGATGGGATGAAGCATGTCGATGGCATTGAGGGTGTCAAATTCCTCAAGGATCATCTGTGGGGGGCTTGCGAGTCCAGAAAAATGACCAGTCCAAGCATCCCTCCAAGACTATCATGACTACCACTTGTCGTTTTCAATTGCTTCACATGGATCTCTTTGGTCCCACTCATTATGCCACACTAACCAATGTTGCATCTTTATATGGCTTTGTCATTGCTGATGACTTCTCTTGTTACACTTGGGTGCATATTATCTAGTACAAAACTGAAGTGCAGGAAGTCTTCACATGATTTTTTTGAAGGGCCTCGACGAATTTCGGCGTCAAGATGAAGCACATCAAGAGTGATAGTGGAATCGAGTTCAAGAACACTGGTCTTGATGACTATCTTTATGAACTTGGGATCACTCATGAGCTATTTGCCCCCATACACTCCCTAGCAGAATGGCGTCGTGGAGCGCAAGAACATGACTCTTATTGAGATGCCTCGCTCCATGCTTGATGAATACAAGACCCCTACTCACTTCTGACCTAAGGCTATCAATACTGTTTTCCACATCAGCAACAGGGTATATCTATAGAAATTCCTCAATAAAACCTCCGATGAACTCCTCACTGACAAGAAACCCAATGTGAGTTATTTCAAAGTCTTCGGTGCTAAATGTTGGATCAGAGATCCTCATCACAGTTCTAAATTTGCACCCTAAGCAGATGAAGATTTTATGCTTGGTTACGAAAAGGACTGTCACACCTACACAGTGTGACACAATTTCCACAACAAGGTTGTTGAACCTATAGATGTGTGGTTCGATGAAACTAATGGCTCGCAAATAGAGCACCTGCCTCTTGTTCTAGATGAAATGCCTCTCGAGGAATCCACTACGCTCAAGGCTACTGAAGATATCATACCCACTTAAGAACCTCTACCAGCTAAGGAAGTCATCCCGAACAATCAAGACATTCATGTTGGTGCACCTGAGGAAAATGGTGTTGAAGAAAATCCTCAGCCCCAACAAAGTCATCAACCTGCTCATCCCAGAGCGGAAAATGAAGTTTAGATTGACAAAATCCTCGATGACATCAATGCACCATGTCCCCTCACTCACACAAGAGCTTCACACTTGACTAATTATTGTGGGCACTTTGCTTTTGTCTCTATCACAGATCCCAACAAAGTTGATGAAGCATTTATGGAGCCTGAGTGGATTCAAGCTATGCAAGAGGAATTGCATGAATTCAAGCTTAACAATGTATGAGAACTTGTCAAGAGGCCAGATCAACGCAAGCACAACATCATCGGTACCAAGTGGATCTACCACAACAAACAAGACAAAAATGGTCAAGTGATGAGGAATAAGGCTCGTCTTGTAGCTCAGGGCTACACACAGGTTCAGGGACTTGGTTTTGATGAAACATTTGCACATGTTTCTAGACTTGAAGCTATTCGCATATTGCTTGACTATGCTAACCACCACAATATCATCTTATATCAAGTGGATGTGAAAAGTGCATTCCTCAATGGTAAGGTTGAGGAAGAAGTATATGTTGCTCAACCCCTAGGTTTTGAAGATCCTAAGCAACCCGACAAAGTCTTCAGACTCAGCGAGGCTCTCTATGGCCTCAAACAGCCCCTCAGGCATGGTATGATACTCTGAGGGAAGTCCTCATGACGAAATGCTTCAAACCCGGTTCACTTGACCCAACATTGTTCACAAAATCTTATGATTATGAAATTTTTGTGTCCTAAATATATGTGGATGACATTATTTTTGGTTGTACTAACAAACGTTACGGTGACTAATTTTCCTACATGATGAGTGAAGAATATCAAATGTCTATGATGGGAGAGCTGAAATTCTTCTCGGGCCTTCAAATTCGTGAACAACGCAATGTCATCTTCATCTCTCAAGATAAATACCTCAAGGATGTCCTGAATAAATTCGGCATGCAAGATTGCAAAGGCGTCAAGATTCCTATGCCCACAAACAGCCACCTCTCCACTGACGAAAATGTTAAAGATTTCGATCAGAAGGTATATTGCTCTACGATTGTCTCTTTATTGTACCTATGTGCATCTAGGCCACATATTATGCTTAGTGTTTTCATGCGTGCCCGTTTCCAAGAAACACCGAAGGAATCACACCATAAGGTTGTGAAGTACATTCTTTGATATCTAGCTCAGACTCCAACGCTTGGATTATGGTACCCCAAGGGCTTGGATCTTGATCTTATTAGATGTTTTGACTCTGACTATGCTGGCGATCGCGTGGGTCCCAAGTCAACATCAGGCACATGCCATTTTCTCAGACGATCCCTAGTCTGTTGGTCCTCGAAGAAGCAGAATTGCGTGTTGCTATGTACTGCTGAAGTTGAGTACATTACTGCTGGATCCTGTTGTGCTCAATTACTATGGATGAAGCAAACCCTCAAGGACTATGGCATCAACGTGGAGAATGTGCCTCTCTAGTGCAATATGGAGAGTGCCATCAAGATTGCTCATGATTTAGTTCAACATTCAAAGACAAAGCACATTCAGATTCGTCATCATTTTCTTCGTGATCATGTGTTGAAGGGTGACATTCTCATCGACCACGTGAATATTCAAGAACAGCTTGCTGAAATATTTATTAAGTCCTTGGATAAAAAGAGATTATGCAAGTTACGGTGTGAGCTAGATATCTTAGAATCTTTAAATGTTCTTTGAAAGGACACACATCTTAACACTTATGCAAAATTGATGACTTAGATGTGCAACACACGAAGTAATGTTTCTCTTCAATCAATGAAGACTAACCCTCTAAGTGTGAATAAATCAACGAAGAATATATTTCTCGGAACCCTACAACAATTATATGTGGTGTCTCAAATCATTATGATTCTTATACACCGGGTCACGCTAGTAACCTTTGTTGAAATTTTACAAAATTTGGTTTTTTGTCCTTTTGCAAATTCTTCAAAATTTTGAAACTCCTCAACTTTTCAATTTCCTCAAAAGGACTCAAAATGTTAAATTCTTCCTTTAAGTTTTCTCTTCATTCACTTCAAAGTGAAATCCATGAAAAAACTTCAAGCTGACCCATGATTTTTATTATATTTGTGAAATACATATATATATGTACGTAAAAAGTAGCATACTCAAAATACGAGACGGAATACCAAAAAACTAGTATATATACTCACTAAACATTCTTATATACTACATACTACGCGTGCATACTCTCCGATTTGATAAATACAACATACACCATACAAGAACTCAAGTGAAGTTAACTACCACCGGATGGTGGGAACTATTATATATATATAGAAAGTCTATTCATCACCCAGGATGCAGAATAAGTTATTCTTCACCCGAGGTAATCTAACGATCGTTTCATAAATAAATTAGATCTGAAATGCAAATACTTACATTTGTATTGATTCATTACGTAAAGTTTGACATAAGAAAACAAAAATAAAGTTCATAAGACCAGAAAAATCGCATTTTACGTATATTTTACACTATGTTTTGTGTTTGTAATTTTACATGATATAAAATATTTTTTATGGTGACTATATATTTTGTTACGGTCTCTTTTTACATATGAAATAAGGAAAAAATTATGAAACGTAAAATTACGGTGCATTGATATGAAAATAGAAGGGGATGAAGAATAATTATTTCTCATCCACCCTGACGAATATTCAATCACTCTATTTTCACATCAATTCATTGTAATTTTATGTTTCAATTTTTTTCCTATTTCATACGTAAAAAAAGACTGTAAGAAAATATATAGTGACCATAAAAAATATTTTATGTCACGTAAACTTACAAACATAAAAACATAGTATAAAATATACATGAAATGCGATTTTTCTGGTCTTATGAGCTATATTTAAAAAAATTACATCAAGTTTTGCATAATGAACCAAAATTAATGTAACTATTGTTATTCCAAATGTAATTTATTTATCCTGTGTGAAAAATAACTTATTCTGCATCATGGGTGATGAATATATATTGACTATTCGTCACCGAGGGTGAAGAATTGTTATTCCTCACCCCAGCCAAACAACGCGCCCAACACATGCATCTCTACGCGGTGGAAGCAGTATGTGAGGTAATTTACTCGATGTATGAGATAAGATTACGACAATGTCCCGACCATGGACGCATGTGTCTGCGGTTAAATTACTACACACCTTCCATCATGGGGGACTAGCACCGAACACGACCGCAACAAATGCACCACCTAAAAAAGGCACGTGATGTAAGATTACATCATGGAGGCTAGCAGTCAATAAATTCTGGTTGCGCTCCTACATTTTCTAGATAAGACTCTGTTCCTGGTAAACTATGGTTGTAATCTTTTTTATATAAGATTGTGTTCCTTGTGTATTATGGCAGTCCCTTACGGAACTTCTTTCATTTCAAGTCCGAATTTTGGACTCAAAGTTGAACGTTGATCTAAAAAAGTTGACTTCCTATAAAACCATTGGTCCAAGTGGTATGAAATGTTCTTAGATATCAACTGTGCAGTTTTATGAATTGTCGATATCTTTGGTATCTAGACGGGTTGAATTCTGAACTATAAATTTTGAACGATCCAAAGAAAGCCCTTACCAAATTATTGGCAATTATGCCAGTTTTGCATCATGGGGACTCTCTTGCTTCATACTATGATGGGTTTGTTTACCCAAGAACTTTAAAGAAAATATTTAGTAAATATGAGATGATGTTGGAGAACAAATACAAGAAAGGGTTTCAAGCAGAAGAACCATATCGTAGCACTTGATTGATTATAAGCAAGTTCTACATAGAAGATCAACTACCGAAAACCCTTTCTTCTATTTGTTTCGAGTAGAAGTGTATAGGTTTTTGCTAGTTGATCTTCCATGTAGAACTTGGTTATAATCAATCAAGTGCTACAGGATGATTCTTCTTTTTCTTGAAACCCTTTCTTGTATTTATTCTCCAACATCATCTCATATTTACTAAATATTTTCTTTAAAGTTCTTGGGTAAACAAACCCATCATCATATGAAGCAACAAATTCCCCATGATGCAAAATTGGCATAATTACCAATAATTTGGTAAGGGCTTTCTTTGGATCGTTCAAAATTTATAGTTCAAAATTCAACCCATCTATATATAAAAGATATCGGCAATTAATAAAAATGCACAGTTGGTATCTAAGAACATTCATACCACTTGGACCAATGGTTTTATAGAAGTCAACTTTTTTAGTTCAACGTTTAACTTTGAGTGCAAAATTCAAACTTGAAATGAAAGAAGTTTTGTATGGTACACACTAGGAACATAATCTTATATAAAAAAGATTACAGACATGATTTACCAGGAACACAATCTTATATAGAAAAGGTAGGAGCGCAACCAGAATTTGTTGAGTGTTAGCCTCCATGATGTAATCGTACATCAGGTGCCTTTTTTAGGTGGTGCATTTGTTGCAGCCGTGTTCGGTGCGACCCCCACTATGGATGGTGTGTAGTAATTTAACCGCACACACTTGCGGCCACGGTCGGTACATTGTCGTAATCTTATCTCATGCATCCAGTAAATTACCTCGCATACTGCTTCCACCGTGTACGAGCCGCATGTGTTGGGCGCATTGTTTGGCTGGGGTGAGGTATATCAATTCTTCATCCTGGGTGATGAATAGTAAATCCATATATATATATATATATATATATATATATATATATATATATATATATATATGACAAATTTTATCTACCACTGGTGGTAGTTTCCACCACTTGCGTTTTGTATGTTGTATGTAGTATCTATCAAATCGGAGAGTACATACGCGTAGCATGTTGTATATAATAGTGTTTAGGTAGTACATATACTATTTTTTGGTAGTATGTATCATATTTTGTGTATGTTCTTTTTTACGTATAAAAACATATGTATTTCACAAATATAATTAAAACTATGGGCTAACTTGTAATTTTTTCATGTAAGTCACTTTGCAAAATCTTATATATAATATATAAACATAATAGAAATAATAAATTAATATATATACTACCACATGATAGTATATGGAACATGTGGGGTAACTACCCCTGGGTGGTAGGATGTATTTTTCCTATATACACACGCACACACGCACACACGCACACACACACTATGACAGCCCTAGAATAATTGGTTGCAATTAGTTGCATCATCATCTTGCATCATGTTAAACCCAAATGTTTTTGAAATTTGGACTAACAAAACCCTAGCACCTCACCTCACTAAAGGAAATTCTACTAAGTGTGATTTTTAATGAACCCAGAATGGTTTTTAAAAATATTCATATTTTCTAATAAAATGTTGGCAACAACATTTCAGTGATGACTTTTATTTCAATAACTTTTGACATTTAAATTAATCCACAAAAGGCACTGGAAATTGCCAAAACAAATAACTATAAATATTTAGTTATTTCAAAAATACTAAATCTTTTTGTGGAACTTTGAAATAGTCCAAACAAAACCCCACAAATGATTTCAATATTTTGGCGTAGGGTTGGAGCCAAAACAAATCAAAACAAATGTCAGAAATTAGAAAACAGGAAATAACAAAAAAAAATGAAGAAGAAAGAACCTTACCTGGCCTTCCTTGCCGAGGAGGGAAGCCAGCCCAGCCCGCCAGGGGCAGGGGGTCTTCTTCTTCCTCGTGCCAGGAGGACAGGCAGGTGCGTGGCGCACACGGCAACGTCGCTGACCACCTCCACCCTGCCTGCCTGCCTCCCCCCCTCGCCTTAGCAGCGCCACGAAGGCCCCAACACCGTCCTCATCCATTTTCCCCACCTTTGGCCCCTCTCACCCCCTCCTCGAGGTCGCGTTCGTCCTTAGATCCGAGAGCCGCCGGCGTCGATTCACCGCCCTCCGTGCCTCCCCAACCCTGCCAACAACGTCATCAGCTCCGCGGTGAGCCCCGGGTTCTTTCCCCTAGCCCCATCACCGCTCCCATTCCCTAGCCCGTTGGCCACCGGAGCCGCAAGCTCCTGCCGCCGTCCATGGCGTGGTCGTGGCCAGAGCATCCCCTCGGGCCGTTTGAGCACTCTGGCGTGCTCTTAGAGGCCCATAGTAGCCTCCCCGACCACCAGATCCTTCCCCTTTGTTCCCTAGCATCGAGCCCGTCCTGGCCGAGCACGGGCCGCCGCTCCGTCGCTGCTCATGTCATCTCCGGCGACCCCCTCGCCCTCAAACCCACGGGAATGGATGCGGCCCAACGCGGGCTACCTCCTGGTGGTCTCCGCGCGTCCAACCGTCGTCGTTTGCCTATTCCGGCGAGCCTCCGCCGCGTCTGTAGTCGCCGGCGTTCAGCCGCCGGTGGTCTCGACCCCGTGTGACCGTGGGTTGACTCCCCTGAGTCACAGACAGGTGGAGCCCAGCCCTGTTTAAATTAAGTCAATCAGAAAATTAACTAACCAGATTAATTAACCTAAAGACTCACTAACAGTGGGCCCAGACCCTAATTAGGAATAAAAGATTAAAATTATATTGTTGTTAACATGTGTGTCACTAACTAGTGGGCCCTGGCTGTCAGGTTTGACCCTGGACAGCTCAGTTGACCTGCTGACCTCACCCTCACGTCATGCTGATGCAATAATAGTACTTTCTGATTATAAAATAATTCCACAAATGCCTAAAACTTCTAAAAATCATAGAAAATAATCTGTAAGTCCAATGAAAATAATTTATATATGAAAAAGAATCAGAAAAATCCAAAGAATCTGATCAAGGCATTTTCATGCATGTTTGAAAAAGTTAACAACACCAAATAAGAAAAATGATAAATATGGTAAATTTAATAAATAGTTTGGAGTTGGAAATTGATACTTATTTGAATTCCACTTCAATTGTTATGACCAAACATTGGTCAATGCAAATCAGTACCTCAAAATACTAACTCCATACATGTTGGAAAAATTTATTATGAGCATCAGGTCGAATCAATTATAAGGGTACTTGGAAAGATACCCGGCTTGAAGTGATGTTTGGATCCTAATTCAAACCAACTTCAACTGAAGAAATGATAACCACATTAGCCCTGCCACCTTTCATTTCATGTCTTGAGCATGCATCATAGTGTTGCATTTCCGTGAAGTAATTGTTGTTCTTTCTTGATTGTCGGTGTTGTTCCCCCTTGGTAAACGATGTTTACGACGATGTGCTCATTGACATTGATGAAGACTCATTGCTATCTTCAGACGTGTCAGGCAAGCAAACCCCCCTTGAGCATATTGAAATAAACAATCTCTCTCGCTCCTTCTCTCTTTTACTGCATTAGGACAAACACGATTCAACTGTACATGTTATCAGTAGTTGAACCCATTCCTTTGCATGACCTGATTTTGTCACAGTAAATAGTTGAAACCACTTAGCTTGAGTAGAAACTGCTTGAGACTTGTTGTGCTTACTCATCCATGCTTGTTTACAATGCCTGCTATGCTTAGAGTCGTGTTGGGTCCGATCCATCTGGATGATGAATTAGAATGGTTCCGTTCATGTCCTACAGTGTGAAAGTAAAAGTGTGAATCCGATTTGGTAAAGGTAACGATGAGAGGCCATGTAGGAGTACATGGTGGGTTGTCTCATTGAGACCGTCCTTAAGAACTGAGTTCTGTGTGTGTTATCCAAGACAAGATACTACCACACATTGGCATACTTAATTGACCCTCTCGTCTTATTAATCGCCTAGATCTCTGTCCAGGAGTTGCAATTAGTTTTTGGTGTTTGTAGGAAAGTGTTGGCGGCCGTGTTTAGCTCTGCCCGACGGGGTAGGCTTCACTACGGTAGATACACAGTGGCACGGTGTACCAAGTGGCACCCGGATGGTGGGCTTGGGAACCCTGCGCACATCGTTTGGGGCCGTAGAGGAAACCTCAGCCAGACTTCCTTGCGGGTTCAGCCTCAAATAGGCGATAAACCTGGACTAGGGTCTTGTGTGGTTAACGGTCATGGCCGACACCCACGCCAGTGCTTCCGCTTGAAGGTTGTCGAGATGCATGACATGCATATGGTGCTAAGTGGTGAGAGCATGTGTGAAGAAGTATACCCCTGCAGGGTGATTCAATCTGTTTGAATAGCCGCGTCCTCGGATATGTACTACTTGGAAACGTTACGTGGTACATAGACAATTTAAATGGATACTCTAAAACATGCAAGATAAGTGTGAGTGCTATGGAAGGCCTTCTCGTAGGGAGACGAGAGTGGATCCATAGTGGTGTATTGAATTGGTGAATATGTGGACTCGTGTGCGTTATCCCACCTCAAAGAAAGAACTTGTAGTCATAGTACAGGTTAGCCAAGAGTCAAAGCTGGCTTGCTGCAATCAAACCCCACAATCCTTTCATTGATACATGATGCATATGTAGATAGTTCTGATGTAAGACTTGCTGAGTACCTTTGTACTCACGGTTGCTTTATTTATGTTTTTGCAGAGAAGACTTAGACTCATTAAAAGGTTCTACGCGATGTGTTCGATGTTGACCGGAATAGCTTGGGAATCCCAGACAGAGGTCTGGCTCCTTTGGTAGGGTCGTAGTAGCTTTTCAGGCTCTTCCAGCCACTTTTAGTAGATGTCTGTACCCAGACATGATTTGCTTCCGCTTGTGGTTTGTATGACTTGAGTGTCGGTTCATGAGACCCTGTTTGTAATATCATACTATGTTGACTCTTATGAGTCTTTAATAAATGCTTGAGTCATAGAGTTATGTTGTGATGCCATGTTGTATCTACACATATCGTGCATAATGTGTGTATGTTTGAAATGCATTATATGTGTGGGATTCGACACCTAGTTGTTTGCCTTTAGTAGTACTCTTTACAGGGAAATGCCTCTTTGTGATTCCATCGGGCCTTGGTAGCTTGCTACTGCTTGGAACACATTATTGACCGGCATGTATCCTTCTTTGCTGCTGTGTCTGTCCCCTTAGGGAAATGTCAGGCGGTGTAATGGAGTCCTTGTAGCTTGCTACGACTCGTCTACACACGCTGATGACCGACACCTGCTTTGCTGGGTTATGTATGCTTGTCCATGTACGGATGTACCGCTTGGGTTTATAACTTGTCATGTCAACCCGGGTTCTTTGTCGTTTGAACGCTAGCAACATATTCATATACGTGAGCCAAAAGACGCAAACGGTCCCGGCCAAGGTAAGGTGGCAGCCGTGGAGTTTACGGTGCGTGAGGCCACAAAGTGATGTGATGTGTTACAGGCTGGGTTCTAATGACTTAGGTTTGGGGTCCCGGCAGCTTTGGTATCAGAGCTTGAGTGCCTGTAGGATAACCAAGCCAAACTGGTCGATGTTGAGTCTAACAACTTTTTAGTTATATAAGGGAATTGTTTGTGGAAGGGAACGTAAGGCTCTTTTTACTCCTTTCCTTGTGTCATTCTTATTCTGAGTCACCCTCTTCTTTATTCTACGGGGTTTAAGAATTAGACTTTCCCATCTATTCATTAGGATGACGAGTTACTATGTTGGAGACTTATAGGAAACTTGATATCTTCAAGGATCAGTGTCTCCATAAGAATTCAATTGTTATGTTGTTAGTTTTCTTGCAGGTTGCCTCATAATTCTTGCCCGTACAGCCGTTATGTTGTCCGAGTTTTCCAAAGTTCCCAAATAGTCTGATGCAATTGCAAATTCCCTCCTCCTGAGCTAATGTCTTTTGGCCAGACAAAGCACAATAATCATCGTGATGAGGTATTCTATTACCTCGACGTTTTGTGAAGTATTAGGAAACCATGTTACTCCGATAACTACCCAATAGTCTAGATGTGTTTTGGTTTCCAGTGTGATAGTTCTGGCCATCATCTTCGAAAAAAACATCTCGTGATGTTAAATAGCTTGTAGGTATTCTATTTCTGGGTCTTTGAATCCAAGGATCATTCTGCTCACTTCTGTTGATAGTGTTGCTAGTTCCTTTAGAATGATTAGTAACCTTGTCGTAATCCTCAAGGTGCGTGGTATATCATTCTTCCAATACCATGGACCATCTTTGTCAAAAGTTCTTCGTGAACTAAAGATCATAATAAGAGTGCTCGTGATGAGTTCCCCACTCCATATTGTGACTCTGTCAACTCCGCCTTTCTGCATGGGTTATCTGGAAGAATTATGTTGAACTCATTCGACATGCTAATCTATGCATCTACAACTCCGAAAATCATGTGCCTTTGAGTTTCCCCTCTTTAGTTGGATTCTGACCTTCATCTATGAGAGGATAGTTAAGAGTAGTTGTGCATCCATGTCATCGATGCCTATTATTCTTTTAGTCTATCAAGTTGTTCTATTCTCGAATGACTGGGAGAAGCAAACTCCAGTACTTTATCCATTTCTTGAATTGGGTCAAAGTAGTTGTATTCCGCAGATCGAAATGCTAAACCAGCTTTTGTTCTATTCTATCTTGGAGTATTACCCTCTTTTTGTCAAGAGTGTTATGAGAATTGCACCATCTCTTATGAGCTCTTGATGTAGCGATACTTCTCGCTATCATTGTTCATCCCTCGGTTTTCGTGTTGGTTGTAACCGGAATATAGACAAGTGAACCATGATGTGTAAAATCAATACTCCTAGCCATTCTATTGCTTGGTAGCTAATGGACAATAATTTCACTTTTATGGTGAGGGTGATTGAATCGTCATCCTAAGATTGAGTGTGCTACCTAGTCCATGTTTCATGGTGCACTTTTCGATCGATGGGTTAGGATTGTGTAAATCCCTCGCTCTATTGATCACATCATCTTGCCCTAAAAAGCAAGATTGTTCCCGAGCTTAATAATATATCGGTGGTTCGTGATTTTTCGAATATCTTCTCGGAAGTATTACCAGGTTGTTTCCTGACTGTTATGATAGAGATCGTGATCAAGTTGGTTTCTTTATAAGCCATCTTCTCCAAGAATCCGTGTTGGATACCCCGAGCTAGTTGGTTAAGCTAAACAACAACTTGGAGAGTTGGAAGATAAAAGCTTTGACTAAACTTAGCTCATTTAAAAAGGATATTTTCCTGTTGTGTGAGTCTGAAGAAAGATGATATTTTCGTCGGTTGATTTGTGTGATCAATTGTTGCATATATTATCTTGTTCAACTGTGATTTGAGCATGGGCTATTGTCAAATCAAACTCAGAACCAAAGATTTTCGTAGTGGTGTCTTACTCAGGGTTTTCCTTGAGCCTACACCATTATATTCTTTGATCTGACCAATGCTATTATCTTGCTCACATAGTTGTGGAAATCCATTTATATGGGTATCTTGATGAATTGTTGTTGAGCCCATCGGCAACATTCTAATTTGTTCCATGATCTGTGTTGGACATCAAGCTAGTGCTGGAAACTTTGTAGACATTGTCTTCGTGTCTCGAACACGAGGTATATGTTAGGTGTAAGAAGTGACTTCCTCTAATTCATGTGCATCTGATGCAAGTTGTCGCCGTGAATTCGAGAAAAGTTAATTTGTTTTCTTCGGAATCATCTCAAGTCAGTCATGCACGTGCGAAGTATTCTATGGTCTGAGAGATTAGCTACCTCCATTCCATATGTATCTCCTACCACACCAAGCCACTGATTGATTTGTTCAAAGAAAAGAAGTTAAGTGCCATTCCTGAAGGTACCAGACGGACTTGCACATGGCTTCGTTATCCGCAATGATGTTTCCCATCCAGAACTCGGTAGTGTTTTGTTGTAAGACTTTTCATGTGTTCACAGTTGTCTTGGGCAGTGTGTTCACGTGGGTCTTGCGATCCAGCTCATGTTTTGGAGTTGTCTTCCGCAGTTCATTTCCTGAGAATCTCGCAACGTTATCTCGTCGATTTGTGTTGCAAACTTTCTTTTTGGACATGCTGAGTCTGAAGCATCGTGGCACCAACCGGAGCTGAATCTCAGGCAGTTATAATGGTTGGAACTTCCCCAAGAATTATAATATTGGTCTCTATGTAACCCGGTAAAGTGGTGAAATGGCTAACACACCTAGCCGGAAGACTTGATATTATAATATCTTGCATCAGCAATCTTAGCCATCTCCCGTGTGGTTTTTGTATGACCTATTTTATAAGTTGTTCCTCATGGATCCCCTTTGAGCCCGAAGTCCGATCTATATTTGATGTGCTAGATATAAAGCATGACTTACAATTGGGTTGTGCTAGTACATCAAGGAGAACATTAGAAGCGGAGTGCTAAATGTCTCTCGGTCGATCAACCAGATTTCGTTCCCTTGGCACAGCTAAGGTGAAATGTGAGGAAGTGTTGTCTTCCTTTGCATCTGCATCCTCCATCACTGTTCATCATGGTAGTATGTTGTGTCACCAGGATCCTTGGCACGGATGTTGGTAAACCTTGATGAATATGGAAATGCTCAAGTTCTTGAGAGCACGCTCAGACACTAGGTTATATCCTCGGTAATACTTGGAATGTGCCTTCCGTTCGCCGAGTTGTTCTATAACTCTAGTTTCTTTCAAACTGAGTATGCCATTCTTTCAAATTCCTCCAACAATTAATTGTGAATTGCCTTACCCTGGTATGAAGAGTTTCAATGATCTTAGGATCAAAAGTAATTCTTTTTGCCACTTGAGGAGAATAACTCTAAGAGTCACCTTGCTAAGGTGCCCCGTTGTGGTATGAAGGGCAACCTAACCCTCGCTACTTTGAAACCTCGTCCCCATCTATTTTAAGCGTGGAATTGTTGCCTACCAATTGAACCTTTGTCTTATGCCTCATTTTATCATCCGTGTTATGTGTTTTGTGTCTCAGCTCAAGGGACGTTCCTACGTCTCATTCTATGAGTTAATCTTGAGTTGCTCGATTTTTGATGAGATCGAATCTTGTAGAGTCTTCCTGTTCTTGTCGTCGTGTTAGATGAAGACCTCAAAGACAAAAATGTCAAGATCATCATGATGCAATGAATCAACATCTTCAAGAGGGGCAATTGGGTCGTGAAGATTGTGACAGTTTATTGTTCCCTCTTCCTCTTCCCGACTACGTTTTAATCTCGGGACGAGATTCTTGTTTAGTGGGGGTGAGTTGTGACAGCCCTAGAATAATTGGTTGCAATTAGTTGCATCATCATCTTGCATCATGTTAAACCCAATTTTTTTTTAAATTTGGACTAACAAAACCCTAGCACCTCACCTCACTAAAGGAAATTCTACTAAGTGTGATTTTTAATGAACCAAAAATGGTTTTTAAAAATGTTCATATTTTCTGATAAATGTTGGCAACAACATTTCAGTGATGACTTTTATTTCAGTAATTTTTGACATTTAAATTAATCCACAAAAGGCATTGGAAATTGCCAAAACAAATAACTATAAATATTTAGTTATTTCAAAAATACTAAATCTTTTTGTGGAACTTGGAAATAGTCCAAACAAAACCCCACAAATGATTTCAATATTTTGGCCTAGGGTTGGAGCCAAAACAAATCAAAACAAATGTGAGAAATTAGAAAACAGGAAATAACAAAAAAAAATGAAGAAGAAAGAACCTTACCTGGCCTTCCTTGCCGACGACGGAAGCCAGCCCAGCCCGCCCGGGGCAGGGGGGTCTTCTTCTTCCTCGTGCCAGGAGGATAGGCAGGTGCGTGGCGCACACGGCCACGTCGCCGACCACCTCCACCCTGCCTGCCTGCCTCCCCCCCCCTCGCCTTAGCAGCGCCACGAAGGCCCCAACACCGTCCTCATCCATTTTCCCCATCTCTGGCCCCTCTCACCCCCTCCTTGAGGTCGCGTTCGTCCTCAGATCCGAGAGCCGCCGGCGTCGATTCACCGCCCTCCGTGCCTACCCGACCCTGCCAACAACGCCATCAGCTCCGCGGTGAGCCCCGGGTTCTTTTCCCCTAGCCCCATCACCACTCCCCTTCCCTAGCCCGTTGGCCACCGGAGCCGCAAGCTCCTGCCGCCGTCCATGGCATGGTCGTGGCCAGAGCATCCCCTCAGGTCGTTTGAGCACTCTAGCGTGCTCTTAGAGGCCCATAGTAGCCTCCCCGACCACCAGATCCTTCCCCTTTGTTCCCTAGCATCGAGCCCGTCCTGGCCGAGCACGGGCCGCCGCTCCGTCGCTGCTCCTGTCGTCTCCGGCGACCCCCTCGCCCTCAAACCCACGGGAATGGATGCGGCCCAACGCGGGCTACCTCCTGGTGGTCTCCGCGCGTCCAACCGTCGCCGTTTGCCGATTCGGCGAGCCTCCGTCGCGTCTGTAGTCGCCGCCGTTGAGCCGCCGGTGGTCTCGACCCCCTGTAATCGTGGGTTAACTCCCCTGAGTCACAGACAGGTGGGGCCCAGCCCTGTTTAAATTAAGTCAATCACAAAATTAACTAACCAGATTAATTAACCTAAAGACTCACTCATAGTGGGCCCAGACCCTAATTAGGAATAAAAGATTAAAATTATATTGTTCTTAACATGTGTGTCACTGACTAGTGGGACCTGGCTGTCAGGTTTGACCCTGGACAGCTCAGTTGACCTGCTGACCTCACCCTCACGTCATGTTGATGCAATAATAGTACTTTCTGATTATAAAATAATTCCAGAAATGCCTAAAACTTCTAAAAATCATAGAAAATAATCTGTAAGTCCAATGAAAATAATTTATATATGAAAAAGGATCAGAAAAATCCAAAGAATCTGATCATGGCATTTTCATGCATGTTTGAAAAAGTTAACAACACCAAATAGGCAAAATGATGAATAGGGTAAATTTAATAAATAGTTTGGAGTTGAAAATTGATACTTATTTGAATTCCACTTCAATTGTTATGACCAAACATTGGTCAATGCAAATCATGTTGGAAATATGCCCTAGAGGCAATAATAAATTAGTTATTATTATATTTCTTTGTTCATGATAATCGTTTATTATCCATGCTATAATTGTATTGATTGGAAACACAGTGCATGTGTGGATACATAGACAAAACACTGTCCCTAGTAAGCCTCTAGTTGACTAGCTCGTTGATCAAAGATGGTCAAGGTTTCCTGACCATGGGCAAGTGTTGTCACTTGATAAGGGGATCACATCATTAGGAGAATCATCTGATGGCCTAAGACCCAAACTAATATACGTAGCATGTTGATCGTGTCATTTTGTTGCTACTGTTTTCTGCGTGTCAAGTATTTATTCCTATGACCATGAGATCATATAACTCACTAACACCGGAGGAATACTTTGTGTGTATCATACGTCCCAACGTAACTGCGTCGCTATAAAGATGCTCTACAGGTATCTCCGAAGGTGTCCGTTGAGTTATTATGGATCAAGACTGGGATTTGTCACTCCGTGTGATGGAGCGGTATCTCGGGGCCCACTCGGTAATACAACATCACACATAAGCCTTGCAAGCAATGTGACTTAGTGTAAGTTGCAGGATCTTGTATTACGGAACAAGTAAAGAGACTTGCCGGTAAACGAGATTGTAATAGGTATGCGGATACTGACGATCGAATCTTGGGCAAGTAACATACCGAAGGACAAAGGGAATGACATACGGGATTATATGAATCCTTGGCACTGAGGTTCAAACGATAAGATCTTCGTAGAATATGTAGGATCCAATATGGGCATCCAGGTCCCGCTATTGGATATTGACCAAGGAGTCTCTCGGGTCATGTCTACATAGTTCTCGAACCCGCAGGGTCTGCACACTTAAGGTTCGACGTTGTTTTATGCGTATTTGAGTTATATGGTTGGTTAGCGAATGTTGTTCGGAGTCCCGGATGAGATCACGGACGTCATGAGGGTTTCCGGAATGGTCCGGAAACAAAGATTGATATATAGGATGACCTCATTTGATTACCGGAAGGTTTTCGGAGTTACCGGGAATGTACCGGGAATGACGAATGGGTTCCGGGTGTTCACCGGGGGGGCAACCCACCCCGGGGAAGCCCATAGGCCTTGGGGGTGGCGCACCAGCCCTTAGTGGGCTGGTGGGACAGCCCAAGAAGGCCCTATGCGCCATAGGAAGAAAATCAAAGAGAACCCTCGTAGGTTGACAAGGTCACGCACTACTGTAGAGTGGTACGGTAACCCTGTCTTGGAACTCATGTTGTTGAGCAACAGTGAACCTACGAGTTATGAAGAAAGCAATGGTGGGCCCGGATTCCGACAAATGGCTGGAGGCCATGAAATCCGAGAGAGGATCCATGTATGAAAACAAAGTGTAGACTTTGGAAGAACTACTTGATGGTCGTAGGACTATTGAGTAAAGATGGATCTTTAAAAGGAAGACAGACGATGATGGTGATAACTCACTGTTAAGAAAAGCTCGACTTGTTGCAAAGATGTTTCTGACAAGATCAAACAGTTGACTATGATGAGACTTTCTCACTCGTAGCGATGCTAAAAGTCTGTTAGAATTATGTTAGTAGTTGATGCATTATTTATGAAATATTGCACATAGGATGTCAAAACATTGTTTCCTCGACGGTTTCCTTGAGCAAACATTGTATGTGATACAACCAGGAGGTTTTGTCGATCCTAAAGATACTAGCAAGTATGCAAGCTCCAGCAATCCTTCAATGGACTGGTGCAAGCATCTCGGAGTTGGAATATACACTTTGATGAGATGATCAAAGATTTTGGGTTTGTACAAGGTTTATGAGAAACTTGTATTTCCAAAGAAGTGAGTGGGAGCACTATAGAATTTCTGATAAGTATATGTGGTTGACATATTGTGGATCAGAAGTAATGTAGAATTTCTGTAAAGCATACAAGGTTGTTTTGAAAGGAGTTTTCAAAGGAATACCTGGATTGCGCTACTTGAACGCTGAGCATCAAAGATCTATGGAGATAGATCGAAAGCGCTTGATAGAAGTTTCAACAAGATGCATGCCTTGACAAGTTTTTGAAGGAGTTCAAAATGGATCAGCAAAGAAGGAGTTCTTGGTTGCGTTGTAAGGTGTGAATTTGAGTAAGACTCAAAACCCAACCACGGCAGAATAAAGAGAATAGACGAAGGTCGTCTTCTATGCCTTAGCCGTAGACTCTAAAGTATGCCATGCTGAGTACCGCACCTGATGTGTGCATTGCAGCAAGTCTGTTAAGAGGTACACAGAGTGATCCAGGATTAAATCACTGATCAGCGGTCGAAGTTATCCTTGGTAACTAAATAGACTAAGGAATTTTTCTCGATTATGGAGGTGGTTAAAGAGTTCGTTGTAAAGGGTTACGTCGATGCAAGCTTTGACACTAATCCGAATAACTATGAGTAGTGAAACGGATTCGTATAGTAGAGTAGATATTTGGAGCATTTCCGAATAGCACGTAGTAGCACCATCTATAAGATGACATAAAGATTTGTAAAGATCGCACGGATCTGAAAGTTCCAGAACCGTTGACTAAAACCTCTTTCACGAGCAAGACGTGATCAGACCCCATAACTATATGGGTGTTGGATTCGTTGGAATCACATGGTGATGTGAACTAGATTATTGACTCTAGTGCAAGTGGGAGACTGTTGGAAATATGCCCTAGAGGCAATAGTAAATTAGTTATTATTATATTTCTTTGTTCATGATAATCGTTTATTATCCATGCTATAATTGTATAGATTGGAAACACAGTGCATGTGTGGATACATAGACAAAACACTGTCCCTAGTAAGCCTCTAGTTGAATAGCTCGTTGATCAAAGATGGTCAAGGTTTCCTGACCATGGGCAAGTGTTGTCACTTGATAACGGGATCACATCATTAGGAGAATCATGTGATGGACTAAGACCCAAACTAATATACGTAGCATGTTGATCGTGTCATTTTGTTGCTACTGTTTTCTGCGTGTCAAGTATTTATTCCTATGACCATGAGATCATATAACTCACTGACACCGGAGGAATACTTTGTGTGTATCAAACGTCACAACGTAACTGCGTGGCTATAAAGATGCTCTACAGGTATCTCTGAAGGTGTCCGTTGAGTTATTATGGATCAAGACTGGGATTTGTCACTCCGTGTGACGGAGAGGTATCTCGGGGCCCACTCGGTAATACAACATCACACACAAGCCTTGCAAGCAATGTGACTTAGTGTAAGTTGCAGGATCTTGTATTACAGAACGAGTAAAGAGACTTGCCGGTAAACGAGATTGAAATAGGTATGCGGATACTGACGATCGAATCACGGGCAAGTAACATACCGAAGGACAAAGGGAATGACATACGAGATTATATGAATCCTTGGCACTGAGGTTCAAAGATAAGATCTTCGTAGAGTATGTAGGATCCAATATGGGCATCCAAGTCCCGCTATTGGATATTGACCGAGGAGTCTCTCGGGTCATGTCTACATAGTTCTCGAACCCGCAGGGTTTGCACACTTAAGGTTCGACGTTGTTTTATGCGTATTTGAGTTATATGGTTGGTTACTGAATGTTGTTAGGAGTCTCGGATGAGATCACGGACGTCACGAGGGTTTCCGGAATGGTCCGGAAACAAAGATTGATATATAGGATGACCTCATTTGATTACAGGAAGGTTTTCGAAGTTACCGGGAATGTACCTGGAATGACGAATGGGTTCCGGGTGTTCACCGGGGGGGGCAACCCACCCCGGGGAAGCCCATAGGCCTTGGGGGTGGCGCACCAGCCCTTAGTGGGCTGGTGGGACAGCCCAAGAAGGCCCTATGCGCCATAGGAAGAAAATCAAAGAGAAAAGAAAAAAAAGGAGGTGGGAAAGGGAAGAAGGACTCCACCTTCCAGACCAAGTTGGATTCGGTTCGGAAGGGGAGACCTTCCCCCCTTTGGTTCGGCCAACCCCCTTGGGGCTTCTTGAGCCCCAAGGTAAGGCCCCCCCTCTCCCACCTATATATACGGAGGTTTTAGGGCTGATTTGAGACGACTTTTCCACGGCAGCCCGCCACATACCTCCATGGTTTTTCCTCTAGATCGCGTTTCTACGGAGCTCGGGCGGAGCCCTGCTGAGATAAGATCACCACCAACCTCCGGAGCACTGTCACGCTGCCGGAGAACTCATCTACCTCTCCGTATCTCTTGCTGGATCAAGAAGGCCGAGATCATCGTCGAGCTGTACGTGTGCTGAACGCGGAGGTGCCGTCCGTTCGGCACTAGATCGTGGGACTGATCGCGGCACGGTTCGCGGGGCGGATCGAGGGACGTGAGGACGTTCCACTACATCAACCGCGTTCACTAACGCTTCTGCTGTATGGTCTACAAGGATATGTAGATCGAACATCCCCTCTCGTAGATGGACATCACCATGATAGGTCTTCGTGCGCGTAGGAAAATTTTTGTTTCCCATGCGACGTTCCCCAACAAATTAGTACCTCAAAATACTAACTCCATACATGTTGGAACCATTTGTTATGAGCATCAGGTCGAATCAATTATAAGGGTACTTGGAAAGATACCCGGCTTGAAGTGATGTTTGGATCCTAATTCAAACCAACTTCAACTTAAGAAATGATAACCACATTAGCCCTGCCACCTTTCATTTCATGTCTTGAGCATGCATCATAGTGTTGCATTTCCGTGAAGTAATTGTTGTTCTTTCTTGTTTGTCGGTGTTGTTCCCCCTCGGTAAACGATGTTTCCGACGATGTGATCGTTGACATTGATGAAGACTCATTGCTATCTTCAGACGTGTCAGGCAAGCAAACCCCCCTTGAGCATATTGAAATAAACCCACTCTCTCGCTCCTGCTCTCTTTTACTGCATTAGGACAAACACGATTCAACTGTACATGTTATCGGTAGTTGAACCCATTCCTTTGCATGACCTGATTTTGTCACAGTAAATAGTTGAAACCACTTAGCATGAGTAGCAACTGCTTGAGCCTTGTTGTGCTTACTCATCCATGCTTGTTTACAATGCCTGCTATGCTTAGAGTCGTGTCGGGTCCGATCCATCTGGATGATGAATTAGAATGGTTGTGTTCATGTCCTACAGTGTGAGAGTAAAAGTGTGAATCCGATTTGGTAAAGGTAGCGATGAGAGGCCATGTAGGAGTACATGGTGGGTTGTCTCATTGAGACCGTCCTTAAGAACTGAGTTCTGTGTGTGTTATCCAAGACAAGATACTACCACACATTGGGATACTTAATTGACCCTCTCGTCTTATTAATCGCCTAGATCTCTGTCCAGGAGTTGCAATTAGTTTCTGGTGTTTGTAGGAAAAGTGTTGGCGGCCGTGTTTAGCTCTGCCCGACGGGGTAGGCTTCACTACGGTAGATACACAGTGGCACGGTGTACCAAGTGGCACCCGGATGGTGGGCTTGGGAACCCTGCGCACATCGTTTGGGGCCGTAGAGGAAACCTTGGCCGGACTTCCTTGCGGGTTCAGTCTCAAATAGGCGATAAACCTGGACTAGGGTCTTGTGTGGTTAACGGTCGTGGCCGACACCCACGCCAGTGCTTCCGCTTGAAAGTTTCCGAGATGCATGACGTGCATATGGTGCTAAGTGGTGAGAGCATGTGGGAAGAAGTATACCCCTGCAGGGTGATTCAATCTGTTCGAATAGCCGCGTCCTCGAATATGGACTACTTGGAAACATTACGTGGTACATAGACAATTTAAATGGATACTCTAAAACATGCAAGATAAGTGTGAGTGCTATGGAAGGCCTTCTCGTAGGGAGACGAGAGTGGATCCATAGTGGTGTATTGAATTGGTGAATATGTGGACTCGTGTGCGTTATCCCACCTCAAAGAAAGAACTTGTAGTCGTAGTACAGGTTAGCCAAGAGTCAAAGCTGGCTTCCTGCAATCAAACCCCACAATCCTTTCATTGAAACATGATGCATATGTAGATAGTTCTGATGTAAGACTTGTTGAGTACCTTCGTACTCACGGTTGCTTTATTTATGTTTTTGCAGAGAAGACTTAGACTCATTAAAAGGTTCTACGCGATGTGTTCGATGTTGACGGGAATAGCTTGGGAATCCCAGACAGAGGTCTGGCTCCTTTGGTAGGGTCGTAGTAGCTTTTCAGGCTCTTCCAGCCACTTTTAGTAGATGTCTGTACCCAGACATGATTTGCTTCCGCTTGTGGTTTGTATGACTTGAGTGTCGGTTCACGAGACCCCTGTTTGTAATATCATACTATGTTGACTCTTATGAGTCTTTAATAAATGCTTGAGTCATAGAGTTATGTTGTGATGCCATGTTGTATCTACACATATCGTGCATAATGTGTGTATGTTTGAAATGCATTATATGTGTGGGATTCGACACCTAGTTGTTTGCCTTTAGTAGTACTCTTTACAGGGAAATGCCTCTTTGTGATTCCATCGGGCCTTGGTAGCTTGCTACTGCTCGGAACACATTATTGACCGGCATGTATCCTTCTTTCCTCCTGTGTCTGTCCCCTCGGGGAAATGTCACGCGGTGTAATTGAGTCCTTGTAGCTTGCTACGACTCGTCTACACACGCTGATGAGCGACACCTGCTTTGCTGGGTTATGTATGCCTGTCCCTGTACGGATGTACCGCTTGGGTTTATAACTAGTCATGTCGACCCAGGTTCTTTGTCGTTTGAACGCTAGCAACATATTCATATACATGAGCCAAAAGACGCAAACGGTCCTGGCCAAGGTAAGGTGGCAGCCGTGGAGTTTACCTTGCGTGAGGACGCAAAGTGATGTGATGTGTTACAGGCTGGGTTCTTATGACTTAGGATCGGGGTCCCACACACACACACACACACACACACACACACACACACACACACACACACACACACACACACACACACACACACACACACACATATATATATATATATATATATATATGAGTCTTCCATTGTCCTCAACAATATTCACTCATAGCTAATTCTTCAGGTTGATTTTTGTCCAAGTGAATGTGATCGAACCCATTCCCCCTCTATGCTAAAACTCAATCTAGTGTGTTCACAAATTCTTCACACACGTTTTATTTGACACCCGTTTAAAGTCTTTATTGTGTCCTTGCGAACTGAAAAATTTGCGAATGAAACATTAAAATTCCCTTATCAATTTTTGGCGGTTGTCGCTCAAACGTATCCCACTACCCATGCCTGGATTAAAGCATCTTCCCATGATCTCCACCACTATGTACGTGGGTGACACATGTTGATAGGATAGCAAGGGTCAGGGGTATGGATGTCCAAATTCTTTGGGATGTTCTCTTTTTATCCCTGCTATAATTACCCCACCCCTTTCATTTTATCAAAGTTACTCACTCGATCCCTCACTCCCATCACACTCGAGCTCCAAACGTAGCGTCGCCGCTAACCCTCATCGTCGTCAGAGAGTAAGAGCTTCACTGCCTCGACCTCCACGCGCCTTCTGTGGAAATCTTCACTCCGTTGCCGCCGTAGCTACCTTCCGCTGCCAAGTTAGGTCGAGGGAAATCTGAACTGGCGAGCCTCTCCGCTTCCACTCATAGTTCATCATGTTCTTCACAAAGTGTAATTATAATATAAGTTTACTACCCTATTTGATCTTTAAATTGCCAAAAAATCCTCAAAAGGTGTTTATTCTTCAACACTCCATTCTCTAAACACTCTAAAGTTTATTTCCCTTGATTTGTTTCTCTAAGTTATGGTTTTCTTCAAGATTCATCAATTGTGTGGATTCTCAAATCTTCACAAATCTGGAACCAAAGTCAAGAACACTTAGTGAAATTGTTCAAGACATCTATGGTCAAATTCCTCAACTTGATATTCTTTTGAAAAAAATCTCAAAATGCATATGACCTCTTCAAATTCTTCGCACATATACTATGTTCATACGTACAAATGTCTTCTCATGAATCACTAGGTTCTCATCAACTTAGCTCATTTGCAACATTCCTCGAAGAAAAATTGCATACTTCTTCAGAATCATCAAAACTTCAAAGTCCTCATTTGAAGAAAATGGCAAGTGGTAAAAGACCTCAGAAAGGAGGAAAGAAGCCTCATGTAAATAATGATTTTGAATTTCCTGAGGACGATGAATACTGCACTCCTGATGAGGAGATCTATGGCAAAGAGACAAAGGAGAAGCGTAAAACTTGCATACAGAAAATTGAGAGGAGATGGGCTAAGGAATGGAGGGTATACGGATATGTCCCTCCCAAATATATGAAGAAATTCACAGTAAACCCTCCTTGCCAAAGACCTTCATTGGTTGAAGGAAAAAAAGCTGATCCCACAAGCATCAGTCGAGGAGAGGAATTTCCTCAAGTATGAGCAAAGCACGAGGCTAAACTGCAGAAGCAAGCCGCTGAAGGAGTGAAGAAATTCAACGAGGACTCTCAAGCCACTGCTGTTGATGCCTCTGCTAGTGGCAATGGGCCTAAAAAGGCAATATCAAAGAAATCTGTTGTGAAGCCAAAGTCTTCAAGCTCAATGCCCTCATGGCCAAGTTTCTGAGTTGCAAAGTCCTCTGCTGTAGCGACCCGACTCAAAATGAGTCAAGCCTCTGTGTTTCTGTGCCATCCCTGGATCAGTATGCTGGCACACACAGTACATCAATGTATATATCAAAGTGCAATCACATGTAAATAGCGTAAAATTGATATATACCGTAAATATCTCAGCGGAAGTAGTCAAGGGAGTGGAGTCCCAATAAACACCAATGGCAAGTTGAGTGTAGACCGTAACCCTGAATCGTACTCTTACTCGTCGAAGAAAAATATCTGCAACATAAGACGTTGCAGCCGTGTAGGTCAGCATATTGAATATGCCGGCAAGTCACATATGAGAGGGGGTAAAATATCATCTATACTATATGCATATATGGCAGGTGGTGTTGTAAGTTTTAGCGTAAAGCAAATTTTCTCCTACAACAAGAGAGGGGCTAAAAGCAAAATATTACTACGCTGTTGGTTGTTAATGAGATGGTTTCGCCAACCAGTTCTCATACTTAAGTTATCAATATTACCCTCATCAAGTATTTATAATGGTGTTGAGAATTTCAGATAACTTCAGTTCCTTTGGCTCAAGTTGTCCATGACCGTGGACACGGCTAATCGATTAGGTTTGAGTACTCTGTAGAGTTTTGCACACGTTCCCCACAAGATTTGATCGCCTCTGTGTATGTCCTCGCACTTCAGGGTGTTTGAAGACCGGATGATCAAAACATGGTCTTTCAACGGGTCCCTCTGAATCCCTGTCGGTGCCCATCCAATCCTACCGTTCTTCTACATCTACTAGCACCGCCTGTCCAGAGTCGCCGCGTTGTCCAACCAAGCCAGAGCCCATAATGACTTGTGGTTGTGCAGGTAAGCCTTGGGTCTTGAAAATATCCGTCCGTCTCTTTGAGCCTCGGTGAAGCTTTCCGCAAGATGTCATGGCCGTCTCCAGCATCCCGGGTCATCCACTGGTTTCTCCAGGGAGCCGATCAATCGTCCTTCACCCAGAGTTGCATTGCATCACGAGGTCTTGAAAAAGGCTTGACTTAACCGGTCTTGGTTATTAAATTATTCTTGCATCACTCGTGGTAAACTCTCAACCAGAATCCCGTCTACTCAAGCATAGCAATATGAAATTTGTCGTCCCGGGCCAAGTAACGGGGTTGTTGGGTGCCTACCACATGATACTACAATATGTAACCATAATTTCCAAGTACCTACTCAGCATGCAATTGGGCATAGGATGGTAGAACTACGATGCATAAAACATAGGTGATACATGATCAAATGACTTGCCTGGCGATGTTGACGAAGAAGAATTTCTCGAGAAATAACTCGATAGACTACTCGTCACTCTCCGATGAAATCTATATAACAAACATATCATTCACATAAGCACTCATACTAGCAATCATTTGAGCAGTCAAAACAAAAGAGAGAGCGAGTAGGAATCCGAAGGAAACTTCAAATAAGACTAGGGAGTCTTCTACTACATCAAACACTAAATAGTTTTTGTCCAACGGAAAATAATAACAGGGAACTAAGATATAAATTTAACTAAGATAAAATAGAGTATTTTTCACAAAACTTTTTGAAGGTATTTCCAAACGGGATTTGAAACAGTGGAGAAACCAATTGCAAGTTATTAGGGAACTAGAATTCATTTCATGATAACATATAAAAATAAAAATAAAAACGTGTTGCAAACCTACTGTTAACAAACAGAAACAAAAAATAATCTTTCTGAAATATAAAAGAAAATAAATTAAAAACAATTATAGAAAAGGTAATAGCCATAATCCTAAAAGAGGTGAAACATAAATTGTTTCACAAGAAACAATGAGGTAAAATACTCAAATAATTCTGAAATTTTTACCACTGATAACTAAGATCACTAGTGATCAGTAGCAAAACGAATCAAATTAAAAGCTATTTTTAAACTCCTGGAATAAGCAAAACAAGGTTTACACTAAATCTGATCTAATTCAAATTTGAATATTTCAAACATAGACAAATTATATGTTTTTAAAAACTACAGAAAAATTGTGATCTACTGGAAAAAGAATCAACCTCATTGGATCTCTAGATCAAAAGTTATGATTAAAGCAAGATTGGAACTTTCTCTATTTTCTAATCTAAAACAGAAAAAGAAGAAAAACTACTAGTGGACAGGGGGGTATGTGGCAGCTCCTGATTGGCCTAGATGGCGTGTGCTGCTGGGCTAATCTAGCAAACGGCCTATAACTAAACTAAACTCCGGCTAAAAATAAGTGAGACAAAAAACCGTTCGGTTCTTTAACTAAAAACCGAAGGGGTACATGGTATCTAATCCTAGCCATCTAAAACAGATCGGACGAAGGAGGGAGAGATGGGGTAACTCACAGTGGGGGCTGCCGGTGTGCTCTACTCCGGCGAGGCAGAGAGACGGTGGTCGACGGGGATGGCGGATCCGGGGGGTCTCCAGCAAGGGAAAAGGCTCCAGGCGATGGCGGTGAGCCTTCCGCGCCCAGTGGTGGCGTCGGGGTGATGTGGGGGCAACGGGGGGAGCAGCCCGAGGCTCGGGGATGTGGTGGTGGTGCTCGGACTCCGGCGAGGCGGTGCGGTGGCGTGGGGCGAGGAGCTCGGGTGTTTGGTGGGAAAATGGGCTGCGGTGACGATGGGGAACTCGCTGGTGGTCTCGGTGGTGCGGGGGGACGAAGTGGCGACCGGGGCGAAGCGAGGGAGGTTCCTACTGGAGCCTGCTCCAGCGAGGTGCGTGGGGAAGGAGGGGTGTTCCCTGGCGTGGGAAGGAGGGGGCCGAGGGGGGGCGTGGAGGCGCAGTTTATATAGGGGGCAGGGGGCGAGGGAAGGAAGGGGCGTGGGGAGGAAAGGATCCCGTCGGATCAGGAAGTCAAGCCATGGGAGGGCTGGTCGCTGGGGAAGGAAGGGGTACGGGAGAAAGAAGGATGGAAGAAGAAAGAAGCAAAGAAAATAAAAAGAAAAGGGAAAGGGAAAAAAGGAAAGGAAAGAAGGGGTGCGAGGGGCTGGAGCGTGGAGGTGCTGCGTGGGGTAAGTGGCGGTTGGAGAGATCTCTCCAGCGATGGGGAATCTAGCCCCCGATTTGTTTTTTTTAAACACCAAGGGAAAAATAATAAAAGGAAACAAAATAAAAAGATTTATATGGGGTATTATATACCAAATCGATCAGAAAAATATTTCCTAATCGTTTATGATTTTTTCAACACCAAAATAACAACTTTTAAAAAATGTTTTTTTAGAAAAATCCCTAAGGCTTTATTTTCTTTTTGGCAATTAATTTCTCTATAAAACTTTGGCTCAAAATATTTCAGAAATGCCTCACATTTTGGAGGGTCATTTTCCTCCGCTCTTTCTTGCGTGCAAGAATTTTTTCGGGGCATTTTCTTGGGGAAGAAAAATATAGAAAAGCAAAAGGAAAAAAAATTGAAAGAATTCAAATGCAAACTCCATTCAAATTATTTATAGTTGAAGAAGTCATGTCATCTTCTCTCATTGCTTTTGAATTTGAATTTACCGGAGAAGGGGAAAGTCATTTTATTCCCTCTGATTCAAAAGTTTTGAAAAGTTTCAATCACTCAAGCAAACAAAAAAAACAATCTAATAATTATTCTAACATTCCAAAATTTGGGATGTTACATCTTCCCAAAATACTCAAGCAACTTCCTCAAGGGAAGCTCCAATGTCCTGTGTGGCTGCAACTTCTTCAGCCACTCCCACCAAAGCATCAACTCCAGTAAATCTTGCAATGTGCCAGCGGACTCTTGGTTTTTCAATTTCCTCACGGGCATGTGCAACTGCCTAAGCTCACACTTCTTCAAGTGACACTGCTTTGAAGACAAAGATGACTATTGGACGAGGTCAAAGACCAAGTCCTCATAAGAAGCAGGTTGTCTTCCATGTTCCCTCAACATCTGAGGACGATAAAGTTGATGATGAAGAACTTGCTGAAATCATCAGAAACAAGCAACAAAGAGTTGCCGAAGCTAAGGGTACTAAAATCCCTCTTCTTGTGGATCCAAAGGATGTACTTGATTTCATGGACATATGGCCCCAGGACCCAAACATGCCAATTAATGATTTGAATCTGCCTCCTCATCCAAGTCATCTTCTGATAGCCTTCATAGGTGAAGAAAACTGGAAATATGAGATTGCACACCAAGTCGGAAGGTCTCAGCTACAGAAAGAACAATTCTTGAAGAACAACGTTTTAGGCTTAATTCCTGAGCAGCTCGAAGCAATGCAAAAGGAGATCAAAAACCTCAACAATGAATATCATCGCTACATTGCGGACCGGAAGGGTGCAAATGTCACATTCGTGAACAAGGAAAATGTTGTTTTAGGTGATCAAAATGCTAGGGTTGAGGCAAGATCGCAACCACAGATTCTTGTGACTAGCTCATCTGCTCAACCTGCTGCAGAAACTCCCAGGGCATCTCAAGAAATTCATGCTCGTGAAGAAACTGCCAAGGCAACTCCCAATGTTGCGTTGATGAATCAACACGGGCAGGTGAAGAATCTGTTGTGCTAGAAGAAGCTGAAGAAATCAGGGCAACGCCTCATGATGCACCTAAAGAAATACCCTAGGCGACTGCATCAGTCGAGCATGAAAAACTGCCCCACCTTCATCCTTCACAATTGCTCCTGGAAAATCTTCAAGGATGAAGACAATCACACTTATTTCTGCCTCAGAAGTGAAGAAAATGAAAGTTATATAAAAAGAGGGAGCCAAGAAGAGAAAAAGGCATCAGAAATTGCAAAAAGCTCAGCTGCAAAGAAACTGAGGACTTTGCCAAGTTTCTCAGATGAGCTAATAGATGCAACACCAATCTCTTATGTGCCATCTTATGAGATTGTTCCACTTGGTGAAGATTATGCCTTGCCAAATGATGATGAAGAAGAAACCCACTCCCAATCTCTTTTGTGCCATATTATGAGATTGTTCCATTTGGTTAAGACTATGTCTTGCCAAATGATGATGAAGAAGAAACCCACTCTGTTGCTTCTAGAGAGCAAGTGGATGAAGAAATTCAGGTTGAAGCAAATGCTCCACTTCAAGGTATCATCGCCCCAGCCTATGTTCACTACTAAAGAGGCTAAAATTGAAGAAATAGATGAGGATGTGGATATTGGCTCAACAACTCCACTGATCAATGATGAATGTTGGGAAACAGCACACCCAAATTCGCCAATCACCGCACCCCTCACTCAAATTCCTCAACCTCCTGCTCAGACTAAAGAAATACTAACTGGATTTGAAGGTCGGCCCACTCCCCTCAAATCCACCCCTAAAGAAATTCTAGCTGCATCAGCTGAATATATCACCACCCACATTACAGTTGAGGAACATGTAGTGCAAATTCCTCATTATGGAGTCACTAAAACTATGCAAAGGGCAACTGTGATGCGATTCAAGCTAAATCTTCAGCCTAAGCCCTCACTGCCATTCAAGGCACAAAATGGCCAACATTCAACAAGACCGATTTCTTTGCTAAACTTCATTTCTTCACACGTGAAAATCCTTATGACTCGGTAAGAGTTAGGCGGAAAAGGTTCTGTACATTAAACCAGATCAACTTCTATGCCTCAGTGTTGTTTGATAAGAGCAAAGTCTTCCAACACCGTCAAATTCCTCATGTGGATATGGAGTCCATCCCATGCTTCTCACATGTACTGAATATTCTTCATGAAGCTGGGATCCTCAACTTTTGCTCTGACATCTATGTCTGGAATGAAGAGCTAATTCTTCAATTCTATGCAACCTTGCACATTTCTAGTGAGGTATCTAGCATCAACACATGGATTCTTGAATGGATGTGTGAAGACACTCATTACAAAGCACCAACCATAGAATTGCTTCGTGGTGTTCCTGTTAGTCCTCCACGAGAAGGTGCAAGAATTTTCTTTGTAGAACCTAAACTCCCAGATCATATGGTGCAAGTGCTAATCAAGCCATTGTCCGCAGGCAGCGCTCCAAGAACAACCTTCCTTGTCAAGGATTTGTTATATGTGCCCAGGACAATCTATCACATTCTGACCAAAACCTCAGTCCAATCAAAGCCGACAACTCTGAAGAAGAAGACGTTATTGGCATCATGAAGAATCTTATATTCAACATCATCCATGGGATTCCCATCAATATTGATGATTTCTTGATGAGGACTTTGGCCAATGTCGCAATGTCACCATTTTACTTGAAGCCTTATGCACCATGGATTATGAGATTCATTTGAACAAGGTCTTCAATTCACTATCAGGTAGACATTCAGAATCACTTCAGCTTTCTACCTCCGACTAAAGTCTTCAAAACGACATTTTCTTCAGTTGCAGGAAAAGGTAAAGCTATTGTTGATCACGGCACTCATCCATTGGATGGCCAATTTCGTCATGCTGCATCCTACTCCATCGATGATGACACCGCCTCACAAGATTTTGCTTCAAAGGCCTCAGGAAAAAATCCACAAGCTTTTGTCCCTCGTGTGATGACTGATCATGAACTTCTACTAAGTCTTCATCAGAAAGTCGATTGCAATAATAAGTGGGTCAAGCGTAAGTTTCATGCAATTCTTCAAAACATGATTGTGACACAAAACTCCATGCGGAAGAATCACTACTATGTGCACGAAATCGTTGACTGCACTTGGGCCATTCTATCTCATCTCAAGACACCTAAAAAACTTTCTGAGATGGAATTTCAGCATAACTTTGTTTGGTCATATCCACCAAATTAGTAGTTCAACAAAGTGCAAGTTCCTCAGCTTGTTAGAAGTTCATATTCTTCATCACGAGAGACCGATGAAGATGAGGACCTTGACAACGTTGATGCACGACCAACACCAACACACGACCCCAACAACAACGTGGGCGCTCCTCAATCACCTTCAAGATGAAATTCTTCAAGGGCGTTAGTCCTCAATTTCCACCCTTTTCGTCACTTGATGACAAAGGGGGAGAAACTTGAGTTAGTATTCAAGCCAGTCTCGGCTATTTTTGTTTAAGTTACAACTCTCGCTCTTTTGAGGTGTTTATTTGCTGAGTTGTAAACTTAAGTCCGATGGTGGTATGACTCTTTTAAATTGTTTACTACATGCTTATTCCTCAATTTCATTAATGCACGCATGTTGAAATTCGACAGACACAGTTTTCAATTATGCATTTCAAATTCTTCATATCATATGGTAAATGTGTGGATGGATTACAAGATATAGAGGGAGATCTCCAAGATTCTAACTTGCCATGTGCATTTGTAGTCCAAAGCAAATTCCTGAAATATGCACATCTTCATGGGGAGTTCCTCTATATCTTGCAATCAAATTCCTCAAACTATGTACTTACACTTCATATGTTTATCCCAGTTGAAAACCTAACCTATTTGTAATCAATCGCCAAAAAGGGGGAGATTGTAAGTGCATCTAGTGACCCTTAGTGATTTTGGTGTATTGAAGACTTATAGGTTAAGGGACTAATGAGTTTGTGAGTGTACAAGGGCCCTATAAGTCCCTAAGGACTTTGGTTATCAGAAGGAAGTCGACCCTAAAAATGAATGCCTTCAACTTAAGAATTTGATGCTTTTCTGGAAGACTTTGAAAATGAAGAAATTGGTGTGATTTTGAAGATATTAATGCGAGGAATATAAAGTGTGAAGAATTTTGTTTTTGTAGTTTCATTTCCTCTTTTTGAGTCATAGGAAACATCGTATTATTAAAGCGGGTCAACGTAATACTAAGGAAAATTTCCAAGTGATGCTCATCTCAAAGCCTACACATACCTAATCCTTCGAGTGAAGAATTTGGAAATCTCCTACAGCTCAGTCAAATTGTTTAGTGCAAGAGACGAACTTCTTTTGGTGTCTGAGGAAATTGGTCTCATTAAGGAGTTAGGATATCGCTAGTGTGAGTTGCCTACCATGAGAAATATGATATCCCCGAGGACTTTGAGAGTTTGAATTTTGACCGTTGTTGTGATTGTGTCAGATGTACCAAAGGATCTTCTCCTTACAACGGTCATATCATTAGGGCCATTTATGTCATATCAAGTCGAGTTGCACCCTGGTGATACTTGTGATTTGCATTGATTTTTTCCGCAAAGAGGAACACAATATATGTAAGTATTTCCCTAAGTAGATAACCAAGGTTTATCGAACCAATAAGAGTAAGAACCAACCCCAGTCTTTAGCGGCTACACACAAAAGAGCAAAAACTTGCACCCAACCCGGGAAAGAGGGTTGTCAATCCCCTTGGACTCATTATTTGCAAGCTTGTCAGTAGTGTGGTTGGTAGTAGATAGTTGTAAATTGCAAAATAAAATAAAAAATAAATAAGAACATCAAGGTATTTTAGCGTTTCTAAACTTATAAGAGAATAGACCCGGGGGGCATAGTTTTCTCTAATGGCATCTCTCATGAAAGTAAGCATACGGTGGGTAAACAAATTACTGTTGGGCAATTGATAGAAATCGCATAGTTAGGTGATATTCATGACAATGGTTATGTGTATATAGGCATCACGCCCATAAGCAAATAAGTCGACTCATGTCTACACATATTACTATTACTCCACCGATCAACCGCTATCTAGCATGCATCTAGAGTATTAAGTAAAACAGGGTAATGCTTGGAGAACAATGACATGATGTAGACAAAGAGAATTCAATTAGTATGAAATAACCCAATCGTTTTGTCCTTACTAGAAACTACAAAGACGTATCTTGTCCCCTACTATGTTAGTGGGTATATAAATCCGTCAAATTGAACCCACTACAACGCACCCCTCTCACTGAAGAAATATCAATCTAGTTGGCCAAACTATTTCAATAGATCGAAGAGATTTACGAATCTATGATAATCATGCAAATAAGAATCATAATTAGAACTCAGAGAAGACTCATATATTTATCATGAATAATCTGAACATAAACCAACAATTCATCAGATCCCAACAAACACACTACACAAGAGAATTACGTCGGATATATCAAAGCGAAGATGTGATGATCATTGTATTGAATATCAAGAGAGAGAGAGAGAGATAGCCATCTAGGTACTAACTACACACCTTTAGGTATATGGTGAACTACTCAGACATCACCATGGGAGTAGCAAGGATGATTTAGAGGCCCTCCGTGATAGATCCCCCTCCAACAAGGCTCCGGAAAAGGGCTCTAAATGGCCTGGCATTGGAACAGAGACTTCTGGCAGCGAAAAATGTTTCGGGTGGCTCTCTAGGTTTTTTGGCATATATGTGAATTTATAGGCCAGAGAGGGGCATCGAGAGGCAAACGAGGGGGGCACGAGGCGACAGGGAGCAGCCTACCCCCTGGGCACTCCCTCTTGGCTCGTGATACCCTCGTGAGGCCTCTGGTCTCCTCCCGAAGCTTCCAGGTCTTCTTTTGGTCAAGAAAAAACATATTGAAGTTTCGTCGCGATTGGACTTCGTTTGGTATTGTAAACCTGAAAAGCTAAAAACATGCAGAAAACACCAACTAGCACTCGTAACTTGGTTAATAGGTTGGTGCTCAAAAATAATATTAATTGGTAAATAAACACCCAAAAAGTATCCTAGAATGATAATATAATAGCATGGAAAAAATAGATACGTTGGAGACGTATCAGCATCCCCAAGATTAATTCTTGCTCGTCCTCGAGTAGGTAAATGATAAAAAACAGAACTTTTGATGTGAGATGCTACCCAACATGTAATCTATTGCAGGTTTAATCATTGAGAAACGATGAACTAATAAACATCAACATAGTAATGCTTATAAACATAAGCAACATAGTCATCAAGTTTCAAAACATATGATCCTTAAAGAATGTCCACCCCCTATTCATTTTATTACATAAATATATCATTGCTCCGTCCTCACCACATAAATACAAATGTTAAGAACCACGGTGTCAAGTCAGGAAATTGGATCATACTTGTTAACGCGCTTCAGCTTTTTATAACTTGCGCAATATATGAGTGTGAACCAGGGATATAGCATAAAGGTGGAATAGAATAAGGTAGTAGGTTTCAAAGGGGTGAAAGTGGAGAAGAAAGTCTTGCATCAACTAGGCATATCAACGGGCTATGTAGATGCCCATCAAAAGATATCAATGCGAGGAGTAGGGATTGCCATGCAACGGATGCACAAGAGTTATAAGTGTACAAAAGCTCAACTGAAGCTAAGTGGGCGTGCATCTAACTTGCTTGCTCATGAAGACATCGGGCATTTGAGGAAGCCCGTAAACGGAATATACAAGCCAATTTCTATAATGAAAAACTCCCACTAGCATATGGAAGTGAAAAAATAAGAGACTCTCTATATGAAGAACATCGTGGCACTTTGAGGCACAAGTGTGGAATAAGAGGTAGTAGCAGTGTCCCTTCTCTCCTTTCTCTCATTTTTCTTTTTGTTCTTTTTTTCTTATTTTTTGTTTGGAGTCTCTTCCCGACTTGTGGGGTAATCATTATCTCCATCATCCTTTCCTCACTGATATAGTGCCCTAAAAAATGATGATCATCACACTTTTATTTACTTACAACTAAATATAAAAAATTGATAGGATGATATGACTCTATATGAATGCCTCTTGTGGTGTACCACGATGTGCAATGATCTATCATAGAAAATATATAAAAAGGGACAAGCCATGTAAATATCATGCTAAATATCTTACGATGACGCAAAGCAATATGACAATTGAAGTATAAGTCATATGATGTGACGATGGAACTTGCATGGCATATATTTTGGAATGGATATGGAAATGCCATGATATCTAGGTATGGTGGATGTTTAAGGAAGATATAATGAGGCTTATGTGCGACAGAGCGTATAATGTCATGAAGTTTGGATGCACCGGTGAAATTGCATCGATTCTCAAGGTGAGAATGGGCAATGCACGATATCGAAGAGGCTAGCAAATCTGTGGAGGTGAGATTGCGCATATGCATGGATTCACATTGGTCATAGAGAACTCACATACTTATTGCAAGATTTTATTAGCTCTCTCGAATAAAAGCACTACTCGCATGCCCCTAGGGAGGAGGATGGTAGGAGTTAACCATCGCGAACCCCCGACTTAAAAAACACAAGGACTTCAACGAGGAATAAGTATGCCATAAGTTTTTTTGGATGAACAACAGTTTAAAACCTCTAATTCACGGTATTCCTATTAACCAATGACCATGCACTGATGCTCTTTCACATTACCACATTAATATCATCAACCATGATTTCTGTTTTATGTGGTGCATATGGTTTTGATTATGCACTCATTGAATACTTATTATTTCTGAAGTAGTCTTATAACCCAAGAAAATTATCATTGCTATTTAATAACTATCAAACAAATATAAGTGAATATATAGAGTTCAATTATTTCTATAAAATCTATACGACATCGTGCTCTAAAAGATATAAGTGAAGTGCGAGAGCAACTGCTAAGCTCAAAAGGTATAAGTGAAGCACAAAGATTATTCTAATAAATCATGGTGATAGTGTGTTTCCCTCAAATAGGTGTGTCCAACAAACCATGATTGTGGGAAAATAAAAAAAAGAAAACTAAAGAAAACAACGCTCCAAGCAAAACTCATATCATGTGATGAATAAAAATATAGCTCCAAGTGACATACCGATGGATTGAGATGAAAGAGGGGATACCTTCCGGGGCATCCCCAAAATTAGATGCTTGAGTCTTCCTAGAATATTACCTTTAGTTGCCTTGGTAATCCCCAAGCTTAGGATCTAGCTGCTCCTTATAGCTTTGTCCATCGCGATAACACCCAAAACTTGAAAACTTCAACACACAAAACTCAACAGAAACTTCTTGAGATCCATTAGTATAATAAACATATCAAATACTTTAGATACTGTTATAAATTTATTCATATTTTATTATAGCATAAGTTACTATATTATAACTTCTCCATGACTTATACCCCCCGATATAGTCCATAGCATCATGAAAACAAGCAAACTATGCAAGCAAAAACAAAATCTTTCTAAAACCGAACAATGTGTAAAGATATAGTTAAGTACCATACTTCTATAACCTAAAAATTCTGAAAAATAGGAATACCTAGGGAATTTTTATATCAAAACTTTGTAAATATTTGAGATCAAAAAGATATTTCAGTAAAATCAGAGAAGTTCTGCACTGGACGCTAAAGTTTCTATTTTTGCACCGTATCAATTCTACTCATCATGCAAGTCATCCCAAATGCTTTACTTAGAAAAACACTAATTTAAGCACAAAAACATAATCATTATTGTAGCAATAACATGTTATGACACACAAACAAAAATTAAAAGGTAAAACTAAAGAGAACTATTGGGTTGCCTCCCAACTAGCGCTATTGTTTTATGCCCCTAGTTAGGCATAATGCATATGATCAAGTGTTGTCATCTTTGACGCTCAACGCATAAGTAGCCATCATGATAGATTCATAAGGTGGTTTTATTCTCTTTCTAGGGAAGTGTTCCATCCCTTTCTTTAATGGGATTTAGAACCGTATATTTCCCTCTTTCATATCAATTAATGCACCTATAGTTTGTAGAAAAGGTCTCCCAAGTATTATTGGACAACATGGGTTGCATTCAATAAAAGATCTATAAAATCTACATGTGCATAATTTCTATTAGAAATTACGAGAACATCATTTATTCTTCCCAAAGGTTTCTTGATAGTAGAGTCCGCAAGGTGTAGATTAAGGGAACACTCATGAAAATTAGTGAGACCAAGCACACCACATAAAGATTTGGGTATAGTTGAAACACTAGCACCTATGTCACACAAGGCATTGCATTCATATTATTTGATCTTAAGTTTAATAGTAGGTTCCATTCATCATACAACTTTCTTGGAATAGAGACTTCTAACTCAAGTTTTTCATCATAGGCTTTTACCACACCTTCTACTATATGTTGAGTAAAAGTTTTATTTCGTTCATAAGATTGGATGAGATAATAAGGGATTGCAGAAAGGAAATACATTCTACTAAATATCAATTATAATAATTAAAATCCTTGTGATCCAAGATAGTGGGCACATCACTAGTTAAAGTTTTAACCTCTCCAAGCCCACCTTTTCAGTTTTAGCATTAGAATCATCACCCTCCAAGCAATTGGGACACTCTATAATTAGAGTTGACCCATCTACAGTTCCTTTATTAGTTATTTTCAGATAAGTAAACAAGGATTCAATATGAGAAGTACCAAGTACTTTAAGATCTTCATCATGATTCCGATAAAACAGTGTGGACGAGATTTTTCTAGGAATTCCAGCTTAGCTTTCAACTTGACAGTCCTATACCTACTTTCATTCATAGACATTTGGATAGATTTTATAGTCTCATTAAAGTCATTTTTTGGTGGAAAAGTTTTACTTTATAGAGTTTCTACACCAAGAGTAACCCTATCCATGATTCTAGCCAAATCATCAATTTTATGCAACTTTTCCTCTACCATAGTGTTTAAAACTTTTTGAGAATTAATGAATTATTTAATGATGTTTTAAAGATCATAGTATAACTTATTATTATTTGTAGAGGGATTTTCATAAGAATTGCCATAAATGTTTCCATAACCATTAGAGTTACCGGTATATGGCCTAGCATTGAAATTACCTCTATAGGCATTGGTATTCAAATTATTCCGCGAGATAAAATTCACATCAATGGAATTGTCTTTTTTCTCAATCAAAGTAGACAATGGCATGTCATTAGGATCAACATGAGCATTTTCATTAGCAACCAAATTCATAAGAGCATCAAATTTTTCACTCAAATTAGCGATTTCCTCAACAGAGTTTACCTTCTTACCATTTGGAGCTCTTTCGGTATGCCATTGACAGTTTGGTCAATAGAGTTGACAAGGGCATGTCATGATGTTGTACAGAAGTTTGGTGGCCTCTCCTAAGTGCTAGTTCTTTTGGTAGCGTTTTTGGGCTTCTAGAATAAGTTGTTCCCTGCCCAATTTATTCTAGAAGCCCAACTAAAAATATATTTTTAGAAGCCTACTAGTTAAGTCTTAATTAGTAGGCTTCTAAAAGAATAAATTTGGTTGGGCTTTGAGAATAAGCTGGGTACGGGGCTGCTTATTTGAGTTTATTCTAAGAGCCAACAAAAGAACTAGCCCTAAGGTCCCCTCCATGAAGGTACCACGTGTCGGAGAATCTATAAGATTTCTAGATACAAGGTTTATTCTAGCATACAAGTGTTGCATAATCATCCACAAGTTTAAACCATGAGTAGGGCAATTTATAATCATCCATTTCACCCTCTCCCAAGCTTGTGAAACATGTTCATAATAATGTTGTTTAAAATTCATTATTTGATTTCTATGGGAGATGATCTTAGTAGGAGGAAAATACTTGGTAATAAAAGCATCTTTACACTTATCCCATGTTCCAATACTATTACGTGGTAAAGATGAGAACCAAGATTTAGCTTTATCTCTTAGTGAAAAAGGAAATAACTTTAATTTCACAATATCATTATCCATGTCCTTTTTATTTTGCATATCACAAAGTTCAACAAAGGTATTAAGATGAGCAACGTGATCCTCATTAGGACTTCCTGAAAATTGCTCTTTCATGACAAAATTCAGCAATGCAACATTTATAACATAAGCCTCCGCACTAGTGGTGGGTGGTATAGGAGTACTAATAAAATCATTGTTATTAATATTTGAGAAGTCACACAACTTACTAGTATCTTGAGACATGGTGAGCGAGCAAGCAAAGTAACAAGCAGGACAAGTAAACTAGCAAGTAATCGAGCAAGGAAGTAAACTAGCAACTAGCAAAGATAAATATTTATGTGTTTTTGATTTTTATAAGGCAAGAAAAATATAACAGCACATAAAAATAAGAGGAAGTGAGTTATAATTTGTGTGAAGTTACTTGATAGTGGGTTCATGATACTCCCCGGCAACGGCGCCAGAAATCCTTCCTCATACTTGTGATCTGCGTTGGGTTTTCTGTCAAGAGGAACGGGTGATGCAACACAATATAGGTAAGTATTTACCTCACTAGATAACGAAGGTTTATCGAACCAATAGGAGCAACAACCAACCCCCATCTTCAGCAGCTACACATAAAAGAGCAAATACTTGCACCCAATGTGGGCAAGAGGGTTGTCAATCCCCTTGGACTTGTTATTTGCAAGCTTGTAAGTAGTGTGGTTAGTAGTAGATAATTGTAAATTGCAAAATAGAATAAAAATGAAATAAAACAGAAAGGTATTGTAGTTTTTGTAAAATTATAAGTGAATAGTCCCGGGGGCCATAGTTTTCCCTAGTGGCATCTCTCATGAAAGTAAGCATACGATGGGTAAACAAATTACTGTTAGGCAATTGATAGAAAAGCGCATAGTTATGTGATATTCACGGTAGTGATCATGTGTATATAAGCATCGCGTACATAATAAAATAGTTCAACTCTTGCCTGCACCTGTTACTATTAATCCATCCATCGATCGCTATCGAGCATGCATCTAGAGTATTAAGTAAAACAGAGTAATGCTTGGAGAACAATGACCTGATGTAGACAAAGAGAATTCAACTAATATGAACTAACCCCATCGTTTTATCCTTAGTGGCAACAATATAAAGATGTATCTTGTCCCCTACTATGTCACTGGGATACAGAAATTTGTTAAACTGAACCCACTACAACGCACCCTTCTCACTGAAGAAATATCAATCTAGTTGGCCAAACTATTTCAATAGATCACAAAGATTTACGAAGGTATGATAATCATGGAAATAAGAATCATAATTAGAACTCAGAGAACACTCATATATTTATCATGAATAATCTGAACATAAGCGCACAATTCATCGGATCCCAAGAAACACACCGCACAAAATAATTACATCGGATAGATCAAAGTGAAGACGTGATGATCATTGTATTGAAGATCAAGAGAGAGCTAGAGAGAGAGAGAGAAAGATCTAGGTACTAACTACAAACCCGTAGGTCTGTGTTGAACTACTCACACATCACCATGGGAGCAGCAAGGATGATGTAGAGGGACCTTCGTGATCAATACCCCCTCCGACAGGGCACCCAAAAAGGGCTCGAGTTGGCCTCGCGGCAAAACAGAGACTTGCGGTGGCGGAAAAAGTATCTCGGGTAGCTCTCTAGGGTTTTTGGAATATATGTGTTTATGGGACAAAGAGGTGCACCGGGAGGAAATCGAGGGGGAACGAGGCAACAAGGCGCGGCCTACCCCCCCCCCCCTCGGCGCACCTTGTTGGCTCGTGCCTCCCTCGTGAGGCCTCTAGTCTCCTCCCGATTGGCGAGGTCTGTGAGACCTTAGCTCAAGGAGAAATTGCATGGACTGTGTGTTTTGGGACTGTGTGTCCTTTGGTTTAAATACCAAGTCATGTCACATTAGTTGCAACTAGGTTACCAAATCATTGTCTTCGCCGAGCAACTAGTTCTATTTCCTCAACCCTTTCATTTCCTCTTGTACTTGTTAATGAAATTGATTATTACTGTTTGAAGACTTTCTCAATTTCCTCAACCCAAATTCTTCAGTCACCTTGTCTATCGTGTGCTTATCCTGTTTACACGCTACTTGTACTCTATGTGTGTTTCAATTCATCACGATGACTATGCTCCTTCCATGTTATGGGTGCACTTGAGTATGTTATCTGCTGCTAGTATTTCATCACTTAGCAAATTCCTCAAGAAGTAATTCCTTACTGACAAATTTGTAAAAATCGCCTATTCACCCCCTCTATTTGATGTAACGCACTTTTTGTGGTGTCTAAAATCATCATAATTATTATACGGAGGGTCATGCCACCAACCATTGTTGAAATTCCTAAAAATTAAGTTAACTCTTCAATTTTGAAATTCCTCAACTTTGCAATCTCATCAAATGGCTCAAAAATGTCATAGTTGTAGGATGCATTTTTCATATATATATATATATATATATATATATGTGTGTGTGTGTGTGTGTGTGTGTGTGTGTGTGTGTGTGTGTGTGTGTGTGTGTGTGTGTGTGTATGTATGTATGTATATGTATGTATATATGAATTTTTCAAAGTCCTCAATAGCATTCACTCATAGGTAATTCCTCAAGTTAGTTTTCGTCTAAGTGAATGTGATCACGCCCGTGCACCCTCTATGATAAACTAAACCCACTGTGTTCTCAAATTTCTCATATGCGTTCTATTTGAATCCCGTTCAAAGTCTTCACTATGTCCTTGTGAGCTAAAGAATTTGCGAACAAAACATTAAAGTTTTCATATCAAATTTTTTGGCGGTTGCCACTCAAACCTCTCCCACTTCCCTATATGGAATAAAATATTCTCACCCACGATCTCCACTATCTCCACTACAGAGGATGTGGGTGAAAAATGTTGATAGGATAGTAAGGGGAAGGGTAGGAATGTCCAAAATCTTTGGATTGTTTAGTTTTTTACCTCCCTATATGTACACCTCCACATTTTTCGTCTCCCACTTACTCGCTCGATCTCATCCTCACTCACATCGCTATCGAGCTCAAGACCTAGCACGTCGCTGAACTCCATCTTTGCTGGAGAGGAAGAGCTTCAGTGCCTCGACTTCTTTGATGTCGTACTTGCGCTCGCTGCAGATTTCCTCACTCCATCGCCACCATAGTTGTCTTCTGCCGCTGAGTTAGAGCACGGGGGATCTGAACTGACAACTTATACCTTCTTGCTATTCAGTTCATCATGTTCTTCATAAAAGGTAATTAAAATCTACTTTTACTATCCTATTTGATCTTTGTCTTGCCACAAAATCTTCAAAAATTGTTTATTCTTCATAAATCCATCTCCTAAGCACTTTCAATCCACTCCGCCCCTCGTTTATTTCTCTAAAATATGATTTTCTTCAAGATTTCCCAGTTGTCTGAATTGTAAAATATACACCACTCTCGAACCTAAGACAAGAACACTTAGTGAAATTCTTCAAGACATCTATGGTCAAATTCCTCAACTTGAGGTATTTTTGAAATTTCCGAGAACTCATATGACCTCTTCAAATTCTTTGCACCTATACTCTATTCACAAGTACACATGTCAGCTGACCAATCTCTAGGTTCTCATTAGCTTAATTCATTTGCAGCATTCCTTGAAGAGAAATTGCTCACTTCCTCAGAATCCTCAAAAGTACAAAGACCTCAAGTGAAGAAAATGGCAGATGGGAGAAAGGCCTCGGAAAGGAGGAAATAAAAGGGAACCTCACACTCCTTTTGAGATCCGTCATGATATATATGATGAATATTGCACTCCCAATGAATTAATTTATGGCAAAGAAACAAAGGACCAACGCAAAACGCACATTCAAAAAATTGAGAGGAGGTGGGTTAAGGAGTGGAAAGAATACTAATATGTCACTCCAAAGTACATGAGGAAATTAACGGTAAATCCTCCATGACCTGGAACTCCATTGGCAACTCGCCAAAGGGCTGATCCCACAAGCATCCAGCATGGTGAGGACTTTCCCAATGAATGGGCTAAATGCTAGGCTAAATTGGAGAAGATGTGGCCAAATTCAATCCGGATACTCAAGCTATTGCTTCTCAAGCCTGTGCAAGTGACAAAGCACCTAAGAAGGCGATGCCAAAGAAATCAGATATGAAACAAAAGTCCTCATCCTCAATTCCCAAATGACCAAGTTCCTCAAATGAAAAGTCCTCGATGCAGATTCCCCGCACACATTCTTCAAGGGCCGCTCCAACGCCCCCAGGTGCAGCATCTTCCTCAGCCCAAGCACATTCCTCAAGAAATCCAACTCTGGTAAAGGTAAAGGCCACTGCAAGACGCGGTTCACAACCTAGTCCTCACAAGAATAAAGTGGTACTCAATGTACCATCTGAGCCAGATGATGAAGCTGATGACGAAGAACTTGCAGAAGTCATCAGGAACAAGCAACAAAGAGTTGCTCAAGCTAAGGGCACTCACATTCCTTTTCTTCTGGATCCAAGGATTGCAATTGATTTCATCAACCTCTGGCACAAAGATCCAAACACCCAATTGATGATTTGAACCTGCTTCCTCGCCATGATCATGCTCTAAGGGCTTTCCTTTGTGAAGAAAAGTGGAAATATGAGACAGCTCGCCAACTCAAAAAGTCTTAGTACAAAAAAGAGAGTTTCTTGAAGAACAACATCCTCAACCTGTCTCCTGAGTAACTTGTTGCAATGGAAGCTTAAATCAAAGTTCTTAGTGATGAATATGACCGATACTATGTAGATTGGAAAGGCACCAAGGTCACATTCATCATCAAGGCAAATGTGGTCTTCAATGACCACAACACAAGGGCTGCAATAAGATCGCAACCACAAATTCCTCACGCTAGCTCATCTGCACCACTAGATGAAGAACTTGCCAAGGCAACTGGAGACTCTGTTGCTCCTGAAGATATTGCTAGGGCAACATCCAATGTTGCACGTGAAGAACCAACATGGATAACTGAAGAATCTATTGTGCCTGAAAAAATACTTAGGGTGACTGCATGTGTTCTCCCTAAAGAAACTACACCACCTTCATCCTACACTACTATTGAAGGAAAATACTCAAAGGTGAAGAAAGCAACACTTCCTTCTGCATCAGAAGTGAAGAAAACAAAGGCAGCAGAAAAATAAGTAGCTACGAAATGAAAGGTATCAGAATCTGCAGATACCTCAGCTTCGAAGATACGGAGGATTATGGCAGTTTTATCGACTGAACCCATAGATGCAACCCCAATCTCAGTTGTGCCTTCTTTTGACATGGTTCCATTTGGTGAAGAATATGTCTTGCCAAATGATGAAAATGAAGATGACCACTCTGCTACTTCCTCGGAGCAGGTGGATGAAGAAATTGAGGTTGAAGCAAATGCTTCACCTCATTAGGTATCATCGCCCCAGCCTCAGTTTACTTCTGAACAGGCTGGAGTTGAAGAAATGGAGGAGGATGTGGTCATTGGATCAACGAATCCTTTTATTAATGATGAATATTCGGAATAATCACACCCAAATTCTCCAATCACCACTCCCCTCACTAAAATTCCTCAGTCCCCTACTAAGACTGAAGAATTATTGACTGGCACAAAAGGACGTCCCACTCCCCTCAAGACCATCCCTAAAGAAATTCCAGTTGTGTCAGCTAAAGAAATCACAACTCAGGCTGTTGTTGAAGAACCCGTTGCTTATATTCCTCAGGTAGAAGGCTCTTTGGAGTCTAGTGACACCAAAACAGTGCCAACTGCCACTTTTGAAGAAATGTCAAAGTCTGATGCCATTACAAACAAGAATGACTCAACTCGCTCTCTTGATGTGAGGCGCCATACGATAAATCTTCAGCCAAAGCCCTGACTGTCATTCAAAGGCAAACTGGCTAGGATACCCAAGTTCAAAAAGGCTAAATTATTTGCTAAGCAACATTTCTTAAGTGGTTCATCACCATATGACTTAGGAAGAATAAGGTGCAAGAGGTTCTGGACATCAAATCAAATCAACTTCTATTCCTTAGTGTTGTTTGAGAATAACAAAGTCTTCCAGCACCAGCAAATTCCTCACGTGGATATGGAGTCCATTCCTTGCTTTAGACATGTGCTTGTTGTTCTTCATGAAGCTGAGATATTTGGTTTCTGCTTAGACATTTGTGACTGGATTGAGGAGCTAATCCTTCAATTCTATGGGACTTTGAACATCTCTGGTGAGGCTAATGACATCAAAACATGGATTCTGGATTGGTTGACTAAGTACACTCACTTCAAAGCTCCAGCAAATGAATTACTTCATGCTCTCACAGTTGATCCCCGTCTGTAAGGTGCAAAGCTTGTCTATGACGAAACTGAGCTCCTAGATCACATGATGCAAGTGATTATGAAGCCATTGGCAATAGCACAACTGATACTTGTGGTCTATGTTGGATTCTGTAAGGAGGAACGGGTAATTGTAGCATAATACGGGTAAGTATTTCCCTCAGTTAAGCAACCAAGGTTTATCGAACCAATAGAAATATCACTCCTCAACCGTCTTCAGCGGCTGCACACAAAAGAGCAAACAACTTGCACCCAACACGGTCAAGAGGGTTGTAAATACCCTTGATCTAGTTATTTGCAAGCAAATGAGGTGTGTAGATAATTGTAGATGTTTGTAAAGTCCAAAATAAAATAAAAGACAAATAATAATAGAATGGTAAAGATAAGTTTTGTGAATATATAAGTAATTAGAATCGGGGGCCATAGTGTTCTCTAGTGTCATCTCTCATGAAAAGAACGTATGGTGGGTAAACAAATTACTATTGGGCAATTGACAGAAAATCGGATAGTTATGCGATTTTCAAGGAAATGATCATGTGTATATAGGCATCACATACATAAGCAAATAGGTCTACTCCTGCCTGCACCTACTACTGTTATTCCACTTCAAGAGCGCTTCTATGCTTACCTCTCTACGTATTAAGTTCATGATAAACAGAGTAATGCTTGGAGAACGATGACATGATGTAGACAAAGTAAACTCAACCAATATGAACAAACCCCGTCATTTTATCCTTAGTGGCAACAACACAAAGACACACATTGTCCCCTTCTGTCACATTGATATAGAAACTCGTCAGGTTGAACCCACTACAATGCACCTCTCTCACTCAAGAAATACCAAACTACTTGGCCAAAGCAATTCAATAGATCAGAGAGATTATGAAGCTACAATGATCATGCAAATAAGAAACATAATAATTTCAGAGAAGACTCAAATACTTTTCATGAATAATATCAAAATAAACCCATAATTTATTGGATCCCAACAAACGCACCATACAAAAGAATTACATTGGATAGCTCAAAGCGAAGATGTGATGATCATTGTATTGACGATCAAGAGAGATATTCATAGCCATCTAGGTACTAACTACGGACCCGTCGGTCTATGATGAACTACTCACACATCGTCACGAGGGCAGCAAGGTTGATGAAGAGGCCCTCCATGATCCCCCTTCCGGGAGGGTGTAAAAATGGAGCTCCAGATGGGATCACCGTGGAACAGAGACTTGCGGCGGCAGAAAAGGTGTTCTGCGATCGTCCTTAGGGGTTTTGGAATATATCTGAATTTATAGGCCTGATAAAGGACGTAGAGGGGCCACCAGGGAGGGACAAGCCATCAGGGAGCGCCAACACCCCCTGGTCGCGCCATGTTGGCTTGTGTCTCCCTCATGTGGCTTTCAGTCTTCTCCACGACCTTCCACGTCTAATTTTGGTACACAAGAAAATCATAAAAAAGTTTTGGGGCAATTGGAATTCGTTTGGTACTATAAACCTGAAAAGAAAAAAACACGCATAAAACAACAACTAGCACTGGGCACTGGGTCAATAGGTTAGTGCTAAAAAATAATATAAATTGGTAAATTATTACTCCAAAAGTATCCTAGGATTATAATATAATATCATGGAACAATCAAAAATTATAGATATGTTGGAGATGTATCAAGCATCCCCAAGCTTAATTCTTGCTCGTCCTCAAGTAGGTAAATGGTAAAAACAGAATTTTTGATGTGACATGCTACCCATTATGTAATCTTTTGCATGTATGCTCATTGAGAAACAATGAAATAACAAACATAAACATAGTAATATTTATAAGCATAAGCAACAAAAACATCAATCTTTCAAAGTATACGATCCTAAAAGAACGTTCACCCCCATTGATCTTATCATATTAGCAAGGCATGGCTCCATATTCACCACATTATAATACAAATGTCAAGCACCACGGTGCCCAAGTCAGGCAATTGGATCGTACTTTTCCTATGTGCATCAACTTTTTATTCTTCACACAATACATGAGCGTGAACCATGGACATAGCATAAGGGTGGAATAGAATATGGTGGTAGATATCAAAGGGGTAAAAAGTGGAGAAGATAGTCTCACATCAACTCGGTGTACCAACGGGCTATATGCCCATCAATACATGTCAATGCAAGGAGTAGGGATTAACATGCAAATGATGCACTAGAGCTATAAGTGTATGAAAGCTCAAATGAAGCTGAGTGGGGTGTGCATCCAACTTGCTTGCTCGTGAAGACCTCGGGCATTTGAGGAAGCCCACCATCTGAATATACAAGCTAAGTTTATAATAATGAAGAAGTGATTCCCACTAGCATATGAAAATGATATAACATGAGACTCTTTATATGAGGAACAAGGTGCCACTTTGAGGCACAAGTATGGTAAAGGATAGTAGAAAAGTCCCTTCTCTCTTTTTCTCTCATCTCATTTTTTCAAAAAAAATATTATGGTTGGCTCATTTGGCCTCCCCCATTTTTATTTCCTCACTAGGACAATGCTCCAATAATTATGATCATCACACTTTTATTTACTTACAACTCGATGTGAAGAACTATGAAGCAATATGGCTCAATATGAATGCCTATGGCAGTGTACGAGGATGTGCAATGATCTAGCATGACATGTATAAGCAATATGATGAATGGTGGCTTTGCCAGAAATGCTATGTGAGATCTATATGATCATGCAAAGCAATATGATGATGAACAAACTAGTCATATGATGTAACTATGGAATTAGCATGGAAATATATCTTGGAATGGCTATGGAAATGCCATGATAGGTAGGTATAGTGGCTGTTTTGATAAATATATAGGAAGGCTTATTTTTTACTGAGAATATCATGCCACGGGGTTTGGATACACTGGCGAAGTTTGCATCGATCCTAGAGGTGAGAATGGGCAATGCACGATACCAAAAGGCTAGAAAAATATGAGGAGGTGAGATTGCGTATGTCCATGGTTTCACATTAGTCATGAAGAAATCATATAATTATTGTAAAGTTTTATTAGTTTTATCACAAATCAAAGCACTACTTGCATGCCCCGAGGAAGTAGGTCGGTAGGAGTTAACCATCACGCGCCCCCAACCCGAAACAACACTAGGATTTCAATGAGGAATAGAAATGCTCACACATCACTGCCATGCCTTTTTAATATTCAAAAAAACAAGAAACTAATACCTCTTAATGCCGCTACTTCTACAAATCAACAATAATGCACTCTCACATTTTTCTTATTACCACATCGATATCATTAACCCACAAATTCTCTTTGTGTGCTACATGATGGTTTTGATTATCATTCATTGAATGTCTATTATTTTTGAACTAGCCTTATGACCCAAAAAAATGTCTATTCTATTCATTAACTCTCAAACAAATATAAGTGAAAACTAGAGTGCAAATATTTCTATAAAATCTATACACCACCATGCTCAGAAACATATAAGTGAAGTACTTGAGCAACTACTAAGCTCAAAAGATATAAGTGAAGCGCATAGAGCATTGTAACAAATCATGATGAATGTGTGTCTCTCTAAAGTTGGTGTGTCCATAAAAAGATTATTGTATCTAAGTAAAAAATAAAATCAAACAAAAGCAAACGATGCTCCAAGTAAAAGTCATATCTTGTGACTAATAAAAATGTAGCTCCAACTGACATACCGATGGATTGAGACGAAAGAGGGGATGCCTTCCGAGGCATACCCAAGCTTAGATGCTTGAGTCTTCCTAGAATATTACCTCGAGGTGCCTTGGGAATCCCCAAGATTACTATCTTGCCTCTCCTTATTCCTTTGTCCATCACGGTAACACCCAAAACATGAAAACTTCAATCACACAAAACTCAACAAAACTTCGTGATATCTGTTACTATAAGAAACATATCAAATACTTTAAGTACTGTTATAAATTTTTTAACATTTATTATTTCATAATAGTTACTGTATTCTAACTTCTCTATGGCTTATACCCCCTATACAATCCATAGCATCATCAAAACAAGAAAACTATGCAAGCAAAAATAGAATCTGTCTAAAAGAACAGTATGTAAAGATCTGTAAACAACCCATACTTATTTAACTACAAAACCTATGAAAATTTAGTAATACATGAGAAATCTGTACAGAAATACTGTGTAATAAATTCAGATTAAAAATATGTTCCAGTATAATCAGAGAAATTCTGCACTGGACACCAAAATTTCTGTTTTGCATCGTATCAATTCTACACATCATACAAGTCATACCTAAGGCATTGCTTGGCACAAATACTAATTTAAACATAAAAACACAATCATTACAGAGGCAATAATAATGTAATCACACCAAAGTAGAATGTAAAAAACAAAAAAACTAAGATAACAATTGGGTTGCCTCACAACGAGCGCTATTGTTTTATGTCCCTTGCTAGGCATAATGTATATGATCAAGTGTTGTCATCTTTAACACTCAACCCATAAGTAGCCTTATGATGGATTCATAAGGTGGTTTGATTCTCTTTCTAGGGAAGTGTTTCATCCCTTTATTAAATGAATTGGGACCTTATGTTTCCCTCTTTCATATCAATAATTGCACATAGTTCATAGGAAAGGTCTTCCAATTATTATTGGACAAGTAGGATTGCAACAAATATCAAGCACAATGAAATATACAGGCACATAATTTTTATTTTTAATAATGATAAAATCATTAATTCCACCTAAGGGTTTCTTAATGGTAGAATCTGCGAGACGCAAGTTTAGGAAACACTCTTGAATATTAGTGAGACCAAGCACATCGCAAAAAGATTTAGGTATTATTGAAATACTAGCACCAATGTCAGACAAACCATTGCATTCATATTTATTTATATGTATTTTAATAGTAGGTTCCCACTCATCATGCAATTTTCTAGGAATAGAAACTTCAAATTAATGTTTCTCATCATATGCTTTTATCATTGCTTCCACTATATGATTGGTGAAAGCCTTGTTTTGTTCATAAGCATTCTGTGAGCTAATAATGGTTTGTAACAAAGAAATACATTCTACTAAATAGAAACTTTCATCGTTAAATTCCTTGTAATCCAAAATAGTGGGCATATCACTAGTTAAAGTTTTGACCTCTACAAACCCACTTTTTCAGTTTGAGCGTTATAATCATCACCTTCCAAGCAAACAGGATGCTCTCTATCTAAAGTTGACTCATCTCCAGTCCCTTTATCATTTATAATCAGAGAATTTTATAATGATTCAAAATGATAAGTGTCAATTATTTTAATATATTTGTCGTAATTTCGGTAAAAATCGAGTGGGAGAGCTTTTTCTACGAATTCCCGCTTAGCTTTCATCTTATCGTGCCTCTTCTTAATTTCATTAATAGATATTTGGATAGATTTAATAATCTAATTAAAAAGATTCTTGGGTTTCAAAGCTTTAATTTTAAAAGTTTCTACATCAAGAGCAATTATATCCATGTTCTTAGCCAAAGTATCGATCGTATGCAGCTTTTCCTCTACCATAGTATTGTAAACTTTTTAAGAATTAATGAATTATTTAATGGTGTTTTAAAGATAAGAGGATAGATTATTATTATTCATATAAATATTCCCATAAGAATTCCCATAAGATTTTCCATAACCATTAGAGGGTTTACCGGGATATGGCCTGGCATTGAAAATACCCCTATAGGCATTGTTATTGAAGTTATTTCGCGAGATAAAATTCACATCAATGGCATTATCATTTTTATCAATCAAAGTAGACAAGGTCATGTCATTAGGATCAACATGAGAAATTTTATTCACAACCAAATTCATAAGATCATCCACTTTTTCACTCAAAGTAGCGATTTCCTCAACACAATTTACCTTCTTACCAGTTGGAGCTCTTTCGGTATGCCATTGAGAGTAGTTGGTCATGATGTTGTCCAGAAGTTTGGTGGTCTCTCCTAAGGTCACCTCTAGAATGGTACCATGATACGTCCCAAACGTATCTATAATTTCTGCTTGTTCCATCATCTTTCGGGTGACATTGTTATATGTTTTGCTACACTTTTATATCATTTTACACATATTTGGACTAACCTATTAACTCGGTGCGCCCAATGCTAGTTTCTGTCTTCTGATAACTATTTTGTAGGGGCTTTTACCCAATTTTGCGAAGCCCGAAAAATTCCAGGAAAAATATATAAAAAATCAGCAAAACAGAAGCTTTAGGATCACCGAAGATGGGCCAGATGGGGCCCACGGGCTGCCCACGTGACTTGCTGGCGCGGCCAGGCCCTAGGTTGCGCCAGGAGGCCGCCTGGGTGGGCCCCACCTCCTCCAGTTCCCTCCTTTGGCCTATATTTAGAGTTCCGAGAGGAAACCCTTCGACAAGTTCCAGAATCGTGAATTTCTCCATCGTTTCGCTGCCGCAGCGCTTACGGGATCGGGAACTTCAGGAGACCTCTTCCCGGCACCCTGTCAGAGGGAGGATTGACCTCCGGGAGCTTCTCCACCGCCATGGACGCTTCCTGGACGTGCCGTGAGTAGTCCTTCTCAGACCATGAGTCCATGACCAGTAGCTATGTGATGTCCTCTCTCCAATCTTGTGCTTCAATGGTTAGTCCTTGTGAGCTGCCCTACATGATCAAGGCATCTATGTAATTCTCTTGCTCTTGCTTTGATCGGTTTGTTGGGATCCGATGGATTATGAGATTATGTTCAGATTTTTATGAGTTATATATTTGATTATCCTTTTATATTATGTTCTTTAGTGATTCATGCATGTTCTTTGTTGCTATTTATTGCTTTGGCCGAGTAGTAGATTGTAACTCCAAGAGGGAGCGTTATGCATGATTGTGGGTTCATGCCCCTTGATGTCTAGCTTGAGTGACAGAAACATGAGACTAGGGGATGTGTTGTTGCCACCAGGGAGAAAGGAACGGTGCTTGGGACCACGGTTACAAGGATTGTTTACCTTATGCATAGTTCGTTAATGCACTTGTCCATTGCTTCGAGTTTACACTTTGGGTGGGGCTCGCAACTTAATACCGGTGAGATGTTCTAGATAGATATCTCAAGGTGGATGGTTAGTAAGTAGATGTTGATGAATAAACGGTCTACTTGTCTTGGCGTGCTGCCCGTTACTATTGAACCTCTAACTATCAAGTAGCTTAATTAGCATTGTGGTGCATTAATAATTCTGTCAATTGCCCAACTGTGATTTGTTTACCCAAGCATAGTTGTTTATCGTCTTTTGGGAGAGAGACATCACTGGTGAACATCATGTGACTCCGGTCCATATCATCATAATTGTTTACACCTCCATCATTTACCGCTTTCATTTACTTTCACATTGCAATCACTATCACTTTCCCACTTGTGTTTTGATCCTTTGCAAACTACAAGGCTGGAGAGATTGACAACCTCTCTATACTTGTTGCGAGCAAGTTATTTGTGTGTGTGCAGGTCCACGACTTCTGCTAGCGCCAGGGTGGAAGACACCTACCTGTTGATCCTAGGAGTCCTTTTGGTTCGATAAACCTTACAGTCTCCGTGTAAGGGAAAACTTGATGCTGACTACATCTCAACCTTCCACTTGGGGTAACCAACAAGGAGCGAGAAGTATATACATTATCTCGTCATCAAGCAAAGTTTTCTGGCGTCGTTGCCAAGGACTCTAGTCTTCAAGATAGGGGAGTTGCACGCTATCTTTTACCTTTGCTTTTTAGTCTTGTTAGTTTTCTTTTTAGTTTTTGCCTTAGAGTCTTATACCAAAAACCACAAAAAAATTAGTTGCTTTGTTCTTACTTGTTGCCGCTGCTATGGGTTCCACTGAAAACACCAAGTTGTGTGACTTCACTAGTCACAACAACAATGACTTTATCTGCACTCCTATTGCTGCTCCTGCCACTGGAGCCATGTCCTATGAGATTAAACCTGCTTTACTGAACCTTGTTATGAAAGACCAATTCTCCGGTGCTGGAGATGATGATGCCTTGCACTTGAACAATTTTGGTTGAGCTCTATGATATGAAAAAAAAATATAAAGAAGTAGATGGTGATATTGTTAAACTTAAGCTTTTTCCTTTCTCCTTGAGAGCAAGAGCCAAAGTGTGGCTTCAATCTTTGCCTAGGAATAGCATAGATTCGTGGGATAAATGCAAAGACGCTTTTATTGGGAAGTATTACCCGCCTGCTAAGATTATCTAGTTGAGGAGTAACATTATGAATTTTAGGCAATTGGATAATGAACATGTTGCTCAAGCTTGGGAACGTGTGAAATCTCTTGTTAAGAATTGCCCTACACACGGTTTGACTACTTGGATGGTTATCCAAACTTTCTATGTAGGATTGAACTTTACCTCGCGGAATCTGTTAGACTCAGTCGTGGGAGAAACCTTTATTTAAACTACACTTGGTGCTGCCACAAAGCTATTGGATGAGATGATGACAAATTATTCTCAATGGCACACCAAGATAGCTCCAACAGGTAGGAAGGTAAACTCTGTTGAGGAGATCTCCTCCCTTAATGATAAGGTTGACAAGATCATGAATCTACTTACTAAGAAAGCTCCTATTGATCCTCACGATGTTACTTTAAATTCTTTGGTTGCTGAAGAAAGTGAGCAAGTGGAAGTTAATTTTATCTCTAGGAACAACTTCAATGATAATGCCTATAGGAGTAATTTTGGTAGCAATGGTAGACCATTTCCATCTAGCAACTATGGGAACAACAACAATTATCCTAGCACCAAAAACTCCACTTCTGAATTAGAGAGGATGCTTAAAGATTTTATCACCTCTCAAAAATCCTTCAACAAGAGTGTAGAAGAGAAACTAGAAAAATTAGATAGTCTCTCTTTGAAGGTGGACAACATAGCTCATGATGTAGAGATGCTTAAGATTAGAACTTCCCCACTTGAGGAAAGGAACACTACACCCATGAATGTTATCCAAGTCCAAATTAATGAGAACATAAGAATGCTAGCCAAACTTAAGGATAGATGGGCTAGAGAAAGGGAAGAGGAAGAGAGAATTAAGAACCTTCCTACACACACTACCATTGCTACTATACAAGTTGTTGAGGATCTCAAAACTTTAGCACCCATCGCACTCCTAGTCCGAGTGGACCTATTAATGGTGATGCTAATACCTCAACTATAGGACAAGAAGGTCCTTTGAATTTAGAGACTACCAAAAGACTGAGCTTAGATGACATTAGTACCACTTTAATTAATGGTAGTAACCTTGATTTTGAAAATTCTAGTCTTTCCAAAGTCATTACTTTTTTTGCAAAGAATGGCTAAAGACCCCCACACTAATACACTTAATATTGCCTTCACCAAGCATATTACCAATGCTCTTATCAAAGCTAGGGAGGAGAAGCTCATGCTAGAGACTTATATTCCTAGAAAACTAGAAGATGGTTGGGATCCTATGGTCAAAATTAAATTGAATAATATCTCTTGCTTTGCATTTTGTGATGTTGGAGCTAGTGCCTCCATTATGCCCAAAAGAATGTATGATATGCTTGATTGGAAACCTTATGATCCATGTTGTTTTGGTATTCGTCTTGTTGATTCTTCCATAAAGCAACCTTTAGGGATAATTGATGATGTTATTATTATTTCCAATGATAATTATGTGCCCGTTGATTTTCTTATTATGGACATTGAATGTGATCCTTCATGTCCAATTATTTTGGGACGTCCATTTCTCCGCATCGTTGGTGCTATCATTGACATGAAATAGGGATCATTAAATTCCATTTTCTCCTTAAAAAGGGAATGGAACACTTCCCTATAAAGAATATTAAGTTACCTTCTGAGTCCATTACTTGAGCAAGTTATTCTTTTGGAGTTGATAACACTTGATCTTCTTGCATTATGCCTAGCTCAAAGGCATAAAAGAAAGCGCTTGTTGGGAGGCAACCCAATTTGTTTTTACTTTCAGATTTAGTGGTCTTGATGCTTGTTACCACTGTAGAAACATCATTGTATCTTGATGAAGATGTTGATGGTGACGAGTCCCCTCCGATGAGAGGAGTGTTGGTGATGACGATGGCGATGATTTCCCCCTCCGGGAGGGAAGTTTCCCCGGCAGGATCGTCCTGCCGGGGCTCTAGATTGGTTCTGCTCAAGTTCCGCCTCATGGCGGTGGCGAATCCACGAAAAAGCTCCTCCCTGATTTTTTTTCCTGGACGAAACCCTTCATATAGCAAAAGAGGGGGGCCAGTGGGCCAGCAGGTTGCCCACAAGCCCTCATCGCGCGGCCTGGGGGGTGGCCGCGCCGTGCAGGCTTGTGGCCAACCCCTGGTGCCCCTCTGGCACTTCTTCGGCCCAGTATTTTTGATAAATCCGGAAAAAAATTCCTCGTTGATTTTTACTTTGCTCCACTTTCAGGCCAGAATTCCAGTTGTCGGCATTCTCCCTCTTATGTAAACCTTGCAAAATAAGAGAGAAAAGGCATAAGAATTGTACCATGAAGTGAAATAACAGCCAAAGAAGCGATAAATATCAACATGAAAATATGATGCAAAATGGACGTATCAACTCCCCCAAGCTTAGACCTCGCTTGTCCTCAAGCGAAAGCCTAGCTCAATAAATATGTCCACATGTTTAGGGAGAGAGGTGTTGACAAAACAAGATAAGAACATGCATGCATCATGATCAAGATCAGAACAGCAATACCAACATATAATATCTCATGCTAAAGTGTAATTCCTTCACAAAGTAAAGCATGGATCAAGAACCTTACCAAGAAGTAACAACCGATAGCCTTTAGTCATGGAAGCAATTGCAATTTATCACAACATCAGAAAGAGTCAAATAAGAGCTTGTAAAGCAAATCCACATACTCAATCATTCTTTTGTTCTCTACAATTGCTACAACTCACGTGGTACTCATGAGATCAAAGTTTCAGCTGGACACAGAGAAAGATAGGGGCTTATAGTTTTGCCTCCCAACTGCTTACCTCAAGGGTAATGTCAACAATAATAATTCATGAATACTTACCTCCAAGTTGACATATGAATATAGATCTTTCCCAAGCATGTGACGGTAGCCAAGACAAAGGCGAAATAGGGAATTGGTGAAGATCACCATGACTCTTTCAAGGGCAAAAAGTAAAGGTACAAGATAGGCCCTTCGCAGAGGGAAGCAGAGGTTGTCATGCGCTTTTGAGGTTTGGATGCATGTCCTCTTAGTGCGGAGGAACGTCACTTTATATTGCCTCCTGTGATAAAGAACTTTATTATGCAGTCTGTCACTTTTATGTCTTCCTCATCACAGGTTCGTATAAAGCTTATTTTCCACAAACTAATAGATCATGCATATTAGAGAGCAATTTTTATTTCTTGCACCGATGACAACTTACTTGAGGGATCTTATTCAATCCATAGGTAGGTATGGTGGACTCTCATGGAAAAACTGGGTTGAAGGTTTATGGATGCACAAGTAGTATCTCTACTTGGTGCGGGAGTTTTGGCTAATATGATGTGGAAGCCATCGTCACATGCTAAGGGATCTCTAATCATATAACATTGTTCGGAGCCAAGAAAACACAATTCATTATGTTGCCTTCCTTGTCCAACATCTACTTCTAGGCATGCAATAGTCCAGTGAGTGTTCACAATCATAGATGGTGTGAGAGATGATATATTTCTATGTGAACCTCTCCTTCTTTATCACTTCCTATTAATTGCAACAATGACCAAGGTCTACGTTTTCCTACCCTCAACAAGTTTCAATCCTCATTCTTTTTATATGTGAAGCCATCACTTCCCATAAGATCATTACATGATCTTTCATGCTTTTGTTCTATTCTCACTCTCTTGATAATGTCAAGAGGCAAAGCCCTTCAACTAAGACACTCTTTATTATATGGCTCACGAGAAAGAATACATCGGGGGTGACACAAAGCAAAACTCAAAACTAAAACACTAAGACTTTTAAACTACTATAGAAAAAGAAAAGTGAAAAGGAAAACTAAAACAAAGGTAAAGGCAAAAGATGTGATGGTGATACGATATCGGGGCAACTCCCCCAAGCTTGGCACAAGCCAAGGGGATTGCCCATACCAATGCTCAGTTGTCTTCCTTTGGTGGTGATGGTGGAGTTGTTGCAACATGAGTTTGATCCTACGTCTTCCAAGGCATAGGTGCTCCATCATGGAAAGATGAACGAGTCTCCGTAATCCTCAAATCTGCAGCCAAACGTATTGATTTAAATCTATACTCATACTCACAGTTTTGGTTCTGTGGGTCATAGATCTGGGCCTGGAGTTGATCAATCCTGTCATAGAGCCTAGAGAGATGCTTCCCAATATCATTGGCATCAATCCTGTGCTTGTTGGTGAACTCCATGATCATCATATGGTTGGCGTTGAGGCCACGCTCCACCATCCCTTGGCACTTGAAGAATTGTTGCTCCATTGCTTCGAACCTCGTCTCCACGCTTCCGGTCTTCTTAGGCCCCTCAACATCACGGATGTGCAACATCCCCTCACGCATCTCGGTAGATTGAGGGTGTTGCGGCACTCCCGTGAGGTAGGGATTGATGACCTTCTCGAAGATCTTGTCCTTCGGAGCTTTTGGGGAAGTCATAGCGATCTAGATCTGCAACAGAAACAGCCTCGAAATGACAAACAGAAGAGATCTGCGTGATACAGGGGTCAGACCAAACGGGAGAGTATATAATGATTTTTCAGACCAGAAGGAGTACCCCGCACGAAAAAGGAGTCCGGGAGGCGCACGAGGTGGCCACAAGCCCTCACGGCACGGCCAGGGGGTGGGCCCGTGCCGTGCAGGCTTGTCGCCTCCTCGCGCACTTTCTGGACTACTTCAAATTTTTGTATTTTTTCAAATATTCCAAAACGGAGAAAATTTCCTACTAGAAAAGTTTTGGACTCTGTTTTCTTAACGAATCGCATACCTCTTCGTTTTCGGAGTCTAAAGCAGGCTGATAAATATCCCTTAGGTATTCTTCCAGAGTTATGGTATTGAAGATATTGCGTTCAACATTTATGGGAGTACCTGAGATATAATGCTTGATTCCCTGCCCATTTACCACTCTCGGACAATTACCTTCCGTGTTGTTGATCTTGATAGCACCGGAACGATATACTTCGTCAACAACATAGGGACCTTCCCATTTAAAGAGAAGCTTGCCTGCAAAGAATCTTAAACGAGAGTTATATAGCAAGACATAATCACCTACATTGAACTCACGCTTTTGTATCCTCTTATCATGCCACCTCTTAACCTTCTCTTTGAACAGCTTGGCATTCTCATATGCCTAAGTTCTCCACTCATCAAGCGAGCTAATATCAAATAACCTCTTCTCACCAGCAAGTTTGAAATCAAAGTTGAGCTCTTTGATTGCCCAATAAGCTTTATGCTCTAGATCAAGAGGTAAGTGACACTCTTTCCCATACACTATTTTGTACGGAGACATGCCCATGGGATTCTTATAGGCAGTCCTATAAGCCCACAGTGCATCATCGAGCTTCTTAGACCAATTCTTTCTAGACATGTTGACAGTCTTTTGCACAATCAGTTTAATCTCTCTATTACTTAGCTCTACTTGACCACTGGATTGAGGATGATAGGGAGACGCAATTCTATGGTTGACATTGTACTTAGCAAGCATTTTACGGAAAGCACCATGAATGAAGTGTGAACCACAGTCGGTCATTAGATATCTAGGGACTCCAAATCTAGGGAAGATAACTTCTTTCAGCATCCTGATAGAGGTGTTGTGATCAGCACTACTAGTGGGGATAGCTTCTACAAACTTAGTGACGTAATCAACAGCAACTAAGATGTGAGTATACCCATTAGATTTTGGAAAAGGTCCCATATAGTCAAAGCCCCAAACATCAAATGGTTCAATGACAAGTGAATAGTTCATAGCATTTCCTGATGTTTGCTAATATTACCTATTCTTTGACATTCGTCACAAGACAAGACAAACTTACGGGCATCCTTGAAGAGAGTGGGCCAATAGAAACCTGATTGCAATACCTTGTGTGCAGTTCTATCTCCCGCATGGTGTCCTCCGTAGGCCTCGGAGTGGCACTTCTATAGGATCTATCCCTGTTCATGTTCAGGTACACAACGTCTAATAACACCATCTACTCCTTCCTTATAAAGGTGAGGATCATCCCAAAAGTAGTTTCTCAAGTCAAAGAAGAATTTCTTCTTTTACTGGTACGTGAAAAGGTGGTATGTATTTGGCAACGATATAGTTTGCATAATCAGCATACCACGGTGCACTACGTGAAGCATTGATGACATTCAGTTGCTCATCGGGAAAGCTATCATCAATAGGTTGTGGGTCATCAAGAACATTCTTCAACCTAGACAAGTTATCTACTACGGGGTTATCAGCACCCTTTCTGTCGACAACGTGCAAATCAAATTCTTATAGCAAGAGAACCCATATGATAAATCTAGGTTTCGTGTATTTCTTCTCCATGACGTACTTAATAGCAGCATGAGGAGTGTGAATAGTGACTTTGGAATCAACTATGTAAGACCTGAACTTTTCACATGCAAACACGACTACTAAAAATTCCTTCTCCGTAGTGGCATAGTTTCTTTGGGCACTGTCTAGAGTTTTACTAGCATAGTGAATAACAATCAACTTCTTATCGACTCTTTGCCCTAGAACAGCACCAACAGCATAATCACTAGCGTCACACATGATCTCAAAAGGTAAGTTCCAATCAGTTGGTTGAACAATAGGTGCAGTTATCAAAGCCCTCTTAAGTATTTCGAAGGATTCCTCACAATCATCGTCAAAGACAAAAGGAATATCCTTTTGCAAGAGATTGGTAAGAGGCCTAGAAATCTTAGAGAAGTCTTTAATGAACCTTCTATAGAAACCAGCATGACCAAGGAAACTTCTTATACCTTTGATATCTGTGGGCTATGGCATTTTCTCGATTGCATCAACCTTAGCCTTATCGACTTCAATACCTCTTTCGGAAATTTTATGTCCTAAGACGATGCCTTCATTAACCATAAAGTGGCACTTCTCCCAATTCAAGACCAGATTGGTGTCTTTACATCTCTGCAATACTCAATCAAGGTTGCTGAGGCAATCATCAAAGGAAGACCCGTAAACGGAGAAGTCATCCATGAAAACCTCAACAATCTTTTCACAAAAGTCAGAGAATATAGCCATCATAGATCTTTGAAAGGTGGCAGGTGCATTACATAAGCCAAAACGCATACGTCTATAAGCAAAGGTACCGAAAGGGCGGGTGAAAGTGGTTTTCTCCTGATCAGATTGTGCAACTGGTATTTGGGAGAAACCAGAATAACCGTCTAGAAAGCATAAGTGTGTGTGTATAGACAGCCTTTCTAGCATTTGGTCGATAAAAGGCAAAGGGTAATGATCTTTCCTAGTGGCTTTATTCAATTTCCTAAAATCGATCACCATCCTATAGCCAGTAATAATCCTCTGTGGGATCAATTCATCCTTATCATTAGGGACAACGGTAATGCCTCCCTTCTTAGGGACGCAATGCACCGGACTCACCCAATCACTATGAGCAACAGGATAGATGATACCTGCTTCCAATAGCTTTAGTATTTCTTTTCTCACTACTTCTTTGATCTTAGGATTTAATCTCCTTTGATGATCAGCAACTGGTTTGAAGTGAGGATCAGTTTTAATCTTGTGCTGGAATAGGGTAGGACTAATGCCCTTAAGATCATCAAGAGTATATCCAATAGCAGCATGGTGCTTCCTCAGAGTTTTTAGTAACTTCTTTTCTTCATGCTCTGAGAGGCTAGCACTAATAATAACAGGATATATCTCCTTTTCATCAAGATAAGCATACTTAAGAGTATCAGGCAACTGTTTAAGCTCGAACACAGGATCACCCTTTGGTGGGGGTGGATCCCCAAGCAGTTCAACAGGCAAGTTATTCTTAAGGATAGGATATTGTTCTAAGACAACTCTATCTATATCATCCCTTTCATCCATATGCATATAATTTTCATGCTCAAGCAAGTATTGCTCTAAGGGATCAGTAGGAGGCACGGCAATAGAGGCTAAGGCAATAGTTTCATCCCTACTAGGCAACTCCTTTTCATGAGGTTGTCTACCAAACTTGGAGAAGTTGAACTCATGTGACACACCTTCAAAGCCAACAGTGATAGTTTGCTTCTCACAATCAATATGAGCATTGACAGTATTGAGAAAAGGTCTACCAAATATGATGGGACAAAAGCTATCTTGTGCAGTAGAAAGAACGAGGAAATCAGCAGGATACTTCGCTTTACCACACAAGACTTCAACATCCCTAACAATTCCCACAGGGCAGATAGTATCTCTATTGGCAAGCTGAATAGTGACATCAATAGGCTCTATCTCAACAGGTGCAATCTCATCTTTGATTTCATTGTATAAGGATTGAGGTATTGCACTAACACTAGCACCCACGTCACATAAGCCATGATAACAATGATCTCCTATCTTAACAGAAACCACAGGCATGCCAACAACAGGCCTATGTTTGTCTCTAACGTGAGGTTTAGCAATTCTAGCAGCATCTTCACAGAAGTGAATATTATGTCCCTCAACATCGTCGGACAAAAGATCTTTGGTAATAGCAATGATAGGTTCAACTCTAATTTGCTTAGGGGGTGTAGGTGTTCTAATATAGCCTCTACATATCACAGTTGAAGCTTTAGAATGATCCTTTATCTTAATAGGGAAAGGTGGTTTCTCAATGTAAGCACTGGGAACAACAGGATCATTATAGGCAATGACTTTCTCTTCAACTGGAGTGGGTTTAACTACATTGACTTCTAAAGGAGGATGATATTTAAACCACTTCTCTTTGGGGAGATCAATATGAGCAGCAAAGGATTCACACAATGAAGCTACTATCTCAGAGTCAAGTCCATACTTAGCGCTAAAGTCACAAAAAGTATTTGTCTCAACAAAGGATTTAACGCAATCAAACGTGAAATTCATACCTGACTCCTTACATTCTTCAAGCTCCCAATCTTCAGAGTTGCGTTTAATTCTCTCCAATAAATTCCATTTGAAGTCAATATCTCTCTTCATAAAAGAACCGGTACAAGAAGTGTCAAGCATGGTGTGATCATCATGAGAAAGCCGAGCATAGAAGTTCTGAATGATAATTTCTCTCGAGAGCTCATGATTGGGGCATGAATATAAAATTGATTTAAACCTCCCCCAACCTTGAGCGATGCTTTCTCTGTCACGAGGCCAAAAATTGTAAATATAATTTCGATCACGATGTACTAAATGCATAGGATGAAACTTTTGATGAAATTCCAATTTCAACCGATTGTAGTCCCATGATCCAGTATCATCACATAGCCTATACCATGTCAACGCCTTATCCTTCAAAGATAAAGGAAAAACCTTATTCTTGACCTCATCCTCGGGCAAACCTGCAAGCTTAAATAAACCACAAACTTCATCTACATATATTAGATGCAAGTCTGGATGTGATGTTCCATCTCCTGTAAAAGGATTAGCCAGCAGTTTCTCCAGCATACTCGAAGGAAATTCAAAGAAAATATTTTCAGTAGGTGCAGCAGGTTGAGGAGAAACTCTTCGTGCTTCCATTCGAGGTGAAGATAACCCGAACAAGCCCCTCAAAGGATTAGTATCCATAGTGACAAGTGACAATAAATTTCAGCACACTATATGAATGTTTCCTTACCAAGTTCCACTTACCAAAGGCGCTTCACTCCCCGGCAATGGCGCCAGAAAAGAGTCTTGATGACCCACAAGTATAGGGGATCAATCGTAATCCTTTCGATAAGTAAAAGTGTCGAACCCAACGAGGAGCAGAAGGATCTGACAAGCGGTTTTCAGCAAGGAAATATCTGCAAGCACTGAAATTATCGGTAACAAGTGATTGTGTGGTGAGATGACTTGTAGCAAGCAACAAGTAACAAAAGTAGCAACGGTGCAGCAAAGTGGCCCAATCCCTTTTGTGGCAAGGGACAAGCCTGGACAAAGTTTTATAGGAGGAAAAATGCTCCCGAGGACACACGGGAATTTCTGTCATGCTAGTTCCATCATGTTCATATGATTCGCGTTCGTTACTTGATATGTGGGTGGACCGGCGCTTGGGTACTGCCCTTACTTGGACAAGAATCCCACTTATGATTAACCCCTCTCGCAAGCATCTGCAACTACGAAATAAGAATTAAGGCAAAGTCTAACCATAGCATTAAACTAGTGGATCCAAATCAGCCACTTCCGAAGCAACACATAAACTAGGGTTTAAGCTTTTGTCACTCTAGCAACCCATCATCTACTTACTACTTCCCAATGCCTTCCTCTAGGCCCAAATAATGGTGAAGTGTTATGTAGTCGACGTTCACATAACACCACTAGGGGAAAAACAACATACAACATATCAAAATATCGAACGAATACCAAATTCACATGACTACTATTAGCATGACTTATCCCATGTCCTCAGGAACAAAAGTAACTACTCACAAAGCATAATCATATTCATGACCAGAGAGGTTATGAGTAGCATCAAGGATCTGAACATAAACTCTTCCACCAAGTAATCCAACTAGCATCAACTACAAAGAGTAATCAACATTACTAGCAACCTTACAAGTACCAATCGGAGTCGCGAGATGGAGATTGATTACAAGTGTTGAACTGGGGTTTGGAGATGAGATGGTACTAATGAAGATGTTGATGGTGACGAGTCCCCTCTGATGAGAGGAGTGTTGGTGATGACGATGGCGACGATTTCCCCCTCCGAGAGGGAAGTTTCCCCGGCAGGATCGTCCTGCCGGAGCTCTAGATTGGTTCTGCTCAAGATCCACCTCGTGGCGGCAGCGAATCCACGAAAAAGCTCCTCCTGATTTTTTCCTAGACGAAACCCTTCATATAGAAAAAGAGGGGGCCAGTGGTCCAGCAGGTTGCCCACAAGCCCTCATGGCGCGGCCTGGGGGGTGGCCGCACCGTGCAGGCTTGTGGCCAACCCTTGGCGCCCCTGTGGCACTTCTTCGACCCAGTATTTTTGATAAATCCAGAAAAAAAATCCTCGTTGATTTTTACGGCATTTGGAGTTGCGCAAAATAGGTATCTCAACTTTGCTCCACTTTCAGGCCAGAATTCCAGTTGCCGGTATTCTCCCTCTTTATGTAAACCTTGCAAAATAAGAGAGAAAAGGCATAAGAATTGTACCATGAAGTGAAATAACAGCCAAAGAAGCGATAAATATCAACATGAAAACATGATGCAAAATGGACGTATCATATCTTTATTTTTAATCTTTGTGCCAAGTTATAGCCTCCGATTGCAAGAAAGTTCAAAAATTGTGACATGCTGTCCAGAAATAGATTATGTTTGCTTGACGGAAAAAATTGCAAAACCTCACCAGGTCATCTTTTTGATCTGAATTTTTTTGACGGCATGCTCTATATAATTTCCTTTCTGGCATCTGTTCTGAGTTTTCTTGATTTGAGTTGCAGAAGTGCTCCGAATAAATTATTTACTAGATGTTCGTCTGTTTTTCACATATTCTGCCATGTTTTGTGTTTTCATTGTTTTGCAAATCCTAAGTTTACTTTTTATTTGCAAAACACCTTTTTTCAATCATGAGAATAAGTAGCTTTTCATGAAAAAAATTATTTCCAGTAGGTAGTGAATTATTTTATTAAGGGTACTAACCACTCTAATCAGCTTATGATGAGTTTCCTATGAAGGGAGTTTTCAAGTATGCGATGGGAGATGATGAAAGAAGATACAGGAGTGTCAAGCGCTCAAGCTTGGGGATGACCCCATGTACCCCAAGAAATATTCAAGGATGCTTAAGCGTCTAAGCTTGGGGATGCCCCCGTGCATCCCCTTCTCTATCAACAATCATTAGTTCGTCCATCTCCATGCCATATTTTATCACTTCATATGTTATGTGCTATGCTTGGAGTGTCCCGCTATTTTCTTTTTAGTTTGTTTTAGTTTTGCTTTATGTTCATAACAAGTCGGAACCTAGCCTACCTTGTTTGGGAGAGATACACACTCCATTCCACTCTATAACACAACATAGGTTTTCATGCTTATCTTTTATGTGTGTTCTCTATCTTTTTGTAGCTACTTTCATGCTTAGCTCTTAGTTTTCATGCTTATATTTTTAAGAGCTTTTATTTAGGTTGCTTTTGGATATTTCTTGAGTTATCATGCTTATCTTGTTTAGAGATTTGGCTAGTTGCACTCAGTTGTGTGTCTTGCATGAGTAGGTAATTAAGATTGCTATTTAAGTATAGTAGTAACTTGCAATAGTTTTGAGGTATTGATTTGAGTAATTTTTGGACTATTGGTGCCAAGAGCTTGAGCCTATTAGTGATAGGTGTCTTATTTTGGGAAATCTGTGTGTTTTTCGAAAACTAAAATTAGTTGAGAACTCTAGCTACTAAATTGATCGCTAACCTCTGGAGGGGTTGGAATATATAGAGTACCCTCATGTTACCATGAGTTGAGGATACGCAAGGATAACCAAACCCCCAAACGCTCCTCCTCGAGGTACTTGTCTCTTTGTGAATTTCCTAACTAGATAGAGATTTACCGATAATAAGTGTATGAGTTCTTCGGACTAATGTGAGTATTCGATTGTTGGCACTTCCACCATCCATATTTTGCTAGCCTCTTCGGTACCGTGCATTGCCCTTTCTCACATTGAGAGTTGGCGCAAACTCCGCCGGTGCATCCAAATCCATGACATGATACACTCTATCATACATAAGCCTCATTATATCTTTCCTCAAAACAGCCACCATACCTACCTATTAAGGCATTTCCATAGCCTTTCTGAGATACATTGCCATGCAAAATCCACCATCTCATGACTTGATCTTCATGTCTTACATGCTTTTGCTTGATCGTAGAGCCGCATGATAGTTGGGCCTTGCTCCAATTATTTCTACATGACGTGCTAGTATCATTGCATATCCTGCTACACTGGCAGAGGCATACATTTGCATACATCATGATATTTTTCACTTGTCTTTATGTTGAGTACTTCTTATAAAGTGTGATGATCTTCTTTTTATTCATGTAAAACATAGAGCGTTGCCCTTAAGTGAGGAAAAGATCCCAAAGAGGACAAACAAAAGATCCCAAAGAGGACAAATGAGAGATAAAAAGAAAGAGCCAAAGAAGCCACAAAAAATCAAAAAAAGGAAAAAAAGAAAAAGAAAAAGAAATAAAAAGAGAGAATGGGGAAACACTACTATTCCTTTTGAAGATCCACACTCGTACTCCATTGCTATATTGGTACTACATTCAGATTATAATTCATGCATAACTATGTGGGGACCCTTACACTATAGAACTTGGTTTGCATATTCTAATGATGAGCCTCCTCAAATGAGCTCTAGATCTTCATGAGCAAACAAGTTGGATGCACCCCCACTAGTTCCATTGGAGATCTTACCTTAGCTCATATGTGCATCCATTACATGGCAATCCCTACTCCTCAAATCATATCTATCATTTGGCTTTCTCTCGCCTATGGTTTTCCTCATTGATGTGAGCCTATCACACCCTTTTGTCTTCCTTCCCCATCAATATTCTATTTTCCATCCTAAGTGCCAACATATCTTGCTTACGCTCATCCATTGCATGAGTGCTCAAAATCGAAAGGGAGAGGATCATTTTGACTTGTGCCTGACTAGTAGTCTGGGGATGAGTCAAAATAAGATTCCGAAGGAGACCAAGTGTGAAATTTTAGTAGATTGAGTTCTCAATTAAAAAAATAGTTTATGATCTCAACCCATCTCCCACTTCTTGCAGGCAGACACCATTTGGAGACATTCGAGTCACGGACCGCGAGAGCTCTTACACCTTTGTGTTCTTACTTTGCTAAACTCAATACTAGATATAAACTCTTGATTGTTATTATCTTGACTTGAATTGCATATCTTACTTGCTTTACTTTGAAGTTCTTATATGTGTGTTAGCATGTCACCATAGAAATTATTGTGTTATCATTTATCTACTCGAGGACGAGCAGAAATTAAGCTTGGGGATGTTGATACGTCCCAAACGTATCTATAATTTCTGCTTGTTCCATGATCTTTTGGGTGACATTGTTATATGTTTTGCTACACTTTTATATCATTTTACACATATTTCTACTAACCTATTAACTCAGTGCACCCAGTGCGAGTTTCTGTATGCTGATGACTATTTTGCAGGGGCTTTTATCCAATTTTCCGAAGCCCGAAAAATTCCAGGAAAAATATATAAAAAATCAGCGAAACAGAAGCTTCCAAATCACCGAAGATGGGCCAGAGGGGAGCCAGGGGATGCCGAGGCGACATGCTGTCGCGGCCAGTCCCTAGGCCGCGCCAAGAGGTCGCCTGGGTGCGCCCCACCTCCTATGGTGCCCTCCTTTGCCTATATTTAGAGTCCCAAGAGGAAACCCTTCGACAACTTCCAGAATCGCGAATTTCTCCATCGTTTTGCCGCTGCAGCTCTTCCGAGATCGGGAGCGTCAAGAGACCTCTTCCCGGCACCCTGCCGGAGGGAGGATTGACCTCCGGGAGCTTCTCCACCGCCATGGACGCTTCCCGGACGTGCCGTGAGTAGTCCTCCTTGGACCATGGGTCCATGACCAGTAGCTATGTGATGTCTTCTCTCCAGTCTTGTGCTTCGATGGTTAGTCCTTGTGAGCTGCCCTACATGATCAAGGCATCTATGTAATTCTCTTGCTACTTCTATGCTCAGTTTGTTGGGATCCGATGGATTATGAGATTATGTTCAGATTGTTATGAGTTATATATTTGATTGTCCTTTTATATTATGTTCCTTAGTGATTCATGCATGTTCTCCGTTGCTATTTATTGCTTTCGCCGAGTAGTAGATTGTAACTCCAAGAGGGAATGTTATGCATGATTGTGGGTTCATGCCCCTCGATGTCTAGCTTGAGTGATAGAAACATGAGATTAGGGGATGTGATGTTGCCACCAGGGAGAAAACAATGGTGCTTGTGACCACGGTTGCAAGGATTGTTTACCTTACACATAGTTCGTTAATGCACTTGTCCATTGCTTTGAGTTTACACTTTGGGTGGGGCTCGCAACTTAATACCGGTGAGATGTTCTGGATAGATATCTCAGGGTGGATGATTAGTAAGTAGATGATGATGAATAAACGGTCTACTTGTCTTGGCGTACTGCCCATTACTATTGAAGCTCTAACTATCAAGTAGCATAATTAGCATTGCAGTGCGTTCATAATTCTGTCCATTTCCCAACTATGATTTATTTACCCAAGCATAGTTGTTCATCGTCTTTTGGGAGAGAGGCATCACTAGTGAACATCATGTGACTCCGGTCCATATCACCATCATTGTTTACACCTCCATCATTTATCGCTTTCATTTACTTTCCCGTTGCAATCACTATCACTTTCCCGCTTGTGTTTTGATCCTTTGCAAACTACAAGGCCGAAGAGATTGAGAACCTCTCTATACTCGTTGGGAGCAAAGTTATTTGTGTGTGTGCAGGTCCATGTCTTCTGCTAGCGCCAGGGTAGAAGACACCTACTTGTTGATCCTAGGAGTCCTTCTGGTTCGATAAACCTTACAGTCTCCGTGTAAGGGAAAACTTGGTGCTGACTACATATCAACCTTCCACTTGGGGTAACCAACGAGGAGCGAGAAGTATATACATCATCTCGTCATCATACCACCTGCGGCAGAATTTAGAATATTTCTATATACAAACTTTAGTCCAACATAGAAGTTTTAGATAATCATCCACAAGTTCAAACCATGAGTAGGAAATTTTTTTATCATTAATTTCATGCTCCCCCAAGCTTGTGAAACATGTTCATGATAATGTTGTTTAAAATTCATAATTTTATTTCTAAGGAAGATGATCTTAGCAGGAGAAAAATATTGGGAGTAAAAAGCATCTTTACACTTATCCCATGTTCCAATATTATTACGTGGTAAAGATGAAAAGCAAGCCTTAGCTCTAAATCTCTGTGGAAAAGGAAATAATTTTAATTTCACAATATCATTATCCATGTCCTTTTTGTTTTGCATATCGCAAAGTTCAACAAATGTATTGAGATGAGCAGCGGGATCCTCACTAGGACTTCCCGAAAATTGTTCTTTCATGACAAGATTCAGCAATGTAGCATTAATATCATAAGCCTCCGCACTAGTGGCGGGTGGTATAGGAGTAGTGTTTGATAAGTCACACAACTTAGTAGTATCTTGAGACATGGTGATCGAGCAAGCAAAGTAACAAGTAGGACAAGTAAACTAACGAGCAAAGAAGTGAACTAGTGACAAGCAAAGGTAAATATTTTTGTATTTTTGATATTTTTTATGCAAGAAAAATATAACAGCAAATAAAAAGAAGAACAAGTGAATGATAATTTGTGTGAAGTTACTTGATAGTTGGTGATGATATTCCCCGACAACGGTGTCAAAACTCCTTCCTGATACCTATGATTTGTGTTGGGTTTTCGGTGAAGAGGAACGGGTAATTCCGACACAATACATGTAAGTCTTTCCCTTAGTTAAGAAACCAAGGTTTATCATACCAATAGGAATATCAATAATCAACCGTCTTCAGTGTGTGCACACAAAAGAGCAAACAACTTGCACCCTACGCGGGCAAGAGGGTTGTCAATCCCCTTGATCCCGTTATTTGCAAGCAAATGAGGTGTGTAGATAATTGTAGAGAATTGTAAAGTGCAAAATAAAAGAAAAGAAAAATAAGAACAGCAAGGTAAAGATAAGTTTTGTGAATATGTAATTGAGTAGAACTGGGGGCCATAGTGTTCTCTAGTGGCATCTCTCATTGAAGGAACATATGGTGGGTAAATAAATTATTGTTGGTCAATTGACTCGAAAAGCGGATACTTATGCCATTTTCACGGCAATGATCATGTGTATATAGGCATCACGTCCATAAGCAAATAGTCCGACTCATGCGTGCGCGTACTAGTATTACTCCACTTCAAGAGCGCTTCTATGCTTACCTCTCTACGTATTTAGTTCATGACAAAGAGAGTAATGCTTGGAGAACGATGACATGATGTAGACAAAGTAAACTCAACCAATATGAATAAACCCTATCGTTTTATCCTTAGTGACAACAATACAAAGATGCATCTTAGCCCCTTCTATCACTGGGATATAGAAACTCGTCAGGTTGAACCCACGAAAACACACCTCGCTCACCAAAGAAATACCAAACTACTTGGCCAAAGCAATTCAATGTATCGGAAATAATTAAGAAGCTATGATGATCATGCAAATAAGAATCATAATAATTTCAGAGAAAACTCAAATACTTTTCATGAATAATTTGAACATAAAACCACAATTCATCGAATCCCAACAAACGCACCATACAAAAGAATTAGATCGGATAGGTCAAAGCAAAGATGCGATGATCATTGTATTGAAGATCCAGAAAGAGAGAGAGAGAGATAGCCATCTAGGTAATAACTACAAACTCATAGGTATGTGGTAAACAACTGATACATCATCATGAGGGTAGCAAGGTGGATGAAGAGGCCCTCCATGATCGATCCCCCCTCCGGCAGGGTGCCGAAACAGGTCTCCATATGGTAATGCCGTGGAACGGAGATTTGCAGTGACGCAAAAAAAGTGTTTCGCGACCGTTGTTAGGGTTTTTGGAATATATGCGAATTTATAGGATAGATAATGGAGGTAGAGGGGCCACCAGGGAGGGACAAGCCATCAGGGTGCGTCGATCCTCCTGGTCGCGCCCTGTTGACTTGTGCCTCAATCGTGTGGCTTCCAGTCTTCTCCCGAAGCTTCGATATCTTCTTTTGGTCTAGAAAAAATCATAAAAAAGTTTCGGGGCAATTGGACTTTGTTTGGTACTGTAAATCTGAAAAGCAACAAACACAGAGAAAACAGCAATTGACACGCACTAGGTCAATAGGGTAGTGCTAAAAAATAATATAAATTGGTAAATTATTACTCCAAAAGTATCCTAGGATGATAATATAATAGCATGCAATAATAAAAAATTATAGATACGTTGGAGACGTATCACCAACCTCCAAGAACTACCTTCCTTGTGAAGGATTTGCATTATGTGCCACGGATCGTTTACGGCATTCTTGCCAAAACCCTTTGTCCTATCAAAGGCCACAACCCTGATGATGAAGATGTTGTTGGCATCATGAAGAATGCGTTGTTTAACATCATACATGGGATTCCCATCAACATTCATGATTTTTTCATGAGAAATTTGGCCAACTTTGCAATGTCTACATTTGACTTGAAGCCTTATGCGCCTTGGCTTATGAGATTCATCAGCACGAGGTCTTCAATTCAATACCAGGATGACTCTCAGTATCACTACAACTTTCTACCTCCACTTGAAGCCCTGAAAATGACAATTTGCTCATTTCCTAGAAAAGGCAAAGTTTTTGTTGATGAAGGCAATCGTCCATTGGATGGGCAATTTCGTCGTGTTGTGTCATACTCCACCAATGATGACTCTGCCTCCCAAGACTCGGCTACAAAGGGCACATGTCAAAATGCTCAAGATTCTACCCCTCGTGTAATGAATGATCATGGACTTCTCATAAGTCTTCATAAAAAAGTCGATTATAATCACAAGTGGGTTAAGCGTCAGCTTACAACAATTATTCACAATATGACTGTGATGTAGAACTCTGTGGAAGAATCATTCCTATGCCCATGGAACTTTTGACTGCACCTGTGCAATCCCTTCCCATCTCGAGTCACGTGAAGAACTCATGGAGATGGAGTTTCAGCGGAACTTTAATTAGTCCTGGCCAGCAAAGAAGAAGTACAAGAAAGTTCAAGTTCCTCTGCTTGTTGCAAGCTCATTTTTTCATCATGCGAGACTGATGAAGCTAAGGATCTTGACGACACTGTTGCAGGCCATGCACCAACAAACGACCCCAACAACAATGTTGTCACTCCTCCACCACCTTCAAGATGAAATTCTTCAGGGGCGTTAGTCCTCAATTTTCATCCCTTTTGGTCACTTGATGACAAGGGGGGTATTTGAGTTAGTCTTCAAGTGGGTCTTTATATATGGGATGTTTTTTTTAAGTTACAACTCTCACTCTTCTGAAGTGATTGTTTGTTGAGTTGTAAACTACACTCTGATGGTTGTCTCACTCTTTTGAATTGCCTTCTCCATACTTAATGCCTCAAGTTCATTAATGTACACATGTTGGATTTCTCCATACACCACTTTCCATCATACATTTAGAGTTCCACATGTTATATGCTAAATGTGTGAATGAATTACAAGATATAGGGGGAGATCTCCAAGATTTTATACTGCAATGTGCATTTGCAGTCCAAAGCAAATTCCTCAAATATGCACATCCTCGCGGGGAGTTCCTCTATATCTTGCAATCAAATTGCTCAAACTTTGTACTCATACTTCATATGTTTATCCCCATCGAAAACTTAACCTATTTGTCATCAATCTCCAAAAAGGGTGAGATTGTAAGTGCATCTAGTGACCCTTAGTGATTTTTGTGTATTCAAGACTTATAGGTTAACGGACTAATGTGTTTGTGAGTGTACACATGTTATATAAGTCCCTCGGGAGTTTGATATATCTGTTGAATGTCGACCCCTAAAAATGTATGTCTTCATCTGAATACTTTGGCATTCTTCTTGAATACTTTGAAAATGAGTAAATTGGTGTCACCTTGAAGATATTGATGCGAGGACTATGAAGCTTGAAGACTTTGTTTTCGTAGTTTTGTTTCCCATTTTGAGTAATAGGAAACACCGTACTGTTAAAGGGGGTCGAGGTAATACTAAGAAAAATTTCCAAGTGATGTTCATCTCAAAACCTACGCGTACCCAATCTTTTGAGTGAAGCCTTTGGAAATCTCTTACGGTTTAGTCAAATTCTTCAGTGATAGAGGCGAAGTTCGTCTAGTCTGTGAGGAAATTGGTCTCACTAAGGAGTTAGCATTCGCTAGTGCGAATTGCCTACCGTGAGGAATATGATTGCCCCGAGGAATTTGAGAGTTCAAAATTCCGACCATTGTTGTGCTTTGCGCCAGCTGTCCAGAGGATCTTATCCTCACAACAGTCATATCATTAGGGGCATTTATGTCTTATCGTGTCGGTTTGCACCCTAGCTATAAATAGTTGCCCCACAACCACTAGCTGGTTGGCTGCTCCAAGAGAGATTGACTAAGTGTCATTTATAGAAAACCATCATCCAAAGACTTTGAGAGAATCATTTGTGAGGAAAAACCCAAAACCCAAACACCTAAAACCAAAAGTGTTGAGCATCACTTAAGAGATTGTCGTGTGTGGAACCGTCTCTTTTTACCTTTGAAGATTGTGTCTCTTCCAAACGGTTAGGCGTCATGGTCAAGAGCATCCAAGAGGAAACTATGGATCGTCGGGTGATCGAGTTTGTGAAGGTTTGGAAGTAACCTTGAAGACTTATCACGAGTGATTGGGAAAAATTTGTGTGACTCCAGCTCAAGAAGAATATGGTAAGAATAGTGTGTCCTTTGGTTTAAATATCAAGCCGCTCCAAACCACGTTTACGACTATCACATCAGTTACAACTCATAAATTAAATCATTGTCTTCACCGAGCAACTGGTTCTATTTCATCAACTCTTTCAACTTCTCATTTACATGTTGATGAAATTGATCGTTACTGTTTGAAGAAATTTGATTGAAGACTTTTTTTAGTTCCCTCAAATCCAAATTCTTCAGTCACCTTGTATTTCGTGTGCTTATCATGATTACTCACTACTTGTGCTATGTGTATGCTTCATTTCAGTATGATTAATTTTCTACTCGCATGTTATGCATGCACTTGAGTGTATTCTGTGCTACCTATATTTTGTCACTTTACCAATTTCTCAAATAGTAACTCCCTATTGACGAACTTGGCAAAATTGCCTATTCACCTCCCTCTAGTCGATATAATGCACTTTTATTTAGGGAAGCAAGCAAGAGGAAGTTATGTATCACCTCCTCTTATTCCTGGAAGAGGAATAAAAATTAGAACTGCTTGGTCGCGGTTGTGTTCTACAATCGCCCAAAGTTAGGACTGAGGGAGTCCGGGACTAAGGGGTCCTCGGGTCGCCGGTCTATCTCTATGGGCCACACGGGTGGGCCGCTCTGTGACTATTACTGAAAGGTCGATCTATAAGATGGCACCGCCGCATTCAGGAAGGAAACCTCTGAAGCCTTGGTGTGTACTCCCAGTCAAGATGGTAGAATCGTCATGTTTATTCACTAATGATAACCGACCATATGTAACCCTAGGTATCCATGGTGTCTATATAAACCATAGGGTTTTAGTTCGTAGAGGGCAGAATCATTATCTTACCCATCTAGGGCTTAGTTCATTTGATCTCGCGGTATATCGACTCTGTAATCATCATACGCACATCAATATAATCAAGTAGGATGTAGGGTTTTACCTCTTCGATAGGGACCGAACCTGGGTAAATATTGTCCCTGTGTTTTCCTGTTCCCCATTGATCCAAGATCCACAACTTGGGACCCCCTACCCAAGATCTGCCGGTATTGACACTGACATTAGTGCTTTCACTGAGAGTTCCGTTGTGGGATCACCAAAAGATCGATGGCTCGCTTAGTCATCAGCGATAGCTTCCACACCGGGAATGTCTTCGTCCCCGGCCAGATCTTTGCATTCAGCAACATCATTCTACATGTCGATGCGGCCGGTCACCTCGACCATATCGTCGGCTTTGCACCACAGAAGAAGATCAGGTTCGGAAACCTAGATTACGTCGCCGACGCCTAATAACCAACAAGTGAAGGGGATCGTGACAATCTTCACGGGTAGTATTTCACCCAAATTTATTGATTTGACACAAGGGGATCCAAAGAATATTTATTGGTCATAACAGTTGAGTTGTCAATTCAACCACACTTGGAATATCTTCTGCGGCAAATATTTAGTAGCACAACAAGTGATAGTAGTAACAGTGACAGTGATAGCAGCAATTTTAGCAACGGTAGTAGCAGTAGCAATTTAGTAGCAGGTGTGACTGTAGCAGCAATAGTAGTTACTTAACAAGATTCACTATATGTAACGTGTAGGCACATGGATCAGCACTGAATAATGATTTAGATGACATGGATCATATAACAGTTACACACTAGGGTGACACAGAACTAGCTTCAATTCATCTATATAATGTAGGCATATATTCTGTATATAGTCATACATGCTTGCGATAAGAACTTGCATGACATCTTTTCTCCTACCCACCCGTGGCAGCGGGGTCCTATTGGAAACTAAGGGATATTAAGGCCTCCTTTTAATAAAGAACCAGAACAAATCATTAACACTTAGTGAACACATGAACTCCTCAAACTAAGGCAATCACCGGAAAGAATCCAAATTATTGTCACCTTGGAGTATGCGGATCAAGACACGTAATAGGTAACTATTACTTGCAAGATAGGATCCAACTCACTCTTATATTCACGAAAACATAATAGGTTCAGATCTTCAATCATGGCACTCGGGCCCTAGCGACAAGCATTAAGCATAGCATAGTCATAGTAACATCAATCTCACAACATAGTGGATACTAGGGATCAAGCCATATCAAACTTAACTGGATTACATAATCAATTTCATCCAATTCCACCGATGTCTAGCAAGCCTACAAAGTAATTACTCACTCCCGATGTTGAGCATCATGTTGGTGTTGATGGAGAAGGGTTGGTGATGATGGCAGCGATGAATCCCAAACGGACTCCAGATCAGCCCTTCGGAGGAAGAACACGAGGTGACGGCGACTTTGTCTCATAAAACGCGATGAAAACTTATCTCCAATTTTTTTCTGATCAAAATGAATTTATAGGACTAGAATGAGGGTCAGAGAAGCCTCGACGGCCCCACAAGCTATATGGTCGCGGCCTAGGGGGCGTGGCGTGATGGCCTCTGGCCCCGTGGCACTTCCTCTCTGATGGGTCTTCGCTCCATAAATCCTTCTAAATCCCAAAAATAATTCACAAAAAGTTTCGTCTGATTTCGAGAACTTCTATTTCTGCACAAAATAACACCAAGGTAGTTCTGTTGAAACAACGTCAATCCGGGTTAGTTCCATTCAGATCATGCAAATTAGAGGCCAAAATCAGAGCAAAAGTGTTTGGAAAAGTAGATACGTTGGAGACGTACCAACTCCCCCAAGCTTAACTCATTGCTTGTCCTCAAGCAATTCAGTTGATAAACTGAAAGTGATAAAAATACTTCTACAAATTCTTTTGTTCTTGTTATTATACACATGCTTAGCTAGTGTTCAAGTTTTTAGCATAAATCATAAACAAACGCATCCATGATAATAATTTAAGCATCATATCCAATCATGGCAATACATAACCAACTAGTAAGCAATAATAAGATATCTCACATGCCAACAATTTTTCAAAACAATCACGATATAATATGGTGGCATGGTATCTCTCTAGCCCTTTCAGAGACCGCAAAACATAAATGCAGAGCACCTCTAAAATTCAAGCAGTGACTAAATATTATAATTCAGAAGAGAAAATACCGTAGTCATGCTCATAACTAATATTGACTAGACCCAATGGATAAAAATGACAATAGTGCTCTCTGGTCAGGTGCTTTTAGTAAGAGGATGACGACTCAGCATAAAAGTAAATAGATAGGCACTTCGCAGAGGGAAGCATTAACTTACAGAGGTGCCAGAGCTCGAGTTTTCAAAACAGGATTGAAAATATAATTTTTGAGTGGTGTTCTTTACTTTCAAAGTTGTGACAAAGGTTCTCAGTATCTTCCATGCTAAACTCATTATAGGTGGTTCCCAAACGGAATTGTAAAGTTTTACTCCTATCCACCATCCATACACAACCACAGCTAGCCGAATTCACGGGTGCCCTACAACATATCATCCTGCCCAAAGAGTTCTGTTTTGATTTAGTTTTGCTTATGCAGGGCTGGGCACCCTTGTTACCAACCTCCCTCGTGCAATGAGAGCAAATAAATGCCCATCTTGAGAGTAACTTACTTAGCATGGACGATATTGATTGCCTCGTCACTCCATGAGTGGTACGAGTGCACAAAATAGATGTTTATTTGAAGGTTTTTAGAGGTGGCACATGCAAATTTACTTGGAACGGCGGGGTAGTACCGCATATAGGTAGGTATGGTGTACTCACGTGGAATAATTTGGTTTTAGGATATTTGATGCACAAGCAGCATTCCCGCATAATACAGGTGAAGGCTAGAAATAGGTTAGGAAGTGACCAGCTAGATAGAAACAACGGTCATGATCATGGAATGAAAATAATCAACATTGAGAACAAGCATGAGTAGGATATGAGCACTCTGAATTTAAACATTATGAAGGTTGCATTGGTTTTGAGTCAACTACATGTTTGCACATGGGCAAAGTCAAATCACTCGAATTACTCAGAGGAAAATACCATACTGCCAAATCACATCATAACCATTTTAATGCGTGTTGGCACACAAGGTAAATCATTATTAAATCCTAGCTATTTAAGCATGGCATGAAAAGCTGTGATCTCTAATTGTCATCACAAACATGCTCACTCATGATACACTGAGTCAAGATCGAACGAGCCAATATATTTGAAAAACTGAAAAACAATAAGAGTTCATACCCATTTCCTTTGCCACGATCACTTCATCTAATATCGTCATTATTGCCTTTCACTTGCACGACCAAATGAAGTGATAACAATAAAATTGCAAGGGTGCCATGGACTAAGCTGGAATCTGTAGGGCAGTTTTAAACAAAGGAGAAGACATGGTGATATTGGCTCTTTGTTAGATCGACGATAAAGCATATGAACGCCACTCAACATTTTCATCGTGGTCTTCTCCATTTATAACTCAACAAATGGGAAAGGAGTTCACACAAATAAGCTGAAATATTTTTTGGAGTTTTTGTTCTTCTTAAGAAAGAAGGGTAAACTACGGGAAAACAACAATGAGAAAAGTTATTTACACGGGAAAGCTGAGGAAATCTTTTTGGATTTTATTTTAAGACTACAACTAATTGAAGAGGAAAGAAAAACCGAAAAGAAGCGAGAAATATTTTTTGATTTTCTAAAGTTTTTAAGACATATAAGAATAAAGTGGGAAAATAAAGCTAATCATGAATATACAATGAAAGAGGATGAACATGGAGAATTTGTGTGAAGTGTGTGAACATGAATGTAATGCCGGTGAGAAATACGTACTCCCCAAGCTTAGGCTTTTCCCTAGCTTGGTAATCACCACTAGTAGTAGCCGTCTCGTCGAGAAAGGTATTTCTTTTGCAGCACATGAGCATCCCAATCCCGGGCCTCGGCCTCCGCAATAGCTAACTCATTGATAACCCACAAGTACAGGGGATCGCAACAGTTTTCAAGGGTAGAGTATTCAACCCAAATTTGTTGGTTCGCACAAGGGGAAGCGAAAGAATATTCTCAAGTATTAGTAGCTGAGTTTGTTAGATTCAACCACACCTGAAAGATTAGTGTCTGCAAACAAAGTATCAATAGCAAAGTAGTATGATAGCAACGATGCTAGAAATGATCTGTTGACGGCAGACTATTCCTAACTGTTGTATCAATGGCGCCAGTAGGTTGCACGTGAGCGAGTAACTATTCTTCCCCGACAATAGTGTCGGAAAAGGATCTTGCAATAAGTAACAGCGAAGTAGCAAGGAACAGCAGTAGCAGCAGTAGCAAAGTAACAGAGTAGCAACAGTAGCAACAAAGTGACAGCAATAGCAACAGTAGCAGCAAAGTGGCCCAATCCCTTTTGTAGCAAGGGACAAGCCTAGACAAAGTAACATAGCGAGGATCAGTAGTAAAAGACTCGTAGGAAGTGGATCGGTGATGGATGAGTGTGACGGATGTGATTCATCATGTAACAGCTATAATACAGAGAGATATGTAACTAGCTCTCGTTCGTCAATCTAATGTAGGCATGTATTCCGTATGTAGTCATACGTGCTTAGGGAAAAGAACTTGCATGACGTCTATTGTCCATCCCTCTCGTGGCAGCGGGGTCCTAATGGAAACTACGGGATATTAAGGTTCTCCTTTTAATAAAGAACCGGACCAACGCATTAACACGCGGTGAATACATGAACTCCTCATACTATGATCATCTCCGGGAGTGGTTCCGGCTATTGTCACTCCGGCGTTGCCGGGTCATAACACATAGTAGGTGACTACAACTTGCAAGATAGGATCTAAAACACACATATATTGGCGATAACATAATAGGTTCAGATCTGAAATCATGGCACTCGGGCCCTAGTGACAAGCATTAAGCATAGCCAAGTAGTAGCAACATCAATCTAGAACATAGTGGATACTAGGGATCAATCTCCGTCAAGAACTAACTCGATTACATGATAGATCTCATCTAACTCATCACCGTCCAGTAAGCCTACGATGAGATTACTCACGAACGATGAAGAGCATCATGGAATTGTCGATGGAGAAAGGTTGATGATGACGATGGCGACGATTTCCCCTCTCCGGAGCCCAAAACGGACTCCACATCTGCCCTCCAGATGAAGAACAGGATGTGGCGGCGCCTCCATATCACAAAACGTGATGAAACCTTCTCTCTAATTTTTTTTCGGGCAAGACGGAATAAATAGAGCTGAGTTTGGGGGCGGTGGTGCCACGTGGGCCCCACAAGCCCTCACGGCGCGGCCAGGGGGGTGGCCGCGGCCTGTGGGCTTGTGGCCCACTGGTCCACCTCCTCTGGTGGATCTTTGCGCAGGTATTTTTCTTTTATTCCAGAAAAAATCTCCGTAAATTTTCAAGACATTCTGAGAACTTTTATTTCTGCACAAAAACAACACCATGGCAATTCTGCTGAAAACAGCGTCAGTCCGGGTTAGTTCCATTCAAATCATGCAAATTAGAGTCCAAAACAAGGGCAAAAGAGTTCGGAAAAGTAGATACGACGAAGACGTATCAACTCCCCCAAGCTTAAAGCTTTGCTTGTCCTCAAGCAATTCAGTTGACAAACTGAAACAGACAAAAGCAAAACTTTGACGAACTCTGTTTGATCTTGTTGTTGCAACTATGTCTAACTCATATCCAGAGTTTCTGCAAGATCACAAGCAAACCACATAAGCAATTGACATCTAGGTCTCATGGTAAACTCATATCAAAGGCATAATCAACTAGCGAGCAGATAATAATAAGTCTCAAACGTCAACACTTCAATCAAGACAACATGAAGCAGTATGAACAGATGGTATCTCGCTAGCAATTTCTGAGACTGCAAAACATAAATGAGAGCACCTTCAAAGACCAAGGGCTGACTAAACATTGTAATTCGTGGCTAAGAAGATCCAGTCACAGTCATACTCAACACAGTTAAAAGAAAAGCATAAAAATGACAGAGGTGCTCTCTAATTGGTGCTTTCGTAAGAGGAGGATGACTCAACAGGAACATAAATAGACAGGCCCTTCGGAGAGGGAAGCATTGACTTGCAGAGGTGCCAGAGCTCAAGCTTTGAAAACAGAGATAATAATTTTGGGTGGCATGCTTTCATTGTCAACGCAATGACTAAGAGTTCTCAACATCTTCCATGCTACACATGCTATAGGCGGTTCCCAAATAGAAAAGTAAAGTTTTGACTCCCCCACCACCAATCAATCACACTCCACGGCTAGCCGAATCCTCGGGTACCGTCCATACCAACATCAATCCTGGGGGAGTTTTTTTGCAATTATCTTTTCGATTTGAGCATGGAACTAGGAATTCCAATTACCGGCCCCTTTCTCGTGAATGATAGTGAATAAACACATATCGAGGATAACACGCCTAGCATGGAAGATACCAATAGCCCCCTGTCACCACATGAGCGGTTTGGGCATGAAAAATAGATTATTTCTTGAAGGTTTAGGGAGTGGCACATGCAAATTTACTCGGAACGGTGTTGGGACCCCGATCCTAAGCCATACAACTCCAGCATGTACACATCATATCACTTTGTGGCCTCACACACGGTATTCACCCCGGTTGCCACCTTACCTTGGCCGGGACCGTTTGCGTCTTTTGGCTCACGTATATGACTATGTTGCCAGCAATCATATGTCAAAGAACCTGGGTCGACATGGCTAGTTATGAACCCAAGTAGCACATCCGTACAGCGACAGGCATACATAACCCAGCAAGGCAGGTGTCGGTCATCAACGAGTGTAGACGAGTCGTAGCAAGCTACACGAACTCCATTACACCGCGTGACATTTCCCCGAGGGGACAAACACAGCAACCAAGAAGGATACATGCCGGTCAATCATTGCGTTCGGAGCAGTAGCAAGCTACCAAGGCTCGGTGGAAGCAAAAGAGGCATTTCCCGGTATGGAGTACTACTCAAGGCACACAACTAGGTGTCGAATCCCACACATATCAATGCATTGCAAGCATACACACAATATGCACGATATGTGTAGATACAACATGGCATCACAACATAACTCTACAACACATCATTTATTTAATAGACTCCGAAGAGCAAACATAGTTTAATGTTACAAACAGAAGGGGTCACATGACCCAACATTCAGAGCATACAAGCATCAAGCGGAAGTTACATGTCTGGGTACAGACATCTACTAAAAGCAACTGGAAGAGCCTAAAAGCTACAACGACCCTACCATAGGAGCCAGATCACTGTCTGGGTTCCCAAGCTAATCCATCGATGTTAACGTCAAGAGATAACGTAGAGAGAGCGGCGTCTATTCTGTAAAAATGTAAATAAGGAACAGTGAGTACGAAGGTACTCAGCAAGTCTTTCATCAGTGCTAACTACATATGCATCAAGTAGCAATGAACGGAATTGTGGGGTTTATGGCAGAGAAGCCAGCTTTGACCTTTGGCTAACCTATTCTACAACAAAGTTTTAATATCTCCCTCGTCTCCTTACGAGAAAGTGCACACGAGTTGCTAGAGCATATATCTCCATATGTGGTTTTGGTAATTGATGACAATTCCTATGGACTAATGGTTGCCTTAAGTTATATTTATAGGATTTGTCCAAAGGCACTTCTTGAAGTCCATCTGTTGGGTTCAAGGAGTTTATATGATGACCAAGATGGTATTCAAGGTATTATCCAAAGAATGGTCATAGAGACACATGGTTGATCAAGATCTTAGACAAAGAGTAAATCAAGATGATCAACACACAAAGCGTACAAGATGTACCGAGAGGGATCAAGTGATCCCATGGTATGGTAAGCATTGTCCATTACGTGTTTGTGTACTAACCCATGGTCTTTGTGAGAGTTCTATGTGGGGGTTAGGTGTGTTTCCATGGGCTTGCGTCTAGAGGAAGATCTCATACAACCCATGAAGGATGACGTCAAGTGGTGATCGTCATCAAGATGGCGGTGTGCAAGTTCAAGTGGATCAACATGAAGATATCTTGCTTGAAGCTTGCTGTTCATTGTGGTGGCAATGGACTTGTGAAGATATGCTGAAGAGTGGCACACCCATAGTGAGTATGGGGGAGCAATCAACTAGTCTTCGTCAAGCCAACACAATCAAGAAAGGTGGTCCATCTTGAGGAAGCCAAGATCATGATCATCTAGCTCAAGAGGACGAGGTGCAAGGTATAGGTTTGCCCTTGATAGGTTTTCTGTTTAGGATAGATTGATGTACTATCAAGGGGGGCTCTCAAGTGAGTAGCTTGATCGTATCGTTCGTTGAGATCTCAAACCATTTGCATCCTTGCATCATACTTCTTGGTTCTTATTTGGTGTTTCTCTTTGTGAGTTTTAGAGCTTATGGTCATCTTCATGACAAGCTCGAGTTCATCGAAAACAGAGTCCATATGCAACTACTATGATGTTTTCGATGTAGGAGTTTTTGCCGGTTCTTCATTCTTAGAGGACTCACATCTTTATATCATTGGCATATTCATAACCGCATGGTCTTAAGATTTCCATGCTATGTGCATATTACAAGCCTAGAGAATGTGTACATTTGAGGTATTGCCACTTAGTGTTGATATTGGAAATTATCTTGTTCCTAGGTGGCAAGCTTGCTCTACAAGTGTCATTTGCTTGCATTTTATGGGTAAAGATGATCTTGGATATATTTGCGATCTACCAATGAGTATCATTTCCAAAATACTTCTTGTCCTTGACAATTTGTATTCCCATCATATGGTAGGAATTGCTAATCGTCTTTACATTGGATTTTGTGTTTCGTTTGTCTTCCTTGCCTCTTGTGGATCTATTTTAACTTGTCTAGTGTTTTATAGATATAGAGAAAGTGATGATCCCATCTTGTGCATTTTGTATTTAAATGCAAATTCTATATAACGCACAACCCTTGGGGGGGCTATCCTATTTTCTTTAGAACACTCTCTTTATTCGCCCATCAGAAAATCTTTTATCCCCATCAAGTGTATGTTTATGGGAGGCAAGTCTTGCTCTATATGATGCTTTGTGCCATCGTGAAAATTTGTCGAGGGTTTGGTTTGTTGGAACCTATCTCTCTTTTGGAAACTAGATACCTCGTGTTTGTTTTCCTTCAATTGGTATCTTGTTTCCTTTTTAGTTGGCATGTGTCAATGGATATCTCATGCCTTGTTGAATATTTAATTTATATCCCTCAAGTGATAGTTTGGATAGCCCTTGTCGTCTTGAATCCAACAATCTTGGGTTTGCTCGATTCGGAGCTCGTATGCGAAAGTTATGGCTGTTTCAGTGGCGAGCGGTAGTACCGCTGGACCTAGCGGTAGTGCCGCTAGAGTTGGCGGTAGTACCGCTGGCCCTAGCGGTAGTACCGCCCCTGGTCAGCGGTAGTACCGCTCCAGGAGCTTAGTACCGCCTGCCTAGCGGTTGTTCGTGGACGGACCCTTTTGCGAAGACTTTCTTGGCGGTGGTAGTGCCGTTGCACTACCAAGGGCCCAGCGGTAGTACCGCTGGAGTGCCAGCGGTAGTACCGCTGCAGCCAGCGGTAGTACCGCTAGCTGGCGGTAGTACCACTGGAGTGCCAGCGGTAGTACCGCTGCAGCCAGCGGTAGTACCGCTGGAGCTTGGGCAGAAAGTGGGGGTAACGGTCTGATTCCTTCCCCCACTATATAAAGGGGGTCTTCTTCCCCCTTGGTCTTATCCATCCGTTGAGCTCTTGTTCTATCTCCATTGTTGACATTCTTAGAGCTTGATTACTCTCTATCCCTCCAATGATTCTTGCTTGTTCTTGAGGGAAAAGAGAGAGGAGATCTAGATCCACATCTCCACCAATCACTTTCTCCTCTATGTTGAAGAAAGGCCACAAGGGAAGAGTCCACAAGTGCACTCACATACTCAACTACAAGTTGAAGAAAGGCCCCTTCCCAAGAAGACCCAATCCAACACTCCTCATGTTGAGAAATCAATAGGGAAGAAATTAAAGGGTAGATGTTGCTACTTATGTCGTCACAAGGGTCACTTCGCTTCTTCTTGCACGAGAGGTAATTTATCCAACCCAATCATTATTGATGATATCTATTCTCTTGGGAAGGATAAGGTTGGCAATGTGTTTGCCAAGTTTGTTGGTACTCAAAGTGGTGTCAAGAAAAGTACCATTTGGGTTGCCAAGCCTATTGTGACTAACCTCTTAGGATCCAACGTGGTTGGGGACCAACAAGCTCAAACTTGATCAATAGGTGAACATGGAGGACATTAGAGACTTGGATACATAATGAAGAATTAAGGGGTCTTCATCATTCATATTTTCTCAAGCCAAGTCATTTGGATTATCGAGTTTCTATCTTATATACAATGTGCCTCCGTACGGTAACTTGTACTTAAACTGTTTACATTGTTAGTTGCTTGCCCCTTTGCATGTTGTGGTTTTGTACCTTGCATGTGTTTGTACATGTTATGCTTCCAACTTGCTTATGTTAAATAACCAAGTATGTGTATGTTGGTTTGCTTATCATGTACATGTGAGTCTTGTATTGAGCCTTGTTGCATCTTGTTTGTATCTTTGATTGGCTCTTGTGAGAGATTAATGGATTATTTCACTATGGGGGAGTGATGTGCTTTGCACACCTCGCGATCCTATAAATGTGTATACATGGGGAATACCACTTAGTATTGATATTTCAACATTATCTAGTTTCTATGTGGTATGTCTTACTCATGAGAAATTCAAATTCTAAATGGCCATTAATTATCTCTTGTTGGTTTTTCGTTTGCCACTTGTTAATATTGTTGGGTTATCACATTATGGGGGAGTAATATGCTATGTGCATATTACAAGCCTAGAGAATGTGTACATTTGAGCTATTGCCACTTAGTGTTGATATTGGAAATTATCTTGTTCCTAGGTGGCATGTTTTCTCTACAAGTGTCATTTGCTTGCATTTTATGGGTAAAGATGATCTTGGATATATTTGCGATCTACCAATGAGTATCATTTCCAAAATACTTCTTGTCCTTGACAATTTGTATTCCCATCATGTGGTAGGAATTGCTAATCGTCTTTACATTGGATTTTGTGTTTCGTTTATCTTCCTTGCCTCTTGTGGATCTATTTTAACTTGTCTAGTGTTTTTATAGATATAGAGAAAGTGATGATCCCATCTTGTGCATTTTGTATTTCGATGCAAATTCTATATAATGCACAACCCTTGGGGGAGCTATCATATTTTCTTTAGAACACTCTCTTTATTCGCCCATCAAAAAATCTTTTGATCCCCATCAAGTGTATGTTGATGGGAGGCAAGACTTGCTCTTTATGATGCTTTGTGCCATCATCAAAATTTGTCGAGGGTTTGGTTTGTTGGAACGTAGCTCTCTTTTGGAAACTAGATACCTCGTGTTTGTTTTCCTTCAATTGGTATCTTGTTTCCTTTTTAGTTGGCATGTGTCAATGGATATCTCATGCCTTGTTGAATATTTTAATTGATATCCCTCAAGTGATAGTTTGGATAGCCCTTGTCGTCCTGAATCCAACAAGCTTGGGTTTGCTCGATTCGGAGCTCGTATGCGAAAGTTATGGCTATTTCAGTGGCGAGCGGTAGTACCGCTGGACCTAGCGGTACTACCGCTAGAGTTGGCGGTAGTACCGCTGGCCCTAGCGGTAGTACCGCCCCTGGTCAGCGGTAGTACCGCTCCAGGAGCTTAGTACCGCCTGCCTAGCGGTTGTTCATGGATGGACCTTTTTGCGAAGACTTTCTTGGCGGTGGTAGTGCTGTTGCACTACCAGGGGCCCAGCGGTAGTACCGCTAGAGTGCCAGCGGTAGTACCGCTGCAGCCAGCGGTAGTACCGCTGGAGCTCGGGCAGAAAGTGGGGGTAACGGTCTGATTCCTTCCCCCACTATATAAAGGGGGTCTTCTTCCCCCTTGGTCTTATCCATCCGTTGAGCTCTTGTTCTATCTCCATTGTTGACATTCTTAGAGCTTGATTACTCTCTATCCCTCCAATGATTCTTGCTTGTTCTTGAGGGAAAAGAGGGAGGAGATCTAGATCCACATCTCCACCAATCACTTTCTCCTCTATGTTAGGGGAACCCCTTGGATCTTCATCTTGGAGTTCTTTGTAAGCTCCTTGTTCTTCCTCTTATATTTCTCCATAGCTTTTGTTGTTGTGGAGGGATTTGAGTGTGAGGGACTTGACCACTTCGTGTGTTCTTGCCATTGCATTAGTTGCATCGGTTTGAGTTCTCCACGGTGATACGTGGAAGTGAGAAGTTGAGAAGCTTACTACCTTTGGTACTTAGTACCCTTGATATTGTTCTTCGTGGATGCTTTGGCGTCCTAGAAGCTTGGTGGTGTCTCGGAGCTCAATCATTGTGGTGTGAAGCTCCGGGAAGCGTCGTGGTCTCCAATTAGGTTGTGGAGATTGCCACGAGCAATTTGTACGGGTACCGGTAACCTCCCCCAAGGGTTGCCACGTGTACGGGTTCGGTAACCGCCCCCAAGGGTTGCCACGTGTACGGGTTCGGTGACCGCCCCCAAGGGTTGCCATTTGTACGGGTTCGGTGACCGCCCTCAAGGGTCCATTAGTGGAATCACGACATCTTGCATTGTGCGAGGGCGTGAGGAGATTACGGTGGCCTTAGTGGCATCTTGGGGAGCATTGTGCCTCCACACCGCTCTAACGGAGATTAGCATCCGCAAGGGTGTGAACTTCGGGATACATCATCGTCTCCCCGTGCCTCGGTTATCTCTTACCCGAACCCTTTACTTATGCACGTTACTTTGTGATAGACATATTGTTTATTGTAATATATCTTGCTATCACTTAGTTGTTTATCTTGCTTAGCATAAGTTGTTTGTGCACATAGGTGAGCCTAGTTGTTTGTAGGTTTTGTGCTTGACATATTAAACGTTAGTTTTATTCCGCATTTGTTCAAGCCTAAACCTTAACTATTTTAAAGCGCCTATTCACCCCCCCCCCTCTAGGCGACATCCACGTCCTTTTCAATTGGTATCAGAGCTAGGTCTCTCTTTATTAGGTTTAACCACCAAGAGAGTAAGGATGTCGACTAGGGGTTTAGGATTCACTGACACTCTTAGTTTCTATGGCACAAATTTTGATGTTTGGGTAATTCGCATGCTTAATCACTTTAGGGTCATGGACCCAAATTTAGAGCGAATTGTAGATATGGGTTTTTCTCCTCCAAAGGATTCTCAAAGTATATCTTTAGAGGATGAAAAAACTCTTATCTCAATGCTCAAGCCTATAATGTGCTTTTTGATGCTTTGAGCAATGTAGTTATATTTCAACTCATGCCATTCCGGGATGCTCATGAGTTGTGGACAAAGCTTCAAGACAAATATGGTGTGTCCAAGATTTGCAGGGATGATTGTTCTCCCTCCACCTCCGGTCGTGTGGTCTTCTCAACTTCATCTACTTCACCTACATGTGGATTGCCACAAGGTAATGATATGGTGAGTAGTGGTGACCATTGCAATAATGAAAGTGGGTTTATTGTTGATGATCCCTCATCATTATATTATTGCAATGCTTCATCTTTGGGTGTTAACACTTCGAGCAATCTAAATGTTTCACATGCTTGTGTTGATAGTCCGTGCATATCATGTAAAAACTGCCTGGCTAAATCTCGTGATGATATGCCTCCTATATCTTGTTGCCATGATAAAAATGTGTATATTTCCTCGAGTTGTTGTGCTAACAATGTAGAGGAAATTCATCACTCCATGGAACAAGATGTGGCCTTGAATGATGCTTCAAGGGATCCTACATCATCATCTATTGTGACTCACTTTTGCCTTATGGCTAAGGCTTCAAAGGTATCTCCTACTTTGAATTCCAATATATCTCATGATGATGATGTTGATGATAATGGGGATGAGGATAATGATAAAGAGAGTGATAATATTGCATCCTTAAAAATTAAGGGTGAAATGATTTTTAAATCTCTTTATAAGAATAAACTTGCTTGTTCCAACTTCTTGGAAATCATGTCTATTGCCACTGAGGGCAAGAAATACATTGAGGAGTTGGAAGCTAATCTTGAGGAGCATGAGGCCACCATTGAGACAATGCAAGGTCATGAGCGTGATTACGCTAATGAGATCGCAGAGCTATCTCAAGCTCTTGATAATGAACGAACCACCAAGGAATCTCTTGAGGAAACCTTTGCTCTAGAATTATCTAGATTAAAGGGATCCTATGATAGAGCTCTCGTGGTGGCTAATGATTTTCGAACTAAAAATGATAAGCTTCAAGTTGCACATGCTAAACTCCTTGAGGACTATGAGCACCTCGGAAATGGCTCAAGGGCTATTAAGAGCTCGCTCATCGAACTCACCGAGTCTCATGCTCAACTTGAAGCTTCATATGCTAAAGAGCTTGCCAAGGTGCCTTCTCCTCTTATTGCTATTAATGATGCTTGTGCTACTAACTCTACTTCTTGTGAAGCATCCATTTTAAAGGAGAATGTTGAGCTAAGGGCTCAACTTGAGTTGCTATCTAGGAATTATGGGAAATTGGAAGAAAGCCATGTAATGCTCACAAGATCTCATGATGATCTTCTAGCATCCCATAATGTGCTAAAATTAGCTCATGAGGCTATTACTACCAAGGTAACATCGAGTGAGCCTCATGTGGACATTAGCACTACTTCTAGTCAACAAGCTATATTGCCATGTGCTAGTCCTTGTAATTCATCTACTCATAATGTTGCTACATCTTGTGATGAATTACTTTCCATGCCTTGTTGCTCTAACAATGAAGCTTATACTTCCTCTAGTACTTGTGTTGATACTAACCATGTAAAGGAAATCAAAGAGCTCAAGACCCAAGTCACTTCCTTGAAGAAAGACTTGGAAAAGAGTCATCAAGGGATGTCCACACTCAACAATGTCTTGTGTGGACAAAAATCCTCGAATGATAAAAATGGACTTGGATTCAACTCCAACAAGAAGAAGAAGTCCAAAAGCTTCAAGAAGGAGGTCCAAGAACAAGTCAAGAATTTGGCCAAGATTATTTGCTTCAAGTGCAAAATTGAAGGGCACCATGTTAGATCTTGCCCACTAAAGAAGAAGCCCCAAAGTCACAAGCAACAAGGGAAGAGGCCACAAGTGCACTCACATACTCAACTACAAGTTGAAGAAAGGCCCCTTCCCAAGAAGACCCAATCCAACACTCCTCATGTTGAGAAATCAATAGGGAAGAAATTAAAGGGTAGATGTTGCTACTTATGTCGTCAGAAGGGTCACTTCGCTTCTTCTTACACGAGAGGTAATTTATCCAACCCAATCATTATTGATGATATCTATTCTATTGGGAAGGATAAGGTTGGCAATGTGTTTGCCAAGTTTGTTGGTACTCAAAGTGGTGTCAAGAAAAGTACCATTTGGGTTGCCAAGCCTATTGTGACTAACCTCTTACGACCCAACATGGTTGGGGACCAACAAGCTCAAACTTGATCAATAGGTGAACATGGAGGACATTAGAGACTTGGATACATAATGAAGAATTAAGGGTTCTTGATCATTCATATTTTCTCAAGCCAAGTCATTTGGATTATCGAGTTTCTATCTTATATCCAATGTGCCTCCTTACGGTAACTTGTACTTAAACTGTTTACATTGTTAGTTGCTTGCCCCTTTGCATGTTGTGGTTTTGTACCTTGCATGTGTTTGTACATGTTATGCTTCCAACTTGCTTATGTTAAATAACCAAGTATGTGTATGTTGGTTTGCTTATCATGTACATGTGAGTCTTGTATTGAGCCTTGTTGCATCTTGTTTGTATCTTTGATTGGCTCTTGTGAGAGATTAATGGATTATTTCACTATGGTGGAGTGATGTGCTTTGCACACCTCACGATCCTATAAATGTGTATACATGGGGAATACCACTTAGTATTGATATTTCAACATTATCTAGTTTCTATGTGGTATGTCTTACTCATGAGAAATTCAAATTCTAAATGGTCCATTAATTATCTCTTGTTGGTTTTTCGTTTGCCACTTGTTAATATTGTTGGGTTATCACATTATGGGGGAGTAATATGCTATGTGCATATTACAAGCCTAAAGAATGTGTACATTTGAGGTATTGCCACTTAGTGTTGATATTGGAAATTATCTTGTTCCTAGGTGGCATGTTTGCTCTACAAGTGTCATTTGCTTGCATTTTATGGGTAAAGATGATCTTGGATATATTTGCGATCTACCAATGAGTATCATTTCCAAAATACTTCTTGTCCTTGACAATTTGTATTCCCATCATGTGGTAGGAATTGCCAATCGTCTTTACATTGGATTTTGTGTTTCGTTTGTCTTCCTTGCCTCTTGTGGATCTATTTTAACTTGTCTAGTTTTTTTATAGATATAGAGAAAGTGATGATCCCATCTTGTGCATTTTGTATTTAAATGCAAATTCTATATAATGCACAACCCTTGGGGGAGCTATCCTATTTTCTTTAGAACACTCTCTTTATTCGCCCATCAGAAAATATTTTGATCCCCATCAAGTGTATGTTGTGTTGGGGAACGTCGCATGGGAAACAAAAATTTTCCTACGCGCACGAAGACCTATCATGGTGATGTCCATCTACGAGAGGGGATGAGTGATCTACGTACCCTTGTAGATCGTACAGCAGAAGCGTTAGAGAACGCGGTTGATGTAGTGGAACGTCCTCACGTCCCTCGATCCGCCCCACGAACAATCCCGCGATCAGTCCCACGATCTAGTACCGAACGGACGGCACCTCCGCGTTCAGCACACGTACAGCTCGACGATGATCTCGGCCTTCTTGATCCAGCAAGAGAGACGGAGAGGTAGAAGAGTTCTCCGGCAGCGTGACGGCGCTCCGGAGGTTGGTGATGATCTTGTCTCAGCAGGGCTCCGCCCGAGCTCCGCAGAAACGCGATCTAGAGGAAAAACTATGGAGGTATGTGGTCGGGCAGCCGTGAGAAAAGTCGTCTCAAATCAGCCCTAAAACCTCCGTATATATAGGTGGGAGGGAGGGGAGGAGGCAGCCTCAAAACCTAAAGGTTTGGCCGAAATTGGAGGTGGAGGAGTCCTACTCCAATCCTACTTGGAGTAGGATTCCACCTTCCCACTTGGAAACTATTTCCACCTTGTGTTTTTTCCTTCTCAAACCTTATGGGCCTTAGTGGGAACTTATTCCAGCCCACTAGGGGCTGGTTTATCTCTTCCCATAGCCCATGAGACCCCTTGGGGCGTGACACCCCTCCCGATGGTCCCCGGCACCCCTCCCGGCACTCCCGATACACTACCGATGAGCCCGAAACTTTTCCGGTAATGCACGAAAACCTTCCGGTAACCAAATGAGGTCATCCTATATATCAATCTTCGTTTCCGGACCATTCCGGAAACCCTCGTGACGTCCGTGATCTCATCCGGGACTCCGAACAACATTCGGTAACCAACCATATAACTCAAATACGCATAAAACAACGTCGAACCTTAAGTGTGCAGACCCTGCGGGTTCGAGAACTATGTAGACATGACCCGAGAGACTCCTCGGTCAATATCCAATAGCGGGACCTGGATGCCCATATTGGATCCTACATATTCTACGAAGATCTTATCGTTTGAACCTCAGTGCCAAGGATTCATATAATCCCGTATGTCATTCCCTTTGTCCTTCGGTATGTTACTTGCCCGAGATTCGATCGTTAGTATCCGCATACCTATTTCAATCTCGTTTACTGGCAAGTCTCTTTACTCGTTCCGTAATACAAGATCCCGCAACTTACACTAAGTTACATTGCTTGCAAGGCTTGTGTGTGATGTTGTATTACCGAGTGGGCCCCGAGATACCTCCCCGTCATACGGAGTGACAAATCCCAGTCTTGATCCATACTAACTCAAAGAACACCTTCGGAGATACCTGTAGAGCATCTTTATAGTCACCCAGTTACGTTGCGACGTTTGATACACACAAAGCATTCCTCCGGTGTCCGTGAGTTATATGATCTCATGGTCATAGGAACAAATACTTGACACGCAGAAAACAGTAGCAACAAAATGACACGATCAACATGCTACGTCTATTAGTTTGGGTCTAGTCCATCACATGATTCTCCTAATGATGTGATCCCGTTATCAAGTGACAACACTTGCCTATGGCCAGGAAACCTTGACCATCTTTGATCAACGAGCTAGTCAACTAGAGGCTTACTAGGGACAGTGTTTTGTCTATGTATCCACACAAGTATTGTGTTTCCAATCAATACAATTATAGCATGGATAATAAACGATTATCATGAACTAAGAAATATAATAATAACTAATTTATTATTGCCTCTAGGGCATATTTCCAACAGTCTCCCACTTGCACTAGAGTCAATAATCTAGTTCACATCACCATGTGATTCCAACGAATCCAACACCCATATAGTTATGGGGTCTGATCACGTCTTGCTCGTGAGAGAGGTTTTAGTCAACGGTTCTAAAACTTTCAGATCCGTGCGTTCTTTACAAATCTTTATGTCATCTTATAGATGCTGCTACTACATGCTATTCGGAAATGCTCCAAATATCTACTCTACTATACGAATCCGTTTCACTACTCATAGTTATTCGGATTAGTGTCAAAGCTTACATCGACGTAACCCTTTACGACGAACTCTTCAACCACCTCCATAATCAAGAAAAATTCCTTAGTCCATTAGTTACTAAGGATAAATTTTGACCGCTGCTAGTGATTCAATCATGGATCACTCTCTGTACCCTCAACAGAGTTTGAGTCAAGGCACACATTAGGTGCGGTACACAGCATGGCATACTTTAGATTCTACGGCTAAGGCATAGAAGACGACCTTCGTCTATTCTCTTTATTCTGCCGTGGTCGGGTTTTGAGTCTTACTCAAATTCACACCTCACAACGCAACCAAGAACTCCTTCTTTGCTGATCTATTTTGAACTCTTTCAAAAACTTGTCAAGGCATGCATCTTGTTGAAACTTCTTTTTCGATCTATCTCCATAGATCTTTGATGCTCAATGTTCAAGTAGCGTAATCCAGGTACTCCTTTGAAAACTTCTTTCAAACAATCTTGTATGCTTTACAGAAATTCTACGTTACTTCTGATCCACAATATGTCAACCACATATACCTATCAGAAATTCTATAGTGCTCCTACTCACTTCTTTGGAAATACAAGTTTCTCATAAACCTTGTACACACCCAAAATCTTTGATCATCTCATCAAAGTGTATATTCCAACTCCGAGATGCTTGCACCAGTCCATTGAAGGATCACTGGAGCTTGCATACTTGCTAGTATCTTTAGGATCGACAAAACCTTCTCGTTGTATCACATACAATGTTTGCTCAAGGAAACCGTCGAGAAAACAATGTTTTGACATCCTACGTGCAATATTTCATAAATAATGCATCAACAACTAACATAATTCTAACAGACCTTTAGCATCGCTACGAGTGAGAAAGTCTCATCATAGTCAACTGTTTGATCTTGTCGAAAACATCTTTGCGACAAGTCGAGCTTTTCTTAATAGTGACTTATCACCATCATCGTCTGTCTTCTTTTAAAGATCCATTTAACCCAATAGTCCCATGACCATCAAGTAGTTCTACCAAAGTCTACACTTTGGTTTCACACATGGATCCTCTCTCGGATTTCATGGCTTCCAGCCATTTGTCGGAATCTGGGCCCACCATCGCTTTCTCCATAACTCGTAGGTTCACTGTTGCTCAACAACATGACCTCCAAGACAGGGTTACCGTACTACTCTGCAGCAGTACGCGACCTTGTCGACCTACGAGGTTTGTAGTAACTTGATTCGAAGCTCAATGATCACCATCATCAGCTTCCACTTCAATTGGTGTAGGCGCCACAGGAACAACTTCCTACGCCCTGCTACACACTGGTTGAAGTGATGGTTCAATAACCTCATCAAGTTCTACTACCCTCCCACTCAATTCTTTCGAGATAAACCTTTTCTCGAGAAAGGATCCTTTTCTTGAAACAAACACTTTGCTTTCGGATCTGAGATAGGAGATGTACCCAACTGTTTTGGATATCCTATGAAGATGCATTTATCCGCTTTGGGTTCGAGCTTATCAGACTAAAACCTTTTTCACATAAGTTTCGAAGCCCCAAACTTTCAAGAAACGACAGTTTAGATTTCTCTAAACCTCAGTCTATACTGTGTCATCTCAACGGAAATACGCGGTGCCCTATTTAAAGTGAATGTGGTTGTCTCTAATGCATAACCCATAAACGATAGTGGTAATTCGATAAGATACATCACATCATGCACCATACTAAATAGTGCGTGGTATGACGTTCAGACACATCATCACACCATGATGTTCCAGGTGGCATGAACTGTGAAACAATTTCCACATTGTCTTAACTGTGTACCAAAAACTCGTAACTCAGATATTCATTTCTATGATCATATCGTAGACAGTTCATCCTCTTGTTACGACGAACTTCACTCTGAAACAGAATTGAACTTTTCAATATTTCAGACTTGTGATTCATTAAGTAAATACTCCTGTATCTACTCAAGTCGTCAGTGAAGTAAGAACATAATGATATCCACTGCGTGCCTCAGCACTCACTGGACTGCATACATCAAAATGTATCACTTCCAACAAGTTACTATCTTGTTTCATCTCAATGAAAACAAGGCCTTGCTCATGTGGTATGATTTGCATGTCACTAGTGATTCGAAATCAGGTGAGTAAAGATCCATCAGCATGGAGCCTCTTCATGCAATTCATACTAACATGACTCAAGCGGCAGTGCCACAAGTAAGTGGTACTATCATCATTTAACTCGTATCTTTTGGCACCAATGTGTAACACTACAATCGAGATTCAATAAACCATTGAAGGTGATTATTCAAGCAAATAGAGTAACCATTATTCTCTTTGAATGAATAATCGTATTGCAATAAACACGATCCAATCATGTTCATGCCTAACGCAAGCACCAAATAACAATTATTTAGGTTCAACACCAATCCCGATGGTAGAGGGAGCGTGCGACGTTTGATCATATCAACCTTGGAAACACTTCCAACACGTATCGTCACCTTGCCTTTAGCTAGTCTCCGTTTATGTCGTAGCTTTCATTTCGCGTTACTAATCACTTAGCAACCGAACCGGTATCCAATACCCTCATGCTACTAGGAGTACTAGTAAAGTACACATCAACATTATGTATATCAAATATACTTCTTTCGACTTTTGCCAGCCTTCTTATCTACCAAGTATCTAGAGTTGCTCCGCCTCAGTGACTGTTCCCCTTATTACAGAAGCACTTAGTCTCGGGTTTGGGTTTAATCTTGGGTCTCTTCATTAGCGCAGCAACTGTTTTGCCGTTTCACGAAGTATCCCTTCTAGCCCTCGCCTTTCTTGAAACTTAGTGGTTTTCCAAACCATCAACTATTGATGCTCCTTCTTGATTTCTACTTTCGCAGTGTCAAACGTCGCGAATCGCTCAAGGATCATTGTATCTATCCTTGATATGTCATAGTTCATCACGAAGCTCTCAAAGCTTGGTGGCAGTGACTTTTGGAGAACCATCACTATCTCATCTGGAAGATTAGCTCCCACTTGATTCAAGTGATTGTCGTACTCAGACAATCTGAGCACATGCTCAACGATTGAGCTTTTCTCCTTTACTTTGTGGTCAAAGAATCTTGTTGGAGGTCTAGTACCTCTTAACAAGGGCACAAGCATGAAATCACAATTGCATCTCTTCGGAACATCACTTACGTTCCGTGACGTTTTACAACGTTTTCGGCGCCTTGCTTCTAAGCCATCAAGTATCTTGCACTGAACTATCGTGTAGTCATCAGTAATGTGTATGTCGGATGTTCATAGCATCCACAGACGACGCTCGAGGTGCAGCACACCGAGTGGTGCATTAAGGACATAAGCCTTCTGCGTAGCAACGAGGACAATCCTCGGTTTTACAGACTCAGTCTGCAAAGGTTGCTACTATCAATTTTCAACTAAATTTTCTCTAGGAACATATAAAAACAGTAGAGCTATAGCGCAAGTTACATCGTAATTCGCAAAGACCATTAGACTATGTTCATGACAATTAGTTCAATTAATCATATTACTTAAGAACTCCCACTCAAAAAGTACATCTCTCTAGTCATTTGAGTGGTACATGATCCAAATCCGCTATCTCAAGTCCGATCATCACGTGAGTCGAGAATAGTTTCAGTGGTAAGCATCCCTATGCTAATCATATCAACTATACGATTCATGCTCGACCTTTCGGTCTCATGTGTTCCGAGGCCATGTCTGCACATGCTAGGCTCGTCAAGCTTAACCCGAGTGTTCCGCGTGTGCAACTGTTTTGCACCCGTTGTATGTGAACGTTGAGTCTATCACACCCGATCATCACGTGGTGTCTCGAAACGAAGAACTGTCGCAACGGTGCACAGTCGGGGAGAACACAATTTCGTTTTGAAATTTTAGTGAGAGATCACCTCATAATGCTACCGTCGTTCTAAGCAAAATAAGGTGCATAAAAGGATTAACATCACATGCAATTCATAAGTGACATGATATGGCCATCATCACGTGCTTCTTGATCTCCATCACCAAAGCACCGGCACGATCTTCTTGTCACCGGCGCCACACCATGATCATCCATCAACGTGTTGCCATCGTGGTTGTCGTGCTACTTATGCTATCACTACTAAAGCTACAGCCTAGCAAAATAGTAAACGCATCTGCAAGCACATATGTTAGTATAAAGACAACCCTATGGCTCCTGCCGGTTGCCGTACCATCGACGTGCAAGTCGATATTTCTATTACAACATGATCATCTCATACATCCAATATATCACATCACATCGTTGGCCACATCATATCACAATCATACCCTGCAAAAACAAGTTAGACGTCCTCTAATTTTGTTGTTGCATGTTTTACGTGGTGACCAAGGGTATCTAGTAGGATCGCATCTTACTTACGCAAACACCACAACGGAGATATATGAGTTGCTATTTAACCTCATCCAAGGACCTCCTCGGTCAAATCCGATTCAACTAAAGTTGGAGAAACCGACACTTGCCAGTCATCTTTGAGCAAAGGGGGTTACTCGTAACGATGAAACCAGTCTCTCGTAAGCGTACGAGTAATGTCGGTCCAAGCCGCTTCAATCCAACAATACCGCGGAATCAAGAAAAGACTAAGGAGGGCAGCAAAACACACATCACTGCCCACAAAACCTTTTGTGTTCTACTCGAGAAGACATCTACGCATGAACCTAGCTCATGATGCCACTGTTGGGGAACGTCGCATGGGAAACAAAAATTTTCCTACGCGCACGAAGACCTATCATGGTGATGTCCATCTACGAGAGGGGATGAGTGATCTACGTACCCTTGTAGATCGTACAGCAGAAGCGTTAGAGAACGCGGTTGATGTAGTGGAACGTCCTCACGTCCCTCGATCCGCCCCACGAACAATCCCGCGATCAGTCCCACGATCTAGTACCGAACGGACGGCACCTCCGCGTTCAGCACACGTACAGCTCGACGATGATCTCGGCCTTCTTGATCCAGCAAGAGAGACGGAGAGGTAGAAGAGTTCTCCGGCAGCGTGACGGCGCTCCGGAGGTTGGTGATGATCTTGTCTCAGCAGGGCTCCGCCCGAGCTCCGCAGAAACGCGATCTAGAGGAAAAACTATGGAGGTATGTGGTCGGGCAGCCGTGAGAAAAGTCGTCTCAAATCAGCCCTAAAACCTCCGTATATATAGGTGGGAGGGAGGGGAGGAGGCAGCCTCAAAACCTAAAGGTTTGGCCGAAATTGGAGGTGGAGGAGTCCTACTCCAATCCTACTTGGAGTAGGATTCCACCTTCCCACTTGGAAACTATTTCCACCTTGTGTTTTTTCCTTCTCAAACCTTATGGGCCTTAGTGGGAACTTATTCCAGCCCACTAGGGGCTGGTTTATCTCTTCCCATAGCCCATGAGACCCCTTGGGGCGTGACACCCCTCCCGATGGTCCCCGGCACCCCTCCCGGCACTCCCGATACACTACCGATGAGCCCGAAACTTTTCCGGTAATGCACGAAAACCTTCCGGTAACCAAATGAGGTCATCCTATATATCAATCTTCGTTTCCGGACCATTCCGGAAACCCTCGTGACGTCCGTGATCTCATCCGGGACTCCGAACAACATTCGGTAACCAACCATATAACTCAAATACGCATAAAACAACGTCGAACCTTAAGTGTGCAGACCCTGCGGGTTCGAGAACTATGTAGACATGACCCGAGAGACTCCTCGGTCAATATCCAATAGCGGGACCTGGATGCCCATATTGGATCCTACATATTCTACGAAGATCTTATCGTTTGAACCTCAGTGCCAAGGATTCATATAATCCCGTATGTCATTCCCTTTGTCCTTCGGTATGTTACTTGCCCGAGATTCGATCGTTAGTATCCGCATACCTATTTCAATCTCGTTTACTGGCAAGTCTCTTTACTCATTCCGTAATACAAGATCCCGCAACTTACACTAAGTTACATTGCTTGCAAGGCTTGTGTGTGATGTTGTATTACCGAGTGGGCCCCGAGATACCTCCCCGTCATACGGAGTGACAAATCCCAGTCTTGATCCATACTAACTCAAAGAACACCTTCGGAGATACCTGTAGAGCATCTTTATAGTCACCCAGTTACGTTGCGACGTTTGATACACACAAAGCATTCCTCCGGTGTCCGTGAGTTATATGATCTCATGGTCATAGGAACAAATACTTGACACGCAGAAAACAGTAGCAACAAAATGACACGATCAACATGCTACGTCTATTAGTTTGGGTCTAGTCCATCACATGATTCTCCTAATGATGTGATCCCGTTATCAAGTGACAACACTTGCCTATGGCCAGGAAACCTTGACCATCTTTGATCAACGAGCTAGTCAACTAGAGGCTTACTAGGGACAGTGTTTTGTCTATGTATCCACACAAGTATTGTGTTTCCAATCAATACAATTATAGCATGGATAATAAACGATTATCATGAACTAAGAAATATAATAATAACTAATTTATTATTGCCTCTAGGGCATATTTCCAACATGTTGATGGGAGGCAAGTCTTTCTCTTTATGATGCTTTGTGCCATCATGAAAATTTGTCGAGGGTTTGGTTTGTTGGAACCTAGCTCTCTTTTGGAAACTAGATACCTCGTGTTTGTTTTCCTTCAATTGGTATCTTGTTTCCTTTTTAGTTGGCATGTGTCAATGGATATCTCATGCCTTGTTTAATATTTTAATTGATATCCCTCAAGTGATAGTTTGGATAGCCCTTGTCGTCCTGAATCCAACAAGCTTGGGTTTGCTCGATTCGGAGCTTGTATGCGAAAGTTATGGTTGTTTCAGTGGCGAGCGGTAGTACCGCTGGACCTAGCGGTAGTACCGCTGGCCCTAGCGGTAGTACCGCTAGAGCTGGCGGTAGTACCGCTGACCCTAGCGGTAGTACCGCTGGATGGCGGTAGTACCGCCCCTGGTCAGCGGTAGTACCGCTCCAGGAGCTTAGTACCGCCTGCCTAGCGGTTGTTCGTGGACGGACCTTTTTGCGAAGACTTTCTTGGCGGTGGTAGTTCCGTTGCACTACCAGGGGCCCAGCGTTGTACCGCTAGGGCCAGCGGTAGTACCGCTGGAGTGCCAGCGGTAGTACCGCTGGAGCTCGGGCAGAAAGTGGGGGTAACGGTCTAATTCCTTCCCCCACTATATAAAGGGGGTCTTCTTCCCCCTTGGTCTTATCCATCCGTTGAGCTCTTGTACTATCTCCATTGTTGACATTCTTAGAGCTTGATTACTCTCTATCCCTCCAATGATTCTTGCTTGTTCTTGAGGGAAAAGAGAGAGGAGATCTAGATCCACATCTCCACCAATCACTTTCTCCTCTATGTTAGGGGAACCCCTTGGATCTTCATCTTGGAGTTCTTTGTGAGCTCCTTGTTCTTCCTCTCATATTTCTCCATAGCTTTTGTTGTTGTGGAGGGATTTGAGTGTGAGGGACTTGACCACTTCGTGTGTTCTTGCCATTGCATTAGTTGCATCGGTTTGAGTTCCCCACGGTGATACGTGGAAGTGAGAAGTTGAGAAGCTTACTACCTTTGGTACTTAGTACCCTTGATATTGTTCTTCGTGGATGCTTTGGCGTTCTAGAAGCTTGGTGGTGTCTCAGAGCTCAATCATTGTGGTGTGAAGCTCCGGGAAGCGTTGGGGTCTCCAATTAGGTTGTGGAGATTGCCCCGATCAATTTGTACGGGTACCGGTAACCGCCCCCAAGGGTTGCCACGTGTACGGGTTCGGTAACCGCCCCCAAGGGTTGCCACGTGTACGGGTTCGGTGACCGCCCCCAAGGGTTGCCATTTGTACGGGTTCGGTGACCGCCCTCAAGGGTCCCTTAGTGGAATCACGGCATCTTGCATTGTGCGAGGGTGTGAGGAGATTACGGTGGCCTTAGTGGCATCTTGGGGAGCATTGTGCCTCCACACCGCTCTAACGGAGATTAGCATCCGCAAGGGTGTGAACTTCGGGATACATCATCGTCTCCCCGTGCCTCGGTTATCTCTTACCCGAACCCTTTACTTATGCACGTTACTTTGTGATAGACATATTGTTTATTGTAATATATCTTGCTATCACTTAGTTGTTTATCTTGCTTAGTATAAGTTGTTGGTGCACATAGGTGAGCCTAGTTGTTTGTAGGTTTTGTGCTTGACATATTAAACGTTAGTTTTATTCCGCATTTGTTCAAGCCTAAACCTTAACTATTTTAAAGCACCTATTCACACACCCCCCTCGACGCGACATCCACGTCCTTTTCAATTGGTATCAGAGCTAGGTCTCTCTTTATCAGGTTTAACCACCTAGAGAGTAAGGATGTCGACTAGGGGTTTAGGATTCACTGACACTCTTAGTTTCGATGGCACAAATTTTGATGTTTGGGTAATTCGCATGCTTAATCACTTTAGGGTCATGGACCCAAATTTAGAGCGAATTGTAGATATGGGTTTTTCTCCTCCAAAGGATTCTCAAAGTATATCTTTAGAGGATGAGAAAAACTCTTATCTCAATGCTCAAGCTTCTAATGTGCTTTTTGATGCTTTGAGCAATGTAGTTATATTTCTACTCATGCCATTCCGGGATGCTCATGAGTTGTGGGAAAAGCTTCAAGACAAATATGGTGTGTCCAAGATTTGCAAGGATGATTGTTCTCCCTCCACCTCCGGTCATGTGGTCTTCTCAACTTCATCTACTTCACCTACATGTGGATTACCACAAGGTAATGATATGCTGAGTAGTGGTGACCATTGCAATAATGAAAGTGGGTTTATTGTTGATGATCCCTCATCACTATATTATTGCAATGCTTCATCTTTGGGCATTAACACTTCGAGCACTCTAAATGTTTCACATGCTTGTGTTGATAGTCCGTGCATATCATGTAAAAACTGTCTGTCTAAATCTCATGATGATATGCCTCCTATATCTTGTTGCCATGATAAAAATGTATATATTTCCTCGAGTTGTTGTGCTAACAATGTAGAGGAAATTCATCACTCCATGGAACAAGATGTGGCCTTGAATGATGCTTCAAGGGATCCTACATCATCATCTATTGTGACTCACTTTTGCCTTATGGCTAAGGCTTCAAAGGTATCTCCTACTTTGAATTCCAATATATCTCATGATGATGATGTTGATGATAATGGGGATGAGGATAATGATAAAGAGAGTGATAATATTGCATCCTTAAAAATTAAGGGTGAAATGATTTTTAAATCTCTTTATAAGAATAAACTTGCTTGTTCCAACTTCTTGGAAATCATGTCTATTGCCACTGAGGGCAAGAAATACATTGAGGAGTTGGAAGCTAATCTTGAGGAGCATGAGGCCACCATTGAGACAATGCAAGGTCATGAGCGTGATTACGCTAATGAGATCGCAGAGCTATCTCAAGCTCTTGATAATGAACAAACCACCAAGGAATCTCTTGAGGAAACCTTTGCTCTAGAATTATCTAGATTAAAGAGATCCTATGATAGAGCTCTCGTGGTGGCTAATGATTTTCGAACTAAAAATGATAAGCTTCAAGTTGCACATGCTAAACTCCTTGAGGACTATGAGCACCTCGGAAATGGCTCAAGGGCTATTAAGAGCTCGCTCATCGAACTCACCGAGTCTCATGCTCAACTTGAAGCTTCATATGCTAAAGAGCTTGCCAAGGTGCCTTCTCCTCTTATTGCTATTAATGATGCTTGTGCTACTAACTCTACTTCTTGTGAAGCATCCATTTTAAAGGAGAATGTTGAGCTAAGGGCTCAACTTGAGTTGCTATCTAGCAATTATGGGAAATTGGAAGAAAGCCATGTAATGCTCACAAGATCTCATGATGATCTTCTAGCATCCCATAATGTGCTAAAATTAGCTCATGAGGCTATTACTACCAAGGTAACATCGAGTGAGCCTCATGTGGACATTAGCACTACTTCTAGTCAACAAGCTATATTGCCATGTGCTAGTCCTTGTAATTCATCTACTCATAATGTTGCTACATCTTGTGATGAATTACTTTCCATGCCTTGTTGCTCTAACAATGAAGCTTATACTTCCTCTAGTACTTGTGTTGATACTAACCATGTAGAGGAAATCAAAGAGCTCAAGGCCCAAGTCACTTCCTTGAAGAAAGACTTGGAAAAGAGTCATCAAGGGATGTCCACACTCAACAATGTCTTGTGTGGACAAAAATCCCCGAATGATAAAAATGGACTTGGATTCAACTCCAACAAGAAGAAGAAGTCCGAAAGCTTCAAGAAGGAGGGCCAAGAACAAGTCAAGAATTTGGCCAAGATTATTTGCTTCAAGTGCAAAATTGAAGGGCACCATGTTAGATCTTGCCCACTAAAGAAGAAGCCCCAAAGTCACAAAGAACAAGGGAAGAGGCCACAAGTGCACTCACATACTCAACTACAAGTTGAAGAAAGGCCCCTTCCCAAGAAGACCCAATCCAACACTCCTCATGTTGAGAAATCAATAGGGAAGAAATTAAAGGGTAGATGTTGCTACTTATGTCGTCAGAAGGGTCACTTCGCTTCTTCTTGCACGAGAGGTAATTTATCCAACCCAATCATTATTTATGATATCTATTCTATTGGGAAGGATAAGGTTGGCAATGTGTTTGCCAAGTTTGTTGGTACTCAAAGTGGTGTCAAGAAAAGTACCATTTGGGTTGCCAAGCCTATTGTGACTAACCTCTTAGGACCCAACGTGGTTGGGGACCAACAAGCTCAAACTTGATCAATAGGTGAACATGGAGGACATTAGAGACTTGGATACATAATGAAGAATTAAGGGGTCTTCATCATTCATATTTTCTCAAGCCAAGTCATTTGGATTATCGAGTTTCTATCTTATATCCAATGTGCCTCCTTACGGTAACTTGTATTTAAACTGTTTACATTGTTAGTTACTTGCCCCTTTGCATGTTGTGGTTTTGTACCTTGCATGTGTTTGTACATGTTATGCTTCCAACTTGCTTATGTTAAATAACCAAGTATGTGTATGTTGGTTTGCTTATCATGTACATGTGAGTCTTGTATTGAGCCTTGTTGCATCTTGTTTGTATCTTTGATTGGCTCTTGTGAGAGATTAATGGATTATTTCACTATGGGGGAGTGATGTGCTTTGCACACCTAACGATCCTATAAATGTGTATACATGGGGAATACCACTTAGTATTGATATTTCAACATTATCTAGTTTCTATGTGGTATGTCTTACTCATGAGAAATTCAAATTCTAAATGGTCCATTAATTATCTCTTGTTGGTTTTTCGTTTGCCACTTGTTAATATTGTTGGGTTATCACATTATGGGGGAGTAATATGCTATGTGCATATTACAAGCCTAGAGAATGTGTACATTTGAGGTATTGCCACTTAGTGTTGATATTGGAAATTATCTTGTTCCTAGGTGGCATGTTTGCTCTACAAGTTTCATTTGCTTGCATTTTATGGGTAAAGATGATCTTGGATATATTTGCGATCTACCAATGAGTATCATTTCCAAAATACTTCTTGTCCTTGACAATTTGTATTCCCATCATGTGGTAGGAATTGCTAATCGTCTTTGCATTGGATTTTGTGTTTCGTTTGTCTTCCTTGCCTCTTGTGGATCTATTTTAACTTGTCTAGTGTTTTAATAGATATAGAGAAAGTGATGATCCCATCTTGTGCATTTTGTATTTAAATGAAAATTCTCTATAATGCACAACCCTTGGGGGAGCTATCATATTTTCTTTAGAACACTCTCTTTATTCGCCCATCAGAAAATATTTTGATCCCCATCAAGTGTATGTTGATGGAAGGCAAGCCTTGCTCTTTATGATGCTTTGTGCCATCATGAAAATTTGTCGAGGGTTTGGTTTGTTGGAACCTAGCTCTCTTTTGGAAACTAGATACCTCGTACTTGTTTTCCTTCAATTGGTATCTTGTTTCCTTTTTAGTTGGCATGTGTCAATGGATATCTCATGCCTTGTTGAATATTTTAATTGATATCCCTCAAGTGATATTTTGGATAGCCCTTGTCGTCCTGAATCCAACAAGCTTGGGTTTGCTCGATTTGGAGCTCGTATGTGAAAGTTATGGCTGTTTCAGTGGCGAGCGGTAGTACCGCTAGAGTTGGCGGTAGTACCGCTAGAGTTGGCGGTAGTACCGCTGGCCCTAGCGGTAGTATCGCTGGCTAGCGGTAGTACCGCCCCTGGTCAGCGGTAGTACCGCTCCAGGAGCTTAGTACCGCCTGCCTAGCGGTTGTTCGTGGACGGACCTTTTTGCGAAGAATTTCTTGGCGGTGGTAGTGCCGTTTCACTACCAGGGGCCCAGCGGTAGTACCGCTGGAGTGCCAGCGGTAGTACCGCTGCAGCCAGCGGTAGTACCGCTGGAGCTCGGGCAGAAAGTGGGGGTAACGGTCTGATTCCTTCCACCACTATATAAAGGGGGTCTTCTTCCCCCTTGGTCTTATCCATCCGTTGAGCTCTTGTTCTATCTCCATTGTTGACATACTTAGAGCTTGATTACTCTCTATCCCTCCAATGATTCTTGCTTGTTCTTGAGCGAAAAGAGAGAGGAGATCTAGATCCACATCTCCACCAATCACTTTCTCCTCTATGTGAGGGGAACCCCTTGGATCTTCATCTTGGAGTTCTTTGTGAGCTCTTTGTTCTTCCTCTCATATTTCTCCATAGCTTTTGTTGTTGTGGAGGGATTTGAGTGTGAGGGACTTGACCACTTCATGTGTTCTTGCCATTGCATTAGTTGCATCGGTTTGAGTTCTCCACGGTGATACGTGGAAGTGAGAAGTTGAGAAGCTTACTACCTTTGGTACTTAGTACCCTTGATATTGTTCTTCGTGGATGCTTTGGCATCCTAGAAGCTTGGTGGTGTCTCGGAGCTCCATCATTCTGGTGTGAAGCTCCGGGAAGCGTCGGGGTCTCCAATTAGGTTGTGGAGATTGCCCCGAGCAATTTGTACGGGTACCGGTAACCGCCCCCAAGGGTTGCCACGTGTACGGGTTCGGTAACCGCCCCCAAGGGTTGCCACGTGTACGGGTTCGGTGACCGCCCCCAAGGGTTGCCATTTGTACGGGTTCGGTGACCGCCCTCAAGGGTCCCTTAGTGGAATCACGGCATCTTGCATTGTGCGAGGGTGTGAGGAGATTACGGTGGCCTTAGTGGCATCTCGGGGAGCATTGTGCCTCCACACCGCTCTAACGGAGATTAGCATCCGCAAGGGTGTGAACTTCGGGATACATCATCGTCTCCCCGTGCCTCGGTTATCTCTTACCCGAACCCTTTACTTATGCACGTTACTTTGTGATAGACATATTGTTTATTGTAATATATCTTGCTATCACTTAGTTGTTTATCTTGCTTAGCATAAGTTGTTGGTGCACATAGGTGAGCCTAGTTGTTTGTAGGTTTTGTGCTTGACATATTAAACGTTAGCTTTATTCCGCATTTGTTCAAGCCTAAACCTTAACTATTTTAAAGCGCCTATTCACCCCCCCTCTAGGCGACATCCACGTCCTTTTCACGAGTCCACATAACCATCACATCAATACACCACCATGGATCCTCTCTCGTCATCCTACGAGAAGGCCATCCATAGCACTCACACTTATCTGGACCATTTTAGAGTAACCATTAAAGTTATCTATGAACCATGTAAGTATCCAAGCAATCCATATCCGAGGACGCGGCTATTCGAATAGGTAGTTACCCTGCAGGGGTGTACTTCGTCACACATGCTTCCGCCACTTATCGCCAAGTGGACATAAAACTAGCACCTCGGCAACCTTCAAGCGGAAGCCCAGCGAGGGAGTTGGCCACGGACGTTAACCTACTAAGACTCACGCCCAAGACAGTCGCCTATCTGAGTTGGAACCCATAATGGAAATCCGGCCGACGTTTCCAACATGGACTCAAACGATGTGAGCAGGGCCCCAAGCCGGTCTCGACTGGGCCGTTCATCCACTTAGCAGGCCGTGCCACAACCTATGAACGTTTCGAACTACTGCGACTTCTGGACTGAGAACAGAGTAGTTAATAGGCCGAGAGGGGTCGAGTTACCGGAACCCAATGTGCGGTAGTAGCTAGTCTTGGAACACCAACACAAGATCACAGGTCCTAAATGCGGCGACAATGAGACAACCCACCATCTACTCCTACATGGCCTCTCATCGCTACCTTTACCAAATCAGTTTCACATCTTTAACTCTCATCAATAGGACATGATCATTCCAATACATCATTCCGATGCTCAGACCAAACTCGACCTAAGCATAGCAAGCATAACAGGGTAAAGCACACATGACTCAAGCATCTACCAGGTATGCTAGGTTGCATTGGTTTAGCTATTTACTGTGATCAAAATCAGGTCATGCAAAGGAATAGGTGCAGCTATCGTAATACAACTATCAATTGAATCATTTTGTCCTAATGCATAGAAATGAAAGCAGGAGCGAGAGAATATTATTTCGTCGTAATGTTCAAAAGGGTTTTGCTTGCCTGTTGATCGGAAGAACTCAGCTATTCTTCGATGCCGGTGATAACTACATCTCGCAAGGTCTATTGACAGATCAAACAAAAGAAATTAATCACGGCAAATGCTTCACAATGATGCATGAGCATGGCAAGTTATCACGATGCTGATTTCATCTAATGCAAGTGATCACAGGTTGAAAGAAGTTTATTTGGTCTATATAATTCATTTTCAAAATCCAATTATATCCTTTATAAGCCTATTGTGAATTTGTCATATTCAGCAAGGTTAAAATGTCCAAACATGTGTATAAATGCCAACAATCGATTCCTTGCATTTTTCTGATAATTTTTCATATATAAATTGTTTCATTAGAGTTATATTTTAATCTCTATGATTTTTACAAGTTTTAGCAATTTTCTGGAATTAAATTAAAACAGAAAAACTATTACTGCGTCAGGGTGATGTCATCCCTGCGTCAGCAGGTCAACCAGCCGGGTCCAGGTCAACCTGACCAGTGGGGTCCAGTGGTTAGTGACCCATAGACGAAACCCGCGCTGACCCGCACTAAGTGAGCTTTGACTCACTAGTGGGGCCCTTTGTCAGCGTCTGTGGGGGGTTAATTAGCGTGTTAATGGTCGGCCACATCGACGCCCACCAGAGGGTGGTCGCCGGTGACCAGACCCGCGACGGAGGCTCGCCGGATATGGCCTAACCGAGACTTAAGGGGCCTATTTGGCATGTGTTTTGCGGCTACGGTAGGCTGGTGAAACGGCCGATCGAGCAGAGGTAGCAGGAGGGGCTGGAATCACCGGAAGAAAGTGCCGGCGACGAGCTCTAGCGACGGCCGGAAGTGGAGCTTGACGGGGAGGTAGCTCTGGAGGTTCATTCGCGCGCGATAGAGAGGGGAAAGACTCGAGGGCTCACGGTGATTCCGTTTCTGGCATCGGCAGCGAAGAAGGGGCGACGGTCCGACCGAATCGACGGCGGCGGCTTCTAGTTGCCGGAGGAGGAAGAAGACATCGATGCGAGGCTGCAGGGGCTCTGGTGCTCGGGCTTGTTGACGGTGAGGAGCTTCTTGTCGAGGTGGAGCTAACGAGACGGTCGGGGTGGCGAGAGGTGGCCGGAGACGGCCTAGAGACGACCTTGAGCAGATCGGCAATGGCGGCGCGAGAGAAAGACAAAGAGCGAGAGGAGAGAAAGAGAGCAGAGGAAGGAGAAGATAAGGGAGAGACGGCCTCGTGCTGGCGCGGTGGAGGCAGGAGGGGGCTCCACGCGAGCAGGAGGTGGCGAGGTGAGATGTCGTGCTCACCTTCTACCCTGCCTTCTCGCAGGAGGAGGAAGACGACAGGGAGAGGCCCTCCTGGTGGGCTGGGCCAGGAGGTGGCGACAGGTAAGCTTCTCTCTGTTTTTTTTCATTTCTCTTTTATTTCTTTCTGGTATTTACTTTTAGGATTTAAAATAAATTGTTTGACCAAATATAAAACCCAAAAATGTTATTATGTGACAAAGACAATAATATCCAATGCCACATAAAAGTTTCAACATTTTTGAAACTTTAAAATAGAAGGAATCAAAATAATTCAATTCCAAATAGCTATTTAGTCAACTCAAAAATCCTTTTCAAAAAGTTCCTGTGACCTAGAATTTTGGTTTGACAAATTTACTTTATGTCAATATTTTGCCAAGTATTTGGAACATTTTCCTGGTTCCTTTTAAGGTATTAATTTTTATTGCCTTCTTGACAATTTTTCAAAACATTGGGGGTTTGATCACTTCCTATTTAAACATCAAAGTTTTTATAATGCATGCATGAATGCTTGGCAAACAAATGAAAGCTAGGGCTCTGACAACTCACCCCCACTAAACAAGAATCTCGTCCCGAGATTTAGGCGTAGTTGGGAAGAGTTCGGTGTATTCAAGCCGAAGGCGATCTTCGTGCTCCCAGGTTGCTTCATTCTCGGAACGATGAGACCATTGAACCTTAAGAAACTTGATGGTGCGATGTCGGGTGCTACGCTCGGTTTCATCAAGAATATGAACAGGATATTCTCGATATGACAGATCATCTTGGAGATCAAGCGTTTCGTGGTCTACTTCGCGGACAGGGTCCTTGAAGCAACGCCTGAGTTGAGAAACATGGAACACATCATGAACTTTGGAAAGCTGAGGAGGCAGCTCTAACTGGTAGGCAACCTCTCCTCGTTTAGCGAGAATACGGAAAGGACCAATGTAACGAGGAGCCAATTTGCCTTTGATACCGAAACGATGGGTACCTTTGAGAGGTGAAACCTGAAGGTAAGCCTTCTCGTCAACTTCATAACTTACTTCCTTATGACAGCGGTCATATTGACTCTTTTGACGAGATTGGGCAGTTTTTAAATTCTCACGAATAATGCGAACTTGCTCTTGTGCATCCTGGATCATATCCGGTCCAAAGAACTGTCTTTCATCGGTTTCTGACCAGTTTAATGGTGTTCGGCATCTTCGTCCATACAGAACTTCGAAAGGAGCTTTGCCCAGACTAGACTGGAAACTGTTGTTATAAGCAAATTCGGCGAATGGAAGACACTTCTCCCAATTCATTCCGAATGAGATAACACAGGCTCTGAGCATATCTTCAAGAATTTGGTTGACTCTTTCTACTTGACCACTTGACTGAGGGTGATAAGCAGTGCTAAACGAAAGATGAGTTCCCATAGCTTTTTGGAAACTTTCCCAAAATCAAGAAGTGAAAAGACTTCCACGATCTGAATTGATTTCTAGAGGAACACCATGAAGAGAAACTATTCGAGAAATATATAGGTCTGCTAGCTGACTAGCAGTTATACTTTCTCGGACTAGAAGGAAGTGAGCAACTTTCGAAAGGCGATCAATGACGACAAAGATGGCATCATTCCCTTTCTTGGTCTTTGGAAAACCAGTGATAAAATCCATACTAACCTTTTCCCACTTCCACTCGGGAATAGCCACGGGTTGAAGGGTGCCAGCAGGCCTTTGATGCTCTACCTTAACGCGACGACAAACGTCACAGTTAGCAATGAATTGAGCGATTTCTCTCTTCATCCGAGTCCACCAGAACCTCTGGCGTAGGTCCTGATACATTTTAGTGCTACCGGGATGAATCGTGAGAGGCGATTCATGAGCTTCCTTAAGAATCAAATCACGAAGTTGTTGCTTCTTAGGAACCACCAAACGATTCTCAAAGAATACAACACCTTTATCACTTACCAAGAAACGACCAGCAACTCCTTTGGCGATGTTGCTCTTGATCCGGGAAATTCCCGTGTCATGTTTCTCGGCTTCTATGATCTGATCCTCAAGAGTCGGTTTCGACACCAAGGTAGAAAGGAATCCTTGAGGAACAAGGTGAAGATTAAGCTTACGAAATTCCTCAGGGAGAAGTGGTTGATTTTGTAGCAACATGAGGTTGTTACAATAGGATTTACGACTTAGTGCATCAGCCATGACATTGGCTTTGCCTGGGGTGTAAGATATTCCTAAATCGTAATTCGTAATCAACTCAGCCCACCGTCTTTTCCTGAGATTCAAATCCGGTTGGGTGAATATATACTTGAGACTCTGGTGATCAGTGTATATTTCGCAACGATTACCGAGGAGGTAATGTCGCCAGGTTAACAGTGCATAAACTACAGCGGCAAGTTCCAAATCATGAGTTGGATAATTCTCCTCATGTGGACGCAACTGTCGAGATGCGTATGCAATCACATGACGATCTTGCATAAGAATGCATCCAAGTCCTTGTCGCGAGGCATCACAGTAGATAATAAAGTCCTTTGAGAAATCTGGGGGCACAAGTACCAGGGCAATAGTCAGTCGTCTTTTCAACTCCTGAAAACTTTCCTGGCATCATGGGGTCCATTCGAACTTCTTATCTTTCTTGAGAAGTTCAGTTAGAGGTTTGGCAATTTTGGAGAAATTCTCGATGAAGCTGCGGCAATAGCTTGCTAAGCCAAGGAAACTCCTAACTTGCTTCACCGATTCAGGTGGAGTCCAATCAAGAACGGCCTGAACTCTCTCGGGATTGACAGCAATACCTTTTGCCGAGATTACGTGACCTAGATAGGTCACTACTGGTAACCAGAATTCACACTTGGAGAATTTGGCATAAAGGCGGTGCTCTCGAAGTTTCATCAATACCAGCCTAAGATGCTCAGCATGTTCTTCTTCGTTCTTCGAGTAAATCAGAATATCATCGAGGTAAACCACGACGAATTTATCCAAGTACTCCATGAAGATCGAATTCATTAAGCGGGAGAAAGTGGCTGGAGCATTGGTTAGACCGAAGGACATGACGGTGTACTCATATTGGCCATAACGAGTGACAAAGGCCGTCTTAGGAATGTCCCCGTTCCTAATTTTGATTTGATGATAACCTAATATCAAATCCATCTTTGAAAAGACTGCAGATCCAACGAGCTGATCATACAGATCGTTGATCCTAGGGAGCGGATATTTGTTCTTTATCGTGACCAGATTAACCGGTCGGTAATCTACAACCATCCGTTCCGTGCCATCCTTCTTCTTGATGAAGAGGACAGGGCAAGCCCAAGGGGAAGAGCTAGGACGGATGAAACCTTTCTTCAAGGATTCATCAAGTTGGGTTTTAAGCTCAGCTAATTCTTGAGGAGACATCTTATAGGGTCTTCTAGCAATTGGAGCAGTTCCTGGGGCAAGTTCTATGACAAACTCTACTTCTCTGTCAGGTGGGACACCTGGCAGTTCCTCTGGAAATACATCCGGAAAATCACGGACTACTGGGATGTTTTCAACGTCTGGAAGAGAATTGGCATTGAGGGCATATATATGGCATTTTGTAATACCAGATGAGACATTTACTAACTGGCCAGAAGTATGGGTGAGCTGAACAGATCTAGAGAAACAATCAATTTTGGCATGATGAGTTGTCAACCAGTCCATCCCCAAAATGATATTGATGTCTGAAGTCTTGAGAGGTATCAACGAAGCAAGGAATACTAGACCATCAATAAGGATTTGGTTCCCATGACTTACTGCATTAGTTTGCCATTTGGAACCTGGAGCCTGAATTACTAATGGAGTGGGCATATCTACGAAAGCGGTGTTATGCAAGGAGGCATAACTTTCGGAGATGAAGGAGTGAGATGCTCCAGAGTCAAAAAGAACTGAAGCTGGATGAGAATTAACAAGGAGCGTCTTAAGCACGACATCATCATCATCTTGAGCTTCTTCTGCAGATACATGGTGCACACATCCACGAGTTAGAGCAACTGACTTTTCCTTGAACTTCTTGGTTGGTGGCTTGCAACGAACAACACCCATTCCTGAAGGAGGTGGAACAAAACCACACAAAGGACAATCCCTTGAATAGTGTCCTGGCTTGCTACACTTGAAGCATGATCCAAATATAGGACGGGGGTCTGGGTTGAACGCTTGATTGATGAGATTATCCTGGGGAACACTTGGCATCGGCAGACGAGGTGCCACATAGGTTGTCCTTGGTACATATCTCGGAGTGAAAATAGCATTCGGGATCCATATCCTACGCTTCTGGGATATAGAAGTTGAAGATGATCCAGCATCACGGTTGTGCTTGCAAGATTCCTCGTAGGTCATTTTGCTTGTTTCTGCTTGGATGGCTTTGTTCACAAGGACCTCAAAACTGATGAACTCATGCAAACTGAGGTCATGACGAAGCTTTGGGTTAAGACCTTTCCTAAACCTAGCTTGCTTCTTGGCATCCGTGGATACTTTTTCTGGTGCATAACGCGCAAGGCGTCCAAATTCACGACTATAAGCATTTACATCCAACTTGTCTTGAGTCAAATTGCAAAACTCTTCTTGCTTACGATCTATCAGGGCCTGCGGAATATGATGTTCACGAAAAGCTTCACAGAACTCCTTCCATGAAGTAACTTGGCCCGAAGGACGCATAGCCTCAAAGTTCTCCCACCATAGACTAGCAGAACCTTCAAGGTGATATGTGGCATAGGTAACCTTGTCTCCTTCAGCCACGTTTGCATAACGCAGCCTGTTATTGATACTTCGGAGCCAATCATCTGCATCTAGTGGCTCAATGGAATGATGGAAGGTGGGTGGATTCAATTTGATGAAGTCTCTGATGGATACTAGCTTATTGCACTGATAGGCTGTATTCCGCTCAATGTGCTCCAACAGACGGTTGGTGGCATGCTTATTCCTCTCAATTTCTAGCATAACACGTGTCAACAAAGGCGGATTAAGAGAATCTTCTCCATCCCTACCATCTCCATGGTTCTGATCACGGCCAGCAGAACTCCGGGTTACTCGCGACATCCTGTTGAAACAATCCAGGGTTCAGAGACAAAGAACACTAAACACCACAATCCTAGAGAAAATCAGACAGCATAACGGTTGTATAGGCATGAAATATGAGGCATCCTTTAAGAGATCTGGGCAACATAACTACTCAATATTATGGATTCGAGGTGCAGCAAGAACAAAGGCATCTCTTCTCACAATTCTAATGGAAGCAAGAATGACACACAGAAACCATCCTATAAGTCCATGGTTCAGTAACTCGTCCTCCTAGTAGACAGATAAGAAAACCTAGTCCTTATTCCCCATAGAAAAGAAAAAGTGACTCGAGGAAAAGAGTAAAAAGAGCCTTACGTTCCCTTCCACAATCAATTCCCTTATATAACTACAGATTTTCTAGACTCAACATCGACCATTTTGGCTTGGTAATCCTACAGGCAGTCAAGCTCTGTACCAACGCTGTCAAGACCCCGATCCTAAGCCATACAACTCCAGCATGTACACATCATATCACTTTGTGGCCTCACGCACGGTAATCACCCCGGTTGCCACCTTACCTTGGCCGGGACCGTTTGCGTCTTTTGGCTCACGTATATGACTATGTTGCCAGCAATCATATGTCAAAGAACCTGGGTCGACATGGCTAGTTATGAACCCAAGTGGCACATCCGTACAGGAGCATGCATACATAACCCAGCAAGGCAGGTGTCGGTCATCAGCGAGTGTAGACGAGTCGTAGCAAGCTACAGGGAGTCCATTACACCGCGTGACATTTCCCCGAGGGGACAGACACAGCAACCAAGAAGGATACATGTCGGTCAATCAATGTGTCCGGAGCAGTAGCAAGCTACCAAGGCTCGGTGGAAGCACAAAGAGGCATTTCCCGGTATGGAGTACTACTCAAGGCACACAACTAGGTGTCTAATCCCACACATATCAATGCATTGCAAGCATACACACAATATGCACGATATGTGTAGATACAACATGGCATCACAACATAACTCTACAACACATCATTTATTTAATAGACTCCGAAGAGCCAACATAGTTTAATGTTACAAACAGAAGGGGTCACAAGACCCAACATTCAGAGCATACAAGCATCAAGCGGAAGTTACATGTCTGGGTACAGACATCTACTAAAAGCGGCTGGAAGAGCCTAAAAGCTACAACGACCCTACCATAGGAGCCAAATAACTGTCTGGGTTCCCAAGCTAATCCATCGATGTTAACGTCAAGAGATAATGTAGAGAGAGCGGCGTCTATTCTGTAAAAATGTAAATAAGAAACAGTGAGTACGGAGGTACTCAGCAAGTCTTACATCAGTGCTAACTACATATCAATCAAGTATCAATGAACGGAATTGTGGGGTTTATTGCAGAGAAGCCAGCTTTGACCTTTGGCTAACCTATTCTACAACAAAGTTTTAATATCTCCCTCGTCTCCTTACGAGAAAGCACACACGAGTCCACATAACCATCACATCAATACACCACCATGGATCCTCTCTCGTCATCCTACGAGAAGGCCATCCATAGCACTCACACTTATCTGGACCATTTTAGAGTAACCATTAAAGTTATCTATGAACCATGTAAGTATCCAAGCAGTCCATATCCGAGGACGCAGCTATTCGAATAGGTAGTTACCCTGCAGGGGTGTACTTCATCACACATGCTTCCGCCACTTATCGCCAAGTGCACATAAAACTAGCACCTCGGCAACCTTCAAGCGGAAGCCCGGCGAGGGAGTTGGCCACGGACGTTAACCTACTAAGACTCACGCCCAAGATAGTCGCCTATCTGAGTTGGAACCCATAATGGAAGTCCGGCCGACGTTTCCAACATGGACTCAAACGATGTGAGCAGGGCCCCCAAGCCGGTCCCGACTGGGCCGTTCATCCACTTAGCAGGCCGTGCCACAACCTATGAACATTTCGAACTACTGCGACTTCTGGACTGAGAACAGAGTAGGTAATAGGCCGAGAGGGGTCGAGTTACCGGAACCCAATGTGCAGTAGTAGCTAGTCTTGGAACACCAACACAAGATCTCAGGTCCTAAATGCGGCGACAATGAGACAACCCACCATCTACTCCTACATGGCCTCTCATCGCTACCTTTACCAAATCAGTTTCACATCTTTAACTCTCATCAATAGGACATGATCATTCCAATACATCATTCCGATGCTCGGACCAAACTCAACCTAAGCATAGCAAGCATAACAGGGTAAAGCACACATGACTCAAGCATCTACCAGGTATGCTAGGTTGCATTGGTTTAGCTATTTACTGTGACCAAAATCCGGTCATGCAAAGGAATAGGTCCAACTATCGTAATACAACTATCAATTGAATCATTTTGTCCTAATGCATAGAAATGAGAGCAGGAGCGAGAGAATAGGTTTCCTCGGAATGTTCAAAGGGGTTTTGCTTGCCTGTTGATCGAAAGAACTCAGCTATTCTTCGATGCCGGTGATAACTACATCTCGCAAGGTCTATTGCCAGATCAAACAAAAGAAATTAATCACGGCAAATGCTTCAGAATGATGCATGAGCATGGCAAGTTATCATGATGCTGATTTCATCTAATGCAAGTCATCACAGGTTGAAAGAAGTTTATTTGATCTATATAATTCATTTTCAAAATCCAATTATATCCCTTATAAGCCTATTGTGAATTTGTCATATTCAGCAAGGTTAAAATGTCCAAACATATGTATAAATGCCACCAATGGATTCCTTGCATTTTTCTGATAATTTTTCATATATAAATTGTTTTCATCAGAGTTATATTTTAATTTCTATGATTTTTACAAGTTTTAGCAATTTTCCAGAATTAAATTAAATCGGAAAAACTATTACTGCGTCAGGCTCATGTCATCCCTGCGTCAGCAGGTCAACCAGCCGGGTCCAGGTCAACCTGACCAGTGGGGTCCACTGGCCAGTGACCCATAGACTAAACCCGCGCTGACCCGCACTAAGTGAGGTTTGACTCACTAGTGGGGCCCTCTGTCAGCGTCTGTGGGGGGTTAATTAGCGTGTTAATGGTCGGCCACGTCGACGCCCACCGGAGGGTGGTCGCCGGCGACCAGACCCGCGGCGGAGGCTCGCCGGAGATGGCCTAACCGAGGCCACACGGCCCTATTTGGCATGCGGTTTGCGGCTACGGGACACTGGTTAAACGGTCGATCGAGCAGAGGTAGCAGGAGGGGCTGGAATCGTCGGAGGAAGCGCCGGCGATGAGCTCTAGCGACGACCGGAAGTGGAGCTCGACGGGGAGGTAGCTCTGGAGGTTCATTCGCGCGTGAGAGAGAGGGGAAAGACTCGAGGGCTCACGGTGATTTCGTTTCTCGCATCAGCGGCGAAGAAGGGGCGACGGTCCGACCGAATCGACGGCGGCGGCTTCCAGTTGCCGGAGGAGGAAGAAGACGTCGATGCGAGGCTGCAGGGGCTTTGGTGCTCGGTCTTGTTGACGGTGAGGAGCTTCTTGCCGAGGCGGAGCTAACGAGATGGTCGGGGTGGCGAGAGGTGGCCGGAGACGGGCTAGAGACGACCTTGAGCAGATCGGCAATGGCGGCGCGAGAGAAAGACAGAGAGCGAGAGGAGAGAAAGAGAGCAGGGGAAGGAGAAGATAAGGGAGAGACGGCCTCGTGCTGGCGCGGTGGAGGCAGGAGGGGGCTCCACGCGAGCAGGAGGTGGCGAGGTGAGATGTCGTGCTCACCTTCTCCCCTGCCTTCTAGGAGGAGGAGGAAGACGATAGGGAGAGGCCCTCCTGGTGGGCTGGGCCAGGAGGTGGCGACACGTAAGCTTCTTTGTGGGTTTTTTTCATTTCTCTTTCATTTCTTTCTGGTATTTACTTTTAGGATTTAAAATAAATTGTTTGACCAAATATAAAACCCAAAAATGTTATTATGTGACAGAGACAATAATATCCAATGCCACATAAAAGTTTCAACATTTTTGAAACTTTAAAATAGAAGGAATCAAAATAATTCCATTTCAAATAGCTATTTAGTCAACTCAAAATCCTTTTCAAAAAGTTCCTGTGACCTAGAATTTTGGTTTGACAAATTTACTTTATGTCACTATTTTGCCAAGTATTTGGAACATTTTCCTGGTTCCTTTTAAGGTATTAATTTTTATTGCCTTCTTGACAATTTTTCAAAACATTGGGGGTTTGATCACTTCCTATTTAAACATCAAAGTTTTTATGATGCATGCATGAATGCTTGGCAAACAAATGAAAGCTAGGGTTGTGACAAACGGTGGGTAGATAGCGCATATAGGTAGGTATGGTGGACTCATAAGGCACAACTTTGGGTTTACGGAAGTGGAGCACAAGGAGTATTCCCGCTTAGTACAAGTGAAGGCTAGCAAAAGACTGGGAAGCGACCAACTAGAGAGCGACAACAGTCATCAAAATGCATTGAGAGTACCTAACATTGAGTGCAAGCATGACTAGGACATAAATCACCATGAACATGAACATCATAGAGGCTATGTTGATTTTGTTTCAACTACATGCGTGAACATGCGCCAAGTCAAGCCACTTGAATCATTCAAAGGAGGATACCATCCTATCATACTACATCATAGTCATCTCAACATTCATGTGGGCAACCAAGACAAACCATTATAAGCTCCTAGCTAGGTAAGCATGGCATAAGCAACTATGATATCTAAGTTGTCATTGCAAACATGTTTCTCTCACAACAAAGCTGAATCAGGCATGATGAGCTGGTCATATTTACAAAAACAAAATAGATCGAGTTCATACCAGCTTTTCCAGGCTGAGTCACTTCATCATATATCGTCATTATTTCCTTTCACTTGCACGACCGAACGATGTGAACAATAATAAGCGTGCTCGTGCATTGGACTAAAGCTGGAATCTGTAGGCAAACACAAAGGAGAAGACAAAGTAATATGGCTCTTTGAAAGCTAAACAGGTATGCATGCAAGAGCCACTAAACATTGTAACCAATATCTTCTACCTTGACCCAAATAAAAAGAAAACTATCTACACGGGAAAGCCCCCAACAAGCAAAAGAAGAAAAAGAAAATCTTTTTGGTTTTTCTCAAACTAGACAGACACACGAAAAGAAAATGAGAAAAAGAAAACAAACTAGCATGGATGATATAGTGGCAAAGTGTGAACACCGACGAACAAAGTAAAAGCATAAGCAAGAATGTAAAGTCGGTGAGAACACGTACTCCCCCAAGCTTAGGCTTTTGGCCTAAGTTGGTCTACTCCCAAGGATGGTCCTGACGAAACCCAAAATCATAATGGGGGTTATACGGGAGCGCTGCAGCCACTGCCTGAATAGCTGCCTCACGGAGACGAGCAGCCTTTGACTCCCTCTCATACTCCTCTGCCTCTCCTCTGGTTATGTAATATCTCTGTTTTACCTGAAAGTCAAAGAAGGCAGGAGCAGGAAGGGTAATATGGAAAACACGCTGTCGGTTAAATATCAAATGGTATAGGAGGGATTCATCATCCCTCTCAAGGAACTGGTAGCGTGTCAAAGCGACGCGGTCAAGGAAAGCTGTATGGAGCGGGGGATCTCCTTCGCGGATGGGTACTCCAAGAAAATTTGCTATGCGAGTGGCATAGATCCCACCAAAGAAATCCCCTTCAATAGCATTCTTATTCAGCCTCCTTGCTATAATAGCTCCCATGTCGAAGCTTTTGTCACCCGTCACTGTGCTCTTAAGGATACTAAGGTCGGGTGCGCAGAGGTGACAATGTTCAATCTTGCCATTAATGCATCTGCCTATGAAGAGGGCAAAGTAATGCAAGGTAGGAAAATGAATGCTCCCCATGGTAGCTTGCGTAATGTCTCTAGTTTCTCCAACCGTAATACCAGAGAAAAATCTCTAATCGAAGATTTTAGGAGGATCATTGAGGCTACCCCAAGTAGGTATTTTGCAAATTCTATTGAAATCCTCCAAATCCATGGTATACGATTTATCATAGAGATCAAACAGTACCGATGGCTCACGGCGAGCTGAAAATTTGAATCTACGAACAAAAGAGGCAGTGAGAGCAACATACTGTTCACATTTATCGGAGATGAATTCTTCGAGTCCGACGTTGCGAACAAGTGCATCAAACTCATCTTTGAAGCCTACCTCAATCCTAAATTCATCAGAAGTCCATTCACATGGTTGTACCTGCGCGTCCCTTGGTTGGTAAGGATTAGGCTCCCGAATCGCAAGACGGGGACCTCTCTTGCTTCAGGAACCACCATGAAAGTTTCTCCTGAACATCTTCCTTTTTTGAAATTTTCAGTGACCCAAAGGAAAGGTGAACAAGGTTCAACTAAACTCGTAGCAACTACTCCCACAAGTGCCTAGAGACCATATTACGCATCAAAACTACTTGGGACCAGCTAGAATCAGCATGCAAAGCTCAAGAACATGGTCACCAAGGCAGCAAAAATACGTGGAGTATAAGGCACTAGAGCAAAAACTAATTGGACCAATGGAGGAGTCACTTACCAAGGAGTAATTTCCCCAAAACAATTCGGAGAATGGTGATTTGAGCAAAGAGATCGAAAATCCCAGCAAGAGGAGCAATAACACGGGTTTGAGTTGCGAAACGATTTTTTTTGGAGGTAGGAGAACCAGATGAGAGCAAGAATGAGTGGAGGGGTGCCTGTGGGCCCCACAAGCCTAGGTGGCGCGGCCAGGGGGGTGCCCGCGCCCCTAGGGCTTGTGGCCCACTGGTGTGGGCCCCAGACAAACTCTTCTTCTCATAATTTTTCAAAAAATCCAGAAAAAATCATACTTGATTTTCACAGCGTTCGGAGAACTTTTATTTTCGGGGTACTTTTCTACCGGACGCTAAAACAGAAAACAGGGAAAACTAGACTAAATCTATCATTTTTCTTCTAAGCAACCTAAAGTGAAAGCTTGGAACAGAGGTTTGTGACTCCTTGATTCATCCATCTCATGGTCATCGAAAGAAATCCGTCAATGGGGTTGATCAAATCTCCTCGACAAACCTTTTCGAATCGCAAAAGAGAACGGAGAATTTTTTAATAGTCACTAGGTCACCTCAATGGGGATGTGTATCTCCCCAACAAGCAAATCATACTTCATCTTGACACGAGGAATAGGGCATTCAAAGCTCCCAATAAGAATCGATGAAGTTTTTTCAATAGCATTGATGCAATGTACTCGATATTGTTTCTTCGGAAAGTGCATCGTATGCTCATTACCGTTGACATGGAAAGTGGCATTGCCTTTGTTGCAATCTATAACAGCCCCTTCGGTGTTTGAAAAGAGTCTTCCGAGGATGACAGCCATGGCATCGTCCTCGAGAATATCCAAGATAACAAAGTCTATTAAGATAGTGGTGTTAGCAACCACAACAGGCACATCCTCGCAAATGCCGATAGGGAAAGCAGTTGATTTGTCGGCCATTTGCAGAGAGATTTCAGTGGGTGTCAACTTATCTAGTTCAAGCCTACCATAAATAGAGAGAGGCATAACACTAACACTGGCTCCAAGGTCACACAACGCAGTTCTAACGTAGTTGACTTTAATGGAGCAAGGTATAGTGGGCACACCGGGATCACCTAGTTTCTTTGGAGTTCCACCTTGAAAGTGTAATTAGCGAGCATGGCGGAGATCTCAAGATCAGGTATCCTCCTCTTATTAGTCACAATGTCTTTCATGAACTTAGCATACGGAGACATTTTGAGCATATCAGTCAAACGCATTTGCAGAAACACAGGTCTGATCATTTCAACAAAGCGCTCAAAATCCTCATCATCCTTTTTCTTGGATGGTTTGGGAGGAAAGGGCATAGGTTTCTGAACCCATGGTTCCCTTTCTTTACCGTGCTTCCTAGCAGCGAAGTCATTCTTATCGTATCTTCTATTCTTAGGTTGTGGGTTATCAAGATCAGGTTCAATCTCCACATCCTTTTCATTGCTAGGTTGAGCATCAACATGAACATCACTATTGATATTATCATTAGGCTCATGTTCATCACCAGATTGTGTTTCAGCATCAGAGACAGAGGCATCGTTTGGACTCTCAGGTGTAGCAGCAACATGGTTGCTAGTGGGCACATCCCTATCATCTTTCTTCTTCTTTCTAGGATGACTAGGTGCATTAGTGCTAACTCCTTGAGAATCTTGTTCAATTCTCTTCGGATGACCCTCAGGATACAAAGGTTCTTGGGTCATTCTACCACCTCTAGTGACGACTCTGACGGAATTGTCATTCAACTCATTGAGAAAGTCATTTTGAGCTTTAAGTACTTGTTCTACCTGAGTAGTAACCATAGAGGCATGTTTACTCGGAAGTTTAAGATCATTGACATTTCTGTCCACACAAGCACTTAAATGACTAAGCATACGAGCATTCTTTTCCAAATGTCTGCTAACATAATCATTGAAACTCTGTTGTTTGGCAACAAAGTTATCAAATTCATCCATGCATAGGCTAGCAGGTTTATCAAAAGGAATATCACTCTCATCAAACCTACGCAGAGAATTTACTTCTACTACGTGTATCGGGTTATCGAGACCATGGATTTCTTCGATAGGTGGTAGATTTTTGACATCTTCAGATTTAATGCCTTTCTCTCGCATAGATTTCTTGGCTTCTTGCATATCTTCAGGACTGGGGAATAGAATACATCTTTTCTTTGTAGTTGGCTTAGGAGGTGGTATAGTCCAAGCATTCTCATTGCACAAGATGTTATTCAATAGAACCTCAGCTTGTTCTACGGTTCGTTCCCTAAAAACACTACCGGCACAACTATCTAGGTAGAAGATATCAAGTATTTCATTCTTCTCAAGAGGGTGATCAGGCAAAGCATTTAGTAGCTGGATGATCCTCCCCAAGCTTGTGGGAGACTCTCTTCTTCAGCTTGAGCAAAGTTGTATATTTCCTGCAAGGCAGCTTGCTTCTTATGGGCAGGGAAATATTTTTCAGAGAAGTAGTAGACCATATCCTGGGGGCTACGCACACAACCAGGAGCAAGAGAAGTGAACCAGGTCTTAGCATCATCCTTTAGCGAGAAAGGAAACAGCTTGAGCATATAGTAGTGGCGGATCTTTTCCTCACTAGTGAATAGGGTGGCTAAATCGTGCAGTTTGGTAAGATGGGCTACAACCGTTTCAGACTCATAACCGTGAAAAGGATCAGATTCGACTAGAGTGATTAACTCAGGGTCGACAGAGAATTCATAATCCTTATCGGTCACAAAGATAGGCGAAGTGGCAAACTTCGGGTCGTATTTCATCCTAGCGTTCAGAGATTTTTCTTTCCACTTGCGCAGTAGTTTCTCAACATCATAGCTATCCTTACACGCAAGAAAATCCTCACCTATCTCTCCCTCCATAACATAGCGTGTATCAGGCAATTCAGGCATAGTAGCAGGTTCTACTTCAATAGTATCAGCAGTTTCAGAAGTATCATCACATCTAGCAGCTACTCTAGCAATATGTGCATCAAGGGCCCTAGTGGCAAAGCAGTATCAGGCATAGCAGGCATAGTATCTAGCATAGCATCATCAGGCACAGTATCTAGCATAGCATCATCAGGCATAGTATCAAGCATAGCATCATGGGCAGCAGAAGTAGCATCATCAAGCACAGGCGACATATCAAGATTTCTAGCAGGAGGTGATGTCGCAAACTTACTCAAAACTGAAGGTGAATCAAGTGCAGAGCTAGATGGCAGTTCCTTACCTGTCCTCGTAGTGGAAGGCAAGATTTCAGTTCTTGGATCTTTCGAATTCCTCATAGTGACCAGCAGAAGTCAATCCCAAGTGACTCAGAGAATATAGTTGTGCATCCCCGGCAACGGTGCCAGAAAAAGGTCTTGATAACCCACAAGTATAGGGGATCGCAACAGTTTTCGAGGGTAGAGTATTCAACCCAAATTTGTTGGTTCGCTCAAGGGGAAGCGAAAGAATATTCTCAAGTATTAGCAACTGAGTTTGTCAGATTCAACCACACTTGAAAGATTAGTGTCTCAAGCAAAGTATCAATAGCAAAGTAGTATGATAGCAATGGTGCTAGAAACGATCTGTTGACGGCAGACTATTCCTAACTGTTGTATCAATGGCGCCAGTAGATTGCACGTGAGCGAGTAACTATTCTTCCCCGGCAATAGTGTTGGAAAAGGATCTTGCAACAAGTAACAGTGAAGTAGCAAGGAGCAGAAGTAGCAGCAGTAGCAACAGTAGCAGCAAAGTGGCCCAATCCCTTTTGTAGCAAGGGACAAGCCTAGACAAAGTAACGTAGCGAGGACCAGTAGTAAAAGACTCGTAGGCAGTGGATCGGTGATGGATGAGTGTGACGGATGTGATTCATCATGTAACAGCTATAATACAGAGAGATATGTAACTAGCTCCCGTTCGTCAATCTAATGTAAGCATGTATTCCGTATGTAGTCATACGTGCTTAGGGAAAAGAACTTGCATGACATCTATTGTCCATCCCTCCCGTGGCAGCGGGGTCCTAATGGAAACTACGGGATATTAAGGTTCTCCTTTTAATAAAGAACCGGACCAACGCATTAACACGCGGTGAATACATGAACTCCTCATACTATGGTCATCTCCGGGAGTGGTTCCGGCTATTGTCACTCCGGCGTTGCCAGGTCATAACACGTAGTAGGTGACTACAACTTGCAATATAGGATCTAAAACACACATATATTGGCGACAACATAATAGGTTCAGATCTGAAATCATGGCACTCGGGCCCTAGTGACAAGCATTAAGCATAGCCAAGTAGTAGCAACATCAATCTAGAACATAGTGGATACTAGGGATCAATCCCCGTCAAGAACTAACTCGATGACATGATAGATCTCATCTAACTCATCACCGTGCAGCAAGCCTACGATGAGATTACTCACGAACGATGAAGAGCATCATGGAATTGTCGATGGAGAAAGGTTGATGATGACGATGGCGACGATTTCCCCTCTCCGGAGCCCAAAACGGACTCCAGATCTGCCCTCCAGATGAAGAACAGGATGTGGCGGCGCCTCTGTATTGCAAAACGTGATGAAGCCTTCTCTCTGATTTTTTTTCCGGGCGAGACGGAATAAGCAGAGCTGAGTTTGGGGGCGGTGGTGCCACGTGGGCCCCACAAGCCCTCACGGCGCGGCCAAGGGGGTGGCCGCGGCCTGTGGGCTTGTGGTCCACTGGTCCACCTCCTCCGGTGGATCTTTGTGCAGGTATTTTTCTTTTATTCCAGAAAAAATCTCCGTAAATTTTTAGGACATTCCGAGAACTTTTATTTCTCCACAAAAACAACACCATGGCAATTCTGCTGAAAACAGCGTTAGTCCGGGTTAGTTCCATTCAAATCATGCAAATTAGAGTCCAAAACAAGGGCAAAAGAGTTCGGAAAAGTAGATACGACGGAGACGTATCACTCATTACGGTATGCAATTATGTCCTCTCGCATGATAATTAAACAAGGACGGCACATGCAACACAATAATATCACCAGTAACCTCACTCAATACTAAAGTGTAATGAATGCCTTACGGTATATCAGTTTCATGGGTGAAATGATGTTCTATCATCGATTGGTGGTCAATATGAACGTGGGGAAATAAATAATCAGTGGGATGTATAGCTACTTCAAAACTCTTAGTCAGGTGTGTGGCGTATATACCACATTGAATCCTGCCTCTAGTTCGGTTAAGATGCAAGCGACGTGCAACAATAGCTCCTAAGTTGTAAGTGTTATCACAATAAAGTGGACGGTGCAAAATAGCAAGGGTCGGGGCATTGAGACCACCGCCCTGCTCCATAGCAATTATGCATTTTCCTTTGAATAGAGAGAAATAGTGCATAGAAGGAACATGCAGACTAGTGGTTCTAGCGTTTCACACTCCCCTAGTTTCCCCCAGATTTAAGGTGAGGAGGGAATTCTCGAATTCCTCGGGCTTAGAGTCACGCACTTCCCCATCACAGGAGAGCAAGCATATTCACAAAATCGGTCTAGAGGCAATTCATGAGTTGTGGCATATAGATTAAAGCGTACGATGGGAGCATCATGAGTGTTTATGAAATAAAAGTTTTAAATGAAGGAATTAGTGAGGAGGTAGTATTGGTCACACTTATCTATGAGGATGTTGGCCAGCTCGGCATTCGTAATAAATTGCATGAATTCTTCAATGAAACCAGCTTCACTCCTGTACGGTGTATGTGGCCATTCACACGGCCAAACTTCTGTGTTGCGAGAAATGCTGAGGACGCTATCAAGAGTCCTTCCTGCAACTCCCTTAGGACTCCAACTTGAAGAACCTTTCCTTGAGGAACATATCCTTAGGAAATTCATTTTCCGACACACAATTTCTGAAATTTTTGGGCCACAAAAATTATGTCAATAAAACCTTGCAAGATTGATAGCAACTACTCATATGGGTGCTTAGAGGCTATATCAAGCATTCATGCTACTTGGAACTCAAAGATTTCAACGTGCAAGTTCATATTATACAACACCAAGTGAAGCCATTTAAGCAAGATATAAACTTCTAAAGCAAAAACTAATTGGAGGGATGAAGGAGTCACACATCAATGAGAAATTCCCTCAAAACAGTTTCAGAAATGGAGACCAGAGCACATAGATCAAAATTTTAGTTTCTAAGGGAAGAACATGGGAAAGAGATTGGTAGGAAAAAAATTCTGGAGGTAGGAGACGAAGTGACCTAAAGAGATAAGGTAGGGGGCAGTGGGCCACACAAGCTATCACGTCGCGGCCCTAGGGGTGCTGCCTATTGGCTTGTGGCTGATAGTTGCACCTCCCTCTACACTTTTTATTCCAAAAGTTATTATTTAATCCAGAAAAAATCGTATTAAAGTTTTGTGGCGATCTGAGACTTTTTACTTTTTTGGTCATTTTCTAGTGCACGGACAACTCAGAAAACAGGAAATCCATGGCATTTTATTTTTATAAAGCTAAAATAATAATAAATAAACTTGGGGTACAAAGAGATGTGAAAACTAAATTCATCAATCACTTGTCCTTCAAAGAGGATCCATTAATAAGGTTGATCAAGTCTTATTAATAACCGATTCTGATTAACATGAAACCGAAGTAATTTCATATGAAACTAGATTGCCTCAATGGGGATTTGCATCTCCCTAGCAACAAGATTATAATAATTCTTTTTCTTGGCAGTAGGTAGAGGGATTTGAAAATATCCGATGATGACCATGCCACAAGGCTCAATAACATTAATATTATTCATCAAAATTTTCTTCTTCGGAAAATGCATGGTATGTTGCATTCCATTGACATTGAAGGTAACCTTGCTTTTGTTGCAATCAATAACAGCCCCTGCAGTATTTAAAAAGGGTCTGCCAAGGATGATCGACATATTGTCATCCTCGGGCATATCAAGAATAAAAAAGTTTATTAAGATAGTAACATTTGCAATAACAATGGGAACATCCTCTCAAATTCAAATAGGTAGAGAAGTGGATCTATCAGCCATTTGCAATGATGTGTCAGTGGGTGTAAGTTTTTTCAATTCAAGTCTTTTATAAAGAGAAAAATGCATAACACTCACACCGGCTCCTAGATCACATAAAACATTTTTAATATATTTTTTCTTAATGGGGCAAGGTATAGTGGGGATACCAGGATCTCCCAACTTCTTAGGTACTCCACCATCAAAAGAATAATTAGCAAGCATGGTGGCAATTTAAGTTACAAGTATCTTTCTTTTGTTGGTAATAATATCCTTCATATACTTAGCATACAGACGCATTTTCAATATATCAGTCAAGCGAGTGCGCAAAAAGACAGGTCTAATCATTTCAGTAAGGCGTCCAAAATCTTCATCATCCCTACTTTTAGAAGACTTTTGAGGGAATGGCATAGGTTTTTGAACCCATGGTTCTCTTTCCTTACGTACCATGTTTTCTAGCGACGAAGTCTCTCTTATCATAATGCTTATTCTTAGGAGGTGGGTTATCAAGACCCTCAATAGGTTCAATTTCTATATCATTTTCATGTTCTTTATTACTTTTAGGTGGAACATCTACACGCACCCTATTATTCTCACTTTCATTTTCGTTATCACTAGGTGCATGTTCACTACCAGATTCTGTCTTCGCATCAGAAATAGAAACATCATGGTGATTCTCTACAGGTTTTTCTATATCAGGTTCGCTAGGGGCATGCAAAGTCCTATCATTTTTCTTTTCTTTTTCTTCTTAGAAGTACTACGTGTATCATCATTCATTTAATTCTTCCAGGGTGACCTTCAGAATAAAGAGGTTCCTGAGTCATTCTACCTCCTGTAGTCACTACTCTAATAGCATGATCATTAATATTATTCATCTCGGTAAGCAAATCATTTTGTGACTTAGCTACTTGATCTAGTTGGGTGTGAACCATAGAGACATGTCTACCTAGACCTTTCACATCATTAGCAATTCTAAACATCAAGTCACTCAAATGATTCATCATCATGTCATTAATCCTCAATTGACTCTTAACATAGTTATTGAAGTGCTCTTGCTTAACAATGTAATTATCAAATTCATCCATGCATTGATGAGAAGTCTTAGCATAAGGTATATCATTCTCATTAAAGGAACAGAGAGATTTTACCTCTACTACATGTGTCAGAATATCAAGTCTATGTATTTCTTCGATCGGTGGCAACTTTTTAATATCCTCAATTTGAATACCTTTCTCCTTCATAGTTCTTTTTTCTTTTTGCATATCTTCAGGACTGAGAAATATAATACCTCTCTTCTTTTGGATAGGTTCAGGTGGTAGTTCAGGGAGTGCCCAATCATCAACATTTTGCAGCATATTATTTAATAGCTTCTCGGCTTGTTCAACGGTTCTTTCCGTGAAAATACAACCAACACAACTATCTAGGAAATCAATACAAGGGTATGTTAGTCCATTATAAAACATATCCAGAATTTTATTTTTCTTACCCCTCTTCTTTTGGATAGGTTCATGTGGTAGTTCATGGAGTGACCAATCATCATCATTTTGCAGCATATTATTTAATAGTCTCGGCTTGTTCAATGGTTCTTTCTCTGAAAACACAACCAACACAACTATTTAGGAAATCCCTACAAGGGTATGTTAGTCCATTATAAAAGATATCCAGAATTTCATTTTTCTTAAGTGAACAATCAGGCAAAGCTTTTAGTAACTGGAGAAGCCTCCCCCAAGCTTGAGGGAGATTCTCTTCTTTAATTTGAGCAAAGTTAAATATTTCCTCTAAGGTAGCTTGTTTCTTATGAGCGGGAAAATATTTTTAGAAAAGTGATAGAACATATCTTGGGCAGTACGCATGCATCCAAGAGAAAGAGAAAGGACACATTCGTTGGCCTCGCCTTTCAACGAGAAAGGAAAGAGCTTAAGGATATAATAGTATCGTATATTTTCAACATTGGTAAACAAGGCAACAATATCATTTAGTTTCATAAGGTGTTCTACCACAGTTTCATTTTCATAGCCATGGAAAGGATTAGATTCCACTATAGGAATCAGTTCAGGGTCTATAGCAAATTCATAATCTTTATCAATAACAAGTATAGGAGAAGTGGAAAATTTAGGATCATATTTCATTTTCTCCATCATAGATTTTTCTTTTAGTTTACCTAGTAATTTCTTCAAATCATCTCTATCATTACAAGCAAGAAAGTCCCTGGCTACCTCACCATCCATAACATAACCTTCAAGTACATAAGTTAATTCATATCTATTAGGTGGACGAGGTGTAGCAAGTAATTCAAAGTATTCATCGGTTTCAGCATTTTCAAGTTCATTGGCTCTAGCAATATGAGCATCAAGTAATTCTCCTAGTGGCACAGTTTCAGATTCATCATGTGTAGCCATAGTATCATCATTAATTTCAGAAGTAGCATCATCAAATTCATATGGCATATAAGGTCTAGCAATAGGTGGCGGTTTAACAAGTCGATTCAAAACAGTGGGTGAATCAAAAGCAGAGCTAGATGGTGGTTCCTTACCTCCTCTCGTGTGAGAGGGAACGATCTTGGTTTGATTATATTTCAAATTCTTCATAATACAATTGAATATCCTCCAGTCAACACAATAAATAGAGCTATGTTGCCCGGTAGCGGTGCTAGAAAAAGGTCTTGATAACCCACAAGTGTAGGGGGTCGCAACAATCTTCACGGGTAGTATTTCACCCTAATTAATTGATTCGACAGAAGGGGAGACAAAGAATATTTATTGGTCGTAATAGTTGAGTTGTCAATTTAATCGCACTTGATATCCTTCTGCAGAAAATATTTAATAGCACACCAAGTGATAGTAGTAATAGTAACAGGGATAACATCAATTTTGGTAACATTAGTAGTAGTAGCAATTTAGTAGTAGGTGTGATAGTAGCAACAACAATAGTAACTTAGCAAGATTCAATGTATGTAACGTGTAGGCATGTGGATCAGCAGTGAATAATGATTTAGATGACATTGATCATATAATAGTTACGCACTAGGGCGACACAGAACTAGCTCCAATTCATCAATATAATGTAGGCATGTATTCCGTATATAGTCAAACGTGCTTGCAATAAGAACTTGATGACATCTTTTGTCCTACGCTCCCATGGAAGCGGGGTCCTATTGGAAACTAAGGGATATTAAGGCCTCCTTTTAATAGAGAACCAGAACAAAGCATTGACACTTAGTGAATACATGAACTCCTCAAACTACGACAATCATCGGAAAGAATCCCAATTATTGTCACCTTGGGGTATGCGGATCAAGACACATAATATGTAACGATAACTTGCAAGATAGGATCCAACTCACTCTTATATTCATGAAAACATAATAGGTTCAGATATGAAATCATGCAACTCGGGCCTTAGTGACAAGCATTAAGCATAGCAAAGTCATATTAACATCAATCTCACAACATAGTGGATACTAGGGATCAAGCCATGTCAAACTTAACTCAATTACATGATCAATTTCATCCAATCACACTGTTGTCCAACAAGCCTACAAAGTAATTACTCACTCCCGATGGTGAGCATCATGGTGGTGTTGATGGAGAAGGGTTGGTGATGATGACGGCGATTAATCGCCCTCTCCGGAGCCACAAACAGACTCCAGATCAGCCCTCAAGAGGAAGAACGGGAGGTGGCGGCGGCTCCATCTTGTAAAACTCGATGAAAACTTCTCTTTGATTTTTTTCTCGACGAATATGAATTTATAGGACTGGAATTAGGGTCGGAGGAGCCTCGAGAGCCCCACAAGCTATCTGGTCGTGGCCTGGGGGCCGCCTGATGGCTTGTGGCCCCCTCGCACTTCCTATCCCGCATGTCTTCGCTCCATAAATTCTTATAAATCCCAAAAATAATTTAAAAAAAGTTTTGTTCGATTCCGAGAACTTTTATTTCTGCACAAAAATAACACCAAGGTAGTTTTGCTGAAAACAGCGTTAGTCTGGGTTAGTTCCATTTAAATCATGCAAATTAGAGTCCAAAATTAGAGCAAAAGTGTTTGGAAAAGTAGATACGTTAGAGACGTATCAATGTACGAGGCAATCTGGTCCTTACGGGGCTCTCGGCCTTGCCTGATGAGCCTGGAAATCTCGAAGCTTTAACTTCGAGCCTCCTGTCTGACCCCGTCACCGGGTTGAGTCTTACCTCAGATTAAGTTTTGAGCTCGGATCTGATTAAAGCTTCCGAAGACTAGGGGTCAACATTGGCCGAGCATGCTCGTTGTGCTGACATGCCGGAGATCAACTCCGCAAGAATTAAGAAGACTAGTCGAGCTGACCTCTCGTTGTTGAACGAGACGTTGGTCCGGAACCAGACAATGAACATTATGGACGCCGTCCTCGAACTATGCTCGGATCGGTCGTGAGGCGGGCCACAGGGAATTTTATGTCCCACCCACCACTCACTTGATAGCCACTATCAAAGATTTAACCAATATGTTGGACTACGCCTTCAAGGAGGCCGAGGATCTGGACAAAGATGCCGACGCCACTCCCCTCCCACCACTGGATGGCGGGCAACCACCTCCACCTATGATGTCTATATGGTGGACACGCCTGCCGATAAGGGCGACGATACCACAGGGTAGAGCGACGACGGCACCCCCAGAAAGAACGACGACAAGCCCGGCGACGAGCCACCCAAACACCGACGTCAATGCAAACGATCCAAGGGGCGCAAGGGTAGAGAAAGCAACACGGGCACCGGAGAAAATGATATCCTAGACAATCTGGAAGACCTCGTCGAGCCGTTACCCCCGAACAGCAACTCGATGACTCGGAGGGGCGCGAGGATCAGGATAACCCCGAGGACCTCAATGACTCTGAAGACAGCAACTATCTTCATCTCTCCAAAGAGGAGGATAGTATCGGAGACGAGGATTTCATTGTCCCCGAGGACCCACTGGATCAAGAGTGGTTCAAGCGGCAACTTATAGCCACCGCCCAAAGCCTGAAGAAGAAACAGAAGCAGATAAAAGCCGAACAAGACACCCTTAACGGTAGATGGACGAAAGTCCTAGCACTCGAAGAAGGGTACGGCAATGAACGGTTTGATCAAAACAAAAGTTACCCGCACTGACATTTGCTGACACAACTCGATGAGGCCTTTGAGCCCGCAACCCCCAGGCGCACTAAGGACAACCAGTCAGACCGCCCCCCTCGAGGACGGGACAAGACGGCTAGAGAAGCCAAAGATCGACCCGAACCCCCCCCCCCCCCCATAGAAGAAGGAAAGAGCCAATACAACGTGAGGACCCGTATGACCTATGACACAACCTGAAGGCTAGAGCAGGTCAGATAAGATCTATCTATACATATTTTCTCTCCCTCCCTCCCTCCATCCCTCCTCTCTCTCTCTATCTCTATCTATCTATCTATCTATCTATCTCTCTCTCTCTCTCTGATCTTCAATACAATATCTCCTGTGAGACCAATACAATATAATTCTTGTGGTGTGTTTGTTGGGATCAGATGAATTGTGGATTTACAATCAGCTTATACATTGATTTATATTAATTCTTCAAGTCTCTTTCACGTGTAGTTCTATAGCTATGTATGATTTCTGATCTATGAGGCTTCTTTGACCAAGATAGATGCGTAGTTCTTCACAGGGAGAGGTGCATAGTAGTGGATTCAATCTTGTGGTGATCTTTTCCAGTGACAAAAGGGACGAATGCACAAAATACAAAAGGAAAGTAAAAAAATAAAGCAAATAAATTGCGGAAAGTATTTTTGGTTTTTAGTATTATGATTAAGTAGACCCGGGGGGCATAGTTTTCACTAGAGGCTTCTCTCTCGAACACATAGCATATGGTGGGTAAACAAATAACTGTTGGGCAATTGGTAGAAAAGCGTGTAGTTAAGATGTTATTCATGTCAATGATCATGTATATAGGCATCACGTTCCTGACAAGTAGACCAAAATGATTATGCATCTACTACTATTACTCCATTTCGAGAGTGCTTTTATACTTGCCTTTCTAGGTATTAAGTTCATGACAAATAGAGTAATGCTTTAAGCAAGATGGTATGATGTAGACAAAGTAAACCCAATCGATATGAATAAACCCCGTTGTTTTAGCCTTAATGGCAACAACACAAATATGTGCCTCGCTACCCCTACTATCACTGGATGAGAAAACCGCAAGATTGAACCCATTATAAAAGCACCTCCCCAGTGAAGATAAATCAATCTAGTCGGCCAAACCAAACGGATAGATCAGATAGAAATACAAAAATATAACAATCATGCATAATAAAGTTCAGAAAAGGCTCAATTAATTTCAATGAATAATCTGATCATAACTCGGGGGAGTACTATATGTTGTCGTGCTACATCTTCTTTCCTCTTCGGGGAATCCAACAACTCCTACGGGAGTAGAAGTCGTCAAGCACTATTTTATCCAAATCCATGTACTTCTCTATTCTTATATGATTCAAGGGTACATTACACTTCAATCATGTGTTTTTCTACATATATATTTTTGTATTTTGAGAATTCGGCAGATCAAATAGGCCCTAAATCAGAGGACCCAGAGGGTTCTAATCCTTTGAGATTTTTATTTCGTGTGAATCTCTTTTGCTACATGACTTGTTTTATTCATGTAGGCTCCAAATAATTGGTTTCTTCCTTAAGATTAGTTTTTCTAAGTTTAATAGAGAATTCTCCATTGAATCTAACCTTATTGGAAAGACTCCTACATATTTCTTATGCATAATCAAACAATCGTTCACTCTTGTTGTATTAAAGATGGCATTACATTTCAATCCTTCATTCAAAGCAATTCCAGAGTTTAGATATCTAGAAAACTACTTTTATACCTCTATATAGGGTCTGAATAACCCTGAATTTTAGTTGTCAGATGAAACCGATATCCAACGGTTGAGAGGCGGAAAATACGACTAGATTGGCGTGTGTTGTGAGGGGGCTTAGCACAAGTACGTTGCCAGAGTCTTGTTGAGCATCCATATTGATACAACTAGTCTTGGAATCAGTGCTAGTGAGAATGCTCCATTTTTGGAGTTAGGGAACCCTACAGTTTAGGGTTCCATAGGTGTGACATGTTAGAAACTAGTGATGCTGTGTTTATGCAACTAGTGCCTTCGAGATGAGCTTATTCTTTATGTTGTCAAGCCTTGTTTTGTGGTATTATAGTCTTATTCTGGACTTGGGCGTGTTTTAAATGCCCGAGTCACCGGTTTGTATCCAGTGTGTATGGGTCATCGGTTGTATCCGGTGTGTACGGGTCGCGATAGTGTTTTGTTGAGCAGTGTTTCAAAACTTGGAAGCATCAACTCAAGTCATCATTAATGGGATGTGAGTCTAGAAATGGTCGTATGGAGTAACTCATGTCGGTGTGATCTTCTCCCTATCATGAACTGTTGGTTGTGAGTGAAGCCTTTGTCCATTGTGCATATGAAGCCTTAGCACTGACAACATATTTGAGTTCTAGTTGTTCTGTCCCACCTATAGTGCTTCCAAGAATTGAATCATGAAGCCTAATGGCTCTTTCATGATGTCCCCCCTAAAAAACCCTAATCCCACACTCGTGTGCAAGCTTCTTCTTTTCTTGAGTCTCATCTTAAGAGAGGAAAATCTTAGAGAGAGGGGAGAGGTTGAGCATCGAGAACAAGCATATTGGAGCGTAGAGGCCTTGATCCATTACTCTTGGAGATTTGGCATCTCTGAGATAGCTATGCTCGTTTGGGAACTTCCATCATGTGGATTTGCCTCAAGTAAGTATGTGAAGGACCATGGATCACCTCAAGATCGACCAAGAGTGTCTCGGGCAAGCTCCTCAACAAATTGACTCGAGGAGAAGGTGAAGTCTAAGTGACTTCATAACTACGTTAAGGCCTCTCCAACAAGTTAAAGTCTCTCCAACAAACACATGTTGTTGACTTGAACTTTGGGATTTATCTGGTGACTTTGTTCTCTCACTCTCTACTTTACACCTAAAAGACTGGCATTCTCATCATTAACAACAAAATCATTAAAAATAGGACTCCCACTATCACCCCTCCCCCCTCCCCTCACGTCATTACAACCGATCATTCATTATCATTGTATCTTCCGTCCATGTTACAAATGCATGGCCATATATGTAAATGTCACTTCTCTTAGAACTCACATACACTACTTTTTTCGTATGAACGCACTAGATCGATCTGAGGTCTTGTTGATCAATGTGGTTGTCCATTTCTACTTGATGATAATGTCACACCATCAACAATTAAGAGTCTCTTTTAAGAAACACCGAGTACAATGTAGACACACACAAATTCTACTGGAAAATGGAGTCACAAAGTTTCAAAATTGATGAAATCATCACAAAGCACATGTGCATCGTTATTGACGAGAACGCGTCTTCCACATAAAGAATAATCGCATTAGCACATGCCTATAGTTGATCCATGGTGAGCTGGAGGCACAACCCTTCTCATTATGCAAGCAAAATGGTTGGTTCTCGGCAGCACTTACATTTAGAAGAAAAAAACATCGTATAACATGGACAAAAACGACTACAATACAACAATTTTGCTATTCTTGGAGGGCACATGCCCCATGAGCACATATTCCCTATGTTCCAAAAATACAAGGTAAACCATTTCCAAAAGTGAAATGTTTCTACATTGACAATATTTATAGAAAAAATATATGCACATACAATACAAAATTAGTATCATTATTACTCCCTTTGTTTCAAAATAAGTGTCTTAAGCTTAGTATAATTTTATACTAGAGCTAGTACAAAGTTAAGTCAGTTATTTTGAGACAGAGGGAGTATGAAATATTTCTTCATATTTAAATTATTTGGTATTGTATATGTTGATACACATGGCCAAACATAGAAAAGTTTGACTTGCAAATTTTTTAATACATTATATTCTAGAATAGATGGAGTACAGTAAAATGAATATGTTTGCCCTCTAGGCCGGAAGACAAATTAAAGATCTGTAAGCATTAACCTAGGTTTTCTTGCAAAGTGTTGTTTCTTTTCATGTAATTTTACAAGCAAAATATTTGATTCAAACATTTATAGAAGATATTCCTCAAAAGTTTTTTATAACCAGAAATCACCTCCAATTCATGGGTCATAACAAGGTGCATGCATAGTTCTTAGCTATGTGTTGTTGAAATCTTGTTCATTTGCATTGGATATGATCTCGATGAGAAAAAATGTTTAGTACCAGAACGGCAATCGACAGACATCAAATTGTTATAGTTGTCATCAGTGCTTAGCCACATATAAATCATTGCTTGCAAACAGTGTCGAGATAGTTGCTCTTATTACAAGTTCATGAAATCAAAACACAGTCACAGGACAATTTGCAGACTCAGTCAAATATTTCAACTTGAACAAGGTTCTGGCCAATGACCAGGCTCACTCACTGAAAGTAGCACCCCAATATCATTTCAGCTTTTCGAAGAGCTTTGGTGCTACCTGCAGATGCATAATACGAGGCATGTTATTTTCAATCTTGGCAGTGCTTTCTTATAGCCGTTTTTTTGAACAATAATCCATCTCTGACTTGAGAGGAAGTACTTACACATTTATCGATGCATGACCAATAGTCAAAATATTGCCCAGTGCAGTGCTTGTGCCCGGTATCATCGGCCTCAACTCTCTTGATACATTTCTGTGCATCATAAAGCCACCACACAGGTTGGAGAGGTAATCACATAGGAGTATCGTGTTGACATAAATGAAACAGTATGGTGATGAAAAATCAAATTGAGTATGAAGAAGAACATTACTAAGTCAATGAAGATCCAAATGGTTCTCAACCTCACAATTTAAGTCAGACATTTGTGTTGTTCCAACAGAGTAAATAATAGTAGTTCTGATCAGTTACCGAATATACTGTGTGTTGGAAACAGCATCATAGAGGAATAGAGGATTATATGAATCCTTCAAAGTGCTAGTACCAATCTACTACCTCCGTTTCTAAATGTAAGTCTTTTTAGATGTTTCACTAGGGGACTACATACGGATGTATATAGACATACTTTAGAGTGTAGATTCACTCATTTTGCTCCGTATGTAGTCCCCTAGTGAAATCTCTAAAAAGACTTATATTTAGGAACGGATGGAGTACAAGCCTACAAAAACGTCTTATATTTTGATATGGAGGGGGTATTATTTAACTTTCATTGAAACAATTGAACAGTTCACTACTACAGAAGACGGAGTAACAAAATTGAGCTATGCAACTTTTCTTAGGATGTGGAGGGCGATATTTGAGCTGGATAATTCATATAGAGTTTCAATACAAAACTACCATGAATATCACACCGGAAAAACTTCCAAGGATAACTCTAATGCAGCCCAAGAAGATGCTGGAAACATGGTGGCAAACTTGAATAACAGCCAAAACTCGCACATTCACATGGCCAAATAGTTTCATAATTATGCTGACCGAAGAGCATCATTCTCAGAACTTCAATACTAATAGAAATAGCAATACTGTCACATTAAATTACCCCATCAAAATTAAGTGGGTGTTACAACAAAAGAAAGTAAGAGCACACCTCATACTCATACAGCGGCTTTACACACTGTGGCTTGCACCGCTCCTCAAGATACTTCTTGGGATCAACAGGTTCCTCATCCGCCCTGAGATAAAACAACAATAGAAAACAACGAAAGTTCAGAGAATGAAATGGACTGTTTCATAACCTTTTATGAATGGTGCAACCCATGGCCTTTTCTGGTATGAAACCATAAGTCAGACATCTAATAACAACTCCCTCCGTTCCATATTAGTTGTCGCTCAAACGGATGTATCTAGCACTGAAATACATCTAGATACATCCGTTTCAGCGACAAGTAATATGGATCGGAGGGAGTACATAATCAACATAAAGAGCTACGGCCGGGATAAAATGCACTATGTACGCAGGTAGCTGGCAGGAGACATTTTGTTCTATTCTAGTCTGGTTATTTTCCCCTACCTATCCCTGGAACGTCATCTTTTACATCAGAAGATCTGTAACAACACAAAGGCATCACCAAAGATGAACACCCAGGAACCATGCTATGCTAAAAAAAATATGACACAAGCCCAATTCCAGATAAGATAGGGTAAGTCAAATGCACCTTAACCCTTGAATATATAGTAAGAAAGGGATTCTCATCTCAAAATATCCATGCAGACATGCAGTGTGAACTACTCCCTCCGTTCCTAAATATAAGACCTTTTAGAGTTTCCAATATAAAGTACATATGGATGTATATAGACATATTTTAGAGTACACATTCATTCATTTTACTCCGTATGTAGTCCATATTCAAATCTCTAAAAGGTCTTATATTTAGGAACGGAGGGAGTACAATGCACTAGTTTAGAGATTACAACAGTCAAAATACTAGCAGCGTACACATTTCCAATTGTTGATGAAGTTGGAGCAGATTGTACAGCACGACTATATCCCTACACTGTAGAAGATAGCATCGAACTCTTGATTCTCCAAGAAAACAAACATCAAGCTGCCCACCATGCCAGAAACCATCCATCTATTATGCAGTTATCTTAGCTGTGTAGTTCTAATAATCAACAGGTATAGGGCACACTGAACCCCCAGGACAACCAAGTAAGCTTGTTCTTGTCCTTCCTTGATTTGAATTTGTAACCCACCATCGACGAGAGAGTATTCATCCTATACACTAACCCGCTGGATTCTTGGTGCGAAATCTGATGCTACCTCAATCTAGTGAGATAAACAATGCAGATACTTATATACAGCTTTAATCTTTCTAAACCAAGCACAAGGCAGCCATGTAAAATAGAAGCACAAAACACTTAGTACTTCATAATAACATAACATGCATAAAAGAGCTGCAGATGGAACATTAATGCATCTGAGGGTCAGGTATTATATCCTCCTACCAATCCCTGGAACACCATATCTTCCATCAGATGCATTAATCAAGATTAAGAGGTCTCCAAGATGAAACACCTGGGAGACAGCAGTGTGCTTAAACGAAAAGAATATAAGAGGCATCTCTAGCCCATCCCCCATAAGTTAATTCCCATCCTTTAATTCCCCATATTTTGCAGGATTAAACTTTTTTTCATCTAGCACATCCCCCAAACTCAATCGACCAAAAGCTCAGTTTGCACACATTTGGCTTGCGCAATTCATCGAACACCTACAATGCAAGAGTCATGTTGTGGTAATTTCCATCGTTACAACGCGCAGCGGACACTGTCCTGATTTAAGGAGTACCGCAAGGCGGTGAAGCTCAAGGCGAGCAAGCTGCCCAAGAAGCATGTTCTAACTCAAGAGGTACTCTTTCAATTCCAAAATTCATGGATGAATTGACATATCTTCCCTGTGTCTTGTGATCAAGTAGCTACCAGTACTGTTTAATTGTAGTTCATATCTACCTTGTTGCATGTAGAACCAATCCTCTGAAATGAAACAACTAGCAAAATCCGACATGGACAAGCTGAACAAACGCAAGGCATCTGTGGATAACGAGCGAGCCAGCACGGAGTCAGAGCTATTGGGAGGACGAGCCATGGCAAAAGAGCTGGAGCGCCAAATGAACCAGACCAAGGCCAAAGCCAAAGCGACTTCCTACTTTCCTAGAGGACAGGGCTGCAAGCAATGTGTATGGCCAGGACACGAAAGAACGTCGTCGAGGAGACCTCGTACGCCCAGTAAGGTGAGGTATCGCAAGAGCTGGGCTGCGTCAAGAGGGAGCTCCGCAAGCTGAAGCTGAAGGGGAAGTCCTCGGTGGAGGCCAAGGCCTAAAGCGACGCCATGGTGACGGTGTGCAAGATCCCATCCAACCTGCAGGCCTCCGCCGAGATGAAGCAGTATTCGGTATTCCTCATTTTTACTGAGGAGTGCGCCTCTCCCATAGCAAATATGGGGTAGAGGGAAACTTTACGGGGATGAAAACCTATTTGGGGGGGGGGGGGGGGGGGGGGGCTAAAGGAAATGGGGATGGCCTAGATGGGCGTTAATTCCCCAAACAAACAAAAAATCGCCCCACATTTAGCTTTTGGGGATGGGCTAGAGATGCTCTAAGACACCCCAATTATACGTTTGAGAATGGGATTTCATTCAAATGCATCTTAACCCCTTCAATAAGGTAGCAGTCAAATTATCGCAGCACACTGGTTTAGATCCTACAAGGCACTAGCAGATGAATACACATTTCCATTAGTAGATCCAGTTGCAGCAGATTGTATAGCACAGCTGTCACACCACACATTACAGAAGATAGCATCGAGCTCCCGATTCTCCAAGCGAAAGCAAGCATCCAGCTGCCCACACGCACCGGCCAACAATCCAGCTCACATTCAACCCCCAAGACCTCAAAGCAACTTTGTTCCTCCCCATTCCAGATGATTTCCAAGCCGTGACCCAACAGAGACCAACCAGACCATACCCCAAGCCGTGACCCAGCAGAGACCAACCAGACCATACCCCAAGCCGCTGGATTTCTGGCGCAAATCCGTAGCTCCGTCGATATAGCTTCGATCGAAAGGAAACAACCAGAATCAATGCAGCTACACGCATAAAGGACACGCAGCGCACGGATCGCGGGAAGCAGGCAAACGATATTCAGGCGCTACCGAGCAACCAACTGGGAAGGAGATGAAGGCTCAGGGATGGAGGAGTACCCACATGGCGATTACGCGGTCCGAGCGGGTGGGTTCTGCTCCTGGCGAGGGGAGGGGAGGGGAGGGGATCTGGAGCGAGAGGCTGGTCGAAAGTTAGGGTTCGAGGGTGGGGAAATTTTGGGAATGGTTCGTGGACCACGGGAGTAAAACAACGAGGGTGGGCTGGGGCCTCGGTGCGTGGGTGGGTGGCGTTGGGGGTGGGTGTGGCGAAAATGCTATTTGCCGTTTCTTGCATCAAACTGTCGACGTTTTGAGCAGGGACGCAACGAATCGGCCCGTTTAGCGTTTCAAAGCTTTCGGTTTTGGAACCGTCTAGAGTTTCAGGCAGTTTTTACTGATTTTAGAAAACTTTTAGAAGGTTCCCTGAACTGGTTTTTCGGTTTTCATATGATATTTTTTTCGTTTTTTCGGTTTTTCGTTTTTCCTTTTCTCTCCTGCTTTTTATTATTTTTCTTTCCTTTTTATTTTTATGTTTTATATCTTTTATTTTTGTCAATATTATTTTTTAACAAATGTTCATAGTTTCAGAACTTTTTCAATATTTAAAAAAAATATATGTTCAAAACTTAAAAAATGTTCCTGGTTTCAAAATTTGTTCATAATTGGAAAAATGTTTATAGTTTTCAAATTTGTTCAAAATTCGAAAAATGTTTACAATTTTGTAATTTTATTCGTGTTTTAAATTTTGTTCACAATTTGAAAAATGTTCATTGTTTCAAAATTTGTTCACAATTCGAAAAATATTCACAATTTGATAATTTTCTTCATGAATATGAAATTTGTTCACGTTTCAAAAAAAAATCACAATACGAAAAATGTTTTATTTTCAAAAAAATTCACAATACAAAAAATGTTCATTATTTTATAATTTTGTTCATGAATTCAAAATTTGTTCATGTTTGAAAATTTGTTCGCAATTCAAAAAATGTTCATGGTTTCAAATTTTGTTCGCAATTCGAAAGAAATTATATTTTTTCTCACGAATTTTAAATCTATTCATGTTTCAAAATTTGTTCACAATTGGAAAAATGTTCATAGTTTCAAAATTTGTTCACAACTCGAAAAATGTTCATAATTTTATAATTTTATTCAGAAATTCCAAAAAAAGAACTTCAAAATTTGTTTGATTATTTTCAAAAAATGTTTGATAATTAGAAAAGTTTAGAATTTCAAAATAAGTTTGCATTTCCTTTCATGAACTAAAAAGTCCAAGGATTTCAAAAAATTGTTCCCCTTTTAAAAAAATGTTCACACATGCAGAAAATTCTCGAGTTTCAAAATATGTTTGCATTTTTCAATATTAATCAGAAATTAAGAAAAAACCTCGGAAACTTCAAAAAATGTTCGTCTTTTCAAAATTTGTACTCAAATTTAAAAAATTGTTCACGTTTTCAAAATTTGTTCCACAATAAGAAAATGTTCGGGGTGAATTTCAAATTTTTTTTACTTTTGTAAAAAAAGTTCATAAGTTCAAAAAAAATGTTCAGGTTTTCACTTTTGTTCTTGTTTTTTCAAACAATGTTCACAAAAAAAACTTCAAAAATAATCTAATCTACCTATGTGGATTGTTCTAATATATTCGTGTTGCCTTTTCACCACAAGCATGAAGAATTCGCAGTGGCTATCTACCTCGCTCACCAATAGCTCGTGAGTTTGAATCCCAGCTAAAGCTATGCATTCTTTTTTTAATTTTTACACCCCTTGCAGCTGCTGATTTTTGCCAACGCATGGAACCTCCGTTGGCCGTCCAAGTCGGGGTTGTTGTAACGACTAAGATGCGGCACTTTTCTTATTTGGGGCGAAGCCTCAAAAGGAGAAAGAGGCGCATCTGAGCGTTTCGCAGGCAGGATAAACATTGCAATACATAACGGATGGAAGAGTAATAAGATTTGGCTTACACTGACCATAAGCTACATTACAGAGTCACGCAGTCATACATTATTCAAATGGAAAAGCAGGGTCCGACTACGGACAAGATAAAATGACAAAAGCCAATGCTATCCCGCCTTGCTAGGCCCACGATCACGACCAAGTGAAAAGGACGTGGATGTCGCCTAGAGGGGGGGTGAATAGGCGCTTTAAAATAGTTAAGGTTTAGGCTTGAACAAATGCGGAATAAAACTAACGTTTAATATGTCAAGCACAAAACCTACAAACAACTAGGCTCACCTATGTGCACCAACAACTTATGCTAAGCAAGATAAACCACTAAGTGATAGCAAGATATATTACAATAAACAATATGTCTATCACAAAGTAAAGTGCATAAGTAAAGGGTTCGGGTAAGAGATAACCGAGGCACGGGGAGACGATGATGTATCCCGAAGTTCACACCCTTGCGGATGCTAATCTCCGTTAGAGCGGTGTGGAGGCATAATGCTCCCCAAGATGCCACTAAGGCCACCGTAATCTCCTCACGCCCTCGCACAATGCAAGATGCCGTGATTCCATTAAGGGACCCTTGAGGGCGGTCACTGAACCCGTACAAATGGCAACCCTTGGGGGCGGTCACCGAACCCGTACACGTGACAACCCTTGGGGGCGGTTACCGGTACCCGTACAAATTGCTCGGGGCAATCTCCACAACCTAATTGGAGACCCCGACGCTTCCCGGAGCTTCACACCACAATGATTGAGCTCCGAGACACCACCAAGCTTCTAGGACGCCAAAGCATCCACGAAGAACAATATCAAGGGTACTAAGTACCAAAGGTAGTAAGCTTCTCAACTTCTCACTTCCACGTATCACCGTGGAGAACTCAAACCGATGCAACTAATGCAATGGCAAGAACACACAAAGTGGTCAAGTCCCTCACACTCAAATCCCTCCACAACAACAAAAGCTATGGAGAAATATGAGAGGAAGAACAAGGAGCTCACAAAGAACTCCAAGATCAAGATCCAAGGGGTTCCCCTCACATAGAGGAGAAAGTGATTGGTGGAGATGTGGATCTAGATCTCCTCTCTCTTTTCCCTCAAGAACTAGCAAGAATCATTGGAGGGATTGAGAGTAATCAAGCTCTAAGAATGTCAACAATGGAGGTAGAACAAGAGCTCAACGGATGGATAAGGCCAAGGGGGAAGAAGACCCCCTTTATATAGTGGGGGAAGGAATCAGACCGTTACCCCCACTTTCTGTCCGAGCTCCAGCGGTACTACCGCCAGCTAGCGGTACTACCGCTGGCTGCAGCGGTACTACCGCTGGCACTCCAGCGGTACTACCGCTGGGCCCCTGGTAGTGCAACGGCACTACCACCGCCAAGAAAGTCTTCGCAAAAAGGTCCGTCCACGAACAACCGCTAGGCAGGCGGTACTAAGCTCCTGGAGCGGTACTACCGCTGACCAGGGGCGGTACTACCGCCAGCCAGCGGTACTACCGCTAGGGCCAGCGGTACTACCGCTAGGTCCAGCGGTACTACCGCTCGCCACTGAAACAGCCATAACTTTCGCATACGAGCTCTGAATCGAGTAAACCCAAGCTTGTTGGATTCAGGACGACAAGGGCTATCCAAGGGCTACCAAACAAGGGAAATCTTAAGACCATGCGGTTATGAATATGCCAAAGATATAGAGATGTGAGTCCTCTATGAATGAAGAACCGGCAAAAACTCCAACATCGAAAACATCATAGTAGATGCATATGGACTCCGTTTTCGATGAACTCGAGCTTGTCACGAAGATGACCATAAGATCTAAAACTCACAAAGAGAAACACCAAACAAGAACCAAGAAGTATGATGCAAGGATGCAAATGGTTTGAGCTCTCAACGAATGATACGATCAAGCTACTCACTTGAGAGCCCCCTTGATAGTACATCAATCTATCCTAAACAGAAAACCTATCAAGGGCAAACCTATACCTTGCACCTCGTCCTCTTGAGCTAGATGATGATGATCTTGGCTTCCTCAAGATGGACCACCTTTCTTGATTGTGTTGGATTGATGAAGACTAGTTGATTGCTCCCCCATACTCACTATGGGTGAGCCACTCTTCAGCATATCTTCACAAGTCCATTGCCACCACAATGGACGGCAAGCTTCAAGCATGATATCTTCATGCTGATCCACTTGAACTTGCACATCGCAATCTTGATGACGATCACAACTTGACGTCATACTTCATCGATTGTATGAGATCTTCCCTTTGACGCAAGCCCATGGAAACATACCTAACCCCCACATAGAACTCTCATGAAGACCATGGGTTAGTACACAAATACGTAATGGACAATGCTTACCATACCATGGGATCACTTGATCCCTCTCGGTACATCTTGTACGCTTTGTGTGTTGATCATCTTGATTTGCTCATGGGTTTTATGAGATCTTCCCTTTGATGCAAGCCCATGGAAACACACCTAACCCCCACATAGAACTCTCACGAAGACCATGGGTTAGTACACAAATACGTAATGGACAATGCTTATCATACCATGGGATCACTTGATCCCTCTCGGTACATCTTGTATGCTTTGCACGCTTTGTGTGTTGATCATCTTGATTTACTCTTTGTCTGAGATCTTGATCAACCATGTGTCTCTATGACCATTCTTTGGATAATACCTTGAATACCATCTTGGTCATCATATAAACTCCTTGAACCCAACAGATGGACTTCAAGAAGTGCCTATGGACAAATCCTTGTGTGTTGATCATCTTGATTTACTCTTTGTCTGAGATCTTGATCAACCATGTGTCTCTATGACCATTCTTTGGATAATACCTTGAATACCATCTTGGTCATCATATAAACTCCTTGAACCCAACAGATGGACTTCAAGAAGTGCCTATGGACAAATCCTATAAATGTATCTTAAGGCAACCATTAGTCCATAGGAATTGTCATCAATTACTAAAACCACATATGGAGATATATGCTCTAACACCAAGTGCCTCTAATCCTCAGGATACGTCACATATAGCCTGCCACTGGCCTCGTCGAACTCCCACTTCAGCTGGGTATCCTCGGGAACATCTGCATCTGGAGTACCTGTACCTGTGGGTGGTTGTAGTAATCTGTGAGCCATGGGGACTCAGCAATCTCATGACCTTGGTATCGATTCTAACAAAGTTAATAGGTGAGGTTGGGGTAAGTGTTTGAGTTTGCATCATCCTAAGCATATATGGTGGCTAACTTACGAAGAATAGGAATAAGTTATGGTGATCTATGTAACAGGATCGAGGTCTAAGAATGATCACTAAGTGATCCTGAACACCTACTTATGTCATTCATAACCCCACCGTGTTCTCGATCAGAGAAGGAACTCCGAAAGAAACAATCACGGTTACACACACAGTTGGCAAGTTTTAGTTAACTTACTTTATTAAGTTGTCTAGAACCGCGTGTTAACAAAATATCCATGATTGCCACATAACCGCGGGCACGGATTTCCAAAATATTTAACCCTGTGGGGGTGCTCCAACTAATCCATCACAAATTACCACGGGCCGCATAGTAATCCTCGACCACGAAACTCGCGATCTCGTCGGATTCCTTAGAGGGAAACCTCAACTCCGAGAAGACCCAAAGTCTCACCGGAATCCCAGTGCGCACGATATATCGCTAAGGTAAGACAAGTCCAGCAAGACCACCCGACGTGTCAACGAACCCGATAAAAGCCGCATAACTTAGTCTCAGGGCACGCGGATAAGCGAAGCGTACAGTGGCCTGATAGAAATCACCCGAGTTGCCCCGGGTTGGCCCCGCACGGTGCTCTCGTTTGGACCAACACTCATGAGGAGCACTAGCCCGGGTTGTTGATTAATTCCTCAGGGGTAGCTATTTCCTATGCCTTTTATTATTAAGTTGTTAGCAAATTAACACCAAAGTTGGGTCTTGCCAGACAAACCTTAACGCTAAACGATTTACCAAGGGGGTCCTCATAACAACCCCGAATGTGTTAGGAGCGCTCGGTTATGGAATAAAACACGGGTAGCCGAAACTAAGGCGGTAACGGCGGAAGAAATCACCCGGCAAAAGGCTAGGTCTTCCGCTATTTACCAAGTATATAGGTGCGTTAATTAAATAACATTTAAATAGGATGATATCAAATTGCCCATGCTATCACATGGACCAGCTTGCACCTGCAACTAGCAACGCTAAAATTAATGGTTGAGCAAGCCTAACTTAGCCAAACAATATTTGCTAGGAGGGGAGGTGTTTGAAGTTTCATGGCAATGTTTGATGGCCTATATATCATGTGGTAGGCAGCGGAGATATAACGATGAAAGCGAATCAACTAAGCATAACCAAGCTAGAAACGGTGTCAAGGTCACTATCATCTTGCGTGTGATTTCTTCAGAGCAGAACTGTTCCTGATCTTCCGGCACGAACTCACCGGACTCCTTGAACTCGCTTCCAGACCCAGTAGCTACCCAAAGAAACAAACAACAAATAAACACCAGCAATTGATAATGCAACAATCTATATGATGCATGCATGCACAAACTCTAAATATGCACAAAAACAATCCTACACAGATAATAAAGAGCCACCTCATCATAAAGATGACACTTTTGCATAACTGCTCGACTCTGAAATCCAGTGCAACCATTGGATTCCTTGGGTTTTTCTACCCCAAATCCATATATCATACACTATATATGCATGCAAAAAAACATCATAGAACAAAAAAGAAATCCTACACAGGATCAAACTCTACTAATGTCAAGAACAAGAGATGTTCTTGAACCTGACATATCTGGTATATACCAGATTAAGAAATTCCACTTCTGGCTATTCCAAAAATGGAATTAACACAACAAACAGAAAAAAAACACACTAATATGACGGGGGGCCCCACTGGTCATAGGGCCAGGGGGCCTTAGTATATGACATGTGCCTCGTGGCCCACCTGTCACGTGGCACCTACACACATAGAAGGAAAATAAAAAGGGGGGCATGGTGGGGGTTCACACCCACCACTCGTGCCTCCACACACGGCACTGTTGCCACTGCATTAGCAGTGGTGAGTCTGCACTAAGCAGGTAAAACCTGCCCTGCCTCCATGCACCACAATGCGCACAAGATAAAAAAGGGGGGACCCACGACGCTGCGGTGCGACGCTCGGTCGGTTGCCACTGGGCTAGCGTGGGGCTTTTGTTCGGCTCGGTTGCCACTGGGCTAGCGTGGGGCTTCTGCTCGACAGGGGGCTCCATTGTTGAAGAGCTAGCAAAAGGGCTCACCTTATCTGCAACGCAGAGAGGCGTCGGCGGTGACCTCGTCGGTGCAACACATGCACAGCTACGCGCGACTACTCGGGCTCTACGCTACGCCAAGCTGTTGAAGCTGATGCCTACTGAGATGTTGTTGCTTTACGCCCTACTGCCACTTCTCTACACCATGTTGCTGCTGCACTACGCACATCACTGCTGCTGCACTACGCACATCACTGTTGCTGCACTATGCACAACACTGCTGCTGCAGCTTGCCATCGAACGGCGGCAACGACGAGGCTGCGGGGGAGAGGGGGGAAGCAGAGCGGTGACTGCTCACCTAGGGTTGAAAGGGGAAAGGCCCGACGACGAAGAGGAACGATGCTCTGCTGCACCCAACGAACTGATGCACAAGGAGCTCGCCGGAGAGGAAGAAGATTGCCGTCGTGAACATCGGGGAAGCGGCTTCGGCGTTGGATCTTCCCGAAAATGGAACCCTCATCGTGTTCTCTTGCTCCTCGCAGGTCGGGGAGGATGAAGGCACTAGATCACCATGGCCTCGAGCTCGTACCAGAGCCGGCCATGGCGTGGTGGGGCTCTAGAGAGCTGCATGACGGTGCAAGGGGAGAAGGAGGAGGGCAACGGCGTCACGCTATGGCTAGGAGAGGGTTGCCAGAGCTTTATGGCCTGCACCCCGAGGCTTTGGACCGTCGATCGAAGGAGAAAGGAGATCGAGACCTCTCCTTGGCGCTGTAGACAGGTGACACATGCGAGGAAGAAGAGGAACGCGACTCTGGGCTGGCTGGGCCAAAACCATTGCACCTGGGCCATCTCTCTCTCTCACTTTGGTTTGCAAATAAATAAAAATAGAAGCTGGTTTAGAAACAACGCCAGAGGCAAAATAAAAGGAATTAAACAAAAATAAAAATACCTTTGGGCTCCTAAAAACATGCTCCAATTTTATAAAAATAAATTGGGAATTTTTGAAGAGTAAAATTTAAATGCCTTTTATTTAAATAATACTGTGTTTTAAAGCAAAACCAAAAAGGAAACTAATCATAAAACCAGAGGGGTTGCCTCCACAATCAACAACGGGATTTTTAGGAAAACAGGAACTTTTCTATTGGGGCAAAACAGAAGGTTTTAAACTACCACAAAATAATTGGAAGGGGGAGTTTTTAAGTCATGGTGCAACAAGGGTGTTTTTGAGATGAACCTTGTTACACCCACACCACATAACCATCACATGCCACTCTCACGCAATGCACTCCACTCAAACACCAAGGGGCAAGACAAGCAACACAAGACAAAGACAAATGATGATGCCATGATGCACATGAAATGAAGACACCAACAAACTTATACCACTTAACATTAACATCCCAAGTTGCCATACAAGGAAAGATTCAAGGGGGGGGGGTTGCATTTGGGCTGTCACAGTTTTCCCGTGCGAAGCCTCGTCATTCAGCCGCTGGGTGGGGTTGGGGGTGTTCAAGCTAGCAATGGTTGACCGTTATTTATGTTTTTATGGATAATTACTCTATCAGGAAATAGAGATGTATCAATTTTAATGCTCATGGGAAAGCTGATGAATCAAATACCTTATTCATCCATCAAAACGGGGATGAAATGGGATAGCATTATCCATGTCAATTACCTGCCATACCCATGAAGGACTTTCATGTGGGCTCTAACAATGTGTTCGACACTTTTGGGGAAAGGGAAAGAAAGATTTAGGAGGAAGTTTGTAGAGGGATTAGACTTAGGAAGTGGATTACTAGTCCCACTCCCACATTTGGTGTTTGTTGGGAGTTTCTTGTGAGAAAATTGTCAGAATGGTTGTTCATGAGAAGTTTGATTGGGTACAAACCTGAACGACTAAACCATACCTTGTATCTCTTTTTTTGGTGAGTGACACCTTGTATCTAGGTTTGCAATGGCATCGAACAAGAATAATGAAAACACACAGGGGAAGAGGCCAGGATTGATGTAAAGAAAAGCAACAAGAAATCATAATTTTTTGACACGATTTGTTAAGATGGATGCAAAAGATCTACGTTATCCAATTAGATGATGCAAGCTGCACAAAAGTTCCTAAGATTTGAGAAAGAACAATCCTATGTGAGCTTCGAACATGGCGTCACCTCTGCAGATCAGGTAGTTAGGTCGGCGGTTGGAAATGGGCAACTAACGCATCATTTTTTCATCGACAATTCCCATTCCCTCGACGAATTACCAACCCCCCCAATCTCTACTACGCAACTTTATTCAGGTAGACGTTGTTGGGCCTCCAAGTGCGGAGTTTTGTAGGACAACAACAAATTTTGCCTCAAGTGGATAACCTAAGGTTTATCAATCTATGGGAGGTATAGGATAAAGATGGTCTCTCTCAAGCAACCCTACAATCAAATATAAGAAATCTCTTGTGTCCCCAACACACCGAGTACAATGGCAAATTGTATAGGTGCACTAGTTCGACGAAGAAGTGGCGATACAAGTGTAGTATGGATAGAAGAAATAGATTTTATATTCTGAATAAATAAAAACATCAAGGTATCAAGTGGCAAACAACGAGAAAAACATTGTATAAATGCTTGGAAATAAGGCCTAGGGTTCATACTTTGACTAGTGCAATCTCTCAGCAATGCTAACATAGTAGAATCATATGGTCATCCCTCAACATGCAATAAAGAATCACTCCAAAGTTCCTATTAGCGGAGAACATAATAAGTTGTTGTAGGCAGCGAATCACCTCAAAGTCATTTCTTTCCGATCAATTTTTTGGGCTATTCCTATAGGTGTCACAAACAGCCCTAGAGTTCGTACTAGAATAACACCTATGATACATATCAATCAACCCTAATGTCGCCTAGATACATGATACATCTACGCCGTATCTATAATTTTTGATTATTTCATGCCAATATTATACAATTTCATATACCTTTGGCAACATTTTATATTATTTTTGGGACTAACTTAATTATCCAGTGCCCAGTACAAGTTCTTGTTTTTTGTGCGTTTTTTGTTTTGCAGAAAATCCATATCAAACAAAGTCCAAACGTGATAAAAATTTACGAAGATTTTTTTGGAATGTATGTGAATTTTGGAAAGAAGAATCAACGCAACATGGTGCCGGAGGGAGGCACGAGGCAACAGGGCGTGACCATGGGGTGGCCTCGCCCTACTAGCTCGTGCCCCCCTTAGTCAGTTGGGCCCCTACTTTTGCCACAAGAAAGATAATTATTCGATAAAAATCCCCTGAAAATTTCAGCCTGATTGGAGTTACGAATCTCCGATTATTGAAGAATGGTGAAGGGCCAGAAAACAGAAGCGAAAACAGGAGAGAAATAGACACACACAGGTGTGTGTGTGTGTGTGTGTGTATATATATATATATATATATATATATATAGAGAGAGAGAGAGAGATCCAATCTCGGAGGGGCTCTTGCGCTCCTGGAGCCATGGAGGATATGAACCAGAGGGGAAACTCTCCTCCCATTGAGCATGGGAGACCAGGGAAGAATAAGAAGGAGGGGTGCTCTCTCCTCCTCTCTTTTGGTGGCGTCGGAGCGCCGCCAGGGCAACCATCGTGACGGCGATCTACACCACCAACTTCGCTGCCGTCACCACCAACTATCTCTCCTCCTCTATGCAATAGTGTAAAACCTCTTTTCTCTGTTGTAATCTCTACTTAAACATGGTGCTTAGTGCTATATATTATTATCCAATAATGTGTGGCTATCCTCTGATGCTTGAGTAGATATCTTTTGTCCTACGTATTAATTATGGTATGATGTGATTGATATGAGTTGTATGTTAATATGGTGATGTCCTAAGGTGCCTTCCGTGCAGCGCACACGTAAGGGATTTTCGCTGGAGGGTTTGCAATAGGTTCATGATTCACTTATAGTGGGTGGTTAGAGTGACAAAAGCTTACACCCGAGTAAGGGGGTTGTTTGCGCATGGGAGTAAATGGAACTTGTTGTTTAATGTTATGGTTAGATTTTACCTTAATGATATTTATTAGTTGCAGATGCTTGCTACAGTTCCAATCATAATTCCATATGATCCGAGTACATAAAGTGTGTTAGTGTATGCCTCTCCTTCATTGCATATGATAAGTATTTGTCATGTTATATTCAATTGCCTATGGACAATCTTTCTCTTGTGTTACACAAAAAAGCTTTCTACTAAACAACTAACTTAATTAATCTTTATATAAGCAGCCCCTAACTTTTATTTACTTGTTCTTTATTACCTCGCAAAACTATCTATTACACCTACTAAGTACTCCTAATTTACTTCCTGCAAAGTAGTTTCATACTTGTTCTAGGTAAAGTAAGCGTTAGCGTGCGTAGAGTTGTATCGATGGTCATTATAACTTGAGAGAATATTAATTCTACCTTTAGGTCCTCATTGGATTTGACACTCTTACTTACCAAAAAAGCATACAAACGACCTCCCACACTTGTGTATTATCAAGACCTTTTTCTCGCACCGTTGTCGGGGAGAAATAGTGTAGCGATTGATATTCTTGTGTGTGCTTGTTTGCTTTATCACTAAGTAATTTTATTTTTTGTCCTAAGTTGTTTAATATCTTTAGTTGTGGATATGGGACACGAAATACCAGAAAAATAGGTGTACTTGCTGCTGATGAAGATGGGGAACCTCCTAAAATCCTCGATGATGGTAATGTGAAAAACATTAAATACTACTTTGATAATCCTGAGAAATCCTCATTCAACTTGATAATGGGAGACACATTGGATCAATGTGAGTACTTTAGATAATATAGCTTTGTCCCGAAAAGAGAAACTCTTATGGGATGAAATTAAAATATTGCGTTGGTATGCTTGAGATTTGATTATACTTGTTGCTCTAAGATTAAGGGTCTACACCTCCCCTTCCAATGTGAATTTAATGATAAGAAACCTTGGCTTCTTATGCTAGTGGTATATATGATTACTATGATGTGGAACAAATAGAAGTATTTATTGCTTTTGAGGGTGCTTATGAAATTGAAATACTCTTTGAGAAGTATGATAACTATGATGATGTTGTTTATAGACCTGGAAATCTAGCCATAATTAAATATTGCTTTGAGAATTATGAATACAATGTCGATATTAATGAATTTATTGAGAGAATGTCTACTGCCTTGGAAGAGATTAATATTTTGCAGGAATCTATGGAAGAAGAAAATGTTGAGACTTTGAGCGCATTAGATGAAAAGGACGAGGAGGAGAGCAAAGAAAAAAAGGGTGAAGAGTGGATTAGCTACCCATGCCCACCTTCTAATGAGAGTAACTCTTCAACTCATACATTCTTTAAGTTCCCTTCGTGCTTACCGAAGGATGAATGCTATGATGATTGCTATGATCCCTTGGATCCATTTGAAATATCCCTTTTTGATGAACTTGATGCTTTCTATGCTTGTGGCCATGATGCCAATATGAATTATGCTTATGGAGATGAACTTTCTATAGTTACTTATGTTAAGAATGAAATTGTTGCTATTTCACCCACACATGATAGTCCTATTATCTGTTTGAATTCTCCCAACTACACCATATCGGAGAAGTTTTCACTTATTAAGGATTTTGCCGATGGGTTGCGTTTTACCATTACACATGATGATTTTGATGAATATAATATGCATGTGATTTATTATCCTACTAGCAATTATTATGAGAGAGGAACAAAATCTTCACCTCTCTATGTTTCCAATATTTTAAAATTGCAAGAAACTACTTATGCTATGTATTGGCCTTTAATTGATGTGAATGAATTGTTCTTTTATGACATGCCAATGCATAGGAAGAGAGTTGGACTTTGTTGTTACATGCTATATATTACTTTGTGCTCACTACTAAATTACAAATCATTGTTAATTAAAATTGGCCTTGATATACCTTGGGATCCGGGTTGATCATTTACTTGAGCACTATATTCCTACCTTAATGGATTTAAAGAAAGCGCTGCCAGGGAGACAACCCGGAAGTTTTAGTGTGATAGCCTGGCTTATTAGGGATGATAGACTACTCATATCAATAAGGAATTCCTTCTTTTCCAGGAGCCCATTCGAACATTGATATGTGGGGCCAGTCTAGATCCCGCCAGGAGTAACGACCGCCGGCGGGTGTGTCCGGGGCGTTATATTTAGACAATCATTTTATTCTGTTGTGTGCTTCTAAAACAATTAAAAACAAAATAAAAATAAAGTGGGGAACCTAAAACATTTTCAAAAAGAAAAGTGAAAGTGAGAAGGACGAGCACCATTGAAGTGGGAGTTAGCCTTGAACTTCGTTCATGCCCATGGAAACTTTGTGAATCTTGATTATGGAAAAATTTCAAAAAAATAATTATCCCCTTGAATAAATTCATTGTATTATAAAAATAATGTGCCAAGATTTACCTTTAGGATGTTTCAATTGCTTGTTTGATATGTGTTGTGTAAAAACAGAAACGTTGGTTGTAGTGTTTGATTTTTCCTACTTTACTGGAGTGTCAATTTTTTTTAAAACTTTACACATTAATGTTATGAAAAAAATTACCACTTCCTAAATTTTCTGAATTTTCTGAGTTACAAAAGTATACATTTCATCTGCATTTTTATAGACTGACCTGTTTTTCACAGATTGCTATTAGAGTTGCTTTGTGTGTTTATGTTCGAGTTCTTGTTGAGCCCCATTGACTTGGGAGCCATATAATTTTGATATAATATAGTAGATAATGTTGGATTATAATTATAAAATAATTTTATGTCAGGACATAATAGTATTTGATGTTATATGTACTAACCTTTCTAATAAAAAATCTGTAAAGTTGTGTGTGGATGAAGTGTTCGAAGATCGAGGAGGTACGAATATGAGAAGAATAAGAAGAGTAGAGAGTTCAAGCTTGGGGATGCCCAAGTCACCCCAAGTAAATATTGACGGAGACTTAAGCATCAAAGCTTCGGGATGCCCCATAAGGCATCCCGTCTTTCTTCTTCGACAATTATCGGTATGTCTCAGTTTTTGTTTTGTTCGCGTGATATGAGTAAATCCTTGGAGCATCGTGTGCCTTTTATTTTCCTTTTAGTAATTCACCATGTTCGTATGGGAAAATCCATTGTTGATTTATAGAATGCTCTTTGCACTTCACTTATATATTTTGAGTATGGATCTATATAATGCTTCGTGTGCTTCACTTATATATTTTCAGGTTGGACGCATGTTTCTCTACATACAGAAAACTGTTATTTGTAGAATGCTCTTTTGCTTCACTTAGATTATTAGAGCATGGTATTTTGTAGAAATAATTAATCTCTCATGTTTGACTTATACCTATTTAGAGAGTCAACAAGAATTGGTCATTTACATGGTTAGTCATAAAATCCTGCATAAAACTTGTAGATCACTAAATATGATATGTTTGATTCCCTGCAATAGTTCCGCGATATTAAGATGGTAATATGTGGGGGTACTAGTGAATGATTGTGGTCTAGTAAGAATATTGATTTTAAGGTTTGTGATTTTCGAAGCATGCACGTATAGTCTCTAGTTATGCGATGAAGTTGGAGCATAACTTATCCTTGATTGAAATCATTTGTGTTGTTATAATCGAGGGCACGTGATGGTTAACTCCTCCCAACCTCCTCCCCAGGAGCATGCGAGTAGTACTTTGCTTCGGGAGATCTAATAAAACCTTGAAATAAGTATGTGAGTTCTTTATGACTAATGTGAATCCATGGATGTATGTACTCTCACCACCTCATATTTGCTAGCCTCTTCGGTACCGTGCATTGCCCATTCTCACCTCGAGGATTGGTGCAAACTTTGCTGGTGCATCCAAACCCCGCGACATTATATGCTCCGTTACTGTCGGTACCCCGATCCTGAGTCATAAGAACCCAGCCTGTAACACATCACATCACTTTGCGGCCTCACGCACGGTACACTCCACGGCTGCCACCTTACCTTGGCCGGGACCGTTTGCGTATTTTGGCTCACGTATATGAATATGTTGCTAGCGTTCAGACGACAAAGAACCCGGGTCGACATGACTAGTTATAAACCCAAGCGGTACATCCGTACAGGGACATGCATACATAACCCAGCAAGGCAAGTGTCGATCAATAGCGTGTGTAGACGAGTCGTAGCAAGCTACAAGGACTCCATTACACCGCGTGACATTTCCCCGAGGGGACAGACACAGCAGCAAATAAGGATACACGCCGTTCAATCAATGTGTCTAGAGTAGTAGCAAGCTACCAAGGCTCGATAGAAGCACAAAGAGGCATTTCCCTGTAAAGAGTACTACTAAAGGCACACAACTAGGTGTCGAATCCCACACATATAATGCATTTCATAACATACACACAATATGCACGATATGTGTAGATACAACATGGCATCACAACATAACTCTATGACTCAAGCTTTTATTAAGGACTCAGGTCCCGTGACCCGACACTCAAGTCATACAAACAACAAGCGGAAGCAAAACATGTCTGGGTACACACATCTACTAAAAGTGGCTGGAAGAGCCTGAAAAGCTACTGCGACCCTACCAAAGGAGCCAGACCTCTGTCTCGGATTCCCAAGCTATTCCAGTCAACATCGAACACATCGCGTAGAAACTTTAATGAGACTAAATCCTCACTTCAAAATATAAATAAAGCAACCGTGAGTACAAAGGTACTCAGCAAGACTTACATCAGAACTATCTACATATGCATCATGTTTCAATGGAAGATTCATGGGGTTTGATTGCAGCAAGCCAGCTTTGACTCTTGGCTAACCTGTACTACGACTACAAGTTCTTTCTTTGAGGTGGGATAGCGCACACGAGTCCACATATTCACCAATTCAATACACCACTATGGATCCACTCTCGTCTCCCTACGAGAAGGCCTTCCATAGCACTCACACTTATTTTGCATGTTTTGGAGTATCCATTTAAATTGTCTATGTACCACGTAATGCTTCCAAGTAGTCCATATCCGAGGACACGGCTATTCGAGCAGATTGATTCACCCTGCAGGGGTATACTTCTTCACACATGCCCTCACCACTTAGCACCATATGCACGTCATGCATCTCGGCAACCTTCAAGCGGAAGCACTGGCGTGGGTGTCGGCCACGACCGTTAACCACACAAGACCCTAGTCCAGGTTTATCGCCTATTTGAGACTAACCCCGCAAGGAAGTCCGACCGAGGTTTCCTCTACGGCCCCAAACGATGTGCACAGGGTTCCCAAGCCACCATCCGGGTTCCACTTGGTGCACCGTGCCACTGTGTATCTACCGTAGAGAAGCCTACCCCGTCGGGCAGAGCTAAACACGGCCACCAACACTTTTCCTACAAACACCAGAAACTAATTGCAACTCCTGGACAGGGATCTAGGCAATTAATAAGCGGAGCGGGGTCATATTTCAGGGCCCAATGCATGGTAGTATCTTGTCTTGGATAACATACACAGAACTCAGTTCTTAAGGACGGTCCCAATGAGACAACCCACCATGTACTCCTACATGGCCTCTCATCGCTACCTTTACCAAATCGAATTCACACTTTTACTCTCACACTGTAGGACATGAACACAACCATTCCGATTCATCATCCAGATGGATCAGACCCGACACGACTCTAAGCATAGCAGACATTGTAAGCAAGCATGGATGAGTAAGCACAACAAGGCTCAAGCACTTGCTACTCATGCTAAGTGGTTTCAACTATTTACTATGACAAAATCAGGTCATGCAGAGGAATGGGTTCAACTACCGATAACATGTACACTTGAATCGTGTTTGTCCTAATGCAGTAAAGAGAGTAGGAGCGAGAGAGTGGGTTTATATCAATATGCTCAAGGGGGTTTGCTTGCCTGACACGTCTGAATATTGCAATAGGTCTTCATCAATGTCAACGATCACATCGTCGAAAACATCGTCTACCGAGAGGGAACAACACCGGCAAACAAGAAAGAACAACAATTACTTCACAGAAATGCAACACTATGATGCATGCTCAAGACATGAAATGAAAGGTGGTAGGGCTAATGTGGCTATCATTTCTTAAGTTGAAGTTGGATTTGAATTTGAATTCAAATATCACTTCAAGCAAGGAATTTTCCGGATACCAATTTAATTGATTCGACGTGATGCTCAGGTACAACTTGTTTTTTTAACATGCATGAAGATGGTATTTGAGGTATTGATTTTCCTTGATCAATGTTTGGTCATATCAATTGAAGTGGAATTCAAATAGGTATGAAATTCCAACTCCAAACTAATTATTAAATTTATCCTATTCACCATTTGGCCTATTTGGTGATGTTAACTTTTTCAAACATGCATGAAAATGCCATAATCAGATTCTTTGGATTTTTTTGATCATTTTTCATATATAAATTATTTTCATTGGACTTACATATTATTTTCTATGATTTTTAGAAGTTTTAGGCATTTTCTGGAATTATTTTATAATAGAAAATCAATTACTGCGTCAGCAGTCAACTAGCCTAGGTCAGGTCAAACCTGACGTGTGGGGTCCACACGTCAGTGACAGAGTTAAATTAATAGAGTTAGGTTAATCTTAGTTCTTATTTTAGAGCCATAGGGCCCACTGTCAGTGAGTCATTGTTTAACTAAATAGTTATTAGGCGCTAATTAAACACCTGACCGGCTGGGCCCACATGGCAGTGGCTCAGGCCGGTGAGGTCGACGCCGGCGACCAACAGAGTGACGGGGGCTCGCCGGAATTCCTTGATCTCGCGCTATAGGCTTCGGATTTGCACGCAGTTGAGTTCTACGAATAGCTGATGAAGCGCAGCATCCATTCCAACCCAGCCACGGACCAGGAGGTGGCCGGAATGAGGCCGGCGACGACCTCGGGCGGTGGCCGGAGTCGGCCATGGTAGGGACGGTGCTAGAGGGCAGGAACGGAGGGGGAGAGCACAGGAGGAGGAGCAGGAGCTCACGGCGGTTCCAAAGGAGGCAATGGCGACGGAGGAGGAGCTCGGGGTAGGGCGAATCGGCCTCGAGGTTGCCGACGGCCGGAGATGGGGAGGGAGCTCGCGCTCGTTGTCTCTAGGCCCTGCGGTCCGATTCCTTCGGCGATGAGGTTAAGGGCGATGCGGCAGAGCTACCGGGGAGCTTTGGAGGACTTTGGGTGGTCGGAGGTGTCGGTGAGCTCGAGCCGAGCTTGGCCATGGCGAGAGGAAAAAGAGCAGAGGGGGAGAGATAAGGGAGATAGAGAGGGAGGGGCTCGGGGGAGGAAGAAAAGAGAGGCAGGGGGGGAGGGGGGTTGCTGGCGAGGAGGAGGAGGCGAGGAGAGGCTTCCACGACGAGCACGAGGTGGCGCGGCCAGCCCCGTGCTCATCTTCTCCTCTGCCTACTCGCAGGAGGAGGAAGATGACAGGGGAGCCCCTGGTGGACTGGGCCTGCAGGGGGCGACATGTAAGCTTTTTTTTTTCTCTTCTATTTCTTTCTGGCATTTAGATTTATGTTTTAAAATAAATTGTTTGACCAAAAATAAAACCCTAAATTGTTATTATGATACAGAGATAATAATATCCAATGCCACATAAAAGTTTCAACATTTTTGAAACTTTAAAATAGAAGGAATCAAAATAATTCCATTCCAAATAGCTATTTGGTCAACTCAAAATCCTTTTTCAAAAGTTCTCGTGACCTAGAATTTTGGTTTGACAAATTTATTTTATGTCACTATTTTACCAAGTATTTGGAACATTTTCTTGGTCCCTTTTAAGGTATTAATTTTTATTGCCTTGTTGTCATTTTTTTAAATCATTGGGGTTTTGATCACTTCCTATTTCAGCATCAAAGTTTTTATAATGCATGCATGCATGCTCACTGATGCAACTAACTACAAGCTATAATCTAGGGCTGTGACAACTCACCCCCACTAAACAAGAATCTCGTCCCGAGATTCAGGCGTAGTCGGGAAGGGGAAGAGGGGCACTAGACTATGGGAATCTTCACGATCCAATTGCTCTTCTTGAAGGTGTTGATTCATTGCATCAGGTTGATCTTGGCATCTTTGTCTTCGAGGTCTTCATCTAACATGACAACAAAGGAACAGATAGACTCTACAAGACTCGATCTTCTCGAAGATCGGGCAACTCATGATCGACTCGTAGAATGAGACATAAAGACGTCCCATGAGCCGAAACACAACACTCATGATGGAAACGAGGAAGTGATGCATAAGACAAAGGTTCAATTGGTAGGCAACAAATCCGCGCTTAAGACAGATGGTGACGAGGTTTTCAAAGTAGTGAGGATTAAATTGCCCTTCATACCATAACGGGGCACCTTAGAAGATGACTCATAGAGGTATTCCTTTAAGTGGCAAAAAGAATTACTTTTGATCCAAATATCATTGAAACTCTTCATACCAAAGTAAGGCAATTCACAAATGATTGTTGAAGGAATTTGAAAGAATGGCATACTCAGTTGTAAAGAAACTAGGGTTATAGAACAACTCAGTGAACGGAAGGCACATTCCAATTACTACCGAGGACATAACCTAGTGTCTGAGCGTGCTCTCAAGAACTTGAGCATTTCCATATTCATCAAGGTTTACCAACATCCATGCCAAGATCTTTGTGACACATCTTACTACTATGATGAACAGTGATGGAGGATGCAGATGCAAAGGAAGACAACACTTCCTCAGATTTCACCTTAGCTGTGCCAAGGGAACGAAATCTGGTTGATCGACCGAGAGACATTTAGCACTCCTCTTCCAATGTTCTCCTTGATGTACTAGCACAACCCAATTGTAGGTCATGCTTTATATCTAGCACATCAAATATAGGTTGGACTTCGGGGCTTAAAAGGAGTCCATGAGGAACAACTTCCAAAATAAGTCATACCAAAAACCTCACGGAAGATGGATAAGGTTGCTGATGCAAGATATTATAATATCAAGTCTTCCGGCTAGGTGTGTTAGCTATTACATCACTTTACCGGGTTACATAGAGACCAATATTATAATTCTTGGGAAAGTTCCAACCATTATAACTGCCTGAGATTCAGCTTCGGTTGGTGACACGATGCTTCAGAGTCAGCATGTCTGAAAAGAAGGTTTGCAACACAAATCGACGACATAACGTTGCGAGATTCTCGGGAAATGAACTACGGAAACCAACTCCAAAACATGAGCTGGATTGCAAGACCCACGTGAACACACTGCCCAAGACAATGATGAACACATGAAAAGTCTTACAACAAACACTACCGCGTTCTGGTTTGGGAACCATCATTGCGGATGACGAAGCCATGTGCTAGTCCGTCCGGTACCTTCAGGAATGGCACTTAACTTCTTTTCCTTGAACAATTCAATCAGTGGCTTGGTGTGCTAGGAGATACATATGGAGTGAAGATGATCAGTCTACCAAACCACAGAAAACTTCGCACGTGCATGATTGACTTGGGATGATTCCGAAGAAACAAATTAACTTTTCTCGAATTCACGGCGACAACTTGCATCAGACGCACATGAATTAGAGGAAGTCACTTCTTACAACTAACATATACCTCGTGTTCGAGACACGAAGACAATGTCTACAAAGTTTCCAGCACTAGCTTAATGTCCAACATAGATCATGGAACAAATGAGAATGTTGCCGATGGGCTCAACAACAATTCATCAAGATACCCATATAAATGGATTTCCACAACTATGTGAGTAGGATAATAGCATTGGTCAGATCAAAGAATACAATAGTGTAGGCTCAAGGAAATCCATGAGTAAGACACCGTTACTACAATCTTTGGTTCTGAGTTTGATTTGACAATAGCCCATACTCAAATCAAAATTGAACAAGATAATATATGCAACAATTGATCACACGAATCAACCGATGAAAATATCATCTTTCTTTAGACTCACACAACAAGAAAGATATCCCTTTAAATTGAACTAAGTTTAGGCGAAGCTTTTATCTTCCAACTCTCCAAGTTGTTGTTTAGCTTAACCAACTAGCTCGGGGTATCCAACACAAATTCTTGGAGAAGATGGCTTATAAAGAAACCAACTTGATCACGAGCTCTATCATAACAGTCAGGAAACAACTTGGTAATACTTTCGAGAAGATATTCGGAAAATCACGAACCACCGATATATTATTAAGCTCGGGAACAATCTTGCTTTTCAGGGCAAGATGATGTGATCAATAGAACAAGGGATTGACAAAATCCTAACTCATTGATCGAAAAGTGCACCATGAAACATGGACTAGGTAGCACGGTCAATCTTAGGACGACGATTCAATCATCATCACCATAAGAGTGAATTTGTTGTCCACTAACTACTAAACAATGGCATTGCTAGGAGTATTGATTTCACACATCATGGTTCACTTGTCGATATTCCGGTTACAACCAACACGAAAACCGAGGGATGAACAATGATAGTGAGAAGTATCACTACATCAAGAGTTCCTAAGAGATGGTGCAATTCTCACAACATTCTTGACAAAAGAAGATAATACTCCAAGATAGAACAAAACAAAACCCAGATTGGCATTTTGATCTCCGGATTACAACTACTTTGACCCAATCCAAGAAATGGATGAGGTACTGGAGTTTACTTCTCCCAGTCATTCGAGAATAGAACAACTTGACAAACCACGAAATAGAAGACATCGATGACATGAATGTACAACTACTCTTGACTAACCTCTCAATGATGAAGGTCAAAATACAACTAGATAGGGCCAACTCAAGAGCACATGGTTTCTTGAGTTGTGGATGCATGGATTAGCATGTCGAACGGGTTCAACATAATTCTTCCAGATAACCCATGCAGAAGGGCGGAGTAGGCAGAATCACAATATGGAGTAGAGAACTCATCACGAGCACTCTTGTTATGATCTTTAGTTCACGAAGAACTTCTGCCAAAGATGATTCATGGTGTTGGAAGAATGATATACCATGAACCTTGGGAGCTACAATAGGGTTATTAATCATTCTAAAGGAACTAGCAACACTATCAACAGAGATGAGCAGAATGATCCTTGGATTCAAAGACCCAGAAATAGAATACCTAAAAACTAAATAACATCATGAGATGTTTTCTAAAATGATGGCCAGAATTATCACACTGGGAACCAAAACACATCTAGACTATTGGGTGGGTTTCGGAGGTAACATGGTTTCCTAACACTTCAGCAAAACGTCGAGGTAATAGAGTACCTCAACACAATTATTAGTGTGCTTTGTTTGGCCAAAGACATTAGAAATAAGAGGAAGGAAGTTGCAATTGCAACAGATTATTTAGGAACTTTGGAAAACTCGGACAGCATAACGGCTGTACGGGCATGAAATATGAGGCAACCTGCAAAAAAACTAACAACATAACAATTGAAATCTTATGGAGACACTGATCCAGGAAGACAACAAATTTTCTATAAGTCTCCAACATAGTAACTCGTCATCCTAATGAATAGAAGAGAAAGCCTAATTCTTAAACCCCGTAGAATAAAGAGGAGGATGACTCAGAATAAAATGACACAAGGAAAGGAGTAAAAAGAGCCTTACGTTCCCTTCCACAAACAGTTCCCTTATATAACTAAAGAGTTGCTAGACACAACATCGACCAGTTTGGCTCGGTTATCCTACATGCAGTCAAGCTCTGATACCAAAGCTGTCGGGACCCCGATCCTGAGTCATAAGAACCCAGCCTGTAACACATCACATCACTTTGCGGCCTCACGCACGGTAAACTCCACGGCTTCCACCTTACCTTGGCCGGGACCGTTTGCGTCTTTTGGCTCACGTATATGAATATGTTGCTAGCGTTCAGACGACAAAGAACCCGGGTCGACATGACTAGTTATAAACCCAAGCGGTACATCCGTACAGGGACATGCATACATAACCCAGCAAGGCAAGTGTCAATCAACAACGTGTGTAGATGAGTCGTAGCAAGCTACAAGGACTCCATTACACCGCGTGACATTTCCCCGAGGGGACAGACACAGCAGCAAAGAAGGATACACGCTGGTCAATCAATGTGTCTAGAGTAGTAGCAAGCTACCAAGGCTCGATAGAAGCACAAAGAGGCATTTCCCTGTAAAGAGTACTACTAAAGGCACACAACTAGGTGTCGAATCCCACACATATAATGCATTTCATAACATACACACAATATGCACGATATGTGTAGATACAACATGGCATCACAACATAACTCTATGACTCAAGCTTTTATTAAGGACTCATAAGAATCAACATAGTGTGTTATTACAAATAGGGGTCCCCTGACCCGACACTCAAGTCATACAAACAACAAGCGAAAGCAAAACATGTCTGGGTACAGACATCTACTAAAAGTGGCTGGAAGAGCCTGAAAAGCTACTACGACCCAACCAAAGGAGCCAGACCTCTGTCTGGGATTCCCAAGCTATTCCGGTCAACATCGAACACATCGCATAGAAACCTTTAATAAGACTAAATCCTCTCTCCAAAACATAAATAAAGAAACCGTGAGTACAAAGGTACTCAACAAGACTTACATCAGAACTATCTACATATGCATCATGTTTCAATGGAAGATTCGTGGGGTTTGATTGCAGCAAGCCAGCTTTGACTCTTGGTTAACCTGTACTACGACTACAAGTTCTTTCTTTGAGGTGGGATAGCGCACACGAGTCCACATATTCACCAATTCAATACACCACTATGGATCCACTCTCGTCTCCCTACGAGAAGACCTTCCATAGCACTCACACTTATTTTGCATGTTTTAGAGTATCCATTTAAATTGTCTATGTACCACGTAATGCTTCCAAGTAGTCCATATCCGAGGACGCGGCTATTCGAATAGATTGATTCACCCTGCAGGGGTATACTTCTTCACACATGCTCTCACCACTTAGCACCATATGCACGTCATGCATCTCAGCAACCTTCAAGTGGAAGCACTGGCGTGGGTGTCGGCCACGACCGTTAACCACACAAGACCCTAGTCCAGGTTTATCGCCTATTTGAGACCGAACCCGCAAGGACGTCCGGTCGAGGTTTCCTCTACGGCCCCAAACGATGTGCGCAGGGTTCCCAAGCCCACCATCCGGGTGCCACTTGGTACACTGTGCCACTGTGTATCTACCGTAGAGAAGCCTACCCCGTCGGGCAGAGCTAAACACGGCCACCAACACTTTTCATACAAACACCGGAAACTAATTGCAACTCCTGGATAGGGATCTATGCAATTAATAAGCGGAGGGTGGTCATATTTCAGGGCCCAATGCATGGTAGTATCTTGTCTTGGATAACATACACAGAACTCAGTTCTTAAGGACGGTCCCAATGAGACAACCCACCATGTACTCCTATATGGCCTCTCATCGCTACCTTTACCAAATCGAATTCACACTTTTACTCTCACACTGTAGGACATGAACACAACCATTCCGATTCATCATCCAGATGGATCAGACCCGACACGACTCTAAGGATAGCAGGCATTGTAAGCAAGCATGGATGGGTAAGCACAACAAGGCTCAAGCACTTGCTACTCACGCTAAGTGGTTTCAACTATTTACTATGACAAAATCAGGTCGTGCAGAGGAATGGGTTCAACTACCGATAACATGTACACTTGAATCGTGTTTGTCCTAATGCAGTAAAGAGAGCATGAGTGAGAGAGTGGGTTTATATCAATATGCTCAAGGGGCTTTGCTTACCTGACACGTCTGAAGATAGCAATGAGTCTCCATCAATGTCAACGATCAGATCATCGGAACCGGCAAACAAGAAAGAACAACAATTACTTCACGGAAATGCAACACTATGATGCATGCTCAAGACATGAAATGAAAGGTGGCCGGGCTAATGTGGCTATCATTTCTTAAGTTGAAGTTGGATTTGAATTTGAATTCAAATATCAATTCAAGCAAGGAATTTTCCGGATACCCTTTTAATTGATTCGACCTGATGCTCAGGTACAACTTGTATTTTTAACATGCATGAAGATGGTATTTTGAGGTATTGATTTTCCTTGATCAATGTTTGGTCATATCAATTGAAGTGGAATTCAAATATGTATCAAATTCCAACTCCAAACTAATTATTAAATTTATCCTATTCACCATTTGGCCTATTTGGTGATGTTAACTTTTTCAAACATGCATGAAAATGCCATAATCAGATTCTTTGGATTTTTGGGATCATTTTTCATATATAAATTATTTTCATTGGACTTACAGATTATTTTCCATGATTTTTAGAAGTTTTAGGCATTTTCTAGAATTATTTTATAATAGAAAATCAATTACTGCGTCAGCAGTCAACTCACCTGGGTCAGGTCAAACCTGACGTGTGGGGTCCACACGTCAGTGACAGAGTTAAATTAACAGAGTTAGGTTAATCTTAATTCTTATTTTAGAGTCGTAGGGCCCACTGTGAGTGAGTCATTGTTTAACTAAATAGTTATTAGGTGCTAATTAAACACCTCACCGGCTGGGCCCACATGGCAGTGGCTCAGGCCGGCGAGGTCGACGCCGGCGACCAACAGAGTGACGGGGGCTCGCCGGAATTCCTTGATCTCGCGCTATAGGCTTCAGATTTGCACCCGGTTGAGTTCTACGGATAGCTGATGAAGCGCAACATCCATTCCAACCCAGCCACGGGCCAGGAGGTGGCCAAAATGAGGCCGGCGACGACCTCGGGCGGTGGCCGGGGTCGGCCATGGTAGGGCTGGTGCTAGAGGGCAGGAACAGAGGGGGAGAGCACAGGAGGAGGAGCAGGAGCTCACGGTGGTTCCGAAGGAGGCAACAACGATGGAGGAGGAGCTCGGGGCAGGGCGAATCGACCTCGAGGTTGCCGGCGGCCGGAGATGGGGAGGGAGCTCGCGCTCGTCGTCTCTGGGCCCTGCGGTCCGATTCCTTCGGCGGTGAGGTTGAGGGCGATGCGACAGAGCTACCGGGGAGCTTTGGAGGATGTCGGGTGGTCGGAGGTGTCGGTGAGCTCGAGCCGAGCTCGGCCATGGCGAGAGGAAAAAGAGCAGAGGGGGAGAGATAAGGGAGAGAGAGAGGGAGGGGCTCGGGGGAGGAAGAAAAGAGAGGCACATGGGGTTTGCTGGCGCGGAGGAGGCGAGGAGAGGCTGCCACGACGAGCAGGAGGTGGCGCGGCCAGCCCCGTGCTCAGATTCTCCTCTGCCTACTGGCAGGAGGAGGAAGATGACACGGGAGCCCATGGTGGGCTGGGCCTGCACGGGGCGACAGGTTAGCTTCTTTTTTTTCTATTCTATTTCTTTCTAGCATTTAGGTTTAGGTTTTAAAATAAATTGTTTGACCAAAAATAAAACCCTAAAATGTTATTATGTGACAGAGATAATAATATCCAATGCCACATAAAAGTTTCAACATTTTTGAAACTTTAAAATAGAAGGAATCAAAATAATTCCATTCCAAATAGCTATTTGGTCAACTCAAAATCCTTTTTCAAAAGTTCCTGGGACCTAGAATTTTGGTTTGACAAATATATTTTATGTCACTATTTTACCAAGTATTTGGAACATTTTCTTGGTCCCTTTTAAGGTATTAATTTTTATTGCCTTGTTGTCAATTTTTTTTAAATCATTGGGGTTTTGATCACTTCCTATTTCAACATCAAAGTTTTTATAATGCATGCATGAATGCTCACTGATGCAACTAACTACAAGCTATAATCTAGGGCTGTGACAGTTACACATAAGCCACCTTATATCTCCCTCAAAACAGCCACCATACCAATCTATCATGGCATTTCCGTAGCCATTCTAAGATATATTGCCATGCAACTTCCATCATCCTCATATACATGACTTGAGCATTCATTGTCATATTGCTTTGCACGACCATAAGATAGCTAGCATGATATTTCCATGGCTTGTCCATTTTTCGATATCTTTGCTACGCTAGATCATTGCACATCTTGGTACACTACGAGAGGCATTCATATCGAGTCATATTGTTTAGTAGTTTTGCATATCGAGTTGTATGTAAATAGAAGTGTGATGCTATTAATTATTTAGGGCATTGTCTCAGTGAGGAAAGGATGATGGATACAATGATTCCCCCACAAGTCGAGATGAGTCTCCAGACAAAATAAAGAACGAGAAAGAAAAAAGAGAAAAAGAAAGAAAGAAAAAAACTAAAAAGGATAAAAATACAAAAAATGAGAGAAAAGAGAGAAGGGACAATGCTACTACCTCTTTTGCCATACTTGTGCCTCAAAGTGGCCCCATGTTTTTCATGTCCTTGTTTTGTCACTTTCATATGCTACTAGGAATTTTTCATTATAGAACTTGGCTTGTGTATTCTGATGACGGGCTTTGAAAGCACATATGCTCCCTTGGTGATTTTGATAATTCATGACAACATACATTGTATCTTAGACTAACACTTTTACCCATATATCTCAGGATTAGTCCATGGAGATCTTTGGCTAAAGGTTTATATGGAGATACCCCTGGATCAAGAAACGAATAATGTTGGCTCAAGATTCAAGCTAGAAGACTCTTCATTTTCTATTTGTGAGAAATCACTTTTGAGTCCATAGGAAAGCCAATACTATTAAAAGGGGGTGAGGTAGTAAAATGAAGTGATTGCTCAAATGCTCAAAGTTAGCCACCAAAACACTCAGTCATTTTTCCCACATATCCACTCTGTCAAGATCCACATACACAAATTCGGTGTCACCAACATTCCCACTTCAGACCCACCGAGTTTGAACCTCACATAGAACCCTAGCCATTCCCACCAAATTGGTGCAACCGAAACTGCATCGGTGCTACCGAGTTCAGTGTGACCAAGATTCTGTTGCCAAGATACACAAAATCGGTATTTCCGAGTTTGAGTATCGGTGCCACCGAGTTTGGTCATCTGACCGTTAGTCACGTTTTTTGTGCCACCGAGTTCTATATATCGGTCTCACCGAGATTCAAAAGTTCACACCTTTGTGCTAATCGGTACCACCGAGTTTTCAACTTCGGTGTCACCTAATTTGCTCTTTTGTGTGTAACGGTTGGATTTTGGCTACTCCCTATATATACCCCTTCACCCACCTCTCATTTGTTGGAGAAGCACTCAGAACACACACTTCATTTCCAGATCCATTTTCCGAGAGAGAACCACCTACTCATGTGTTGAGACCAAGATATTCCAATCCAATCATTTGAAACTTGATCTCTAGCCTCCCCAAACCGCTTTCCACCAAATCATCCTCTCCAACCCATGCATATTCTGCGAGAGAGTGATTTGTGTTGAGGACACTATCTTTAGAAGAACAAGATCAATGAGTTCATTAATCTACCACACCTATTACCTTTTTGAGGGTGGTGCCTCCTAGATTGGTTAGGTGTCGCTTGGGAGCCTCCTACTTCATGTTGTGGAGTTGAACCAAGATGTTTGTAAGGGAAAGGAGATCGCCTACTTCGTGAAGATCTACCATGAGTAAGGCTAGTCCTCCGTGGACGGAAGCCGTGGTGGGATAGACAAGGCCGCTTCTTTGTGGCCCCTCCGTGGGTGGAGCCCTCCGTGGACTCTGATACGTCTCAAACGTATCTATAGTTTTTGATGGTTTCATGATGTTATCTTGTCATCTTTGGATGTTTTATGTACCTTTTATATCTTTTTTTGGGACTAACTTATTAATTCAGTGCCATGTGCCAGTTCCTGTTTTTTCTGTGTTTTTGGCTCTTTTTCAGATCTGATTTTGGAACGGAGTCCAAACGGAATAAAATCCCCGAAATGATTTTTTCCCGAACAGAAGAAGATCAGGGGGCCTGTGGGCCAAGCGAGGTGGGCTCCAGGGAGCCCACAAGCCCCCACTCCGCCACCAGGGGGAGGCGGCGGTGGCAGGGCTTGTGGCCTCCCTGGCCGCCCCCTGTTCTAGATCTTTGGCCTATATATTCCCTAAAATACTACAAAAAATCAGGGGAGCCTCGAAAATACTTTTCCGCCGCCGCAAGCTTCCGTTTCCGCGAGATCTCATCTGGAGACCCTTCCCGGCGCCTTGCCGGAGGGGACTTTGGAGTTGGAGGGCTTCCTCATCATCATCATCGCCCCTCCAATGACTCGTGATTAGTTCACTTCAGACCTACGGGTCCGTAGTTAGTAGCTAGATGGCTTCTTCTCTCTCTTGGATCTTCAATACAAAGTTCTCCATGATCTTCAGGGAGATCTATCCGATGTAATCTTCTTTGGCGGTGTGTTTGTCGAGATCTAATGAATTGTGGATTTGTGATCAGATTATCTATGATATATATTTGAGTCTTTGCTGATTTCTTATATGCATGATTTGATATCCTTGTAAGTCTCTCCGAGTCTTGGGTTTTGTTTGGCCAACTAGATCTATGATTCTTGCAATGGGAGAAGTGCTTGGTTTTGGGTTCTACCATGTGGTGACCTTTCCCAGTGACAGTAGGGGCAGCAAGGCACACATTAAGTAGTTGGCATCAAGGGTAAAAAGATGGGCTCTGTCGTTTATATGAGATTGTCCATCTACATCATGTCATCTTGCTTAAGGCGTTACTCTATTCTTTTGGACTTAATACACTAGATGCATGCTGGATAGCGGTCGACGTGTGGAGTAGTAGTAGTAGATGCAGAAAGTATCGGTCTACTTGTTTTGGACGTGATGCCTATAGATATAATCATTGCCATAGATATCGTCATGACTCTGCGCGGTTCTATCAATTGCTCGACAGTAATTTGTTCACCCACCGTCTACTTGCTTTCATGAGAGAAGCCACTAGTGAACACTATGGCCCCCGGGTCTATTGAGATCCATCGTTTACACCTCCGCTTTTACTTTGCTTTGTTACTTTGTTGCTTTCAGTTCTCACTTGGCGAACAATCTATAAGGGATTGACCAGCCCTTCATAGCGTTGGGAGCAAGCTTTTTGTGTTTGTGCATGATCTTGTGATACTCCTCCACTGGATTGATACCTTGGTTCTCAAACTGAGGGAAATACTTACCACCGCTGTGCTACATCACCCTTTCCGCTTCGAGGGAACACCAACGCAAGGCTCCAAGGCCACGGGGGAAATCCTTTGCATATTTTCCTAGGAAGTCCCTTAAGGCGTAGCCGCAGCAGAATGATTCCTAGTGCCGTTGACACGACTATTCTTGGCGCCGTAGCCAGGGAAGCACAACTGACATCAGACTCTCGCAGCCGTTACCCTTCGTGGGTTGAAGTCTCTACTAACATGGACGTACGATAGTGCCATCTATTGGAACCATGTAAAAAATCGCCGTGTCAACCTCATGCGTTTGATCTCCCTACCTTACTCCTCTACATTACACTTGCATGTTTTACTTTCTGCTGCTATACTCTTAGAACTGCATGTGTAGGGTGACCTAGACTTGTTACAACTGCTAGATTTCTGCCCTCCTATAAATTAGGTTAGGCTAGATTTTTTTAATCTTGACAAGTAGTCTATTCCCCCCGCTCTAGACACATCTTCTATCGATCCCTCAGGCTTCCTCAAATGCCCGAGGTCTTCATGAGCAAGCAAGTTAGATGCACACCCACTTAGCTTCAGTCGAGCTTTCATACACTTATAGCTCTAGTGCATCTGTTGCATGGCAATCCCTACTCCTCACATTGATATCTATTGATGGGCATATCCATAGCCCGTTGATATGCCTAGTTGATGCAAGACTTTCTTCTCCACTTTTACTCCTTTGAAACCTACCACCATACTCCATTCCACCCATATGCTATGTCCATGGTTCATGCTCATGTATTGAGTGAGGTATAAAATGCTGAAGCATGTTAAAAAGTATGATCCAATTGCTTGGTTTGACATCGGGGTGCTCATGATTTATACTTTATGCTAGGAAGACCAAGCATGACACACTATATGATTTTGTAGGGCTAGCGTTCTTTAGCATTGTAATTTTGGAAGGACATGATTGTTTGCTAGTAAACCTGACTATGGACGTCTTTTTGTCAAAAGATAGACTATTGGCTTGAATCACTTGTATCTTAATATTCATGCCATGATTACACATTCGTTCAAGATTATGTGAGGTGACATTCCACATCAAAAATTATCTTTTTGTCATTTACCTACTCGAGGATGAGCAGGAATTAAGCTTGGGGATGCTGATACGTCTCCGTCATATCTATAATATTTGGTTGTTTCATTCCAATACCCTACAACTATCATATACTTTTGGCAACATTTTATATTATTTTTGGGACTAACTTACTTATCCAGTGCCCAGTGCTAGTTCATGTTTTTTTGTGTTTTTTGTTTCACAAAAAATCCATATAAAACAAAGTCCAAATGCGATAAAAATTTATGGAGATTTTGTTTTGGCATATATGTGAACTTTGGGAAGAAGAATCGATGCAACACGGTGCACGAGGGAGGCACGAGGCAACATGGCACGACCAGGAGGTTGGTCGTGCTCTCTTTGCTTGTGCCTCCCCCTTAAGTCGGTTGGGGCCCTGCTTTAGCCGCAAGAAAGATAATTTTTTGATAAAACCCCCTCAAAATTTTAGCCTGATGAGTGTTACAGATCTCTAGGTATTTAAGAAATGGCAAAGGTCCACAAAACAAGAGCAAAAACAGGAGGGAACAAAGAGAGAGAGATACAATCTCGGTGGGGATCTTGCCCTCCGGGAGCCATGGCGGCCATGGACCAGAGGGGAAACTCTCATCCCATCTAGTGGGGGAGACCAAGGAAGAAGAAGGAGGAGGAGTGCTCTCTCCCCCTCTCTCCTGGTGGCGCCGGAGTGCCATTGGGGCAACCATTGTGACGACGATCTACACCACCAACTGTCTCCTCCTCTATGCAGCAATGTAAAACCTCTTTCCCCCTGCAATCTCTACTTAAACTTGGTACTTAATGATATATATTATTATCCAATGATGTGTGGCTACCCTATGATGTTTGAGTAGATCTCTTTTGTCCTACGTGTTAATTGTGGTATGGTGTGATTGATATGAGTTGTATGTTAATATAGTGTTGTCCTAAGGTGCCTTCCGTGTAGCTCACGTGTGAGGGGTTCTCGCTGGAGGGTTTGCAATATGTTCATGTTTCACTTATAGTGGGTGGCTAGAGTGACATAAAATTACACCCGAGTAAGGGGCTTGTTTACGTATGGTAGTAAAGGGGACTTGATGTTTAATGCTATGGTTGGGTTTTACCTTAATGATCTTTAGTAGTTGCGGATGCTTGCTAGAGGTCCAATCATAAGTGCATATGATCCAAGTACAGAAAGTGTGTTAGCGTATGCCTCTCCCTCATTGCATATGATACGTATCTGTCGTGTTATATTCAATTGCCTATGGACAATCTTTCTCTTGCGTTACACAAAAAAAGCTTTCTACTAAACAACTAACTTAATTAATCTTTATATAAGTAGCCCCTAACTTTTATTTACTTGATCTTTATTACCTTGCAAAACTATCTATTACACCTACTAAGTACTCCTATTTTACTCCCCACAAAGTAGTTTCATACTTGTTCTAGGTAAAGTAGGCGTTAGCGTGCATAGAGTTGTATCGGTGGTCGATAGAACTTGAGAAAATATTAATCCTACCTTTAGCTCCTCATTGGGTTTGACACTCTTACTTAAAGAAAAAGGCTACAAACGATCCCCTACACTTGTGGGTTAGAAATACTCCAATGTCACCTCAAGTATCCATGGTATAATTATTCTACATGCATCAAATAATTTCAGATTCATCATATTTGATCCAACACAAAGAACTTCAAAGAGTACCCTCAATATTTATATCAAAGAAAGTGGGATGACAACATGCAATCAACCCCTATGCATATATTTCCAAAGTCACCGGACTCCGCAAGTTGATGCCATAACATATATCAAGTGAATCAATAGACTACCCCATTATCGCCATGGGTATCCACATGCAATACATACATGAAGTGTTCTCAGAACCAAAATATTCAATCCAACATAATGAGATCTTGAAGGGAAAGATTCAATTCACCACAACAAAATGGCAAGGGAAGAACACCATATGATCCAACTATATTAACAAACATCACGATACATCAAGATCATGCCATCTCAAGAACACGAGAGAGAAAGAGAAAGAGAGAGAGAGAGATTAAACACATAGCTACTGGTACATACCCTCAGCCCTAAGGGTGAACTAGTCCCTCATCGTCATGGCCTTCGTCGTATGATGAATATGGCCACCGGAGATAATTTACCCCTCTTATAGGGTACTAGAAAGGCTTCATTTGGGCTTTTCTTCGATACAAAGAGTTGGGACGGTGAAGTGGAGAGTCTCTCCTAATTTCTGAGAGTTTCTCTATTTATAGGATATTTTGGTGTTGGGATCATGCAAAACGGAGTTACAAGGGACCCATAAGCTATCAGGGCCCTTTGACCCCCACGGGGCGTGCCCTATGGCTTGTATGTTCCAAAAAAAATCACCAAAAAGTTTCGGGCGATTCCGAGAACTTTCATTTTCTGCACAAAAAATGACACTACGGTAATTCTGCTGAAAACAGCGTGAGTCTGGGTTAGTTCTATTTAAATCATAAAAGTGCATCAAAGCCATATAAAAGTATTGCAAAAATTGGTGAATATGGCATGAATACTTCGTAAATTATCAATATGTTGAATACGTATCAACATCCCCAAGCTTAATTCCTACTCGTCCCCGAGTAGGTAAATGACAAGAGAACTAATTTATGAAGTGTGAATCCTAGCATAGTGAATAGTTTTGATCATTGGTAATTTCTGTCAGTTTTCTAGCATCATAACCAGTAACTTTTCTCATAAAAATCATCATGATATGGTAGCAATCAATTTACATTTCATGGTTCAAACAATGCATTCTCTTGAAATTTAACAACATATGTTCTTAGTCATAAACAATTTCAATGCACCATCAAGTCTAAGTAAGATCTCCACATACTCAATTACCATATAGTCTTCTATGACTTCTAATACGCAAAGCATATTTTGAGAACAAACAACATCCATCAAACATAGAGAAAGATAGGGGCTTAATGTTTCACCTCCCAGCATACTTAACATGAAGATAATTATCAACAATAATGAATCACGATCAAATATATTTGACTAGATATATGTGTTTGGATATTTCCCCACCACATGGTGCTTGCCAACTAATAAATTGAGGTTGGCATAATAAGTTGGCTCTACATGAAAAGTAAATAACATGAATGTCAATTGATTGTCCCTTCGCAGAGGGAATCAGGGATTTGCAAAGGTGCGAGAGCTCATTATTTAAAAGAGAGATGAATATATTTTGGGTGGTGTGCTTTTATTGTCAATGTTACAAAAAGGTATTTCCATATCTTCCATGCTAATCACATTATTGGCGGTTCCCAAACAGAATTGAGATTTTACTCCCCCTCAACCATTCAAACATTTTTCATGGCTAGCCATATCCATGGGTGCCCCCCACACAATCAACATTCTATGTGGAGTTATTGTTTATTTATTTATTTTATATTATGCAGGACTGGTGTTAGGGCACATTTCTCCATATGTGGTTTTGGTAATTGATGACAATCCTTATGGACTAATGGTTGCATCGAGTTATATTCGAAGGATTTGTCCATAGGCACTTCTTGAAATCCATATATTGGTTTCAAGGAGTTTATATGATGACCAAGGTGGTATTCAAGGTATTATCCAAAGAATGGTCATAAAGACACAAGGTTGATCAAGACTAAGTCAAAGAGTGAATCAAGTTGATCAACGCACAAAGCATACACGATGTACCTAGAGGGATCAAGTGATCCCATGGTATGGTAAGCTTTGTTCTTTACGCTTGTGTGTACTAACCCATGGTCTTTGTGAGAGTTCTACGTGTGGTTAGGTGTGTTTCCATGGGCTCGAGTCAAGAGGAATATCTCATACAACCCATGGAGGATGACGTCAAGTGGTGATCGTCATCAAGATTGCGGTGTGCAAGTTCAAGTGAAGTATCACGAAGATATCATGCTTGGAGCTTGTCGTCCATTGTGGTGGCATTGTACTTGTGAAGATGTGCTCAAGAGTGGCTCACCCATAGTGGAGTATGGGGGAGCAATTTACAAGACTTCATCGAGCCAGCGCAATCAAGAAAGGTGGTCTATCTTGAGGAAGTCAAAATCGTCATCATCTAGCTCAAGTGGACTTTGTGCAAGGTATAGGTTTGTCCTTGATAGGTTTTTCTATTTTAGGATAGATTGTCGTACTGCCAAGGGGGGGGGGCTCTCAAGTGAGTAGCTTGATCGTATCGTTCGTTGAGAGCTTAAACCATTTGCATCCTTACATCACATTTCTTGGTTCTTGTTTGGTGTTTTTTTGTGAGTTTTAGAGCTTATGGTCATCTTCATGACAAGCTCGAGTTCATAAAAAATGGAGTCCATATGCATCTTCTACGATGTTTTAGATGTTGGAAGTTTTTGCCGGTTATTCATTCATAGAGGTATCATGTCTCTATATCATTGGCATTTTCATAACTGCATGTTCTTAAGATTGAGTTTGCTCAATTCGGAGCTCATTTGCAGAAGTTATGGCAGTTCTGGTATTTCCTGTTCTCTTCGTGACTGACAGGTTGTACCACTACCATGGGCGGTTGTACCGCTCAACCCCTAGGCGGTTGTATCGGCCCAACACCGGTTCACAACCGGTCATGACTCTGTTTAGCTGCGGTAGTTGGGTGGTGTTGGCCCGGTTGTACCGTTATCCGCTTGGGACTTAGCCACGCCCAGTGGCCAAGTCTCTGTTTTGGACCGGTTGTTGGGCGGTGGCTGGTCAGTTGCTCCTCTAAATTAGGCACACCAGTTGTACCGTCGCCGTGTAAAAACGGTTGTAACAGTCAGATTCGTGGGGACCTATTTAAGGGGGTCTTCTTCCCCAATTGTTCCCCATCCTTCTAGCTCATGTTTGCCCCCATTGTTGACCTTCTTAGAGCTTGCTAACTCTCAATCCCTCCAATGATTCATGCTAGTTCTTGAGGGAAAAGAGAGAGGAGATCTAGACCCACATCTCCACGAATCACTTTCTCCTCTATGTGAGGGGAACCCCTTGGATCTTGATCTTGGAGTTCTTTGTGAGCTCCTTGTTCTTCCTCTCATATTCCTCCATAGCTTTTGTTGTTGTGGAGTAATTTGAGTGTGAGGTATTTGACCACTTCGTGTGTTCTTGCCATTGCATTAGTTGCATCGGTTTGAGTTCTGCACGGTGATACGTGGGAGTGGAAAGTTGAGAAGCTTATTACCCTTTGGTACTTGGTACCCTAGAGATTGTTCTTCGTGGATGCTTTGGCATCCTAGAATCTTAGTGGTGCCTCGGAGCTCAATCTTTGTGGTGTAAAGCTCCGGGCAAGTGTCGGAATCTCCAATTAAGTTGTGGATATTGCCCCGAGCATTTGAGGTCACCTCGAAGCCATATGCCATTGTGGTGAAGCTTCGTGTTGTCGTTGGGAGCCTCCAATTAAGTTGTGGAGATTGCCCCAACCTTGTTTGTACGGGTTCAGTGACTGTCCTTAAGGGTCCCTTAGTGTAATAACGACATCTTGCATTGTGCGAGGGCGTGAGGAGATTACAGTGGCCTTAGTGGAATCTTGGGGAGCATTGTGCCTCCACACTACTCCAAATTTAGATTAGCATCCGCAAGGGTGTGAACTTCGGGATACATTGTCGTCTGTGCGTGCCTCAATTATCTCTTACCCGAACCCTTTACTTATGCACTTTACTTTGTGAGCCATATTGTTTCTTGTTTTATATCTTGTTATCACTTAGTTGTTTATCTTGCTTAGCATAAGTTGTTGGTGCACATATGTGAGCCTAGTTGTTTTAGGTTTTGTGCTTGACAAATTAAACGTTAGTTTTATTCCGCATTTGTTCAAGCCTAAATTGTAATTATTTTAAAGCGCCTATTCACCCCCTCTAGGCGACATCCACGTCCTTTCAACTAGGCATCCTTTTTACCAGCCTCTATCATGCAATGACAGGTGAATAAACACTCATCATGATAATAACCCGCTTAGCATGTAATATATTGAACGACCTGATCTCTCCATGAGCGGTACGGGCACAAAAAACATATGTTTATTTGAATGTTTTAGAGGAGGCACATGCAAATTTACTTGGAGTTGCAGTGAAATACCATATATAGGTAGGTATGATGGACTCTCATGGAAGAAACTTGGCTCATGGATTTGGATGCACAAGTAGTATCTCTACTTAGTACTAAGTTTTGTCTAGCGAAAGGTTCTAAACAAGCACCACATGTTGGAGGATCCATAACAATGTAACTTCAATGAAAAATACCCAAACATAACCATTATATTGTCTTCCTTGTCCAACTTCAACTATTTGATCAAGTTTTAAAGTTATTAATGGGTATTCACAACCGTAAAAGATGTCCAAGATAATATGTTTGTATGTGAAAGTTCTCTTTCTTATACTAATCATTCATGAATTGCTTGTATGACCAATATTGTGATTGTCAAAGATCCATAGATTTAACTTTATAAACCAAATGTTAAACTACTACTAATAATATAGCACATTGATAATTTCATATTTATGATATTTCATTCATTCCCAATTTACTCTTAGGATATAAGTGAAGCACATGCGTAAACATGAAAGTACTCTCAAAAGGTATAATTGAAGATCAATGAGTAGTCAAACAATTAAGTAGCTATGTGAGTACTCTCTCTCAATAAATATTTTAAGATCTGATATTTATTTAAAACAGAAAATAAAACGAAAATACATTCCAAGAACAACACATATCATGTGGACAAATAAGTCTCCAAAACTTTATCCATACAAAACTTGAAAAGAGCTCGTGAGATAGGTTAGTACACATATGAATAAATCAACACTTCATGTACCGCAAAGACAAATTTAATAATAATTTTAAAACATTAGGTACTGCATACTATCATTTCCAAAATTTATATCTACTAATATAAGCCATGAAGACTGTAGGATAAGTAGATAACAAAACTATGACAACAATCTGTCCAAACAAAACAATCTGTAGCAATATATTTAATAATTACACTTATGTATCTCCATTTTTTTTGAAAATTTATGACATGATAAATAATTTGTATTAGAGTACTATTTAAAAATTTCAGAAACTTTCCACGTTCAAGTAAAATCTCGTAATTCAAATACCGCAACAGAAGTTTCTGTTTTTATACACCACACATCACACATGCTATTCAAGTATTCAAAAGGCAACTCTTCGAAACTTTATTGAAAAATAATATTATAAATAATATATAACAGAGAAAAACAAAATAAAATGACACTCCAATCAAAACACATATTATGTGATGAATAAAAATATAGCTCGAAGTAAGATATACCGATAATGTTGAAGACAAAAGAGGGGATGCCTTCCGGGGGATCCCCAAGCTTAGATGCTTGAGTCTTCCTTGGATGTTACCTTGGGTGTGCCTTGGGCATCCACAAGCTTAGATTCTTGCTGCTTCGTATTCTCCTCATATTGGTATCTCACCCAAAACATAAAAACTTCAATCATACAAAATTTAATGGAACTTTGTGAGATGGGTTAGTATAATAAATATAGATCATTCAGTTAGGTATTGTCAAGAGAAGATTCGTAAGTGTTATCACATAATAGCTACTGTATTCTATCATTACCGTAATTTATATCACTAAACAAACAAACTATACATGCAAAATATAATCTGTCAAAAATAGAACAATGTGTGAAGATATGAATGAACACCATATTTCCGTAAATCTAAAAATTCTGAACAATTAGGACAACACATAGAATTTGCTTACCAAAACTGCGTAAAAATTCAGATTTTTTTACGCTCCGTTAAAATCAGAGAAATTATGCACTGGACGTAAAAGTTTGTGTTTTTATACATAATCAAAGTAACAAGTCTCCACACTATCCCAAAGGCTTTACTTGTCACCTTATTGAAATAAATGACACAATACATGATTAATACAATAGCTTATTCATGTGAACACACAAAAATAGAAAGGAAAAGTGTTGGGTTATCTCCCAACAAGCGCTTTTCTTTTATGCATTTTATCTAGGCATGATGATTTCAATGGTGCTCACATAAAAGTAAAGAATTGAAGCACAATGGGGGCATCATGAATCATATGACAAGCACATTTAAGTCTAACCCACTTCCTATGCATAAAGATTTTGTAAGAAAACAATTTATTGTAGCAAGAATCAACTTGCATAGGAAGGCTAAACAAGCATGACTTTAGAACTTTGAACACATAGAGAGAAAACTTGATATTACTGCAATACTGAAAGGGCCTGGATGTCGCCTAGAGGGGGGGGGGGTGAATAGGCGCTTTAAAATATTTATGGTTTAGGCTTGAACAAATGCGGAATAAAACTAACATTTAATTTGTCAAGCACAAAACCTAAAACAACTAGGCTCACCTATGTGCACCAACAACTTATGCTAAGCAAGATAAACAACAAAGTGATAGCAAGATATATAACAAGAAACAATATGGCTATCACAAAGTAAATTGCATAGGTAAAGGGCTCAGGTAAGAGATAATCGAGGCACACACAGACGATGATGTATCCCGAAGTTCACACCCTTGTGGATGCTAATTTCCGTTTGGAGCAGTGTGGAGGCACAATGCTCCCCAAGATGCCACTAAGGCCACCGTGATATCCTCACGCCCTCGCACAATGCAAGATGTCGTGATTCCACTAAGGGACCCTTGAGGTCGGTCCCTGAACCCGTACAAACAAGGTTGGGGCAATCTCCACAACTTAATTGGAGGATCCCAAGAACACTACAAAGCTTCACCACAATGGAATATGGATTCAAGGTAACCTTAAATGCTCGTGGCAATCTCCACAACCTAATTGGAGACCCCGATGCTTGCCCAGAACTTTACACGACAATGACTGAGCTCCGAGGTACCACCAAGCTTCTAGGATGCCAAAGCACCCAGGAGTAATAAGCTTCTCAAACTTCACTTCCATGTATCACCGTGGAGAACTCAAACCTATGCACCAAATGCAATGGCAAGGGCACACGAAGTGCCCACGTCCTTCTTTCCCAAATCCCTCCACAACAACTAATCCTATGGAAGGAAAAGAGAGGAAGAACAAAGAAGAACATGAAGAACTCCAAGATCTAGATCCAAGGAGTTCCCCTCACATAGAGGAGAAAGTGATTGGTCGAAATGTGGATCTAGATCTCCTCTCTCTTTTCCCTCAAGAACTAGCAAGAATCATTGGAGGGATTGAGAGTCAGCAAGCTCGAAGAAGGTCAACAATCGGGGAAGAACACAAGCTCAACATATAGAAAACCATTGGGGAAGAAGACCCCTTATATAGAGGTAGAAAATCTGACTGTTTTCTGCCCATAAGTTGTGTAGGAGCGGTAGTACCGCTCGGAGGAGCGGTAGTTCCGCTTGCACGGAAGAATCGGGTCGGGCAGCCAAACAGACGAGAGAAGAGGAGTGGAAGTTCCGCTCGAGTGATACTAGCGCTCTGATCAGCGGTACTACCGCCGAGCACAGATAGGGAAGAAATCGAGCAGAAGTACCGCTCAAGGCGGCACTTCCGGTCAAAAACGATTACTAAGCAGAATCGAAATATTGGGAAAGTAAATCGGAAGTTGGGACGAAAGTAGGGAGCGGCAGGACCGCCTAAATGATAGTACCGCTCAACACCGAGCGGTATTTCTGCTCGAGAGATAAAAACTGATGTGCTACTAAAACCGCCATAACTTTCGCATACGAGCTCCGAATTGAGCAAACTCAAATTTGTTGGATTCAGAGAGACAAGAGCTATCCAACAACGATGTGGAACCTTTCCCGATGTGAAAATGCCAATGGGCGAGCTCCGATATCTTAATAACATGCAGTTTATTAAAATGCCAATGATATAGAGATGTGAAACCTCTATGAATGAAGAACCGACAAAAACTCCAACATCGAAAACTTCGTAGAAGATGCACATGAACTCCGTTTTCGATGAACTCGAGCTTGTCATAAAGATGACCATAAGCTCTAATACTCACAAGGAGAGACACCAAACAAGAACCAAGAAAGATGATGCAAGGATGCAAATGGCTTGAGCTCTCAACGAACGATATGATGAAGCTACTCACTTGAGATCCCCCTTGATAGTATGACAATCTATCCTAAATAGAAAAACCTATCAAGGGCAAACCTATACCTTGCAGATAGTCCACTTGAGCTAGATGATGACGATATTGACTTCCTCAGGATGGACGACCTTTCTTGATTGCGTTGGCTTGATGAAGACTAGTTGATTGCTCCCCCATACTCACTATGGGTGAGCCACTCTTCAGCACATCTTCACAAGTCCATTGACACCAGAATGGACGGCAAGCTTCAAACATGATATCTTCGTGATGCTCCACTTGAATTTGCACACTGCAATCTTGATGACATCCTTCATGGGTTGAATGAGAATTTCCTCTTGACGCAAGCCCATGGAAACACACCTAACCCCACATAGAACCCTCACGAAGACCATAGGTTAGTACAAAAGAACGTAATGGACAATGCTTACCATACCATGGGACCACTTGATCCCTCTCGGTACATCTTGTACGCTTTGTTTGTTGATCAACTTGATTTACTCTTTGTCTTAGTCTTGACCAACCTTGTGTCATTATGAACATTTTTTTGATAATACCTTGATTACCACCTTGGTCATCACATAAACTCCTTGAAACCAACATATGGACTTCAAGAAGTGCCTATGGACAAATCGTTCGAATATAACTTAAGGCAATCATTAGTCCATAGGGATTATCATCAATTACCAAAACCACATATGGAGAAATATGCTCTAACAAATACCTACAAGCATATGTTACCCCCTCAAAATAATTTTCAATAGCACCATGAAGTAATTCAACAATATAACTATCACATAAATCATTATCTTCATGATCCACAAGCATAGAAAATTTATCACTCTCCACATAAGCAAAATTCTTCTCATTCATAATAGTGGGAGCAAACTCAACAAAATAACTATCATGCGATACTTGAGTGGCATAATCCAATTGAAAATTAAAACCACGATGATAAGTTTCATGGTTATATTACTATTTATAGCATACATGTCATCCCCATAGTCATCATAGATATCAACTTTGTTGTCATAATCAATTGAAACCTTTTCGAAAATAGTAGAATCAACACTAAATGAAGTCATGACATCTCCAAATGCACTTTCATCATTATTCCAATATGATTCAACACCCTCCAAAATAGTAGGATCATTAGTAACTAGAGTTGACACTCTTCCGAACCTACTTTCATCAATACAATCATCATAAATAGGAGGCATTCTTTCATCATAGTAAGTCTGCTCATCAAAACTTGGGGGACTAAAAATATCATATTCATCAAACATAGAATCCCCAAGTTCATGGCTTTGCATATCATTAGCATCATGGATATTAAAGGAATTCATACTAACAATATTATTATCATGCTCATCATTCAAGGAATTCACATTAAGCATTTTTATACATTCTTCCTCTAACAATTGAGCACAATTTTCCGAACCATCATTTTCACGAAATACATTAAAAGGGTGAAGCAATTGAGGCAACCTAAATTCCATTTTTTCATAATTTAATTTTTAAAAACCAAACTAGTGATAAATAAGAAACTAAAAGATTTAATTACAAGATCTAAAGATATACCTTCAAGCACGTGATACGTCTCCAACGTAACTACTTTTCCAAACACTTTTGCTCTTGTTTTGGACTCTAATTTGCATGATTTGAATGAAACTAACCCGGACTGACGTTGTTTTTAGCAGAATTACCTTGGTGTTATTTTTGTGTAGAAATAAAAGTTCTCGGAATTGGGCGAAACTTTTTGTGAAATTTTTCTGGGAAATACAATGATTTATGAAGCAAAGACCCACCAGAGGGGGGGGGTCCCCTTGGCCCACGAGGCAATAAGGCGCAGACACCCCCTAGGTTGTGCCATGTTGTGTGGTGGGCCCATGAGGCTCCCCAGACCCTATTTCCACTCCTACAAATTCACATATTCAGAGAATAAAAATCAGAGAGAAGTTTTCATCACGATCTACGAAACGGAGCTGCTGCCACCTCCTGTTTTTCCTCGAGAGGGCTGATCTGGAGTCCATTTGGGGCTTCGAAGATGGGGATTCGTCGCCGTCGTCATCACCAATCCTTATCCATCAACTATTCCGTGATGCTCACCATCGGGAGTGAGTAATTCCTTTGTAGGCTTTCTAGTCGGTGATGGGTGTGGATGCAATTGATCATGTAACGGAGTTAATTTGATAGGGCTTGATCCCTAGTATCTACTATGTTCTGAGATTGATGTTGCTATGACTTTGCTTTGCTTAGTGCATGTCACTAGGGCCTAAGTGCCATGATTTCAGACCTGAATGAAAGTGTTTAGATCCTATCTTGCAAGTTGTATGCACCTATTACGTGTCCTGATCCGCATACCCCAAGGTGACAATAATTGGGATTGTTTTCGGTGATTGTCGTAGTCTGAGGAGTTCATGTATTCACCATGTGTTAATGCTTTGTTCCGGTTCTCTATTAAAAGGAGGCCTTAATATCCCTTAGTTTCCAATAGGACCCAGCTCCCACGGGAGGGTAGGACAAAATATGCCATGCAAGTTCTTATCGCAAGCACGTATGACTACATACAAAATACATGCCTACATTATATTGATGAACTGGAGCTAGTTCTATGTCGCTCTGGTATGTAAATGTTACATGATTTATTTCATCCATATCTTTCCATCGCTACACCATGGCCTACACTTTACATATACTGAATCCTTCTAAGTTACTATTACTGTTACAAAGTAGCTGCTATCACTGTTACTGGTACTACTATTATTTTCTGTGCTACTAAAACGTTGCTACAGAGAGATATCCTAGGTGAAGTTGAATTGACAACTCAACTATCAAGGCAGATAAATATTCTTTGGCACCCCTTGTATCGAATCAATAAATTAGGGTGAAATACTACCCGTGAAGACTATTGCGATCCCCTATACTTGTGGGGTATCAAGACCTTTTTCTAGCACCTTTGTCGGAGAGCAAAGCTATATTTATTGTGGTAACTCGAGGATATCCAATTTCTACTATGAATAATCTAAAAGATACTCGAACTAAGATCACACCCTCTCGTACGAGAGGAGGTAAGGAACTACCATCTAGCTCTGCTTTTGATTCACCTACTGTTTTCAATCAGCTTATTACACCATCGCTTGTTGTTCGTTTTGATACATTGCTTGAACTTGATGATGCTACTTTGAAATTAATGATGATACTAATTCTATATTTGATGAAACTAAAGCTGTGCCACTGAATGTATTACTTGATGCTCATATTGCTATAGCTAAAGAACTTGAAAATGCCGAAACTGATGAAGATTTTGAATCACCTACTACACCTTGCTCTCCCAATAAATATGAATTGCCTTATGTACCTGAAGGTTATGTTATGGATGGAGAAGTATCTAGGGGCTTTCTTTCTTGTGAAAATAGAGATGACTTGAAGAAACTACTATGCAAACTTAAAGAAAAATCTATGATGGAGAAAATGAAATGTGATCCTAAATTTGCTACTTCTACTATAGTTTTTAGTGATAAGGATTATGAATTTTCCATGGACCCAGAGTTGATTGTATAGGAGAATATGATCCTTTCCATGGTTATTAAACTGAAACTATTGTTGGACATCTCACTAAATTGAATGATATTGCTGCTTTGTTTACTAATGAGGAAAAGATATGTTACTATTTTATCCTTAACATTTTTTCCTTTCTCGCTAAAAGGCAAGGCTAAAGAATGGTTCCTTTCTCTTGCTCCTGGTTGTGTGCGTAGTCCCCAGGATATGCTTTAGTACTTCTCTGAAAAATATTTTCCTACTCATAAGAAACAAGTTGCCTTAGAGGAGATATTTAATTTTGTGCAAATTGAAGAAGAGAATCTCCCTCAAATGTGGGGGAGGCTTCTCCAGTTATTTAGAGATCTGCCCTATCATCCCCCTAAGAAAAAAAATACTTGATATCTTTTATAATGGACTAACCGATGCTTCTAGGGATTTCCTAGACACTTGTGCTCGTTGTGTTTTTAGGGTAAAAATTGTTGGACAAGCTGAAGAACTATTAAATAACATGTTGCAAAATGCCGATGCTTGTACACTTCCCGAACCACCACTAGATCCTATTCAAAAGAAGAGAGGTATTCTATTCGTCAGTCCCGAAGATATGTAAGAAGGCAAAAGATCTATTAAAGAGAAAGGTATTAAAGCTAAAGATGTCAAGAAATTACCACCTATCAAAGAAATACATGGACTTGACACTCCTACATAGGTAGTAGAGGTAAATTATCTCTATGCATTTAATGAAAGTGATATACCTTACACTAAGACTCCTAATCAATACATGGATGAATTCGATAATTATATTGTTAAGCAAGAACATTTTAATAATTATGTCAAAGATCAATTAAGACATAATGCTATGAGGATAGATCGTTAGTGACTTGATGTTTAGAATTGCTAATGATGTTAAGGGTCTAGGTAAACATGCTTCTATGGTTCACACCCAACTAGACTAAGTTGCTAAGTCACAAACTGATTTGCTTGCTGAGATAAATGATAATACAAATGCCAATGTTGTTAGAGTAATGACTAGAGGAGGTCGCATGACTCATGAACATCTTTATCCTGAAGGTGATCCTTAAAAGAATAGAACAAGATTCTCAGAGAATCAATGAAGATACACCTAGTCTTTATAAGAATGGAAAGAGAAATAAAAATGATATGACTTTGCGTGCTTCTAGTGGACGTGTTATAGAAACACCCACTAAGAATCATAATGATGTTTCTATTTCTCATGCTAAGACACAATGTGGTAATGAACATTCACATAGTGATGATGAGAATAACAATGTTCATGTAGATGATTCACCACACAGTAATAAATAACTTGACAATGATGTGGAAATAGAACTTGCTGAAGATCTTGATAACACACCTCCTAAAAATAAACATTATGAGAAGAAAGACTTTGTTGCTAGAAAGCAAGGGAAAGAAAGAGAGCCATTGGTTCAAAAACCCATGTCATTCCCTCATAAGACTTCTAAAAGTAGGGATGAGGAATCATTTTAGCACTTTGCTGAAATGATTAGACTTGCCTTTTTGCACACTCGGTTGACTAATATTATGAAAATGCATATGTATGCTAAGTATATTGAAGGTAATATTACCAACAAAAAGAAAAATACCCGTAACTGAAATTTCTACTATTCTTACTAATTATTCTTTTAATGGTGGAGTGCCTAATAAGTTGGGAGATCAGGGTATCTCCACAATACCTTACTCCATTGAAATAAATTATGTTAAAACTGATTTATGTGATTTAGGAGATGGTGTTAGTGTTATGCCTTTCTCTCTCTATAAGAGACATGATTTGAATAAGCTTACACCTAGTGAGATGTCTTTACAAATGGCTGATAAATCCACCACTTTACCCATTGGAATTTGCTAGGATGTTCCTGTTGTGGTTGCAAACATTACTATCTTGAGAGGCTTTATTATTCTTGATATGCCCGAGGACGACAACTTGTCGATCATCCTTGGTAGACCCTTTTTAATATTGCATGGGCTGTTATTGCTTGCAACAAAAGCAATGCCACTAATCATGTTAATGGCAAACAACATACCGTGCATTTTCCGAAGAAGCAAACTTTGGTTAATAATATTAATGTCATTGAGCCAATTGCTACAGTCACCATTGGAGGTTTCAAAATTCCTCTTCCTACTGACAAGAAGAAATATTATACTCTTATTGTTGGGGATATGCAAATCCCCAATGAGGTAACTTAGTGTCATACGAAAAAAATCAGTTGCATGTCAATCGGAAATGGTTGTTAATAAGACTTGATCAACCTTATTAATGGTTCCTTTTTGAAAGACATGCGATCGATGGATTTAGTAAGCACAACTCTATGTATTATTAGTTTGATCTCTGTTATTTTAGTTGAATAAAATAAAATGCCATGTTTATACTATTTTTTGAGTTTTCCATGCAAGCAAAAATGACCCAAAAATTAAAAGTCTCAGAATGCCACAAAATTTTAACATGTTCAGGAATATTTAAGAATTTTGGGTACTGCAAACACACCAGGAAGGGGCACATGTGGGCCACAAGGCAATAGTGCGGGGTCACCCCTAGGGCACGCTTAGTTGTGTGGTGGGGCCCACAGGCCCCCTCCTTATCTCTTCATTCCATGTCATCCATTACGTCCACCAAAAATTCCCTAGCCCCCCCCTCTCTCTCTCTCTCGTGTTCTTCCTCCCCAAACTGAAATTTTTGATCTCTTTGCTCGGAACTCCATTTCTAAAACTGTTTTGAGGAATTGCTCCTCGGTATGTGACCCCTCATTCCTCCAATTAGTTTTAACTTTAGTGGTTTATATTTTGCATACTTTGCTGCACACGGTGCCACTGAAAATGAGTTTGGATGTGTAACTCTTTGAGTTCGAAGTAGTGGGAATGCTTGATATGTCCTCTAGGCATCCATATGAGTAGTTTCTATTGCAAAGTTTTACTAACATACTTTTGTGGTCCAAAAATTTCAAAAATTTGTCCATAGGAAAATGAGTTTGTTTTGAAGGAGTTCTTCAAGAAGGCATTTGATACGTCTGCAACATATCTATTATTTTTTGCTTGTTCCATGCTATGATATTATTATTCTTGGATATTTTTATTACCATTTTATACCATTTTTGGGACTAACCTATTAACTTAGTGCCAAGTGCCAGTTCCTATTTTCTGCCTTGTTTTTGTTTTGTAGGAAATCAATATCACATAAGATCTAATTGTCCCGAAACTTTTTGAGGATTTTTTATTGAATATAAGGATCACCTATAACTTGGAGGACAAGGAAGATCTTGTCGGAGGGCCCCACACAACACTTGATGTTGTGTGGGCTCTTCCACGCTCCATTTTCCCTACCTCCTACACTATAAATTCAGTAATATTCCAAAACCCTCAAGGGAGTCCATGAAATACTTTTTTCGCCGCAAAAAGCCTTTGTTCTTGCCAGATCCCATATGGAGGCCTTCTCCGGTACTCTGTCGGAGGGGGAAATCATCATGGAGGGGCTCTACATCAACCTTGCAGCCTCTCCGATGATGCGTGAGTAGTTCACCACAAACCTACGGGTCCGTAGGTAGTAACTAGATGGCTCTCTCTCTTTGTATCTCAATACAACAGTCTCCATGATCTTCATGGAGATGCATTCAATGTAATGACTTTGTGCGGTGTGTTTGTTGGGATCCGATGAATTGCGAGTTTATGATCAGGTATATCCATGATTTATTTGAGTTCTTCGTTGACCTCTTTTATGCATGATTTAGTATAGCCTTCTGTTTCTTCTCTAAAGTTTTGGTTTGGTTTGGCCAACTAGATTAGATCTTCTTGCAATGGGAAGAGGTGCTCGGTAATGGGTTCGATCTTGCGGTGTTCAGTCCTAGTGATAGAAGGGGAGTTGATACACATATGTTGTTGCCATTAAGGATAACAAGATGGGATGAATTCTTATATGCTTTTGTCTTGACTACATCATGTCATCATTCTTAATGCATTACTTCGTTCTTATGAACTTAATACACTAGATGCATGCTGGATAGCGATTGATGTGTGAAGTAATAGTAGTAGATGCAGGCAGGAGTCCATCTACTTGATTTGGATGTGATGCCTATATCATGATCATTGCCTTGGATAGCGTCATAATTATTTGCTTTTCTATCAATTGCCCAAGAGTAATTTGTTTACCCACCGTATGCTATTTTCTTGAGAGATATGCCACTAGTGATTCCTACGGCTGCCGGGTCTAGTTTTATTATAAGATCAATCTCGTTTACTTATACAAAAATACCAAAATACTTGTTCACTTTTTATATTATATTTATTTATCAGTTTATCGATCTATCATATATCATTTAATCTCATTTCTTGACCGCCGAGAGATTGACAACCTCTCGTCTGCGTTGGGTGCGAAGGTTTGCGTTGTGTGTGCAGGTGCCGATGTTGTTTGGTTCTCCTACTGGATTGATAACCTTGGTTTCTTAACTGAGGTAAATACTTACTCTACTGTGCTCCATCGTCCTCTCCTCTTCAGGGATAAAAATCGAACGCAGTTTACAAGTAGCAGGAAGAATTTCTGGCACCGTTGCCGGGGAGGATCAACCCAACATCATCAACTTTCCAATCTCTGGCGCCACTACCAAGTACCTACACTACCAACTCTTATCTTTGCATTTACTTTATTTTCCATTTGCCTCTCATTTTCATATCCCCCACTTCATAAAAATTTGCCGTTTTATTTGCCCTATTTTCCATTTGCCTTTTTTTTGCATGTTTGCTATCTTTGCTTATGTTGCCATGTGCCTTCTATTTGCTTGCATCTTCACTTGCTAAGAGTCTATTGATATTGATCCTCATCCACTTGCTAATATTTTCAAAAGACCAAATTATGACGAACAATTTGCTAGTGAGTTGAGTGCACTTGATTATCTCTATGAAGTTTTGTTAGAAAATCATGAATCTGAATTTTTTGATGAAGTGTTGAAAGAAGAAATTTATAAGGTGATTCATGATAACTCCTTGACTTAAAAGCAAGATTGCAATGATGTTACTATAAAATCTATTAATGTCAACTATGTTAATGATATGCAAAACTACAAGCTTGGGGATGATAATTTTGCCATGTCCACTTCTTATTGCAATGATCATGATTAGGGTGATAATGCTTCTTATGATCTTCAAAAATTATTTAAGCCTCGTGATGAATATGTTATTGATAATAATGTTTGCAATTGTATCAAAAGTGGGTTTGGAAGAGTGTCAACTTTAGGTAAAAATAATCCCACATATTTGGAGAGTGTTCAATCTTATATTTATAGAAGTGGGTTTGGAGAGGTCATAACTTTAGTTGATGATAATCCCACTATTTTGGAAGATGATAAGACCTTTATGCATGTGGATATGGAAGAGAATATTTTATGTGATAGCTATATTGTTGAATTTGAATATGATCCTACATGTAATTATTACGAGGGAGGAAATTATGGTTGTAGAAATTTTCATTATACTAAATTACCTCCCTTCGTGATGATATTGTTATTGTCTCTTTCTTCTTCCTTCCATATGCTAGTTTTTGCTTGCCTTGATAATTTGTTTGCTTATAAAATGCCTATGCATCGGAAGTATTTTAGACTTAAGTGTGTTTTCCATATGCTTTGTGATTCTCTCTTGTGTTTCAACTACTATCTTTCATGTGAGCATCCATAAAATCTCAAGCCTATCTTAATGGATATAAACAAAGAGCTTGTTGGGAGGCAATGATATGTCTCCAACGTATCTACTTTTCCAAACTCATTTGCCCTTGTTTTGGACTATAATTTGCATGATTTGAAAGGAACTAACCCGACTGACGCTGTTTTCAGCAGAATTTCCTTGGTGTTATTTTTGTGCAGAAATAAAAGTTCTCGGATTGACTTGAAAATTTATGGAGAACATTTTTGGAATTAATAAAATTTATTGGCGAAAGAGTCAACCAGAGAGGGGACAACAACTGGCCACAAGCCTACAGGGCGTGACCCCCGCTAGGGCGCGCCCCTGGCTTGTGGGGCCCCTGTGGCTCCACCGACCTTGTTTCTACTTCTATATATTCCTATCCGGGGAGAAATAAATCAGGGAAAAGAGTTCATCACGTTTTACGACACGGAGCCGCCACCACCTCCTATTCTTCCTTAGGAGGGCAGATATGGAGTCTGATTTGGGTTCCAGAGACGGGAAATTGACGCCGTCATCATCACAAACCATTCTTCATCACCAATTTCATGATGCTCTCCACCGTTCGTGAGTAATTGCATCGTAGGCTTGCTGGACAATGATGGGTTGGATGAGATCTATCATGTAATCAATTTAGTTTTATTAGGGTTTGATCCCTAGTATCCACTATGTTCTAAGATTGATGTTGCTATGACTTTGCTATGCTTAATGCTTGTCACTAGGGCCCGAGTGCCATGATTTCAAATCTGAACCTATTATGTTTTCATGAATATATATGTGTTCTTGATCCTATCTTGCAAGTTATAGACACCTATTACGAGTTATGATCCGTATCCCCCAGCGTGACAATAACTGGGATTCTTTCCGGTGATTACCGTAGTTTGAGGAGTTCATGTATTCACTAAATGCTAGTGCTTTGGCCTGGTTCTCTATTAAAAGGAGGCCTTAATATCCCTTAGTTTTCATTTGGACCCCGCTGCCACAGGAGGGTAGGACAAAAGATGTCATGCAAATTCTTTTCCATAAGTACGTATGACTATATATGGAATACATGCCTACATTACATTGATGAATTGGAGCTAGTTCTATATCACCCTATGTTATGATTGTTGCATGATGAATGCCATCCGACATAATTATCCATCACTGATCCATTGCCTACGAGCTTTCCACATATTGATCTTTGCTAAGTTACTTTTTCGTTGCTATTGTTACAATCACTACAAAACTGCTACTGTCACGTTTGCCACCGTTACCGTTACTTCCATACTACTTTGTTACTAAATACTTTGCTGCAGATATTAAGTCTTTCAGGTGTGGTTGAATTGATAACTCAGCTGCTAATACTCGAGAATATTATTTGGCTCCCCTTGAGTCGAATCAATAAATTTGGGTTGAATACCCTACCCTCGAAAACTGTTGCGACCCCATACTTGTGGGTTATCAGGCAACCCAATGAATAAAATTTATTTTTTGATTTTTTCTTTTTGTTTTATGTGTTTTCACAATTATGCTTCTGTTATGATTGTGTTTTTATGTTCTATTTGGTGTTTGTGCCAAGTAAGACCTTTAGGATGATTCATAAAATGAGTAGAAACAATGCTGAATATGAAACAAAAACTTTGTCTCAAGTGCATGAATTTTCATTTTTTACTAGAGCATGATAATGAGCTAAAATTTGAACACAGTATTGTGCTACGAATTCGTTACATTATTGTAGTTTTACATAATTTTTAGAGTTACAAATATATGGATTTTTGACAGATTACTACAGACTGTTCTGTTTTTGACAAATTCTGTTTTCGTTGCATTGTTTGCTTATTTTGATGAATCTATGGATTGTATCGGGGGGGGGGGGGTGCAAGCCATGGTAAAGTTAGAATACAGTACCTATAATGCAATTATAAAAGTTTAATGGGTTTGCAATGGTACTTATATTAGTTATTTGCTTGGTTATACTAACATATCTCATGACGGTTTTGTTGAGTTTTGTGTGATTGAAGTTTTCAAGTTTTCGGTGTGACGTCGATGGATGAAGGAATGAAGAGATGCAATATCCAAAGCTTGGGGATGCCCAAGGCACCCCAAGGTAATATCTAAGGAGACTCAAGCGTCTATGCTTGATGATGCCCTGGAAGGCATCCCCTCTTTCTTCTAGCAACTATCCGTAACACACTTGAGGCTATATTTTTATTCGTCACATGATATGTGTTTTTCTTGGAGTATCTTGTATGATATGAGTCTTTGCTTATTATTTTTTCACAATCATCACCTCCGAACACATTTTCTTGAGATGTCCTCATGTCATCATAATTTGTTAGAATTGCTTCTTGTGCTTCACTTAAATTTGTTAAGCTAGGTGGTTGCTCTGGTGCTTCACTTATATCTTTTCGAGCACGGTGGTGCGAATGTTTTGAAGAAACTTGTTGTCATGATTCACTTATATCTTTTTGATAATGCTATATGTTTTGAATAAATCCACTCTCTTGCTTCACTTATATATTTTTGAGAGTGTGAAAATAGTCTTGGTAATTGGTACAAGATATGATGTTTGGTCCCTTTGTGATGAATATTCAAGTAGAATAATGAAAACTAGCATACAAATTTTTTATGGGACATGAAAAACTTGATTCTTTGTAATAGTTTTAAGACATGTAGATGATGATATGTGAGCTATGTTAGTGATTCAATTATGCTCTAGTATGAATATTGATGTTAAGGTTTATGATTCCCTATTCATTCATGAAAAGTCAATAGTTATGCAATGAAGTTATATCCTACTTATGGTGTATTGTTCGATGTTGGTTATGTTTTATGTATGCATGTGCTTCTTTATGATTTTCTAGTTGGGGGATTCTCAATCTTTTTACTAGCCTTCATTTGTACTAAGCGGGAATACTGCTTGTGCATCCATTATCCTTAAACCTTGTTTTTCCACTTGTGTCCACCATACCTACCTATATGCGATATTTCAGTGCCGTTTGAAGTAAATTTGCATGTACCATCTCTAAAAAAATCTCAAAAATATTTTCTGTTTTGTATGCCCGTATCGCTCATCAAGCGGTGAAGGGTGGCCAATATTTTTGTGTGTTGGATATGTTAGTCTCACAATGAGTGTTTATTCAGTTGTCATTGCATGAGAGTGTGGCAGTAAAAGGGATGCCCAGTCCCAAAAATACATGGAATGTGATGGTATGGAGGGCACCCATGAATTCGGTTAGCCATTGATTGTGAAAAGTAATGGTGGAAACAAAAAATAATTCTCTTGTATGTGACAGTAGAAAGACCCAAGTCTTAATGACACTGAAACTATGATGAGGGAATAGAGATACAAAAATATATTTACTTTATGTTTTGGAACCGCCTATGATGTATCCAATGTGAGAAGTGTTGGGAACATTAAGTTGTTCTAATTGACGAGAAAAGCATGCCACCCAAAATAAAATTTTCAGTTCTTTTAAAATTTGAGCTCCGACACCTGTGTAAATCAATGCATTCCTCTACGAAGGGTCTTTCTATTTAACATTTATGTTGAGTCTCATCCTTCTCTTTAAAAGCACCAACTAGGGGGGCATGTGATCATGTGTGTGCATGGAGTATGATCGATATTCGAGTGTGTATCATGAATGGATCAATGATTGAGTATAATGGGCTAGGGATAATTTATTTTTGCATTATTCTTTTGAAAGACATGGTTGCTTGTTAGCATCACTTGAGTATCTATGTATTCATGTCAAATATAGACTATTGCTTTGAATCATCTAAGTCCCCATTTCTATGCTATGAAAATAAGTTGAAGTATGTTGGGTAGCATTCCAGAGTCAAAAATATGTTTTATCACTTTCCTACTCGAGGACGAGCAAGAGTTAAACTTGGGAATGCTTGATACGTCTCCAACGTATCTATTATTTTTGCTTGTTCCATGCTATGATATTATTATTCTTTGATATTTTTATTATCATTTTATACCTTTTTATATCATTTTTGGGGACTAACCTATTAATTTAGTGCCAATTGCCATTTCCTATTTTCTGCCCTATTTTTATTTCTCAGGAAATCAATATCAGATAAGATCAAATTGCCGCAAAACTTTTTAAGGATTTTTTATTGAAGATAAGGATCACGTGGAATTTGGAGGCCAAGGAAGATCTTGCCAGAGGGCCCCACACAACACCAGGGCACACCCGGGGGGGGGGGGGCTAATGTTGTGTGGACCCTTCCACGCTCCATTTGCCCTACCTCCTCCACTATAAATTCAGCAGATTCGAAAACCCTCAGGGGAGTCCACGAAATACTTTTTCCGCCGCCACAAGCCTCTTTTCTTGACATATCCCATCTGGAGGCCTTCTTTGGTACTCTGCCGGAGGGGGAACTCATCACGTAGGGGCTCTACATCAACCTTGTAGCCTCTCCGATGATGCGTGAGTCGTTCACCAAAGACCTATGGTTCGTAGGTAGTAGCTCGGTAGGCATAATGCATACGATCAAGTGTTGTCATCCTTGACATAAAGATCCTCAATAGCACAATCATGAATAATAGGAAAAATAGGGGGCTTAAAAATAGGATCCTTATCAAGTTTATAAAGTTGGAATGCACACTAATCATTTTGAGATCTTCGTCTCTTTTGGTAGGAGGGGTACTAATGCTTTTAGGAACATATATGAACTTGGGACTTTTATTTTGAGAGGTATTAGCATTAGTTTTTGAGGGTGTGAAAGCATAGCCTACTTTATCAATGACTTCCTCCATTTTATCAATCCTATTCATGCTTTGTTCTACTCTCTCATCATTAATTGTATCCTTCTCCTTTAAGGTTTTCAAAATCATTCCTATCCATGACCCAAATTGAGTGAGATGATTGTGAAGCTTTCTATCTAACTCCTCAATTTGTTCATGAGTAGTCATTTTCTTTTCACTAGTATCAAGCCTTCACATAACATGTTCCATGGTCAAAATAGTTTAATTAATGATAATAGGTGGTGACCCAACTAAATTCTCCATGGCCTTAAAAGCATCCGAAGTGTGACTCAATAAGAAATTACCATCGACAATCATATCAAGTACAAATCTATACCAAGTGGTAATATCAACATAGAAATTGTGTAGCAAGATGTTGGGGGATTGCTTATAAATTTATTTATTTTGAGCATTGCAAATACTATACCATGCATCTTTTAAACTTTCTCCCCCTTTTTGTTTAAAAGTGAGTACCACAATATCGGGAGTAATTGGAACAAAAGAAGAACTAGCCATAGTAGCAAGAAAAGAAGTAAACTAGCAAAAAGCAAAGCTAAATATTTCTGTATTTTTGATTTTTATGGAGCTATAAAAATATAACAACAAATAAATAGAAGAACAAGTGAATGATACTTTGTGTGAAGTGGCTGGATAATAGGTTGATGATAATGCCCCACAACGGTGCAAGAAATCCTTACTGATGCTTGTGATTTGTGTTGGGTTTTCCATGAAGAGGAATGAGTGATGCAACACAATATAGGTAAGTATTTTCATCAGTAGAGAACCAAGGTTTATCAAACCAATAGGAGTAACAAACAACCCCCATCTTCAACAACTGCACACAAAATAAACAAAACACTTGCACCCAACTCGAGCAAGAGGGTTGTCAATCCCCTTGTCTCGTTATTTGCAAGCAAGTAAGTAGTGTGGTTGGAAGTTGCAAAGTGAAAAGAAAATAACAAGTAATTAAAGGTAGTGGGGAAATTGTAGCTTTTGTAAATTTATAAGTGAATAGACCCGGGGGGCATAATGTTCCCTAGTGGCATCTCTCATGAAAGCAAGCATACGGTGGGTAAACAAATTACTGATGGGTAATTGATAGAAAAGCACATAGTTATGTGATATTCACGAGAATGATCATGTGTATATAAGCATCACGTCCATAATAAAATAGGTCAACTCCTACGTGCACCTATTATTATTACTCCACCATCGACCGCTATCCAGCGTGCATCTAGAGTATTAATTAAAACAGAGTAATGCTTGGAGAACGATGGCATGATGTAGACAAGGAGTACCCAATTAATATGAATTAACCCCATCGTTTTATCCTTACTGCCAACAATACAAAGACGTATCTTGTCCCCTTCCATCACTGGGACATAGAAACCCGTCAGATTGAACCCACTACAACGCATCTCTCTCAGTGAAGAAAGATCAATGTACTTGGCCAAAGCAAATCAATAGATGAGAGAGATTTATGAAGATATGATGATCATGCACATAAGAATCATATTTAGAATTCATAGAAGACTCGAATATTTATCGTAAATAATCTGAAAATAAACCCACAATTCATCGGATCCCAACAAACGCATCACACAAAAGAGTTACATAGGATAGATCAAAGAAAAGATGCGAGGATCATTGTATTGAAGATCAAGAGAGAGAGAGAGATAGCCATCTAGGTACTAACTAGAGACCCGTAGGTCTTTGGTGAACTACTCACACATCACCATGGGATAAACGAGGTTGATTTAGAGGACCTTCATGATCGATTCCCCCTTCAAAAGGGCAATAAAAAAGGGCTCCAGATGGCCTCATGGAGGAATAGAGACTTGCGGCAGCGGAAAAAGTGTTTTCGGGTGCTCCCTAGGGTTATTGGGATTAATGCTAATTTATAGGACGAAGAGGTACAACAGGAGTCAGCCGAGGGTGATACTTCTCCAATGTATATACTTTTCCAAACACTTTTGCTCTCATTTTGGCCTCTAATTTGCATGGTTTGAATGAAACTAACCCGAACTGACGTTGTTTTCAGCAAAACTACCTTGGTGTTATTTTTATGCAGAAATAAAAGTTCTCAGAACCAGACGAAACTTTTTGTGAATTATTTTTGGGATTTATAAGGATTTATGGAGCGAAGATCTACCAGAGGGGAAGTGCCACGTGGCCACAAGCCAACAGGGTGCCCCAAGACGCGCCGAGATAGCTTGTGGGGCCCTCGAGACTCCTTTGACCCTAATTCCAGTCCTTTAAATTCATATTCCCTGAGAAAAAATTTACGAGAGAAGGTTTCATCATGTTCTACGAGATGGAGACACCGCCACCTCCTGTTCTTCCTTCGGAGGGCTGATCTGTAGTCCGTTTGGGGCTTCCAAGAGGGGGATTCATTGTCATCGTCATCACCAACCCTTCTCCATCAACACCATCATGATGCTCACTACCGGGAGTGAATAATTCCTTTGTAGGCTTGCTACACAACTGTGGAATTGGATGAGTTTCATCATGTAGTCGAGTTAATTTTGAAAGGGCTTGATCCCTAGTATCCACTATGTTCGTAGATTGATGTCATTATGACTTTGCTATGCTTAATGCTTGTCACTAGGGCTCGAGTTCCATGAGTTCAGATCTGAACCTATTATGTTCTCATGAATACGAGAGTCATTTGGATCCTATCTTGCAAGTTGTAGTTACCTATTACGTGTCTTGATACACATACCCCAAGGTGACAATAATTGGGATTCTTTTCGATGATTTCCGTAGTTTGAGGAGTTCATGTATTCACCATGTGTTAATACTTTGTTCCAGTTCTATATTAAAAGGAGGCCTTAATATCCCTTAGTTTGCAATAGGACCCCGTTGCCATGGTAGGGTAGGACAAAAGATGTCATGCAAGTTCTTATCGAAAGCACGTATGACTATATACATAATACATGCCTACATTATATTGATGAATTGGAGCTAGTTCTGTGTCGCCCTAGAGTGTAACTTTTATATGATCAATGTCATATAAATCATTATTCACTACTGATCCACTTGCGTGTGCTTCACATATACTGAATCTTGCTAAGTTACTACTATCACACCTGCTACTAAATTGTTACCGTTACTACTGTTACCAAAATCGCTGCTATCACTGTTGCTGTTACTACTATCACTTGCTGTGCTACTCAATATTTGCTACAGAAGGATATCCCAAGTGCGATTGAATTGACAACTCAAATTTTATGGCCAACAAATATTCTTTGGCTCCCCTTGTGTCGAATCAATAAATTATGGTGCAATACTACCCGTGAAGACTGTCGCGATCCCCTACACTTATGTGTTATCAAGACCTTTTTTGGCGTTGTTGCCGAGGAGCATAACTCTATTTATTGTGTTGAATTGAGGGTATTCAATTGCTATTATGAAGAATCTTAAAGATAATTGAACGGGGATCGTCCCCTCTCGCACGAGAGGAGGTAAGGAACTGCCATCTAGCTCTGCTTTTGATTCAACCACTGTTTTGAATCGGCTTGTTACGTCGCCACCTGTTGCTAGACCTGATCTTGATGCTCATATTGCTAGAGCTAGTGAACTACCAAACGCTGAAACTGATGAAGACTTTGAATTACTTGCTACACACCGTCTACCTAATAGATATGAATTGCCTTATGTACCTGAAGGTTATGTTATGGATGGTGAAGTATCTAGGGACTTTCTTGCTTGTAATGATAGAGGTTATTTTAAGAAATCACTAGGCAAACTAAAAGAAAATTCTACGATGGAGAAAATGAAATATGATCCTAAATTTGCTACTTCTCCTATACTTGTTACTAATAAGGACTATGGATTTGCTATAGACACTGAACTGATTCCTATAGTGGAATATTATCCTTTCCATGGCTATGAAAATGAAACTATGGTAGAACACCTTATGAAACTGAACGATATTGCTGCCTTGTTTACCAATGTTGCAAACATACGATACTATTATATCCTTAAGCTCTTTCCTTTCTCGCTGAAAGGAGAGGCCAAGGAATGGTTCCTTTCTCTTGCTCCTTGTTACATGCGTAGTCCCCAAGATATGCTCTATCACTTTTCTGAAAAATATTTTCTAGGTCATAAGAAACAAGCTACCTTACAGGAAATATTTAACTTTGCTCAAATTAAAGAAGATAATCTCCCTAAAGCTTGGGGAGGCTTCTCCAGTTACTAAGAGCTTTGCCTGATTACCCTCTTAAGGAAAATAAAATTCTGGGTATATTTTATAATGGACTAGCACACCCTTCTAGGGATTTCCAAGATAGTTGTGCTGGTTGTGTTTTCAGTGAAAGAACTGTTGAACAAGCGAAAAGCTATTGAATAATATGCTGCAAAATGTTGATGATTGGGCACTCCCTGAATCACCACCTGAACCTATCCAAAAGAAGATATGTATTCTATTCCTTAGTCTTGAATATATGCAAGAAGCAAAAAGAACTATGAAGGAGAAAGGTATTAAAATTGAGGATATTAAGAAATTACCACCGATCAAAGAAATACATGGACTTGATATCCCTACATAGGTAGTATAGGTAAACTCTCTCCGTTCTTTTAGTGAGAGTGATATACCTTATGCTAAGACTCCTCATCATTGCATGGATAAATTTGATAATTACATTATTAAGCAAGAGTTCTTTAATAACTATCTTAAGAATTAATTGAGAATAATGCCACCATGATAGACCGTATGAGTGATTTGATGTTTAGAATTGCTAATGATGTGAAGGGTCTAGGTAAACATGCCTCTATGGTTCACACCCAACTGGATCAAGTAGCTAAGTCAGAAAATGATTTGCTTACCGAGATGAATAATATTAATGATTATGCTGTTAGAGTACCGACTAGAGGAGGCAAAATGAGTCAGGAACATCTTTATCCTGAAGGTCACCGTGAAAGAATTAAACAAGATTATCAGAGAATGAATGTTGATACACTTAGTCCTTCTAAGAAGAAAAATAAAAATAAAAATGATAGGACTTCGCATGCTTCTAGTGAACTTGATATAGAAAAACATGTAGAGAATCACAATGATGTTTCTATTTCTGATGCTGAGGCACAATCTGGTAGTGAACATGCAGCTAGTGATAATGAAAATGAAGGTGAGAATAATAGGGTGCATGTAGATGTTCCACCTAATAGTAATAAAGAACATGATAATGATATGGAAATAGAACCTACCGAGGTTCTTGAAAACCCACCTCCTAAGAATAAACGATATGATAAGAGAGACAAACATGGTAAGGAAAGAGAACCATGGGTTCAAAAACCTATGCCATTCCCACAAAAGTCTTCCCAAAGTAGGGATGATGATGATTTTGAACGCTTTACTAAAATGATTAGACTTGTCTTTTTGGGCACTCGCTTGACTGATATATTGAAAATGCCTCTATATGCTAAGTATATGAAGGATATTATTACCAACAAAAGAAATATACCTGAAACTAAAATTGCCACCATGCTTGCTAATTATTCTTTTGATGGTGGAGTACCTAAGAAGTTGGGAGATCCTGGTATCCCCACTATAACTTGCTCCATTAAGAGAAATTATGTCAAAACTACTTTATGTGATCTAGGAGCCCATGTTAGTGTTATGACTTTCTCTCTTTATAAACGACTTGAATTGAATAAGCTTACACCCACTAAGATATCTTTGCAAAAGGCTGATAAATCCAGTGCTCTACCTATTGGAATTTGCGAGGATGTTCCCCTTGTGATCGTAAATGTTACTATCTTAACTGACTTTGTTATTCTTGATATGCCCAAGGACGATAATATGTCGATCATCCTTGGTATACCCTTTTTAAATACCGCACGGGCTGTTATTGATTGCAACAAAAGCAAGGTTACCTTCATCGTCAACGGTAAGCAACATACCATGCATTTTCCAAAGAAGCAAATTTTGGTAAACAATATTAATGTTATTGAGCCTTGTGCCATAGTTATCACCGGAGACTTTCAAATCCCTCTATCTACTGCCAAGAAAAATAAATACTATAATCTTGTCGTTGGGGATATGCAAATCCCCATTGAGGTATCCTAGTGTTATACATAAGTTCTTTGGTTTCATGTTAATCGGAATCGGTTATTAATAAGAATTGATCAACCTTATTAACAGATCCTGTTCGAAAGACATGAGATTGCTGAATTTAGTTTGCACATCTCTTTGTACCCCAACTTTATACTGTTCTTTTAGCTGTATAAAAAATAAAATGCCATGAATTTCTTGTTTTCTGAGTATTCCGTGCATTAGAAAAATGACCCAAAAATAAAAAAAATAGATCGCCACCAAAATTTAACACGATTTTTTCTGGACTAAATCAGAATTTTTGGAGTAAACATTATAGCAGGGAGGTGCACTTGTGGGCCACAAGCCAACAGGGTGGGGGGATGTGCCCTCATGGATTGTGGGGCCCATAGGACCCCCTGCCTTATCCCTTTAGCTCACATCATCTCCTACCTCTAGAAATTTTTTTCCTAGCACTCTCTTTCCCGTGTTCTTCACATAGAAACTGAAATTATCGATCTCTTTGCTTGGAACTCCATTTCCAAAACTATTTTGAGGGAATTGCTCCTTGGTATGTGACTCTTCCATCCCTCTAATTAGGTTTTTTTGCTTTAGAAGATTATATTTTGCTTAAATTGCTCCACTTGGTGCTGTAGAATATGAGCTTGCATGTTGAAATCTTTGAGTTCCAAGTAGCATGAATGCTTGATATAGCCTCTAAGTACCCATATGAGTAGTTGCTACCAATCTTGCAAACTTTTATTGACATAGTTTTTTTTGGTCCAAAAATTTCAGAATTGTGTGCAGGAAAATGTATATCCCAAGGAGATGTTCCTCAAGGAAAGGTTCTTCAAGATGGAGTCCTAAGGGAGTTAGAGGAAGGACTGCTAATAGCGACCTCAACATTCCTCGCAACACGGAGGTTGGGCCATGTGAATGGCCACATACACCCTTGATGAGTGAAGCTGGTTTTATTGAAGAATTCGTGCAGTTTATTGCAAATGCCGGGCTGACCAACTTCCTCGCAGATGACTGTGACCAATACTATCTCCTCACTAATCCTTTCATTCAATTTTTTTATTTTATAAACACTCCTCATGCTCCCACCTTACGTTTTAATCTATATGCACCAACTTATGAATATCCTCTAGACCGATTTTGTGAAATATGCTTGCTTCCCTCTGATGGGGAAGTGCATAGTCCTAAGCCTAAGGAATTCGAGGATTTCCTCCTCACCTTAACTGTGGGGGAAACTAGGGAAGTATCGGACGTCAGAGCCACCAGTCTGCATTTTCCTTATGTGCATTATTTGTCTCTGTTCATAATAAAAATGCATAAATGCTATGGAGCAGGGTGGCGGTCTCAGTGCCCTGATGATACGTCTCCATCGTATCTACTTTTCCAAACTCTTTTGCCCTTGTTTTGGACTCTAATTTGCATGATTTGAATGGAACTAACCTGGACTGACGCTGGTTTCAGCAGAATTGCCTTGGTGTTATTTTTGTGCAGAAATCAAAGTTCTCCAAACGTCCTAAAAATTTACGTGGAGCAGTTTTGGAAAATAAGAAAAATATCTACACCAAGTTCCACCTGAGGGGGTGGGCCACAAGCCCTGGCTCCGCCACCACCCCCTGGTGGCGGTGGGCAGGCTTGTGGGGCCCACACGGCTCTACCGTCCCAACCTCAGGTCTAGAAGATCCCTTTCTTCCCAGAAAAAATAAAAAGAGAAGTTTTCCTCTCGTTTTCGATACGGAGGCACCGCCACCACCTGTTCTTTATCTGGAGGGCAGATCTGGAGTCTGTCTTGGGCTCCGGAGAGGGGAAATCGTCGCCATCGTCATCATCAACCTTCTTCCCTCTCCAATTCCATGAAGCTCTTCGTCGTTCGTGAGTAATCTATTCGTAGGCTCGCTGGGCGGTGATGAGTAGGATGATATCTATCATGTAATCGAGTTAGTTTTGATGGGGATTGATCCCTAGTATCCACTATGTTCTGAGATTGATGTTGCTACTACTTTGCCAATGTTAATGCTTTTCACTAGGGCTCGAGTGCCATGATTTCAGATCTGAAATTATTATGTTGTCACCAATATATGTGTGTTTTAGATCCGATCTTGCAAGTTGTAGTTACCCATTATGTGTTATGATCCGGCAACCCCGGAGTGACAATAACCGGAACCACTCCCGGTGATGACCATAGTTTGAGGATTTCATGTGTTACCAAGTGCTAATGCGTTGGTCCGGTTCTTTATTAAAAGGAGAACCTTAATATCCCGTAGTTTCCTTTTGGACCCCGCTGCCACGGGAGGGATGGACAATTGATGTCATGCAAGTTCTTTTCCCTAAACACGATAACGACACACGGAATGCATGCCTACATCACATTGACGAACGAGAGCTAGCCACATATCTCTCTGTGTTATAACTGTTGCATGATGAATATCATCCAAACAAATCACCGACCCATTGCCTACGAGTTTGTCCTACTGCTGTTACTTGTCTTGCTCTGCTGCTGCTACTACTGTTGCTACTCCTGTTACTTGTCTTGCTCTGCTGCTACTGTTGCTACTACTGTCGCTTGCTACTGTTGCTACTTGCTACTGCTGTCACTACTGCTATTCCTTGCTGCTGCTATTGCTTGTTACACTGCTGCTACCTGCTACAATCTTGGTTCGCTTGCCATTGACGGGAACTGACAACTTTCGTCAACGAGGCAACTTGGCGCCATTGATACTATCGTTAGGAATAGTCTGCCGTCAACAGATCATTTCTGACACCGTTGTTATCATACTACTTTGGTGTTACTACTTTGCTTGCAGATACTAATCTTTTAGGTGCGGTTGAATCTGACAAATTCAGCTGCTAATACTCGAGAGTATTCTCTCACCTCCTGTCTGGCGTACCAACAAATTTGGGTCGAATACTCTACCCTCGAAAACTGCTGCGAACCCACGCGCTGGTGGGCCATCAACAACATTCTTCTAGTTTCGTTGCCGGGGAGTGCTAGCAGCATTCTTCTGGTACCGTTGCAAAGGGGAAGAACAGTTGACATCAAGCATTATTCCGGTACCATTGCCAGGGATTGCAATCAGCATTTTTCTGGCGCCATTGCCGGGGAGGTATTGCTATATTCTTTGAGTTACTTGGGATTTATATGTGCTGATCACTATGATGATTCTGAAGGATCCAAATACCAAAGTCTTGCCCTCAACTATGAGGGGAGGTAAGGAATTGCCATCTAGCTCTGCACTTGATTCACCTTCAGTTATGAGTAAGTTTGCGACATCACCTCCTGGTAGAAATCTTGATATGTTGCCTGTGCTTGATGATGCTTATGATGTTACTGCTAGAGATGCTATGCTTGATACTATGCCTGATACTATGCCTAATGATGCTATGCTTGATATTATGCCTGATACTATGCCTGATGATGCTATGCTTGATACTGCTAGAGATGCTATGCTTGATACTGATTTGCCCGATGATGCTAGAGATGCTATTTTTCCTGATGTTCCACTAGGAGTGTTCCTTGATGCTCATATTGCTAGATTTACTGCCAATGCTCGTGATGCTTCTGATACTGCCGATACTATTGAGATAGAGCCTGCTTTTGCTCCTGCTAGATCTAGCTCTCCTAGATATGATTCCCCTGATATACCTGAGGGTTACGTTATGGAGGGAGAGATAGCTGAGGATTTTCTTGCATGTAAGGATGCCTATGACGCTGAGAAATTACTTCTCAAGTGGAAGGAAAAATCTCGGGAAGCTAGGATGAAATATGACCCGAAGTTTGCCACTTCACCTATCTTTATCACCGATAAGGATTATGAATTCTTTGTCGATCCTGAGATAATCTCTCTAGTCAAATCTGATCCTTTTCACGGTTATGAGTCTGAGACGGTCATAGCCCATCTTGCCAAACTACACGAAATAGACAACCTTTTCACTAATGAGGAGAAGATCCGCCACTACTATATCCTTAAGCTGTTTCCTTTCTCTCTAAAGGATAATGCTAAAGCCTGGTTCACCTCTCTAGCTCCTGGATGTGTGCGTAGTCCTGAGGAGATGGTCTATTACTTCTGTGAGAAATATTTCCCTGCCCATAAGAAGCAAGCTGCCTTGCAGGAAATATACAACTTTGCTCAACTCCAAGAAGAGAGTCTTCCACAAGCTTGGGGGAGGCTCTTCTAGTTACATAATGCTTTGCCTGATCACTCTCTTAAGAAGAACGAGATACTTGATATCCTCTATAACGGACTTACCGATGCCTCTAGAGACCACCTAGATAGTTGTGCTGGTTGTGTTCTTAGGGAACGAACTGTAGAACAAGCTGAGACTCTACTGAATAACCTCTTGATCAACGATAATGCTTGGACTATTCTCGAACCACGTCCTAAGCCAACTCTGAAGAAGAGATGTATTCTATTCCTTAGTCCCTAAGATATGCAAGAAGCCAAGAAATCTATGCAAGAGAAAGGCATTAGATCTGAAGATGTCAAAAACCTACCACCTATTGAAGAGATCCATGGTGTCGATAACCCGATACAGGTAGTAGAAGTGAATTCTGTGCGTAGGTTTGATGAGAGTGATATTCCTTTTGATAAATCTGCTAGCCTATGCGTTGATGAATTTGACAACTTTGTTGCCAAACAACAGAGTTTCAATGATTATGTTAGCAGACATTTGGAACAAAGTACTCGTATGCTTTTCCATTTAAGTGCTTGTGTAGACAGAAATGTCAATGATCTGAAGCTTCTGAGTAAACATGCCTCTATGATTACTACTCAGGTTGAACAAGTACTTAAAGCTTAGAATGACTTGCTCAATGAATTAAATGACAACTCTGTCAGAGTCATTACTAGAGGAGGCAAAATGACTCAGGAACCTTTGTATCCTGAAGGTCATCCTAAGAGAATTGACCAAGATTCTCAAGGAATCAATGCTGATACACCTAGTCATCCTAAGGAGAAGAACAAGGATGATAGAAACCTGCACGCTGGTTCACCAAATACTATCACACCTGAAGAACCTAATGATATTTCTGCGTCTGATGCAGAAACACAATCTGGTGATGAACATAAACCTGGTGACAATATGGACAGTGATGTTCATAATAATGCTCAACCTAGCCATGATGAGGATGTGGAGATTGAACCTACGGTTAATCCTGATAACCTACAACCTAAGAAATACGACAAGAATGACTTCACTGCTAGGAAGAATGGTAAAGAAAGCGAGCCATGGGTTCAGAGACCTATGCCCTTTCCTCCTAAGCCATCCAAGAAAAAGGATGATGAGGATTTTGAGCGCTTCATTGAGATGATAAGACCCGTCTTTCTGCAGATGCGGTTAACTGATATGCTCAAGATGTCTCCGTATGCCAAGTACATGAAAGATATCGTGACTAATAAACGGAAGATACCAGATCTTGAGATCTCCACCATGCTAGCCAACTACACTTTTAAAGATGGAACTCCTAAGAAACTTGGTGATCCCGGAGTGCCCACTACACCTTGCTATATTAAAGGAAACTACGTAAGAACTGCCTTATGTGACCTTGGATCCGGTGTTAGTGTTATGCCGCTTTCTCTTTATCGTAGACTTGAGTTGGATAAGTTGACACCCACTGAAATTTCTCTGCAAATGGCCGACAAATCAACTGCTTTCCCTATCGGCATTTGCGAGGATGTGCCTGTTGTGGTTGCTAACACCACTATCTTAACAGACTTTTGTTATCTTGGATATTCCCGGGGACGATGCCATGGCTGTCATCCTCGGAAGACCCTTTTTAAACACTGCAGGGGCTATTATAGGTTGCAACAAAGGAAATGTCACTTTCCATGTCAACGGTAATGAGCACACAGTGCACTTTCCGAAGAAACGATATCAAGTATATTGCATCAATGCTATCGAAAAGACTTCATCGATTCTCATTGGGAGCTTTGAATGCCCTATTCCTCGTGTCAAGATGAAGTATGATTTGCTTGTTGGGGAGATACATATCCCCATTGAGGTGACTTAGTGGCTATTCAAAAATTCTCCGTTCTCTCTTCCGATTCGAGAAGGTTTTGTCATGAGCACTTGATCAACCCCATTGACGGATTTCTTTCGATGACCATGAAACAGATGAATCAAAGAGTCACATACCTCTGTTTTAAGCTTTCATTTTCTTTTGCTTAGAAGAAAAATGATAGGATTAGTTTAGTTTTTCCTGTTTTCTGTTTTAGCGTCTCGGAGAAAAATACCTCAAAAATTAAAGTTCTCCGATGGTCCTGAAAATTCAGTATGATTTTTTCTGGAATTTTTGAAAATTTCTAGGCCTGAGAGCTGGCTTGGGGGCCTAACCAGTGGGCCACAAGCCATGCCACCGCCACCTACCCCCTGGTGGCGGGGTGCAAGCTTGTGGGGCCCACAGGCACCCCCTCCACTCATTCCAGCTCCCAGCCTCTTCTTCTACCTCCAAAAAAATTGTTTCGCAGCTCAAACCCGTGTTCTTGCTCATTTCGCTGTGATTTTCTATCTCCTTGCTCAAAGCACCATTCTCCAAATCGTTTTGGGGAAATTACTCCTTGGTAAGTGACTCCTCCATTGTTCCAATTAGTTTTTGCTCTAGTGCTTTATCCTTCGCGAATTCTTGCTACCTTGGTGACCCTGTTCTTGAGCTAGAAATGTTGATTTTAGCTAGTCCCAAGTAGTTTTAGCGCATGATACTGTCTCTAGGCACTAGTAGGAGTAGTTGCTACAAGTTGGGTTAATCCTTGTTCACTTTTCTTTCGAAGTCTCTAAATTTTTTAGAATTTTTAAGAGCTAGAAAAGGGGAAAGATGAGGATGTTCTTGAGAGGCTCTTCAAGCCGTAACCCCAAGGAGGATGAGAAGAACCACCCCAAGTACGTTGTCCCTCGAGTCACAGAAGTTCGAGCATGCGAGTGGCCAAGTGATGAATTTTTGCGCGCCATCGGACTTTATGAAGACTTTATTACTTGGTGGAGAACGCATGTCTTACTGCGTTTGTTGAAGATACGTGCCCACAATACCTCCTCCTCACCAATATTTTCATTCAAAGCTTCAACTTTTATCCGAGGAAGAATCCTCCCATGGTTGAGTTCATGATATACGATGTTCCCCAGTGCATGACGCTGCAGGATTTTTGCAATGTATGCAAATTACCTTATGTTGGGGATATCCGTGACCCTCGTCCACGGGACTTGGAGGATTTCATTGGCTCTATTGCTGTTGGAGAGGAGAGAGGAGTGTCTCGCGCTAGAATTGCTAGCATACATTTTCCCGTGCTTCGGTACTTCTCACTATTTGTGGGAAAATGATTGATTGGCTGTGGGGAGGTTGTATCACTTAGTTCTCTAGACCTTGTGGTTTTGCGCGAAGGACTTTATAACGATAAGACTTATAGCTTGGGCGCTATAGTAGCTCAACGGTTGAACCTGAACCGTTCTAAAGGTGTTGGCTATGGAGGTATCTATGCTACCCGTCTTGCCAGACACTTTGAGATACCCATTAGACTGGGAGAGGAAGGAGAGATGCTTCTCCGTGAGAAATATCTAGATTATGACAGCATGGTTCGCCATGATTTTCTGGATAGAGATGGTAGTAGACGGATGATTTATAACCTGGTATTTAGTCAGGGTACTCGAGAGACTATTATTTTGCCTGCTCCTTCTTTGTTTGATCTTCATGCAAGCAGGTACACTATTATGCCCGCGGACATCTACGCATATTGGGGCTTGGCCCAACCACAGGCGCCCGTGCCCGAGCCGCCAGTCGAGTACCAGACGCCAGTTTATCAGTGGGAGCCAGAGGAGCTCACATAGCAGTGGCATCCACAGTCTGCTCCGGAGTATCCTGGAGCTGGTTATTTCCCACCTTGGGAGTAGACCAAGCTAGTCCAAAAGCCTAAGCTTGGGGGAGTACGTGTTCTCACCGACTTTACATTCATGCTTATGCTTTCACTTTGTTAGCCGGTGTTTACACTTTGCCACTGTATTATCCATGCTAGTTTATTATCATTTTCTTGTTTTCTTGTTTTGTGTCCTTTTGAGAAAACCCAAAAAGATTTTTCTTTCTTCTTTTGCTTGTTGGGAGCTTTCCCGTGTAAATAGTTTTCTTTTTCTTTGGGTCAAGGTAGAAGATATTGGTTACAATGTTTATTGGTTCTTGCATGCTTACATGTTTAGCTTTCAAAGAGCCATATTACTTTGTCTTCTCCTTTGTGTTTGCCTGCAGATTCAACTTAGTCCAATGCGCTTATTATTGTTCACATCGTTCGATCATGCAAATGAAAGGCAACAATGATGATATATGATGAAGTGACTGAGACTGAAAAGCTGGTATGAACTCTATCTATTTTGTTTTTGTAAATATGACTAGCTTGTCAACCCAGATTTAGCTTTGTTGTGAGAGAACCATGTTTTCAATGACAACTTAGAGATCATAGTTTCCGATGCCATGCTTATTTAGCTGAGAGCTTATAATGGTTTGTCTTGAATGCCAACATAGATTTTGAGATGACTATGATGTAATATGATAGGATGGTATTCTCCTTTGAATGTTTCAACTGGCTTGACTTGGCGCATGTTCATGCATGTGGTTGAAACAAAATCAACATAGCCTCTATGATGTTCGTGTTCATGGTGATTTATATCCTGTTCATGCTTGCATTCAATGTTAGTCAAACTCATTGCATCTTGATGACTGTTGTCGCTCTCTAGTTGGTCGCTTCCCAATCTTTTGCTAGCCTTCACTTGTACTAAGCGGAATGCTGCTTGTGCATCCACTTCCATAAACCCAAAAGCTTTTCCATGAGAGTCCACCATACCTACCTATTTGCGTTATCTACCTGCCGTTCCAAGTAAATTTGCATGTGCCACTCTCTAAACCTTCGAGAAATAATCTGTTTTGCATGCCCGAACCGCTCATGTGGTGACAGGGGGCTATTGGTATCTTCCATGCTAGGAGTGTTATCCTCGACATGTGTTTATTCACAGTCATTCACGAGAAAGGGGCCGGTAATTGGAATGCCCAGTTCCACGCTTAAATCAAAAACATAACTGTAAAACAAGACTTCCCCTGGATTGATGTTAGTATGGACGGTACCCGAGGATTCGACTAGCCGTGGAGTGTGATTGATTGGTGGTGGGGGAGTTAAAACTTTACTTTTCTGTTTGGGAACCGCCTATAGCATGAATAGCATGGAATATATTGAGAACTCTTGGTCATTGCATTGACAATGAAAGCATGCCACCCAAAATTATTATCTCTGTTTTCAAAGCTTGAGCTCTAGCACCTCTGCAAATCAATGCTTCCCTCTGCGAAGGGCCTGTCTATTTATTTTCCTGTTGAGTCATCCTCGTCTTATATAAGCACCAATTAGAGAGCACCTCTGTCATTTTTATGCTTTGCTTTTGATTGATATTGAGTATGACTATGACTGGATCTTTGTTGCTATGAATTACAATGTTTAGTCAACTCTTGATCTTTGAAAGTGCTCTGCATTTATGTTTTGCGGTCTCAGAAAGAGCTAGCGAGATACCATCTATTCTTATTGCTTCATGCTTGTTTTGATTGAAGTGTTGGTATTTGAAACTCATTATTATTTTCTTGTTAGCTTATTATGCCATTGATATTAGTTTACCGTGAGACCTTTGTGTCATTTGCTTATGTGGTTAACTTGTGATCTTTCTGAAATTCTGGTTATGAGTTAGACATAGTTGCAACAACAAGATCAAACAGAGTTTGTCAAAGTTCTTCTTTCTCTCTCAGTTTGCCAACTGAGTTGCTTGAGGACAAGCAAGGTTTTAAGCTTGGGGGAGTTGATACGTCTCCATCGTATCTACTTTTCCAAACTCTTTTGCCCTTCTTTTGGACTCTAATTTGCATGATTTGAATGGAAATAACCTGGACTGGCGCTGTTTTCAGCAGAATTGCCTTGGTGTTATTTTTGTGCAGAAATCAAAGTTCTCCAAACGTCCTGAAAATTTACGGGGAGCAGTTTTGGAAAATAAGAAAATATCTGCGCCAAGTTCCACCTGAGGGGGTGGGCCAGTGGGCCACAAGCCCTGGCTCCGCCACCACCCCTCCTGGTGGCGGTGGGCAGGCTTGTGGGGCCCACACGGCTCTACCGCCCCCAACCTCAGGTCTATAAGATCCCTTTCTTCCCAGAAAAAATAAAAAGAGAAGTTTTCGTCGCGTTTTCAATACGGAGGCGCCGCCACCACCTGTTCTTCATCTGGAGGGCAGATCTGGAGTCCGTCTTGGGCTCCGAAGAGGGGAAATCATCACCATCGTCATCATCAACCTTCTTCGCTCTTCAATTCCATGAATCTCTTTGTCGTTCGTGAGTAATCTATTCGTAAGCTTGCTGGGCGGTGATGAGTAGGATGAGATCTATCATGTAATCGAGTTAGTTTTGATGGGGATTGATCCCTAGTACCCACTATGTTCTGAGATTGATGTTGCTACTACTTTGCCATGCTTAATGGTTGTCACTAGGGCCCGAGTGCCATGATTTCAGATCTGAAATTATTATGTTGTCACCAATATATGTGTGTTTTATATACGATCTTGCAAGTTGTAGTTACCCACTATGTGTTATGATCCAGCAACCCCGGAGTGACAATAACCGGAACCACTCCCGGTGATCACCATAGTTTGAGGAGTTCATGTGTTCACCAAGTGCTAATGCATTGGTCCGGTTCTTTATTAAAAGGAGAACCTGAATATCCCGAAGTTTCCTTTTGGACCCCGCTGCCACGGGAGGGATGTACAATAGATGTCATGCAAGTTCTTTTCCCTAAGCACGTATGACGACACATGGAATGCATGCCTACATCACATTGACGAACGGGAGCTAGCCACATATCTCTCCATGTTATAACTGTTGCATAATGAATATCATCCAAACAAATCACCGACCCATTGCCTACGAGTTTGTCCTACTGCTGTTACTTGTCTTGCTCTGCTGCTGCTACTACTGTTGCTACTCCTGTTACTTGTCTTGCTCTGCTGCTACTGTTGCTACTACTGTCGCTTGCTACTGTTGCTACTTGCTACTGCTATCACTACTGCCGTTCCTTGCCGCTGCTATTGCTCGTTACACTGTTGCTACCTGCTACAATCTTGGTTCGCTGGTCGTTGCCGGGAACTGACAACTTGCGTCAACGAGGCAACTTGGCGCCATTGATACAATCGTTAGGAATAGTTTGCTGTCAAAAGATCGTTTCTGACACCGTTGTTATCATACTACTTTGCTGTTACTACTTTGCTTGCAGATAATAATCTTTCAGGTGCAGTTGAATCTGACAAATTCAGCTGCTAATACTCGAGAGTATTCTCTCACCTCCTGTCTAGCGTACCAACAAATTTGGGTCGAATACTCTACCCTTGAAAACTGTTGCGAACCCACGCGCTGGTGGGCCATCAACAACATTCTTCTAGTTTCGTTGCCGGGGAGTGCTAGCAGCATTCTTCTGGTACCGTTGCAAAGGGGAAGAACAATTGACATCAAGCATTTTTCTGGTACCATTGCCAGGGATTGCAATCACCCGACCCTTGCTATTTTATACCACGCACTTTATTGTGATAGCACTTACAACTTCGGAGCTATTGTTGCATGCCGCTTGCATCTTTATTATGATTCATGGTGGTATTTATGGCACATGCGTGACTAAGAGTTTTGAAGTGACTATACACCCTGCTGATTATTTATTACCCCAGGTTTAACTTGACCACCAATCTATGATAAAATGTCATTTCACTCATGCAACTGATATACCACAATTAATTCATTACAACTTAGTATTTAGTGAGGTTACTCATGATATTATTGTGTTGCCTGTGTCGTCCTTGTTTAATTTCCATGCCAAGAACGGATACACCATCATGATAGACGACATAATTGCATACCATAACACGTTAGCTGCTATGGAGGCTGTAGAGAGTAATTGAAATGCTCAGGTGTTGCAGTCAAAATACTTTCCTGGACCTGACGGCTACTACCAGTGGTGATTACCAAGCTAGGCAAAAAATTATCTTGGGGGAGTACATATTTCTCACTGATATTACATTCATGTTCACACACTTCATACAAATTGTCTGTGTTCATCCTCTTTCATTGTATATCCATGTTAGCTTTATTTTTCCAGTTTCTTCTCGTGTGTTTAAAAAACTTTAGAAAATCCAAAAAAAATTCTCGCTTCTTTTCGATATTTCTTTCGTGTTCAATTAGTTGTAGTATTAAAAGAAAACTCAAATATATTTCTTCTTGCTTGTTGGGAGCTTTCCCATGTAAATAGTTTTTCTCGTTCTTGTTCTCCAATAGTTTATTCTTCTTGCTTAAGAAAAACAAAAAGCTCCTAAAATATTTTAGCATGTTTCTCTGAACTTCTTTTCCCTTTTGTTGAGTAATAAAAGGAGAAGACCATGATGAAAATGTTGAGTGGATCCCATATGCTTTGTTGTTCACCTAATAAGGATCCAATATTACCATGTCTTCTCCTTTGTTTAAAACTGTCCTACAGATTCCAGCTTAGTTCGGGATACCCTTGCACTTTTATTATTATCACATCATTCGGTCGTGCAAGTGAAAGGCAATAACGACGATATTTGTTGTAGCGATCGTGGCAAAGGATACGGTATGAAGTCTTCTTGTTTTTCGTTTTTGTAAATCTGTTGGCTCGTTCGACCTGGATTTAGTATATCATGAGTGAACATGTTTGTGATGAAAATTAGAGATCGTAGCTTTCATGCCATGCTTAAATAGCCAGGAGTTGATAATGATTTACCTTGTGTGTCAACATGTATTAAAATGATTATGATGTGATATGGCAATATGGTATTTTCCTGTGAGTAATTCGAGTGGTTTGACTTGGCCCATGTGCAAACATATAGTTGATTCAAAACCAATGCAGCCTTCATGATGTTTAAATTCAAAGTGATCATGTCCTGCTCATGCTACTGTTCAATGTTAACTATTTTCAATGCATGTTCATGACCGTTTTTTCTCTCTAGCTCGTCGCTTCCCAAACTATTTGTAGCCTTCACATGTACTAAGCTGGAATTCTACTTGCGCATCCAATATCCTGAAATCAAGGTATTCCACATCAGTACATCATACCTACCTATATGCGGTATTACCCTGCCATTCCAAGTAAATTTGCATGTGCCACCTCTAAATCTTTCAAATATACATCTACTTTGTGCACTCGCGATGCTCATGGAGCTATGGGGCAATAGGTATCTTGCATGCTAAGTAAGTTACTCTCAAGACGGGCGTATATTTGTTGTCATTGCACGGGGAGGTTGGTAACAAGGGTGCCTAGCCCTGCTTAACCAAAACTAAATCAAAACAAAACTCCTTGGGCAAGATGATATGTTGGAGGGCACCCCTGAATTCGGCTAGCCATGGTTGTGTATGGATGGTGGATAGGAGTAGAACTTTACAATTTCGTTTGGGAACCACCTATAATGAGTTTAGTATGGAAGATACTCAGAACCTCTATCGTAACATTGATAGTAAAGAACACCACTCAAAATTATATTTTCAACTCGGCTTTAAAACTTGAGCTCTTGGATCTGTGCAAATCAATGCTTCCCTCTGCGAAGGGCCTATCTATTTACTTTTATCTTGGGTCATCACCCTCTTACTAAATGCATCTGACTAGAGAGCACTATTATCATTTTGATGCATTGAATCTAGTCAATATTGATTATGAGTATGAATATAATCTTTTCTATTCTGAATTATAATATCTAGTCACTGCTTGAATCTCAGAGATGCTCTGCATTTATGTTTTGCAGTCTTAGAAATGGCTAGCGAGATGCCACGCCACCATATTATATCGTGATTGTTTTGACAAACTGTTGGCATGCAAGATATCTTATTATTGCTTACTAGTTGGTTATGTATTGCCATGAATAGATATGATGCTTAAATTATTATCATGGATGTGTTTATTTGTGATTTATGTTGAATACTTGAACACTAGCTAAGCATGTGTATAATAACCATAACAAAAGAGTTTGTAAAAGTTTTTTTATCACTTTGAGTTTATCAACTGAATTGCTTGAGGACAAGCAATGAGTTAAGCTTGGGGGAGTTGATACGTCTCCAAAGTATCTACTTTTCCAAACACTTTTGCTCTAATTTTGGCCTCTAATTTGCATGGTTCGAATGAAACTAACCCGGACTAACAATATTTTCAGCACAACTACCTTGGTGTCATTTTTGTGCAGAAATAAAAGTTCTCAGAATCGAATGGAACTTTTTCTGGATTATTTTTGGGATTTATAAGGATTTATGGAGCGAAGACCTACTGGAGGGGAAGTGCCAGGGGGACACAAGCCAACAGGGCGCCCCCATGCCGTTCCGTGATCAAGGTTGGAAAAAGCGGTAGGCGTAAGCGAGGCGTTGGCCTGTGCCTAGTGCCTAGGCCTTGCATAAGTGCCCTAGGCGTAGCCTAGGCGGTAATATAGTTTATACTGTTAGGATGTATTTATGATTATTATATGTGCATTATCTTAATTAAAAGCATGCATATAAGTTAATGACCAGCTACTGTCATTGGAATATGGCTCGTTTGACACATTAGTGCAATATGGCATGATTTCTCTCTCTATAGAAACTTAATTGCATGTCCTGCCTAGGCTTTCACTTATGCCCTAGGTGAGGCGTTTGGCCATTGCCTAGCGCCTAGGCGTGCCTAAGCGCCTCCTAGGCACTGCCTTTTCCAACAATGGCCCTGATGGCTTGTGGGGCCCTCGAGGCTTCTTCGACCCTAATTCTGGTCCTATAAATTCACATTCTTTGAGAAAAAAAAGAGATATGTTTAATCGCGTTCTACAAGAGGAATCCGCCACCACCTCCTCTTCTTCCTCTGGAGGGCTGATCTGGAGTCCGTTTGGGGCTCCGGAGAGGGGGATTCGTCGCCGTCATCATCACCAACCCATCTCCATCAACGCCACCATGATGCTCACCATCGCGAGTGAGTAATTACTTTGTAGGCTTGCTAGACAACAGTGTAATTGGATGTCACGACCGGTTTCCAAATAAATGATTTAATTGGAAATCAGCCATGTGCGTCCTTAGTGAAGAAAGTATTTCCCACTGACCGACTCAACTTGATGCGGAAAACCAGTAGTACTTAATATTATACAGGTAGAGCGAGGGTCGCTTTACAAATTATTACAACATATCCAAGTCTTAGGATAGATGGAAATATTACGGTGGTCTTAGGGTGACTCTATTGCTCACAAAAACAAAGGGGGCATGTCACATCAGAGTAATGTGACATGACAAGTACTACTACACGTTCAGCCTCAGAATGAAGCTCAACGATTTATTCGAGGTGGCGAAAGCGGTGGAATAAAACAGCGACAAAGTCCATGATCGCAAGACTGACTGGGACTCCTCTAGACATCGGACTCGCTATCGAACTCTTCATCCATGAGGTCTCCTTCATCCATATCTGGCCACAACAACAAGCCAGTGAGTACTCCGAGAAGTACTCACAAACAGTTTGCACAAAAGATGAGATGCATGCAATTGATTTTATTATGCATGGTTAGAGTCAAGTTATATCCACAATATAAGTGCAGGAAGTAAATAAATAAATGGATAAATCAGGCGGTAGTCCTCCCGAGATATCCATAACAGAAAATAAAATAAACCACCGTCGGGCGTCTGAGCGACACCACACACATGGCATAACATAAATGAAATAAATAATAGGCCTCGAACGGGTGTCTCTGTGACACCACAGTAAGGGCATGGATAAAATAAAACAACATGCCACAGTCGGGCGTCTCGGCGACACCACATAAAGGGCTTATAATAAATTATAAAATAAACAATGCCCCAGTCGGGCGTTTCAGCGACACCTCATAAAGGGCTTATAGGAAATAAAACAATGCCACAGTCGGGCGTCTTAGCGACACCTCATAAAGGGCTTATAAGAAATAAAACAATGCCATAGTCGGGCGTCTTAGCGACACCTCATAAAGGGCTTATAAGAAATAATATTGAATATCCAGGAGGTAGAACCGTCCCAAGGATATCCAAAAATAAAATCATAAGGGTTAGTAAAGAGTAATAATACATGATATGATAATGTTCCACATCATCATATGGTTCACCACATCCATTATTCTTAATACCACTTATACTCCAAAAACCGACTCTAGGACCGACACTTGACTCGTCAAACAACGTCCTTGACCGGGGACACGGCTACTCTAATAGTTTTGACTCTGCAGAGGGTGTACTCTTTACACATAGCCCACGGTTTTCAATAGTCAATATGACTAATCCCGCGTACGACATTTTAGAAGTGGACACTTAGAATCAGTACACACCCACTTTACCTCCGCGAAGCCCGGATTCACCTGGACTACGCTGCCAAGGTAAAACCATAAGACGGGGAGGCTCCGACCTCGACTAGCATGGGATCAACAATATTTATATTGCGCGCTCACAGGAGTGCCCTCCCTTCTGATCCCAGACCGGAAACACCCATGCCCCTTGATCGGATGACTGGGTTTAGTCCAGGGCCATGGATACCTTCATATCGGCCCCTCTAATGGTGTGTGACTGATAATAGGTCTACAACTGACTATACCGAACCCATTATCCAGGGAACTGTGGTAGCACGATAAGAAGTATGACACGTACAAGACTCGATCTAGGTCGATACTGGAGTTTGAAAATTTTATACCAACACCATTATGCTCATGCCATGACAAGGCCATAACCTATCACGTTCCGCGTGACTAGGCTATTCCACAACGTTTCATAACTATCACTTGTCATCATCATATTTTTATCATGGTTGAATATGTATAGCAGGTATGAAATATGCAAGGTGATGAGTAGTAAATATGACTTAAGTTAGCAAACATCACACCAAAAGTAACAACCATGCTTGCCTGGTTCCACGTAGTCGGGATCAAGCTCGGTGCAGTTGACGTCGGGAATTTCGGTGTCGGAATCTACAGTATACATCAAACAAGGGTATAAGTGGTACTGCCTAGCTACTGGTCTTAAAATATTTTTAGAAAAATCTTAAAGTAAACTAGGCATTACTAGGAACAATTTACAAAACAAATCACTAAAAAATAAGCTATGGACCAAAAGTTATAGCCAAAATAGTATCAGGGACTATTCTGTAATTATTTTTAATAGAAACAAGGGATAGAATGAGATTTAGTCAAAAACCCAGAGGGTAAAGACGTTTCCCCGAAAGGAAAACGGCTATTGGCTGAATACGACACTGACAAAGGGGGTCCCCCTGTCAGGTTCGAATGCTCCACCGGCGCCAGAAGCTTCCGGTGATCGCCGGCGACGCTAGGAGGGAGAGGAGAGCCAGGTGGGGGTGCGGGTGCACTCACCGTTGACTCGCCTGACTAATGGAGAGGGATTGGACTGCGGGGGAAGCCTCACGTCGACGACAACAGATCTCCGACGGCAGCAACTCTAGTGACGCGAGGAGATCGACGACAGAGAGCTTCTGCGATGAAATTGAGCACGGGGTAAGCAGGGGAGGTGTTCCTGGATGCAAACGACGGCCTCAGGGTGTCCTACCTCTACTGACACGACACGGAAGTGGCCGGATCCCGAAGCGGATCGGGGCGGACGGAGCTGGGGAAGAAGGCCCCTCGAGGACCCCTTCCTGGATCGGTTGGTTCCTAAAGGTGGAGATGGAGAGAGGGGAAGAGTTGGGCGAGGCCAGAAGCACTGGAGGAGAGCTCTATTTATAGGCGGTGCAAGACGAGCTACGACATTAACTCCTGTGAGCGATTCCGGCGATGCAGGAGCTTGGGCAGGAGGTTAGGTGGCTAGGATCGAACCTAATCACCAATGGGGCTCCATTTTTTATCAGAGAGGGGTTGGTCATCGATCGTGGCAACACGGTGATGACGCGGCCATTGTTGCGCACTCCTGCTACAGAACCCATGCTCTGAGCTGCACGGTGCGTGGCGACGGCCTTCGCGGAGCACACTATCGAGGAGGGGCACGCGACGGCAGCAGGAGCAAGGGGCGGTGCCGGGCGGCGCGGGCTCAAAGCAGGGAGCTGTTGCGGCTGCTGCTGATCCGCTGCCAGAGCTTTGGCTGGCTCCGTCGGTGAGCTACCGACAAGGGGAAGAGGCCAAGCTACGGCGACACTGCGGATAGGATCAAGGCACAGGAGCAACGACCATTACGCTGCTACTAGCGAGATTGGCGACGGGGGAAGGAGCGGTGCTGTGTCTGAAGTTTGGCCTGAATTTAATTCAGACAACTTCAGTCAGGGTGCAGGTGAGGTGCTCGACGAAAATAAAAAGGTAGCTAGAAAAATAATTTGAAGCTGAATTTTTGAGGGGAGCACTCTCATTGGAAGAAATGATGCTGCAAAAAATTTCAGAATTTTTGGTGGAGTTTAAGGCAAGTTTGAATCAAAAATGAGTTTTTGGGGTCAAACTTCAGTCAAACCAAATTTGAAATTTTCAAACTTGAGAACCTAAAGTTTTTGATGGAATAGATTAAGGATACTAAGGACTACAAACTGCCAAAGTTTGGGGTCAAGATTCTAAAGGAAAAAGAAGGTTCCTTTGAAAAATTCTTGGAGCTCAAACTAATTACAGAAATTCCCATTTGAAAGTGCGTTATATCGACTAGAGGGGGGGTGGTGAATAGGAGATTTTTAGAATTTCATCACTGAAGAAATTCCTTTTGAGGAAATTCCTCACTGATGACTAACTTACAGTGGAAACAGTAAAGGATCAGCAGTGCAAAGTTTCACTACAACAGTTTTTTAGGATGAAGAATGTGAAAACTGATTGCACAGTAAGCAGGCACGCAGAAAACAGATGAGGATTAACTTGCGTGAAGAATTTGGGGTTGAGGAATTTCAGAGAAAGTCTTCAGCAAATTCTTCAAACAGTGACAATTAAAATCATCAACACATAATCTGAGGAATATAAAGAGTTGAGGAATTAGAACCCGTTTCACAGCGAAGACAGTAGTTGATGACCCAGTTCCAACCAGTGTGACAGTTGTACATCTGGTTTGGAGTGGATTGGTATTGAAACCAAAAGACACACAGTCCCGGGACACACAGTCCCTACCATATTCTCCTTGGGCTAAGAACACACAGTCCCCCCCAACACTCGTGGTAAGTCTTCAGGGCAGACTTCCAAACCCTCACAAACTTGGTCACTCGGGGATCCACAATTGACTGCTGGATTGCTCTAGACCATGACGCCTAACCGTATGGAGGATGCATAGTCCTCAAAGGTAAAAGGCTTCAGTCCCACACAGGAACAACTTCTTCAGTGATGCTCAATCACTTGGTTTTCGCTTTGTGGTTTGGTGTTTGGGGAATTTCCTCACTCATGAATTACTCTCGAAGACTGTGAGGAATTTGGGTTGCTCTTATGACAAGTGTGAGTTTCTAACGGAGAAGCCAACCAGCTAATGGTTGTGGGGGGCGACTATTTATAGCCTGGGCGCATCCCGACATGATTTGACATTAATGCCCTTAACTAATATGACCATTGGTGTGGATAAGACCGATGATGTGGCGTGGCTATCGAAATGGTCGGGACCCTCAACTGTGAGAGTCCTCATGTCACTCATATTCCTCACTTGAGGCTTCTGGTAGGATTAGGCTTGGGTTGAGCATCATGAGGAAATTCGTTCCAATGTGTTACCTCGACCCCCTTTAACAGTGCGGTATTCCTATTACTCAAGTGTGAAGAAAACAAAACAGAAAGAGTAAATCTTCATGCTTCAAAGTCTTCAGAATGATTTTCTTCAGGACACACCGAATTCCTCAATTTCAATATCTTCATGAGGAATATCAATTTCATCGCAAATTCTTCGCGATTCAAATCTTCAGCTTTAGACCAATTTCTTCAACCGAAGATATACATATTTAGGTGTCGATATTCATCGAATATTCCAAACTCCTCACCGACTTATAGATCCCGTGTACACTCATGAACACATTAGATACTTAACCTATAAGTCTTCAAACCACCAAAATCACTAAGGGGCACTAGATGCACTTACAATCTCCCCCTTTTTGGTGGTTGATGACAATTAGGTTAAGTCTTCGAGAGGAAAAAAATATGAAGTGTAAATACTCATTTGAGGAATTTGAAATCAAGATTCAGAGAGACTCCCCCTGAAGATGTGCATATCTTGAGGATTTTGCTTCTCACAGCAAATGCACATTGATGATTTATATCATGGAGATCTCCCCGTGAGTCTTGTAAATCATGCATACATATGACATATAGTATGAAGGAATTGAGGATGCATGATGACAAATGGCATCTGACAAATTCCAGCATGCGTGCATTAAAATTTTGAGGAATAAGCATGCGAAGAAAAACGTTCAAAAGCATGAGAGTACCATCGGGCTTAAGTTACAACTCATTACATAAAACACTTCAGAAGAGCCAAGAGTTTGTAACTTAAAAATATAGTTCATAAGCCCCAAAATATCCCGCGTGAAGAGTAACTCTCAAGTTTATCCCCATTTGTCATCAAGTGACAAAAAGGGACAAACTAAGGACTAACGCCCGTGAAGGCTTTCACTCCTTGGCAGTTGATAAAGACGCGTGAGGATTTTTGGGAGCAGTCTTCTTCCTTGGACCGGTGGCAGTGTCTTGTTGTTCTTCATCAGATTCAGCAGTGCGGAATGAAGAAAAAGAACTTTCCTCAAGGTCTGGAACTGGAATTGGCCTGAATTTCTTCTTGGGTGGCCACGACCAGTCAAAGTCTCGCACAAACTCCAATTCTTCAAGTTCTGCCGAAGTCTTCAGATGAGCAAGTGTGGCCCAGGTGCGATCAAAAACCTCATGAAGATAATGATGGTTAAGCTTCACATCATTCTGCGTTTCATTGAGGGTTTTCACAATGGCGTCGAACTGGCGTTTGACCCACTTGTGATTCCGATCCACCTTCTGGTGAAGATTGAGAAGAAGCTCTCTGGTATTCAACACACGAGGCGCAACATGACTTGGAGGATGAGTCTCAGTGTCATCCCATGAAGAATATGCTTCGGGCTCTCTGAACTGACCATCAAGTGGCCTACAACCTTCATCAATGACAGACTTGCCTTTTACTTGAACAGGCTCGAAAGTCTTCTTGTTGACCCTGATAGGAGGCATATAACCAACCTGGTTGTTGAAATCAGCATGATAGTTGATGCCTGACCTTGTTCTGATGAATCTCATGATCCATGGAGCATATATCTTGTGGTCAAAAGGACACATTGCATTGTCGGCCAAAGTCCTCAAGAAGAAATCATGAATGTTGATGGGAATACCATGGATGATGTTGAAGAGGATATTCTTCATGATGCCTACGACATCTGCTTCATCATCATGGCCCTTGATCGGCGCAAGAACGCTGCAGAGGATTCTGTAAACAGTCCTTGGTTCATATTTGAGCTCATGGATGAGTAAAGTCGTTCTTGTTGGTTTCCCCTTAGCCAAAGGCTTCATGAGGACTTCCATCATCTTGTTAGGCAGCTCACGTTCATCATAAAGCTTCAGGGCCTGCTCTAAGGGAATTGACACTGGTAGTTCACGCAGTAGCTCAATGGCAGGTGCCTTGTAGTGTGTTGTTTGCGTCATCTAGTGAAATACCCATGTGTTGATGTCTGTGGGATCTCCTGATATGTGAAGAGTTGCATAAAATTGAAGAATGAGCTCACTGTTCCAATCACAGATATCTGAGCACATTGGGAGGAGTCCAGCTTCATGAAGGACGTTGAGGACTGGAGCCATGCATGGTATTTCTTCAAGCTCAACATGAGGAATATGCCTGTGCTGGAAAATCTTGTTTCTTCCACACAACACAGAGGCATAGTAATTTACCTGTGTCCTCGTGCAAAACTTCAGATGCCTGATGCGAGGCTTGTCATAGGGATTTTCTCTGATGAAGAACATGCGTTCTTCAAAGAAGGACTCCTTTTGAAACTTTGGCCGCTTGGAGAACGGCTGGCGCTGCATGGGCTGAAGGTTTTGCTGTTGGACCTGAGGGGAGACAACAATTGCAGACTCTGGGTTAAGGACGACGAAGGCATTGTCTGGGTCTGGTGCATTTTCCTCAGCATGGTCCTCAGGGTGAGGAATTTCATCAACTTGAGCTTCATGCTGAGGAGCATTTTCTTGTTGCGCTTCAGGCTGAGGAAGATGGTCTGGTTGCACTTCAGGCTGAGGAATGGGGTCTGATTGAGCTTCAGGCTGAGGAATGTCGTCAACTGGAGCATCCTGTTGAGGGTTTTGCTCCGGAGGAGGAATGAGTTCATCCCGAGCCTCAGCTTGAGGATCTTGCTCAAGAGGAGGAGTTGGGTCAGCCTGATCCTCAGGTTGAGGATTTTTCTCAGGACTATGACTTTCATTAGCTTGAGGATTTTCACTTTGTTCTTCCTCATCTTTCTTGGTGACGGAGCCAGATTCATCAGCTGGTGCAGCTGATCCTTGTGCAGTTTCTTTATGAGGAATGGAAGGCTGAGGACTGTCGTCAATGCGAATTTCCTCGTCAGTATGTTCCTCAGATTCAACATCCTTCATTTCCTCATCTAGCCCTTGCTCCTGGTCTTCGCTTGCGAAGGTAACCATTTGGTAAGAAGGAGCGCTGTTGAGAGACACAAGATCCAAAGGAGCATTTTCTTCAAGTGCTTTGAGGCGCTTGGCCTCAATGTGTTCTTCTGCTGAAAATGCTTTTCTCTTCTTGGCTTCCTTTTCAGCAACCCTTGTCTTTTTCACGTCTGATGCAGACAGAGTCATCTTCTTCACCTTTGAAGCTTTTGGTGAAGGTGTTTTCTCAGTAGAGACATTTTGATCAGCTGGCTTTGAGGAACCAGATGGAGCAGAGTCATCAGCTGGCTTTGAAGCAGCAGCTGGAACAGATTCATCAGCTGGCTTTGAAGTAGCAGCTGGAGCAGAGTCAGTCTCACCAGCTGTAGCAGATTCATCAGCTGGATTTTTCGTGGTGATTTCCTCAATTGCCGGTTCATCCACACGGCTTCCTTGAGGGATTTCCTCAGCATGAGCAGTTTCATCAGCTGGTTCTTCAATCAGAGGCTGAGGAGTTGGTACTGGAGGGGCAACTTTCTTATTGTAGTTGTTAACAGCGTCAGTAGCAAGTTTGATGAAACTGCTTTTGGGACTTTGACGGTCAGAAAGCTTGGAGTACTTATCTGTCAAAGTCTTCAACTCTGCATGTGTTGACACCAGGTCATCAGGCGTCAGGTTGAGGAGATTCTGCCTGAGGAATTTCTCCTTCTTGAGCTTAGCAACCTTGGCCTGTTTGGCTTGGTGCTCCTTCCACTTGGCCTCGTTGATGAATGTGGCCACCATGTGGCTGATGCCTGGGGGAAGTTTCAAATCATCAGGTGGAGTGTTGGGGTCCTCATACCAGATATTGATGTAGTCAAGGAGGACTTTTGGGTCCATAGCCAAAGGAATGGAGCTGCCAGAAGCTTGAGCGACCCTCTCTTGCTTGTTTCCGATCATTGCTTGCAGAGTTTCATCATCAAATTCATCACTACCTTCTGATGCAGAAGGAACAGTGATGATTTTGCTTGGGCTGGGTCTTGTTCCTCTCCTAGCAGTCACCTTAGTCTTCAGAGGAGTTGGTGAAGACTTTGTCTCCGAGCTTGTTGCCGATGGGAGTGAGGAGCTGGAGGCAGCGGGCAGTGACTTCACTACCGGCTTCTGTTCAGGTTTTGAAGCCTGTGGTGGTGCTGAGGATTTTGGTGCTGAGGGTTTTGGCGCTGATGATTTTGGTGCTAATGCTGGAGCTGTTTTCTCTTGAGGCTTTGAAGCCTTTTGTTTTGGTGGCACAGACTTTTGTTGAGGAATTGCCGTACCAGAAGTATCAGCAGCAGAGGAAGTAGCGGCAGTTGAAGCAGCAGCAGATGATTCGTTGAATTTCCTCACAGCAGCCTCTGCCTGCTTCTTGAGCTTTGATAAGTGTTTTTCCTTTTCATCAGGATAATCATCAAGTGTTTTGATGCTTGAGGGATCTGCTGCTTGAAAGTCCTCAAGAGGAGCCCGTTTGCCACGAGGCTTCAGAGCGAATTTCTTCGCATATTTGGGAGTGACGAATCTGTACTCCTTCCACTCCTTAGCCGAGCGGCGTTCTATCTTCTGAAGCAGAATCTTTCTCTTGGGCATAGTTTCATGTTCATCAAGAGTGCAGTAATCCAGGTATATATCCTCAGGGATATCTGCGAAAGTATTCTGCTCAAGTTTCTTGCCTCCCTTTTGCTTCCTTTCATCCTACATTTTCTTCAGCTGATGATTTTGCTGATGAGATTGAACTCTTGAGGATTGTGATGAGACTTGAAGATTTTCTTCAAGAAACGCTGCAAATGAGTTAATTTGATGAGAACCGAGAGATTCATCAGCTAACATGTGTGTACCTGTGAACAGAGTATAGTTGCGAGGAATTTGGAGAGGTCATATGCGTTCTGTTGAGGAATTTGACCAGTGGTTGAGGAATTTGCCTAAGCATACTGTTCTTGGGTTCCAGAGTTGTACAGATCCGAAAATTCGCACAACCGAGGAATCTCGTGAAAATCTTAGATGCTTAGCGAAGTTCATCAATAGTTTGGTGATAGGCAGTGTTTGAGGAAAAGTAACAGATGGATTCTTGAGGAAAATAGATTTCACATCTCAGAGGTAAAATAGTAGATCAAACTTGCTGTAAAAATAGGGTTTTTATTTACCCTAGATGGCGCGCACGAAGAACAGAGAAGAGTAGCAGTAGAAGCTCTTTTGGTGCTTGTCAAATGCGCCCTAACTCGGCAGCAGAGGACGTCTACGGCGGCGGCGGGCGAGGATGGTACGACTCCGGCGTGGTTTCGGCGACGGAAAAGTCGAGGCAGTGAAGCTCTTCTTCGCCGGCGTCGAGACTTCTAGCAGTGGTGCTAGGGTTTGGAGCTTTGCTGTAGCAGGAGGGCGATGGAGCGAAGAAGATTTTACCGAGGGAGATGGGGATATATTTATAGCCAGGCGGTAACTGTTGGCGCGAGGAAATTGGACCAAATAGCCCCTGTCTCTACGTCTCCGCACGACACGTGTGGCTCACGAGAGAAGTGGTGGAGATCGTGGTTATCCGAACGAGGAAAGTGGGGTTCAGTTACTGTTCATTAAAAAAAACATTTTTGAAGATTTGAGGATTTTGTTACAAAATCATTAGCTGACAAGGACGCAGTGAGGATTTCGAACAAAGTTTCAAGTAGAACGCATATGAATAATTGAATAGACTGGATGAGAATAGCATAGAGGGAAAGTAGGGTCCAATCACATTCACTTAGATGAAATATCAAATTGAAGAAATAGCTATAAGTGAATGTTGTTGAGGACTTCAAATCACAGTCTATCTAGGTAAACGAAAATCATCAAGTGTTTTTGAAGATTTGAATAACTTGAGGATTTTGTGATAAAGCGTCATGATGATGAATTTCAGTTTTGAAGAAAAACGATGTTGAAGAAAATCAAATTTTGAAGAAATGAAACTTTGAAGAAATTCAACTTGAGGAATTTCACGTTGGGCGGTGGCTGACCCACCATATAAGAATGTTGATTACAGACTCCGCGTACAATTGTCGTAGGGCCGTGAGAATCAATTTCTTCGTTGATTTCTTCACACTCAGAGTGATATTCTTCATCAGTTGAAGAAAATCGATTCATCGTGTGTTGCACATTTAAGTCATCAATTTTGCATAAGTGTTAGGATGTGTGCATGTTTTTACAAAACATTTGAAGATTCTAAGATATTTAGCTCACACCACAACTTCAAAACCTTCTCTCATCCAAGGGCCTAGTGAAGATATCTGCCAGTTGATCATTAGTCTTCACATGGTCGATGAGGATATTGCCCTTTAGGACATGGTCCCGAAGAAAATGATGACGAATCTGGATGTGCTTGGTCTTCGAGTGTTGTACTGGGTTGTATGCAATCTTGATTGCACTCTCATTGTCGCAGTAGAGAGGCACATTCTTCATGTTGATGCCGTAGTCCTTGAGGGTTTGCTTCATCCATACCAATTGAGCACAACATGAACCAGCAGCAATGTACTCAGCTTCAGGAGTGGAGAGTGATACGCAGTTCTGCTTCTTTGAGGACCAGCAGACTAGTGACCTTCCAAGGAAATGTCATGTGCTAGAGGTTGACTTGCGATCCACACGGTCACCAGCATAGCCAGAATCAGAATACCCTACCAGATGAAGATTTGAGCCCTTGGGGTACCATAATCCTAGTGTTGGTGTGTGAGCTAAGTATTGAAGAATATGCTTCAAAGCCTTATGGTGTGATTCCTTAGGTTTTTCTTGAAAACGTGCACACATGCAAACACTAAGCATTATATCTGGCCTAGATGCACATAAATACAATAAAGAGCCAATCATAGAGTGATATACCTGCTGATCGAATTCTTTACCATTTTTGTCAGTGCAGAGGTGGCCGTTGGTAGGCATTGGAGTCTTGGCACCTTTGCATTCATGCATGTTGAATTTACTCAGAACATCCTTGAGGTATTTCTCCTGTGATATGAAGATTCCATTGCGTTGTTGACGAATTTGAAGACCTAAGAAGAATTTCAGCTCCCCCATCATAGACATCTCATTTTCTTCACTCATCATGTAAGCAAATTCATCACTGTATCGTTTGTCAGTACAACCAAATATAATGTCATCGACATATATCTGGCACACAAATATCTCATTATCATAGGATTTAGTGAAAAGAGTTGGATCGAGTGAACCAGGTTTGAAGCCTTTCTTCGTGAGGAATTCCTTCAATGTATTATACCATGCCCGAGGGGCTTGCTTGAGACCATAGAGCGCCTTTTTGAGTCTGAAAACTTTGTGTGGATTCTTTGGATCCTCAAAACCTGGGGGCTGAGCAACACATACTTCTTCCTCAAGCTTACCATTGAGGAATGCACTTTTGACATCCATTTATATAAGATGATGTTATGATGATTAGCATAAGCAAGTAGTATTCGAATAGCTTCAAGTCTAGCAACAGGTGCAAAAGTTTCATCGAAATCTATTCCTTCAACTTGGGTGTAGCCTTGGGCTACAAGTCGTGCCTTATTCCTCACCACTTGACCATCCTCATCTTGCTTGTTTCGGAAAATCCACTTGGTTCCGATGATATTGTGTTTGCGAGAATTTGGTCGTTTGACTAGCTCCCATACGTCATTCAGCTTGAATTGAAGAAGTTCGTCTTGCATCGCTCGGATCCACTCTGGTTCCACGAAAGCCTCAGCAACTTTTGAGGGTTCTGTGATAGATACAAAGGAGAAATGCCCACAAAAGTTAACTAAGTGTGAAGCTTTCGAGCGAGTGAGAGGACCTGGCGCGTTGATGTCATTGAGGATTTTGTCAAGTTCCACTTCATTTGCAATCCTCGGATGAGCTGGTTGAGGATTTCGTCTGGGCTGAGGAATTGGTTCTGGAGCAATTTCCTCAGGAGCACCTTCTTGATTTTCATCAGTGATGGGAATGATTTCTTCATCAATTTCCTCAGTGGGAACAATGTCTTCAGTAGGTTTGAGCTTTATTGCTTCCTCAGGAGACAACTTATCTGGATCAGAAGGCAATTGCTCTCTTTGCGAGCCATTAGTTTCATTGAACCGCACATCTACAGTCTCAACAACTTTGTTGTGACAGTTGTTGAAGACTCTGTAGGTGTGCGAGTCCTTTCCATAACCGAGCATAAAACCCTCATGTGCCTTAGGTGCGAATTTTGAGCTATGGTGAGGATCTCTAATCCAACATTTTGCACCGAAGACTTTGAAATAACTTACATTGGGTTTCTTGTCAGTGAGGAGTTCATATGAGGTTTTCATGAGGAATTTGTGAAGATATACCGTGTTGATGATATGGCATGCAGTGTTGATTGCTTCAGGCCAAAAGCGACGAGGAGTCTGATATTCTTCAAGCATGGTTCTTGCCATCTCAGCCAGAGTCCTGTTCTTCCTTTCGACGACACCATTCTGTTGAGGAGTATAAGGAGCAGATAATTCGTGAGTAATACCAAGTTCATCAAGATAATCATCAAGACCAGTGTTTTTGAACTCTGTTCCATTATCACTCCTGATATGTTTGATCTTGATGTCGAAGTTCATCGAGGCCCTTGAAGATAATCGTTTGAAGATTTCCTGCACTTCAGTTTTATATAAGATGATATGCACCCATGTATATCTGGAATAATCATCAACTATGATGAAGCCATATAAAGATGCTGGATTCGTTAGTGTGGCATAGTGAGTAGGTCCAAATAGATCCATGTGAAGCAATTTGAATGGACGAGTAGTGGTCATGATAGTCTTCGAGGGATGCTTGGATCTGGTCATTTCCCCAGATTCACATGCACCGCAGAGATGATCCTTGAGGAATTTGACTGATTCGATGCCGATGACATGCTTCTTCTTCGCGAGTGTGTGCAAATGCCTCATGCCTGCATGACCGAGTCTTCGATGCCACAACCACCCTTTTGAGGTTTTTGCTAGTAAGCAAGTGGCTGGTTGAGGACCTGTAGAGAAATCAACAATGTACAAATCCCCACTTCTGACACCTTCGAAGACTTCGGATTTGTCAGATTCCATGATCACAACACATCTATATCTACCAAAGATAACAATCATATCAAGATCACAAAGCATCGAGACCGACATGAGTTTAAATCCAAGGGATTCAACAAGCATCACTTTGTCCATATGCCTATCCTTGGAAATAGCCACTTTGCCAAGTCCCAATACCTTGCTTTTACCTTTGTTAGCATATGTGATTTGCTTCAGAGGTGATGGAATTAGTGGCATATTCATCAGCAAGCTTTTATCACCAGTCATGTGATGTGTGCAACCACTATCAAGAACCCACTCAGTACTCTTGGGTTTGTCATCCTGCAGATGAATTAGTACAACTTACCATCTCATATGCTTCAGATTTGAAGAATATGATATCAATTTCATCAGATAGGAATTTCATCATAACAGAATTATAAGGACGTGTGAAATATTTCTATTTCAGCAATATTAGCTTGCGTCCTATCAAGCATTTCCTCAGGTCTCCAGCAAATTCTTCAGATGATGATTTTCATCTGGAGACCTCACCTGCAGAAGTGATTAGTTCAATTTCTTCACCACTCACATCTGAAGGGGTGGTAAAGCATTCATCATCTTGCGAGCACCATATGAGAAAGGGGGCATTGAAGCTAATGCACTTCTCTTAGCAGTAGGGGGGTTAAAGTACTCATATGAATATGCAGATAACTGGTTTGAGGATTTATGAACATAATGATTTGTAGAGTAAAGCTCATATTCATATTCCTTGTAGTTTCCGTGCATGTTAGAAGCATTAGCACGGGTACGAGCATAATTTTGACCAGTTGAGAATTTTGGTCCTCTTGAAGACTTTGGTCCTCCTGAGGAATTTGATCTGGGGTTCAAATTCTTCATCGGTGATGTCATGAGGACATTCACCTGAAGATTTTCAAGACAACTTTTGGGAACCCAGATTTTCCTCAAGGGAGGGCCATTCCTGCAGTTAGTTCCAACATATCGAGCAAATACTTCACCAGATTGATTTTTGAACAGTTTATAGTTGGAGTCAAATGAATCATATGAGGAATAGGATAATTCTCATGAAAATCCAGTTAGACTGGATGGATCAAAAGGAGGCCGAGTAGCAGCAACCCATGAGGCTTTGGGATACTGCTCAGGTTTCCAATAAGATCCATCAGCATTCAATTTCCTCTCAAAGGCAATTCCTTCTTTCCTTGGGTTCCTGTTCAAGATCTTCTTTTTGAGCACATCACAAAGGATTTGGGTCCTTTGAGGCTTTTGCATATGCCTGTGACATACAATTCCTTCAGCCCTGCATTTTCATCAGTGACATTTGTGTTTTCCTCAAGTGAGGAATTTGACACTACAGGAGCAGTTGAAGAATTTGTAGCAATTGAAGCATTTGATGATTCTAGTGAAGAATTAGCAGTTTCACGTTCAATGCATTTAAGACATGGAGGAATGAATTTAGCTTGAGCAGCGCTGATCTGTTGAGCTAGTAATGAATCATTTTCCATTCGAAGATCATCATGAGAAATCCTAAACTTCTCTAGATCAAGCTTCCTTTGAAGAAATTCATAGGAAAGTTTCTCATGATCAGCGAGGAGTGCAACATGACGATCTTGAAGATTATCAAATTTAGACTGAAGACTTTTCATGTCATCAGTGAGGATTTCGGTAAGATTCATTTCATCATTCAACAAATCATCGCTTCTATCTAGCACTTTCTGAAGTTGTTCCAGGGTAGTTTGTTGTTTAGTGGCAATGATAGCAAGTTTACTGTAACTGGGTTTTTTATAATCATCAGGTTCACAGTCACTTGAATCAGAGGAGGAAGCATCATTCGGTACCTTTGAACCTTTTGCCATGAAGAAATAGGTTGGAGCGAAGTCATCAGCATAGTCATTAGTGTGGATGGTGTTATCATCTTCTTCAAGGTTGACGATTGACTTGCTGACGAAAGTGGTTGCAAGTGCAAGACTAGCCAGTCCGGATTCTGAGTGTTCATCAGAACCTTCCTCTTCATCACATTCCCTTGATTCTGCCTCGGAATCCATTTCCTTGCAAATAAGTGCCCGAGCCTTTCTGAAACTGGTGATCTTGTGCGATGAGGACTTTGAAGATGAGGATTTTGAAGATTTCTTCTTCTTCTTCGAGTCATCAGAACTGTCATCCTTGTATTTCTTCTTCTTTGATTCCTTTCCCCAACGGGGACAATCAACAACGTAGTGACCTGATTTCTTGCATTTGTGGCAGGTTCTTTTCTTGTAGTCCTCAGATAAAGATTCTAATTTCCTCATATCTCTTCTTGAAGATTTACCGAACTAGCCACATCGTGTAAACCTCTGGAATTTCCTCACAAGCATTGCAAGCTCCTGTCCAAATTCTTCAGGATCACCAATGCTATCATCCGAGTCTTCTTCTTCAGATGAGGAAATTGCTCTAGCCTTCAGTGCACGTGGTCTAGAATAGCTTGGTCCATATAGATCTCTCTTTTCTTCTTGCTGGAATTCATGAGTATTCAGTCTTTCGAGTATATCATCTGGATCAAGCATCTTGTAGTCTGGTCTTTCTTGAATCATCAGAACTAAAGTATCAAATGAAGAATCCAAAGATCTTAGCAGTTTCTTCACAACTTCGTGATCAGTAATGTCTCGAGCTCCCAGTACTTGCAGTTCATTTCATATGTCAGTGAGGCGATCAAAGGTATCTTGGCAGCTTTCATTGTCAAACCTCTTGAAGCGATTGAAGATATTGCGAAGAACATCAACACGAGAATCACGCTGGGTTGATACTCCTTCATTTACTTTGGACAGTCTTTCCGAGATAAGTTTCGCTGAGCCCAAAGCACTCACTCTGCCAAACTGTCCTGGGCTCAGATGGCCACAGATGATATTCTTTGCTTGAGAATCAAGTTGCTTGAATTTCTTCACATCAGCAGCAGAGATACTAGCAGAGATGATGGGGACGCCATGTTCCACAGTATACCAGAGATCATTGTCAATAGCTTGTAGATGCATCTACATCTTGGTCTTCCAGAAGGGAAAGTTCTTTCCTTCGAAAGTAGGACATGCTGCAGTAACCTTAATCATGCGTGCAGTCGACATAACTAAAACTCTAGGTGGTTAAACCAAAATCACACAGAACAAGGGAGTACCTTGCTCTGATACCAATTGAAAGTGCGTTATATCGACTAGAGGGGGGTGAATAGGAGATTTTTAGAATTTCATCACTGAGGAAATTCCTTTTGAGGAAATTCCTCACTGATGACTAACTTACAGCGGAAACAGTAAAGGATGAGGAGTGCAAAGTTTCACTACAGCAGTTTTTCAGGATGAAGAATGTGAAAACTGATTGCACAGTAAGCAGGCACGCAGAAAACAGATGAGGATTAACTTGCGTGAAGAATTTGGGGTTGAGGAATTTCAGAGAAAGTCTTTAGCAAATTCTTCAAACAGTGCCAGTGGAAATCATCAACACATAATCTGAGGAATATAAAGAGTTGAGGAATTAGAACCCATTTCACAACGAAGACAGTAGTTGATGACCCAGTTCCAACTGTTGTGACAATTGTACATCTGGTTTGGAGCGGCTTGGTATTGAAACCAAAAGACACACAGTCGCGGGACACACAGTCCCTACCGTATTCTCCTTGGGCTAAGAACACACAGTCCTCGCCCAACAATCGTGGTAAGTCTTCAGGGAAGACTTCCAAACCCTCACAAACTTGGTCACCCGACGATCCACAATTGACTGCTGGATTGCTCTAGACCATGACGCCTAACCATCTGGAGGATGCACAATCCTCAAAGGTAAAAGGCTTCAGTCCCAGACAGGAACAACTTCTTCAGTGATGCTCAATCACTTGGTTTTCGGTTTGTGGTTTGGTGTTTGGGGTATTTCCTCACTGATGAATTACTCTCGAAGACTCTGAGGAATTTGGGTTGCTCTTATGACAAGTGTCAGTTTCTAACAAAGCAGCCAACCAGCTAATGGTTATGGGGGGCGGCTATTTATAGCCTGGGAGCATCCCGACATGATTTGACATTAATGCCCTTAACTAATATGACCATTGGTGTGGATAAGACCGATGATGTGGCGTGGCTATCGAAACGGTCGGGACCCTCAACTGTGAGAGTCCTCATGTCACTCATATTCCTCACTTGAGGCTTTTGGTAGGATTAGGCTTGGGTTGAGCATCATGAGGAAATTCATTCCAATGTGTTACCTCGACCCCTTTTTAACGGTACAATGTTCCTATTACTCAAGTGTGAAGAAAACAAAACAGAAAGAGTAAATCTTCATGCTTCAAAGTCTTTATAATGATTTTCTTCAGGACACACCGAATTCCTCAATTTCAATATCTTCATCAGGAATATCAATTTCATCGCAAATTCTTCGTGATTCAAATCTTCAGCTCCAGACCAATTTCTTCAACCGAAGATATGCATTTTAGGGGTCGATATTCATCGAATATTTCAAACTCCTCAACGACTTATAGATCCTGTGTACACTCATGAACACATTAGATACTTAACCTATAAGCCTTTAAACCACCGAAATCACTAAGGGGCACTAGATGCACTTACACCATTTTAATAATAAAAATAATTGGGGTGATCCATCCCTTCTAAATCTTTGGAAAACATTGAAAAACAAATCTTAGGGCTAGGAGAGGAGTAAAAATATTTAAAACAGAATGTGGTGATTAATTCTTTTTGAAGAATTAATAAATAGGCTTATGGAAAAAATCCAAATTAAGAATAAAAGAAATCCAAATTAAGAATAAAAGAAATATTCTTTTAACCATTTCAATTTTGAGTAAGTCCAAGAGGATATTTCTGAATTTGTTTGGTGGATAAGAAGCTCAAAAGTTTTCTCTCATGGAGATTAGCAAGAAAATTCAAAGTTCTTGTCAAGTGAAAAATTTAATTTCCAAGGAAATCAAGGAAATAAAAGTTGAAAAATCTTGGGTGTTACAACACCTAGCCCCTTAAGAAAAATCTCGTCCCCGAGATTTAAGCCATTCCTCAAGAAGCTGTGCTTGCTATTTCTGCACGTAATCCTCTCTTTCCCATGTGGCGTCATCCTCTGAGTGGTTTCTGCACTATACTCTGAATAGCTCAGTGGCCTTCCGTCGAGTCCTTCTTTCTGATTCCTCTAATATCCTCACGGGATGTTCCTGATAGGATAGGTCTGGTTGCACTTCTATGTTTTCATGAGCTACTTGTTGCTTGGGGTTCCTCACACACTTCCTTAGCCGAGAAATGTGGAATACATCATGTACATCTGACAATTCTGCTGGTAGGTCTAGCTGATAGGCAACTTGTTCTTTACGAGCAATTATGCGGAATGGTCTGATGAAACGAGGTGCAAGTTTGCCTTTGACTTTGAATCTCTGTAGTCCTCTCATGGGTGATACCTTAAGATATACATAATCATTGGGGTTGAAACCGACATCCCGGTGTTTTTGATCGTAGTAGCTTTTCTGACGGCTTTGTGCTGTCTTGAGTTTCTCTCTTATGACTTTTACCTTGTCCTTGGCCTCCTGGAGAAACTGTGGTCCGAAGATGCGGCTATCTCCGGTCTCTGGCCAATTTAGAGGGGTACGACATCGTCTTCCATATAAGGCTTCGAAGGGCGGCATCTCCAAGCTTGCTTGATAACTATTGTTGTAAGAAAACTTGACGTAGGGCAAACTGTCTTCCCAACTGTTCCCATATGTGAGTACACAAGCCCTGAGCATGTCTTCAAGGATCTGGTTTATACGTTCGGTTTGTCCTCCCGTCTGAGGGTGATAGGCTGTGCTGAATACTAGCTATGTTCCCAAGGCTTGTTGCAGAAAATCCCAAAATATTGAGGTAAACTGGGTGCCTCTATTGGATACGATAGTCTTGGGTACTCAGTGTAGACACACAATGCGGGCGAGGTATAGTCTTGCTAGCTTCTGGGTGGAGTATGTGGTCTTGACTGGTATGAAGTGAGCCGCTTTGGTGAGTCGATCAGTAATCACCCATATAGCATCATGTCTGTGTCAGGACCGGGGTAGTCCGACAATAAAATCCATTCCTACCTCATCCCATTTCCATTCGGGTACCTTCTTAGGTTGTAGTAGCCCTGCTAGCTTCTGATGTTCTGCCTTGATTCGTTGTCACGAGTCACAATGGGCGATGAAGGAGGCAATATCTCTCTTCATTCTGTGCCACCAATATTTTTCGTGGAGGTCCTTGAACATCTTTGTGCCTCCGGGGTGAATAGAACAGGGCACGTTGTGGACTTCCTCCATGATTTGAGTTTTGAGGTTTTCTTGGTCTGGTACGCGCAGTCGGTCTCTGTACCATAGAATTCCTTGCTCATCAATAATAAACTCGGGGGCCTTTCCGAGGTCCATCTTTTTCTTTATGCCCTCAATGCTGGGGTGACCTTTCTGAGCTTCCTTGATATCTCCATCCAAGGTGGGTTGTAATTCAAGTTGTGTCACTGTACCTTCTGGAACGAGGAGCAAGTTTAGCATAGTGAACTCTTTTGCAAGCTCAGGTCTCATCTTTGGCATGGGTTTCTTGCCTGAGGAGGGGTTCCGGCTGAGAGCATTTGCTACTACGTTAGCCTTACCCGGGTGGTAATGAATGCCCACGTCATAATCCTTAATTAATTACAACCATCGTCGTTGTCGTAGGTTGAGATCCGGCTGTGTGAAAATATACTTGAGGCTCTTATGATCCGTGTATATTTCACAACGATTACCAAGAAGAAAGTGTCTCCATTCCTTGAGAGCATGAATCACAGCGACCAACTCCAAATCGTGATTAGGGTAGTTCTCTTCGTGACGTTGGAGTTGTCGTGAGGCATAAGCCACTACCTTTTTTTCTTGCATGAGTACGCATGTGAGGACTTTTCTGGAGGCATCACAGTATATTTCAAAATCCTTGTTTAAGTCGGGCACAATTAGTACTGGGGCTGTAGTCAGCCTTTTCTTCAATTCCTAGAAACTTTTCTCACAAGCTTCGGTCCATTCAAATTTCTTTTCTTTCTTGAGTAACTGGGTCATAGGTCGCGCAATAGTAGAAAAATTCTCAATGAACCTCCGGTAATATCCTGCTAATCCGAGGAAACTCCGGATGTCTGTCACATTAGCTGGTTGCGGCCATTCGCTTATGGCCTTGACTTTTTCTGGATCCACGGCTATGCCTTCTTGGGTCATCACGTGTGCCAAAAATCCGACCTGTTTAAGCCAAAATTCGCACTTGCTGAATTTTGCGTAAAGTTGATGCTTGCGGAGTTCTCCCAACACAATCCTTAGGTGTTCCGCATGCTCCTCGGTATTTTTGGAGTAGACAAGTATGTCGTCGATGAAGACTACAACGAACTTATCCATATATTTCATGAATACTTTATTCATAAGATGAAGCTGGTGCGTTGGCTAACCCGAAAGGCATTACTGTAAACTCATATAGTCCGTATCTTGAGGTAAAGGCTGTCTTTGGAATGTCTTCTGGGCGAATCTTGAGCTGATGATATCCTGACCTCAAATCGATCTTTGAAAATACCTTAGCCTGAGCTAATTGATCGAACAAATCATTTATTCTGGTTAGTGGGTACTTATTTTTGATAGTGGCCATGTTGAGTGCTCGATAATCAATGCATAGCCTTAGTGTTCCATCTCTCTTCTTAGAAAACAATACTGGTGATCCCCAAGGTGAAGATCTAGGTATGATGTATCCTTTGTCCAATAGTTCCTTTATCTATTTCTTAAGCTCGACTAACTCAGTTGGTGCCATGCGGTATGACTTCTTATATATGGGGGTTGTACCGGGTGCAAGCTCGATGAAAAATTCTATCTCTCGGTCTGGCGGCATACCTGGTAGCTCATCTGGAAATACATCTGGAAATTCACATACTACTGGAACGTCTTTCAATTCACTGGCTTCTCTCTGGTTTAACCTTGCTTTGCTTGATTTTCCCTCCGTAGGGCTGCGACAATTACCCTTTTACCTTGATGATGAGTGAGGGTGACCGTCCGATTAAAGCAGTCAATGAATCCCTTGTTGGTGTTTAGCCAGTCCATTCCCAAAATAATATCCACGGTGTTGCTTTCGATAATAATAAGATTTTCCCAAAGTACCAAATCTTTGACTTCAATCGTAACATTTTTGCAATATTCTTGAGTAGTCTGCTGTACTCCCGGGGACTTGATAGTCATCGAGTTTTCCAAGGGGAGGGTTGAAAAGTTGTGTTTCGAAACAAATCTTTTTGAAATGAAGGAGTGGGAAGCTCCAGAATCAAACAAAACCAGGGCAGGAAGTTTGTTGACAGGAAACTTACCGAGTACAATATCAGGTGCGTTCATGGCATCTTCCTTGGCGACAAGATTCAAGTGACCCTTCGTGTGATTGTTATTGGGGTTGAAATTGTCGCGCTTTGGTGCTGAGTCAAAGTTGGAAGTGTTGGTCTTGGCTGCACCATTTCCGGCCTTTGGGCATTGCCGAGCGTAGTGTCATGTTTCTCCACATGCAAAACAAGTGATACTGGTACGGGGGGTAAAATGTTTGTTCCTCACGTAAGAGTTGTTGTTGAATCTAGTGGTCGGTGCTGAGGTACGCGGAGCTTGAGTCTTTGAGTCCTCTGTCTTGTGCCTGGTGTTGCGTACTGGGGTAGAATTATAATGACGGCGTTTGCGGATGTCATCCAGGCTGCGGCGTTCAGCTTCTAGCATAATGGCTTTGTCTACCAGTGTCTTAAAATCTGGAAACGTAGTGAACGACCAGTTGGCACTTTAATGCGGGAGCAAGTCCATCCAGGAGCTTCTCCATCCTTCTTTCCTCAGTCTTGTAGTCTTCACTTGCATATCGGGACAATTGATTATACTGATCCAGGTATTCCATCATGCTAGAACTCCGTTGCTTCAGGTCTTCAAATTCTTTCTTCTTTATTTTCATAACACTGTTGGGTATGTGCGCTACACGGAAACTTTCCTTGAATTCAACCCATGTGATACTGTTTTCGTCTAGATGCACGCGTAGGATATTTTCCCACCACGAGGCTGCGGCTCCAGTTAAATAGTGGGGAGCGTACAATACTTTCTCATAATGTGAACATTGTGCAATTGTCATCTTTCTTTAAATGTCACGTTGCCAATCATCTGCTTCCATTGGTTTGTCTGTATGTGAAAATGTTGGCGGACGTGTCTTTTGTAGTTTAGTCAGTCGGGAGTGTTGTGGATGCAGACCACGCTGATTTCCCATGTTCATTAGTTGATCCATCATTTCATGATGCTGCTGTTGGCTCTGCTCATATAAACGACAGACTTCTGAAAGTGCTGGGCTGCTTTCATGCTGGCTAGACTGGCCTTGAGTGAAGTTGTTCCCTGTCTCAGTGGATTGATTTTCTCCATTGTCCCTTGGCATGGAGCGTGTCCAGGGTCGGCTCATTTTCTCAAGGCTGGGTTAATGTTGCAAGAACCAATAAGAAAATGACACTCGAATGAAAAAGAATTCAGAAACATTTTCCAAGGGAACACTTCAAGATTTTTCGTAACATAATCTTCATGTTCGGAGAAGGACTGTGGTACATCTTACATCGATCATAATTATACATACCACTCAGGTCATACTCTAGTATGCCTGACTTGTTATTTAATCTAGTGCACTTCTTGTGTCCTACATGACGCAACACACTACTTCCCTTCGATCTAGGAGCACAACATCATCCATATCAAGCATATCATACAGGCGTACTAGCGATCTGGTTCACCATCTCTAGGCGGAGTCGGAAGGAACCTGGATTGGCTAACCCAGAGAAAGTCCTAGATGAGGAGCTAGGGAGTTCACTTCCTCCTCTATTGGCTCTAGGCAGACTGCATGAGACGGCGAGGCGGCTAAGAGGGCGTGCATCCAACATGCTTGATCATAAAGAGGAAGCCCGTCATCGGAATATACAAGCCAAGTTCTATAATGAAAAATTCCCACTAGCATATAGAAGTGACAAAACATGAAACTCTCTATATGAAAAACATGGTGCTGCTTTGAGGCACAAGTGTGGAAAAATAGGTAGTAGCATTGTCCCTTCTCTCTTTCTCCAAATTATTTCCTTTTTTTTATTTTTTCCTTTTTATATTTTATATTTTATGTTTTTCGTCTGGAGTCTCATCCTAACTTGTGGGGGAACCATTGTCTCCATCATCCTTTCTTCACTAACATAGTGTCATAATAATGATGATCGTCACACTTTTATTTACTTACAACTCAACATGAAAATTGTAGTATGACACTATATGAATGCCTCTGGTAGTGTATCAATATGTGAAATTATCAAGCATAACATGTATAAAAATGATGAATGGTGCCTTTGCCACAAATACTATGGCAGGTTATATGATCATGCAAAGCAATATGACAATGGAAGTACAAGTCATATGATGTGACGATGCAAGTTGCATGGAAATATATCTCGGAATGCCTATGAAAATGCCATGATGGTTAGGTATGGTGGCTATTTTGAGGAAGATATAATGAGGTTTATGTGCAATAGAGCGTATCATGTCACGGGTTTTGGATGCACCGGCGAAGGTTGCACCGATCCTCGATGTAAGAATGGGCAATGCACAGTACTGAAGAGGCTAGCAAATATGTGGAGGTGAGAGTGCATATATCCATGGATTCACATTAGTTATAAAGAACTCACATACTTATTACAAGACTTTATTATCTCTCTCGAAGCAAAGCACTACTCGTATGCCCCTACGTAGGAGATTGGTAGGAGTTAAGCATCGCGCGCCCCCGACTTAAACATCACTAGGATTTCAACTAGGAATAAGTATGCTCACACATCATCACCATGCCATAAAAATATTTGATGAATAGCAAGTTAACAACTGAGTACCCATAAGTATAAGGGATCAATCATAGTCCTTTCGATAAGTAAGAGTGTCGAACCCAACGAGGAGCAGAAGGAAATGATAAACGGTTTTCAGCAAGGTAATTTCTGCAAGCACTAAAATAGCGGCAACAAGTTGTTTGAGAGCAAGATAACTGAAACAAGTAATGACTAGCAATAGTAACAATAGGTGCAACAAGGTAGCCCAATACTTGTGTGTCAAACAAGAAGATGGAACAATTTCTTATAATAGGCAAAGCGTTCTTGAGGGCACACGGGAATTTCATCGAGTCACTTTTGTCATGTCGGTTTAATTCGTGTTCGGTACTTTGATAATTTGATATATGGGTGGACCGGTGATTGGATGTTGTTCTTACTTGAACAAGAATCGCACTTATGATTAACCCTCCTGCAAGCATCCACAACCACGAGAAAAGTATTAAGAATAAATTCTAACCATGGCATTAAACATAGGGATCCAAATCAGCAGCGTACGGAATAGTGACTCGATGAATTCCCTTAGTCCCAAAGATGGTGAAGTGTTACGTAGTCGACGTCCACATAACCCCACTAAGGGAATCAAAACATTCATATCATCAAAATATCGAACAAATATCAACTTCACATGACTACTTGCAACATGACTTCTCCTGTGGCCTCAAGAACAAAAGTAACTACTCACAAGTGATAAACATGCTCATGATCAAAGAGGTATTAAATAGCATATTGGATCTGAACACATGATTTTCCACCAAATAAACCATAAAGCATCAACTACAAGATGTAATCAACACTACTAGTCACACCCCATGTACCAATCTGACGTTTCGGTACAAGATTAAGCACAAGAGATGAACTAGGGTTTTGAGAGGAGATGGTGTTGTTGAAGATGTTGATGAAGATTGGCCTCCCCAAGATGAGAGGTTTGTTGCTGATGACGATGGCCTCGATTTCCCCCTCCGAGAGGGAAGTTCCTCCGACGGAATCGCTCTGCCAGAGGGCATAAGTGCTCCTGCCCAGGTTCCGCCTTGAGACGGTGGTGCTTCGTACCAAAAGTCCTCTCCTGAGTTTTTCCATCTCAAAAGAGAGCATATACCAAAAGATGATCACCAGAGGTGGGCTGGGTGTCCCACTAGCCACCAGGCCGTGCTAGGGGGGCTGGCGCACCCTGGTGCTTAGTGGGCACCTGGCAGCCCCCCTCCCGTATTTCTTTCCTCCAATATTTCTTATATTTCCATAAAAAATCCTCTGAAGTTTCAGCCCATTTGGAGATGTGCATAATAGGTATCTCTCACGTAGCTTTTTCAGGTCCGGAATTCCATCTGCTGACATTCTCCCTCTTGGTGTAAAACTTGCATATTATGAGAGAAAAGGCATTAGAATTACTCCATAAAGTGGTATAATGCATAAAAACACTATAAATAATAGTAACAAAACATGATGCAAAAATGGACGTATCAACTCCCCCAAGCTTAGACCTCGATTGTCCTCAAGCAGAAGCCGGTAACGAAAATCATGAGCACATGCTTTGAGAGAGAGAGGTGTTAATAAAAACAAAGTATGGACATAATAGAATCATGCTCATTACTATAACATCAAATAAAACTTTATAAAATACGTCATCATAGAATTTTTATCATATAACTTTCATCATAAAGGCTTCTTATAAGCAAGTAACAATTCATCACTACATCAAAGTATGAAACGTAAACCCTATTGAAAACTAACACAATTTGTTTTCAGTCAACTTTACAATACAATTCATCACATTTTCAGGAAGGGTCACATCGGAGCTTTTAAGCAAGTCTATATACTCAACCATCATTTAGTCTTCTATGATTGCTAACTCTCACCGCATACATATGAGCAAAAGGTTTCAACCGAACCCATAGAAATAAAGGGGCTTAAAGTGTCGCCTCCCAATGTATTCACGTCTAGGGTGATGTCAATAATAATAACTCATGACCACCCACATTCAACTAGATATATATGTCTAGATCTTTCCCCACGACATGATTCTTTCCAAAGAGAAGACAAAGGGGAGTAGAGAAGAATACTTTGACTCTTGCATAAAATTAAATACATAAAAGTAAAAGATAGGCCCTTCACAAAGTGAAGTAGAGGTTGTTATGCGCTTTTTGGTTGTATGCCAAATCCCTTAGTGCAAAGGAATGTTACATTATATTGCCCCTTATGATGGAAGCCTTTATTATGCAGTTTATCGCTTTTATTATTACCATACAACGCTTAATTTCCCTTACACTAAATGATCGAACATTTTTAGAAGCAATTTTTATTGCCTTGTGCACCGATGAAAACTTACTTAAAGGATCTTACTCAATCCATATGTAGGTATGGTGGACTCTTAAAACATGGATTTGAGTTTAAGGTTTTGGATGCACAAGTAGTATCTCTACTTAGTGCGGAGTTTTGGCTAGCAAAGTTATTGGGCAAGCACCATATGTTAGAGGATCTATAACAATATAACTTCTATGTGGATGTGAACAAACATAAATCATTACGTTGTCTTCCTTGTCCAACGTCAATAGTTTTGGCATATTATAATTAACGGGGGCTCACAATCATAAAAGATATCTAGGATAGTGTATTTGCATGTAAATCTTCTCTTCCCTTATTAATTCTTTCATGTGTTGCATCACCGACCAATGCTATGTTTGTCAACCTTCAACAAATTTTATGACTTATACTTTTCCTTATGTGATGTCACTACTTACTATAAGATTAGAATATGATATTTTTCATTAGTTTCCTTTATTTTGATTGCAGCAAGAAAGTAAAGAAGCAAAAAAATCAAACTAACTTTATTATATAACTCTCACTTGATTACATAGGTAGATAGATAGATGGATCACAAAACTAGCACTCAAAAAGATTGATCGAAGTAAACTTTTATTTGACTAAATCACAAAATAAATGAAGATCGAACTAAGATGGATGAAGATAATAGGAGTGATGTTCATACGATACCGGGGCACCTCCTCCAAGCTTGACACAAACCGAGGGGAGTGCCCATACCTGTGTACTCAAGTCTCCGTCTTTAGTGTTGACGATGAAGGTGGTGGTGGTGTGTTTTCTTCTCCAACTTGCGTCTGAGGCGGAAATTATCCTCCGTCACACCCTCATTCTCCAACTCCAGCTTTAATATCTTTTCACATAATGCTGCTTGGCTCTCCCGTGAAAAAGGGAAGGGATAAATTCGACCTTAGGTTCGCACTTGTTGGGCAGGCTTGACTTCTTGAATTCCACGTGCATATCTCCGGGTTGAGGCAGTGCATCTTCCTATTCCTTGGAGCTATCTCACCTTCCTTCCTTCATATACTCGTCTTCCTCCTCCTCCATAGTCCAATCGTAGTGATCCACCTCTTTGTAGGCCTTAGGGTTTGTGATGAAATCAGCAAGTTAGCTCTCTCCCTTTGAATATTATTACGACATAATTTCAAATCTGCCAGGAAAAACAACATGAAACAAGAGCAGAGGAATTCTCCGTGGTACTGGGGTCAAATCACCCAGAGGTATATATATAGAATTTTTACACAGGGAAATACTTGTCCTACAAGAAAATGGAGCCGGGAAGGTGCCCGAGAAGCCCACTACCTACCAGGCCACGCTAGGGGAGCTGGCACGCCCTGGTGCCCAGTGGGCACATGGGTTACCATCCCATGTGTTTATCAATTTGCTATTTTTTTAATAATATTCAAAACTAATAGAAAATATTTTTGCATATTTTTCAAAGTCCGTTTAGTTACCGTATCACATATGTCGTCCTTTTAAGGGTTCTCGAGTGTTCTGGAAGGTCTCCTTTATGTGTTCCTGCGGTGTCATGGTTTGAATAATATTTGTTTCAACATTAATAGGTGTACCTGAAATATAGTGTTTTATTCTTTGTCCATTTACCACCTTCGAGATAGTGCCTTCGGGATTATTGATATTAATGGCTCCAGACCAATAAACTTATTTGATGATATATGGTCCTTCCCATTTGGAGAGAAGTTTTCCTGCAAAAAATCTAAGACGAGAATTGTACAATAGAACATATTCACCGACTTTGAATTCCCACTTTTGGATTCTTTTGTCATGCCATCTTTTTTACTTTTTCTTTGAATAGTTTGGCATTTTCATAAGCTTGGGTTCTCCATTCATCTAATGAGCTAATATCAAATAACCTCTTTTCACCAACACGTTTGAAATCATAGTTGAGTTGTTTAATTGCCCAATAAGCTTTATATTCTAACTCAAGAGGTAAATGACATGTTTTTCCATAAACCATTTTATAAGGAGACATACTTATAGCATTTTTATCAGTTGTTCTGTAGGCCCACAATGCATCGTCTAATTTCTTAGACCAATTCTTTCGGGACCTATTGACAGTCTTTTGCAATATTAATTTTATTTCTCTATTGGTTAATTCTACTTGACCACTAGATTTAGGATGATATGTGTTGGAATTATGCCCTAGAGGCAATAATAAATATAGTTATTATTATAATTCCTGTATCAAGATAATCGTTTATTATCCATGCTATAATTGTATTGAATGAAGACTCATTTACATGTGTGGATACATAGACAAAACACTGTCCCTAGCAAGCCTCTAGTTGGCTAGCCAGTTGAGTTTGCGACACTTACTTGGATGAGTTCTTGACTTGATCTTCCTCCCCGGCAATGGCGTCATAAATCCTTCTGCTACTTCTCAAACAAAAGCGCCAGAAATTAACACGTTGACGGAGATTGGGCTTGCGTTGGTTTTTCCCTTGAAGAGGAAAGGGTGATGCAGCACAGGAGCAGTAAGTACTTCCCTCAGTTTGGAACCAAGGTATCGATCTAGAAGGAGGGTCTCGTCAAGTCCAGAGTACCTGCGCAAACACAAACAAGCTTGCACCCAACGCTTCAAAGGGGTTGTCAATCCCTTCAAGATTGTTTGGAAAGTGACATCTGAAGGCGGAAAGTGCAACGAAGTAAAAAAGTTTAAGGCTGAAAATATGGTGTGGAGTAGACCCTGGGGGCCATAGTGTTCACTAGAGGCTTCTCTCAAAATAGCAAGTAATACGGTGGGTGAAAAAACTACTGTCGAGCAATTGATAGAACCGCGCAAAGTCATGACGATATCTAAGGCAATGATCTAGCATATAGGCATCACGTCCGAGACAAGTAGACCGATACTTTCTGCATCTACTACTATTACTCCACACATCGACCGCTATCCAGCATGCATCTAGTGTATTGAGTTCATGACGAACAGAGTAACGCTTTAAGCAAGATGACATGATGTAGAGGGATAATCTCAAACCAATGATGAAAACCCCATCTTTTTACCCTTGATGGCAACAACATGATACGTGCCTCGCTACCCCTTCTTTCACTGGGTGAGGTCACAACATGGTATGAACCCAAAACCAAGCACTTCTCCCATTGCAAGAATCATAGATCTAGTTGGCCAAACAAAACCCACAACTTGAAGAGAATTACAAGGATATGAAATCATGCATAAGAGAGATCAGAAGAAACTCAAATAAGATTCATAGATAATCTAATCATAAATCCACAATTCATTGGAGCTCGACAAACACACCGCAAAAGAAGATTACATCGGATAGATCTCCATGAAGATCATGGAGAACTTTGTATTGAAGAGCCAAGAGAGAGAAGAAGCCATCTAGTTACTAGGTATGGACCCGTAGGTCTATGGTGAACTACTCACGCATCATCGGAGAGGTCATGGTGTTGATGGAGAAGCCTTCCGTGTCCGAATCCCCCCTCCAGCAGGGCACCAGGACGTGCCCCAGATGGGATCTTGCGGAGACAGAAGCTTGCAGCGGCGGAAAAGTGATTGCGATCGTCCTGTGATTTTTTTGGGAATATTTGGGAATATATAGGCGCAAGATCTAGGTCAGGGGACCTCCAGGGGGGCACAAGCCTACATGGCGGGGGGCCCCCGGCCGCGGGGTGGGGGCTTGTGGGGCCCCTGGGGCTCTTCTGGCTTAGCTCCCAAGTCCCCCGATCTTCTTCCGTTCCAGAAAAAATCTTTTCGGGGATTTTCTTCCGTTTGGACTCTATTTCAAAATCTCCTCTGGAAGGGGTCAAAAACATGGAAAAAACAGGAACTAGCACTTGGCACTGAATTAATAAGTTAGTCCCAGAAAATAAATAAAAGGCATGCAAAACATGCAAAGTTTGACAAGATAATAGCATGAAACCATCAAAAAATATAGATACGTTGGAGACGTATCAAGGCCTAGTCGCCCCGCGCCCCCAGGCCCACCAGCGAGCCATCGGCCCAGCGCCTCCTGTCCAAAGCCCAAGTTGAGAACACCCCCCCCATGCAGCGCTATCCCTCGCTCATGGCGCGAGATAGCCATATTGCACTGCCCCTGTATAGGCCCACTTGGTTTAGATTCGGCCCATGGAATTATTTAGAATAATCTGCGATTTAATATTTTCAGGAATATTAGATAATATAAAATGCCGGTAGTTTATTATCCGTATGTCGGATCGGAACTAATTATGTATGAATCTTGTGTAGTTTTTCGCGTAGATTCATAATTTGTAACTTGCATGCATGTTTGAATTAGTTTGACTTGCCGAATGCCTAGTTTTGCGTGCTGTCCTAATAGGGGATTGTCCCGTATTAATTTTCGTGCGTGTCCGGATTGCTCGACCTCCATAGATAAAATACTCATGTTTTTAGGGACCTTTTTCAATGTATTTTAGAGTAGTTGTTTGTATTTTTGCATGTAGGTTCCGTCGCTAGTTTGTTATATCGTGTTTAGGACATAATCTCGCATATACGTGTGGTGATATTATTATTTTGCAACCCCACATGTTATATATGGTTTCGGGGTAGAAAAATCCATAGAATTTAACTGTGCATTTAGTTTTAGCTTTTGAGCAAGTTAGTGCGCGTGATATTTTGCCATGTTGCCCTTTTTTTGTCTTGTGTGATTTAATCCGTGCATGATATGAATGAGTTGTCAACTAGAGATATGCCTTGGATGTGTATGCTAGCCCCTGGTAATTTTGGTTGCAATAGAAATACATGTTTAGGTGTAGTTTCCTTGTTCTTAACTTGCTAGAAAATAGTGCTGATTTGGAGATGCTGGAATATTTCTAAGTCTGAAATCTGTTATATTTTGTTGCTGTCTTGTCATGAGTTTATCTGGTGATCTGTAGCTCTTTTGAGGTTGGTGCAATGGAGTTAGTTGTAGACCTTAAGATTATATAGCATGATGTCAATTTTAATTCCATTTGGAGACCTGTAGCATATAGTTTTGTTGTTGGAAATATGGCTTCAGATCGAAAACTGCACTGTCAAAACTGATATTTTCACTAAGTCTGAAACTGCTTGTGAGCAACCATTTTGTGAGTTCTTTTCCTAGTGATCCATGCTTCCATGCTAGGTGTTGTTAGTTGTATGTTGTAGTGCATCTTGCCCTCTATTGTCTCATGCCTTGGTTGAGCATATTGGAATTGTGTAGCTAATTGTTCGAGAGCGTAGAAAATGCTATGTGGCTGATTTTGGCAGATTATGCCTATTTCTTGTTTAGCTCGTAGTTGTTGAACAGTTGCTCCGTTTTGATTGTGTCCTATATGAAACTTGCTTAGAATCTTGTAAAGTTTCACATTATGTTAATGCCTTCTTGTTTTGGGACGCTTGTGGCTGTCGTTGCATACATATTGCATTCATGCCATCATATCTTGCGGTGTTCGTATCTTTTGAAACGTAGCTCCGTTGGAGATGTTCTCTATGTGTAAATTGATTGTAACGATGCGTAGAATCACGTGAACCTATTTATTTTGCTGTTTAACAAATATTTAAACATGTTAATTCAGATCTCGACAGAATTATAAATTAACGTATGAGGTCATCTCGGAGATGCTATATGTCATTTCCGGCCTCATTTAAAATGCCTATTAGTTATTATTATATTTTTTTTCATGATAATCGTTAATTATCCATGCTATAATTGTATTGATTGGAAACACAGTGCATGTGTGGATACATAGACAAAACACTGTCCCTAGTAAGCCTCTAGTTGACTAGCTCGTTGATCAAAGATGGTCAAGGTTTCCTGGCCATAGGCAAGTGTTGTTACTTGATAACGGGATCACATCATTAGGAGAATCATGTGATGGACTAGACCCAAACTAATAGACGTAGCATGTTGATCGTGTCATTTTGTTGCTACTGTTTTCTGCGTGTCAAGTATTTGTTCCTATGACCATGAGATCATATAACTCACTGACAACGGAGGAATGCTTTGTGTGTATCAAACATCGCAACGTAACTGGGTGACTATAAAGATGCTCTACATGTATATTCTAAGGTGTTCGTTGAGTTAGTATGGATCGAGATTGGGATTTGTCACTCCGTGCGACGGAGAGGTATCTCGGGGCCCACTCGGTAATACAACATCACACACAAGCCTTGCAAGCAAAGTGACTTAGTGTAAGTTGCGGGATCTTGTATTACAGAACGAGTAAAGAGACTTGCCGGTAAACGAGATTGAAATAGGTATGCGGATACTGACGATCAAATCTCGGGCAAGTAACATACCGAAGCACAAAGGGAATGACATACGGGATTATATGAATCCTTGGCACTGAGGTTCAAACGATAAGATCTTTATAGAATATGCGGGATCCAATATGGGCATCCAGGTCCCGCTATTGGATATTGACTGAGGAGTCACTCGGGTCATGTCTGCATAGTTCTCGAACCCGCAGGGTCTGCACACCTAAGGTTCGACGTTGTTTTATGCGTATTTGAGTTATATGGTTGGTTACCGAATGTTGTTCGGAGTCCCGGATAAGATCACGGATGTCACGAGGGTTTTCGGAATGGTCCGGAAATGAAGATTGATATATAGGATGACCTCATTTCATTACCGGAAGGTTTTCGGAGTTACGGGGAATGACGAATGGGTTCCGGGTGTTCACCGGGGGGGCAACCCTCCCCGGGGAAGCCCATAGGCCTTGGGGGCGGCGCACCAGCCCTTAGTGGGCTGGTGGGACAGCCCAAGAAGGCCCTATGCACCAAGGGATAAGAAATCAAAGAGAAAGAAAAAAAAGAGGAGGTGGGAAAGGAGAGAAGGACTCCACCTTCCAAACCTAGTTGGATTCGGTTTGGAAGGGGAGGACTTCCCCCCCTTGGCTCGGCCGAACCCCTTGAGGCTCCTTGAGCCTCAAGGAAACACCCCCCCTCTCCCACCTATATATACGGAGGTTTTAGGGCTGATTTGAGATAACTTTGCCACGGCAGCCCGACCACATACCTCCACGGTTTTACCTCTAGTTCGCGTTTCTACGGAGCTCGGGCGGAGCCCTGCTGAGATTAGATCACCACCAACCTCCAGAGCGTCGTCACGCTGCTGGAGAACTCATCTATCTCTCCGTCTCTCTTGCTGGATCAAGAAGGCCGAGATCATCGTCGAGCTGTACGTGTGCTGAACGCGGAGGTGCCGTCCGTTCGGCACTAGATCGGAGCGGATCGTGGGATGGATCGGGGGATGGTTCGTGGGACGGTTCGCGGGGCGGATCGAGGGACGTGAGGACGTTCCACTACATCAACCGCGTTTCTTAACGCTTCTGCTGTGCGATCTACAAGGGTACGTAGATCGGAAATCCCCTCTCGTAGATGGACATCACCATGATAGGTCTTCGTGCGCGTAGGAAAATTTTTGTTTCCCATGCGACGTTCCCCAACAGTGGCATCATGAGCTAGGTTCATGCGTAGATGTCTTCTCGAGTAGAACACAAAAGTTTTTGTGGGCGGTGATGTGCGTTTTGCTGCCCTCCTTAGTCTTCTCTTGATTCCGCGGTATTGCTGGATCGAAGCGGCTCCGACCGACATTACTCGTACGCTTACGAGAGACTGGTTTCATCGCTACGAGTAACTCTGTTGCTAAAAGATGACCGGCGAGTGTCGGTTTCTCCAACTTTAGTTGAATCAGATTTGACCGAGGAGGTCCTTGGATGAGGTTAAATAGAAATTCATATATCTCCGTTGTGGTGTTTGCGTAAGTAAGATGCGATCCTACTAGATACCCATGGTCACCACGTAAAACATGCAACAACAATTAGAGGACGTCTAACTTGTTTTTGCAGGGTACGCTTGTGATGTGATATGGTCAACGATGTGATGTGATATATTGGATGTATGAGATGATCATGTTGTAATAGTTAATATCGACTTGCATGTCGATAGTACGGCAACCGGCAGGAGCCATAGGGTTGTCTTTAAACTAACGTTTGTGCTTGCAGATGCGTTTACTATATTGCTAGGACGTAGCTTTAGTAGTAATGGCATGAGTAGCATGACAACCCCGATGGCGACACGTTGATGGAGATCATGGTGTGACGCCGGTGACAAGAAGATCGTGCCGGTGCTTTGGTGATGGAGATCAAGAAGCACATGATGATGGCCATATCATGTCACTTATGAATTGCATGTGATGTTAATCCTTTATGCACCTTATCTTGCTTAGAACGACGGTAGAATTATGAGGTGATCCCTCACTAAAATTTCAAGATGAAATTGTGTTCTCCCCGACTATGCACCATTGCGACAGTTCTTCGTTTCGAGACACCACGTGATGATCGGGTGTGATAGACTCAACGTTCACATACAACGGGTGCAAAACAGTTGCACACACGGAACACTCGGGTTAAGCTTGACGAGCCTAGCATGTGCAGACATGGCCTCGGGACACATGAGACCGAAAGGTCGAGCATGAATCGTATAGTTGATATGATTAGCATATTGATGCTTACCACTGAAACTATTCTCGACTCACGTGATGATCGGACTTGAGATTGTGGATTTGGATCATGTACCACTCAAATGACTAGAGAGATGTACTTTTTGGGTGGGAGTTCTTAAGTAATATGATTAATTGAACTAATTGTCATGAACATAGTCTAATGGTCTTTGTGAATTATGATGTAGCTTGCGCTATAGCTCTACTGTTTTTATATGTTCCTAGAGAAAATTTAGTTGAAAGTTGATAGTAGCAAACTTTGCACAGGATTGTTCTCGTTGCTGCGCAGAAGGCTTATGTCCTTAATGCACCACTCGGTGTGCTGCACCTCGAGTGTGGTCTGTGGATGCTGTGAACATCCGACATACACATTTCTGATGACTACATGATAGTTTAGTGCAAAATACTTAATGGCTTAGAAGCAAGGCGTCGAAGACGTTTTGAAACATCACGGAACATAAGTGATGTTCTAAAGAGATGAAATTGTGATTTCATGCTTGTGCCCTTGTTAAGAGGTACGAGACCTCCGACAAGATTCTTTGTCCACAAAGTAAAGGAGAAAAGCTCAATCGTTGAACGTGTGCTCAGATTGTCTGAGTACGACAATCGCTTGAATCAAGTGGGAGTTAATCTTCCAGATGAGATAGTGATGGTTCTCCAAAGTCACTGCCACCAAGCTGTGAGAGCTTCGTGATGAACTATAACATATCAAGGATAGATACAATAATCCTTGAGCGATTCGCGATGTTTGACACTGCGAAAGTAGAAATCAAGAAGGAGCATCAATAGTTGATGGTTAGTAAAACCACTAAGTTTCAAGAAAGGCAAGGGCTAGAAGGGATACTTCGTGAAACGGCAAAACAGTTGCTGCACTAATGAAGAGACCCAAGATTAAACCCAAACCCGAGACTAAGTGCTTCTGTAATGAGGGGAACAGTCACTGAGGCGGAGCAACTCTAGATACTTGGTAGATAAGAAGGCTGGCAAAAGTCGAAAGAAGTATATTTGATATACATGATGTTGATGTGTACTTTACTAGTACTCCTAGTAGCACGAGGGTATTGGATACCGGTTCGGTTGCTAAGTAATTAGTAACACGAAATGAAAGCTACGGCATAAACGTAGACTAGCTAAAGGCAAGGTGACAATACGTGTTGGAAGTGTTTCCAAGGTTGATATGATCAAACGTCGCACACTCCATCTACCATCGGGATTGGTGTTAAACCTAAATAATTGTTATTTGGTACTTGCGTTAAGCATGAACATGATTGGATCGTGTTTATTGCAATACGGTTATTCATTTAAAGAGAATAATGGTTACTCTATTTGCTTGAATAAATCACCTTCAATGGTTTATTGAATCTCGATCGTAGTGTTACACATGTTCATAATATTGTTGCCAAAAGATACGAGGTAATGATGATAGTACCACTTACTTGTGGCACTGCCGCTTCAGTCATGTTGGTATAAATTGCATGAAGAGGCTCCATGCTGATGGATCTTTATACTCACTTGATTTTGAATCACTAGTGACATGCAAATCATACCACATGAGCAAGGCCTTGTTTTCATTGAGATGAAAATAGTAACTTGTTGGAAGTGATACATTTTGATGTATACAGTCCAATGGGTGCTGAGGCGTGCAGTGGATATCATTATGTTCTCACTTCAATGATGATTTGAGTAGATACAAGAGTATTTACTTAGTGAATCACGAGTCTGAAATATTGAAAAGTTCAATTCTGTTTCAGGAGTGAAGTTCGTCGTAACAAGAGGATAAACTGTCTACGATGTGATCATAGAAATGAATATCTGAGTTACGAGTTTTGCTACGCAGTTAAGACAATGTGGAAATTATTTCGCACTTCATGCCACCTGGAACATCATAGTGTGATGATGTGTCTGAACGTCATAGCCACGCACTATTTGGTATGGTGCATGCTATGATGTCTCTTATCGAATTACCACTATCGTTTATGGGTTATGCATTAGGGACAACCGCATTCACTTTAAATAGGGCACCGCGTATTTCCGTTGAGATGACACAGTATAGATTGATGTTTAGAGAAATCTAAACTGTCGTTTCTTGAAAGTTTGGGGCTTCGACACTTATGTGAAAAAGTTTTAGTCTGATAAGCTCGAACCCAAAGCGGATAAATGCATCTTCATAGGATATCCAAAACAGTTGGGTACATCTCCTATCTCAGATCCGAATGCAAAGTGTTTGTTTCTAGTTCTTTCTTGAGGAAAGGTTTCTCTCGAAAGAATTGAGTGGGAGAGTGGTAGAACTTGATGAGGTTATTGAACCATCACTTCAACCAGTGTGTAGCAGGGCGCAGGAAGTTGTTCCTGTGGCGCCTACACCAATTGAAGTGAAAGCTGATGATGGTGATCATCGAGCATCGAATCAAGTTACTACAAGCCACGTAGGTTGACAAGGTCGCGTACTACTGCAGAGTGGTACGGTAACCCTGTCTTGGAGGTCATGTTTTTGAGCAACAGTGAACCTACGAGTTATGGAGAAAGCAATGGTGGGCCCGGATTCCAACAAATGGCTGGAAGCCATGAAATCCGAGAGAGGATCCATGTATGAAAACAAAGTGTAGACTTTGGAAGAACTACTTGATGGTCATAAGACTATTGAGTAAAGATGGATCTTTAAAAGGAAGACAGATGATGATGGTGATAAGTCAATATTAAGAAAAGTTGGACTTGTCGCAAAGATGTTTCCAACAAGATCAAACAGTTGACTATGATGAGAATTTCTCACTCATAGCGATGCTAAAAGTCTGTTAGAATTATGTCAGTAGTTGCTGCATTATTTATGAAATATTGCACATAGGATGTCAAAACATTGTTTCCTCGACGGTTTCCTTGAGCAAACATTGTATGTGATACAACTAGGAGGTTTTGTCGATCCTAAGGATACTAGCAAGTATGCAAGCTCCAGCGATCCTTCAATGGACTGGTGCAAGCATCTTGGAGTTGGAATATACACTTTGATGAGATCATCAAAGATTTTGGGTTTGTACAAGGTTTATGAGAAACTTGTATTTCCAAAGAAGTGAGTGGGAGCACTATAGAATTTCTGATAAGTATATGTGGTTGACATATTGTGGATCAGAAGTAATGTAGAATTTCTGTAAAGCATACAAGGTTGTTTGAAAGGAGTTTTCAAAGGAATACCTGGATTGCGCTACTTGAACATTGAGCATCAAAGATCTATGGAGATAGATCAAAAGCGCTTAATGGAAGTTTCAACAAGATGCATGCCTTGACAAGTTTTTGAAGGAGTTCAAAATAGATCAGCAAAGAAGGAGTTCTTGGTTGCGTTGTAAGGTGTGAATTTGAGTAAGACTCAAAACCCGACCACAGCAGAATAAAGAGAATAGACGAAGGTCATCTTCTATGCCTTAGCCGTAGACTCTAAAGTATGCTGTGCTGAGTACCGCACCTGATGTGTGCCTTGCGGCAAGTCTGTTGAGAGGTACACAGAGTGATCCAGGATTGAATCACTGATCAGCGGTCAAAGTTATCCTTAGTAACTAAAAAGACTAAGGAATTTTTCTCGATTATGGAGGTGGTCAAAGAGTTCGTCGTAAAGGGTTACGTCGATGCAAGCTTTGACACTAATCCGAATAACTATGAGTAGTGAAATGGATTCGTATAGTAGAGTAGATATTTGGCGTATTTCTGAATAGCACATAGTAGCAGCATCTATAAGATGACATCAAGATTTGTAAAGAACACACGGATCTGAAAGTTTCAGAACCGTTGACTAAAACCTCTCTCACAAGCAAGACGTGATCAGACCCCATAACTATATGGGTGTTGGATTCGTTGGAATCACATGGTGATGTGAACTAGATTATTGACTCTAGTGCAAGTGGAAGACTGTTGGAAATATGCCCTAGAGGCAATAATAAATAAGTTATTATTATATTTCTTTGTTCATGGTAATCGTTTATTATCCATGCTATAATTGTATTGATTGGAAACACAGTGCATGTGTGGATACATAGACAAAACACTGTCCCTAGTAAGCCTCTAGTTGACTAGCTCGTTGATCAAAGATGGTCAAGGTTTCCTGGCCATAGGCAAGTGTTGTTACTTGATAACGGGATCACATCATTAGGAGAATCATGTGATGGACTAGACCCAAACTAATAGACGTAGCATGTTGATCGTGTCATTTTGTTGCTACTGTTTTCTGCGTGTCAAGTATTTGTTCCTATGACCATGAGATCATATAACTCACTGACACCGGAGGAATGCTTTGTGTGTATCAAACGTCGCAACGTAACTAGGTAACTATAAAGATGCTCTACAGGTATATCCGAAGGTGTTCGTTGAGTTAGTATGGATCGAGACTGGGATTTGTCACTCCGTGTGACGGAGAGGTATCTCGGGGCCCACTCGGTAATACAACATCACACACAAGCCTTGCAAGCAAAGTGAATTAGTGTAAGTTGCGGGATCTTGTATTACGGAACGAGTAAAGAGACTTGCCGGTAAACGAGATTGAAATAGGTATGCGGATACTGACGATCGAATCTCGGGCAAGTAACATACCGAAGCACAAAGGGAATGACATACGGGATTATATGAATCCTTGACACTGAGGTTCAAACGATAAGATCTTCGTAGAATATGTGGGATCCAATATGGGCATCCAGGTCCCGCTATTGGATATTGACCGAGGAGTCACTCGGGTCATGTCTGCATAGTTCTCGAACCCGCAGGGTCTGCACACTTAAGGTTCGACGTTGTTTTATGCGTATTTGAGTTATATGGTTGGTTACCGAATGTTGTTCGGAGTCCCGGATAAGATCACGGAAGTCACGAGGGTTTCCGGAATGGCCCGGAAACGAAGATTTATATATAGGATGACCTCATTTGATTACCGGAAGGTTTTCGGAGTTACCGGGAATGTACCGGGAATGACGAATGGGTTCCGGGTGTTCACCGGGGGGGCAACCCTCCCCGGGGAAGCCCATAGGCCTTGGGGGTGGCGCACCAGCCCTTAGTGGGCTGGTGACAGCCCAAGAAGGCCCTATGCGCCAAGGGATAAGAAATCAAAGAGAAAGAAAAAAAAGAGGAGGTGGGAAAGGAGAGAAGGACTCCACCATCCAAACCTAGTTGGATTCGGTTTGGAAGGGGAGGACTTCCCCCCCTTGGCTCGGCCGACCCCCTTGGGGCTCCTTGAGCCTCAAGGCAAGGCCCCCGCTCTCCCACCTATATATACGGAGGTTTTAGGGCTGATTTGAGATAACTTTGCCACGGCAGCCCGACCACATACCTCCACAGTTTTACCTCTGGATCGCGTTTCTGCGGAGCTCGGGCGGAGCCCTGCTGAGATTAGATCACCACCAACCTCCGGAGCGCCGTCACGCTGTCGGAGAACTCATCTACCTCTCTGTCTCTCTTGCTGGATCAAGAAGGCCGAGATCATCGTCGAGTTGTACGTGTGCTGAACGCGGAGGTGTCGTCCGTTCGGCACTAGATCGGAGCGGATCGTGGGACGGATCGCGGGACGGTTCGTGGGACGGTTCGCGGGGCGGATCGAGGGACGTGAGGACGTTCCACTACATCAACCGCGTTTCTTAGCACTTCTATTGTGCGATCTACAAGGGTACGTAGATCGGAAATCCCCTGTCGTAGATGGTCATCACCATGATAGGTCCTCGTGCGCGTAGGAAATTTTTTGTTTCCCATGCGACGTTCCCCAACACTCTTGCCATGTTTAACCACAGTTAATATTGCAGTTTACCTAATCGGGATAGAACTAAACAATTCGTATGTGGAGTTTCGTCATTATGAAACTCATTGCATATTGAACTTCACTTAATGTGTAGTGTTGGTCGTTGTGAATTGACATGTCATGTCTTGCATATTTTCAACCGTTCATGCATCATATGAGTTGTGCATCATGTCGTGAATATCTGTGTTGATGCTTGTTTCCGGTTTGTTTCGGCTCGATAGAGTTCCGCAAGCGTGTCGGAATGTGAGGACCCGTTAGACTACATCGGTTCTTCTACTTCACGGAGTCATTCTTTTTCCAAGCGGGAACTCAGGCAAGATGACTATTTCCCCAGATACCTTTACTATCATTGCCATGCTAGTTTTACCATTTCTATCGTTATGTCTCGTTGCCTACCACGTGTTAAATATCAGCCCCTCAACATTGCCATGAAAACCTTCAACCTGTTCACCACCTAGCAAACCACTGATTGGCTATGTTACCGCTTGCTTTACCATGTGTTAGCGTTGCTAGTTGCAGGTGCAGTTGCTTCCATGTGATAACATGGGTTCCTTGTTATATCACCATATTAAATGCTATTTAAATTAATGCACATATATACTTGGTAAAAGTGGAAGGCTTGGCCTTTCTAGCCTGGTGTTTTATTCCACCTTTGCCCCCTTAGTTTCGGCTACCGGTGTTATGTTCCATAATTGAGCGCTCCTAGCACGATCGGGGTTGCTATGGGGACCCCCTTGATAATTCGTTTTAGAATAAAGCTAGTCTGGCAAGGCCCAACATTGGTACTACATTTTCCCAACATAATAATTTTGTTAATACTGAAAGCATAGGGTGTCATGAACCTGAGGAGTAATTCTACATAATATAGGGGGGCCACTGATGTTGCTGCTGGTCCAAAAGAGAGTCGTTTGCGGGGCCAACCCGGGGCAACTCGGGAGATTTCTATCAGGCCATTGTACGTTACGCTCATCCGATTGTGTCCTAAGAACGAGATACGTGGCTCCTCTCGGGATCGTCGACACGTCGGGCAGCCTTGCTGGATTAGTTTTACCTTTGACGAATGTCTTGTGCATCGGGATTCCGGTGATGCTTTGGGTAATCTCAGAGTTGAGGTTTTGCACTAAGGAGTCCGACGAGATCGTGAGCTTCATGATTGAGGATTTCTATGCGGCTTGTGGTAATTTGTGATGGATTAGTTGGAGCACCCCTGCGGGGTTAAATCTTTCGGAAAGCCGTGTCCGCGGTTATGTCGCAACGTGGAAACTTTGTTTAACACTGGTTCTAGACAACTTGAAGTTAACTTAATTAAAACTTGCCAACTGAGTTCGTAACCATGATTGTCTCCTTCGCGAGTTCCTTCTCCGATCGAGGACACTGTGGGGTTATGTTTGACATAAGTAGGTGTTTAGGATCATTCATTTGATCATCAGTAGTTCACGTCCGCTATGCGTAGATCATCTCCCTCTGATTCTTGTACTCGTAGGTTAGCCACGTCATATAATGGTTAGTCGCTTGCTGCAGCTTCACCACTTAACCATACCTCACTTTTTAAGCTTTGCTAGTCATGATACCTTTGGAAATGAGATTGTTGAATCCCCTGTGGCTCACAGATTACTACAACACCAGTTGCAGGTACAGGTAAAGGGTAACTTGACGCGAGCGCGTTGATTGTTCATTTGGAGTTGCTTCTTCTTCTTCTTCTTCATCGATCTAGGATGGGTTCCAGGCCGATAGCCTGGGATTGCAAGGATGGACGTCATTCTTTTCTCGTTTGTTTTCGTCCGTAGTCGGACCCTGCTCTTCTTCATGATGTTTATGTATTGTACTGATGTGACTCTGATGTAGCTTGTGCCGAGTGTAAGCCAATTCTATATATATCTCATCTTTTTAGCACATGTACTTGTAACGATATCCCTTCTTGCGAAACGACGAGATGCGCTTCTATCCCTGACGAGGCCCTCGTGCCAAATTGAGGAAAGGATCGCATCTTGGGCATTACACAGTGGCTTCAAATATAATACGATCGAAGATGTGGAATATTCCAGGGCGAGATAGTTTCCTCTTCGGATGTCCGTGACTTGTTTCCTTAATATATGTCAATGATATAATATGACCCATTGTTTAGATTCTTGATGACAACGAAGGGTCCTTCCCAAGGAGGTGATCCCTTATGTATGCCTATCTCATCTTGGATGAGATGGAGCACTAAGTCGCCCTCGTGAAAGGTAAGGCTTCATACCCTATGGTTTGTGATAGTGACATAGGTATGATTGATGTATAGCTGATCGGCATGCATCAAGGTCACTCTCCTCCTTGAAGGCATCAAGGGAATCCTAACGAGCTTGCTCATTATATGCTTCAACATAACCTGCAACTCTAGGAGAATCATGACGGATGTCACTTGGCATCGCGGCTTCAGCACTCTAAATAGGAAGAGCGGTGTATAGCCAGTTGATATATTAGGAGAAGTACGTATGCTCCAAAGGAGTGTAGGAAGATCGTCAACAAAACAACAAGGAGTGTGTTCAAGGGGAACCATGTGTCTTGGCTTAATCCCACGGAAAAGTTCTTGGTTAGCTTGTTCAGGTTGACCATTGGACTGAGGATGTGCCACCGAAGCTAGAACGAGACAAATATGTTCTTTGTGGAAAAAATGCTTCATTTCTCCCTTGGACAAGTTGGCACCATTGTCAGTGATAATGTTGTGCAGGAACTCGAAGCAAAATATCAGCTTTTTGAGGAATTTAACCGCCGTTGTTTAATCACAATTGCTTATTGGCTCTACTTCAACCCACTTTGTGAATTTATCCACTCGCAGCAAAAGGTAAATCTTTTTATCCTTGGATGGTTTGAAAGGACCAACCATGTCAACCCCTAGACCACAAAGGGCCAGGTGGTTGGGATCATCCAGAGTTCTTGAGCCGACACAAGAGCTTGATGAGTGAATTTCTGACATCCACCACGGTTATGGACGATATCCTCTGCATCTGCATGAGCTGTAAGCCAGTAAAAACCGTGACGGAAATCTTTAGTAACAAAGGTCCATGTGTCGGCATGATGACCACAATCACGAGAGTGTATCTTGTTAGATCATGTTTCTCCATGTGTTGTTTTGGTAATTCATGACAATCTCCATGGACTAATGATTTCCTTAAGTTACATTCGAAGGATTTGTTCATAGGCACTTCTTGAAGTCCATCTGTTGGTTTCAAGGAGTTTATATGGTGACCAAGGTGGTATTCAAGGTTTTATTCAGACATTGGTCATGTGTAATTTGAGCTTATTGCAAGCATCTCTTGAAGAATAAGATTGTGTGAGCATTCATGTTTACCTTCAAAACATGGTTTATCCAAAGATTGGTCATATGGGAGTTGAGCTTATTGCAAGCATGTCTTGAAGAAGAAGATTGTGTGAGCATTCATGTTTACCTTCAAGACATCATATTTATGAAGAGAGAAGATAATGTACAAGGTTGGTCAAGACTAAGTCAAAGTGTGAATCAAGTTGATCAACACACAAAGCATACAAGATTTACCGAGAGGGATCAAGTGATCCCATGGTATGGTAAGTATTGTGCATTACGCTTTGTGTACTAACCCATGGTCTACGTGAGAGTTATATGGGGGGTTAGGTATGTTTCCGTGGGCTTGCGTCAAGAGGAAGATCACATTAAACCCATGGAGGATGACATCAAGTGTAAGAGCATAATTTTCCCTAAGTGGTTTTGGTGGTTGATGACAATGCCCCTCACGGACTAATCATGTGCATTAAGATTTCAGAGATTATCAGGTGACATGAGACGGTCTTAATCCCCTCAGTGGTTAAAAGAGAAGATGGTGTTTTATTATCGAATTAGTGTTGGTGGACTTGAGTCATAGGAAAATCCATACTATCAATAGGGGATCCGCATTTGGAAAGGTTGGGAGGAACTATCACGTACACATTTGCACCACATCTGTTTCCCGACACTTTGGAGCCTTTGTTCTGCCCCAAAGACCCTCATGGCCATATAAGCAGAAGTATCTCGCCATAGAGCGGTAGTACCACCCCAGCAGTACTGCTGCCCTATGGTACTTGATCTACTACCGCTTATATTTCCTATCTGGTGTCTTCGGGTGCATTTCCCATTTTCAGTGGAAGTACCGCTCGGAGTGGAGCGGTAGTACCGTTCAGGCGGTACTACCGCCCTCCACTTCCGCCCCCACTTCCGCTTATTTTTATATCTCTAATGTCTTCGGCACTCGAGCAAATTTTTAGCGACACCAATAAGTGGAAGTACCGCTCTGAGCGGTACTGGCGCACATCCCTCCTTATTTCTGCTAAGTCTAGGTTTCCTATAGTGCCAAGCGGGCAGAACAATGGTTAGATTCTCCATTCCTATATTAGTGGGCCTTCTTCTCTAAGAGACTTCACCTTTCTTCCCTAATAGTCTCCATTGTTCCTCCTAAGCTTGTTCTTGCCATATCTCTCTCCGAAGCCACTGATTATTGTTGATGCTCTAGGGTTTGGAGGAGAAGGCCTTGATCTACGCTTCCACCAAGAGAAATTTGTCCCCCCATTAATCCTTTGCACATCTTGTTACTCTTGGGTGTTTGAGCACCCTACAGCAAAGAGGTCACCTCGAAGCCATATTCCATTGTGGTGAAGCTTCGTGGTTTATTGGGAGCCTC